>NW_026988512.1:2345000-2987500 GCF_030222135.1 Aotus nancymaae | reverse complement strand
AAAATAAACACCCTCTCAAAGTACTGTACTATACTGAATATAATCACACAAGAAGTACTCATTATAAAAAATATACTCCCTCACAAAGAACTTTTTTATACTGAATATAATCACACAGGAAGTACTCCTTTATAAAAAATATACTCCCTCTCAAAGTACTCTTTTATACTGAATATAATCACACTCGATGTATTCTTTTATAAAAAATGTACTCCCTCTCAAAGTACGCTTTTATATTGAATATAATCACACAGGAAGTACCCGTTTATAAAAAATATGCTTCCTCTCAAAGTACTCTTTTATAATGATTATAATCACACAGGAAGTACTCTTTTATAAAAGTTATACTCCCTCTCAGCATACTCTTTTATACTGAATATAATCACACAGGAAGTACTCTTTTATAAAAAATATACTACCTCTCAATGTACTCTTTTATATTGAATATAATCACAATGGAAGTACTATTTTATAAAAAATAAACTTCCTCCGACAGAACGCTTTTATATTGAATATAATCAAACTGGAACTACTCTTTTATTTTTAATATAATCACACAGGAAGTACTCTTTTATAAAAAATATAGACCTTCTCAAAGTACTCTTTTTATATTGAATATAATCACACTCGATGTACTCTTGTATAAAAAATATAGACCCGCTCAAAGTACTCTTTTATATTGAATATAATCACACTGGAAGTACTCTTTTATAAAAAATATACTCTCTCTCAAAGTACTCTTTTATACTGAATATGATCACACTGGAAGTACTCTTTTATAAAAAATATACTCCCTCTCAAAATACTCTTTTATATGGAATATAATCACACTGGAAGAATTCTTTGATACAAAACATACTCCCGCTCAAAGTACTCTTTTATACTGAATATAATCACACTGGAAGTACTCTTTTCTAAAAAATATACTCCCTCTCAATATAATCTTTTATATTGAATATAATCACAGTGGAAGTACTCTTTTACAAAAAATGTACTCCCTCTCAAAGTACTTTTTTATATTGAATATAATCACACTGGAAGTACTCTTTTATAAAAAATAGACTCCCTCTCAAAGTACTATTCTATACTGAATATTATCACACAGGAAGTACTCTTTTATAAAAAATAAACTCCCTCTCAAAGTACTGTACTATACTGAATATAATCACACAAGAAGAACTCATTATAAAAAATATACTCCCTCACAAAGAACTTTTTTATACTGAATATAATCACACAGGAAGTACTCTTTTATAAAAAATATACTCCCTCTCAAAGTACTCTTTTATACTGAATATAATCACACTCGATGTACTCTTTTATAAAAAATGTACTCCCTCTCAAAGTACGCTTTTATATTGAATATAATCACACAGGAAGTACTCGTTTATAAAAAATATGCTTCCTCTCAAAGTACTCTTTTATAATGATTATAATCACACAGGAAGTACTCTTTTATAAAAGTTATACTCCCTCTCAACATACTCTTTTATACTGAATATAATCACACAGGAAGTACTCTTTTATAAAAAATATACTACCTCTCAATGTACTCTTTTATATTGAATATAATCACAATGGAAGTACTATTTTATAAAAAATAAACTTCCTCTGAAAGAACGCTTTTATATTGAATATAATCAAACTGGAACTACTCTTTTATTTTTAATATAATCACACAGGAAGTACTCTTTTATAAAAAATATAGACCTTCTCAAAGTACTCTTTTTATATTGAATATAATCACACTCGATGTACTCTTGTATAAAAAATATAGACCCGCTCAAAGTACTCTTTATATTGAATATAATCACACTGGAAGTACTCTTTTATAAAAAATATACTCTCTCTCAAAGTACTCTTTTATACTGAATATGATCACACTGGAAGTACTCTTTTATAAAAAATATACTCCCTCTCAAAATACTCTTTTATATGGAATATAATCACACTGGAAGAATTCTTTGATACAAAACATACTCCCGCTCAAAGTACTCTTTTATACTGAATATAATCACACTGGAAGTACTCTTTTATAAAAAATATACTCCCTCTCAATATAATCTTTTATATTGAATATAATCACAGTGGAAGTACTCTTTTACAAAAAATGTACTCCCTCTCAAAGTACTTTTTTATATTGAATATAATCACACTGGAACTACTCTTTTATAAAAAATAGACTCCCTCTCAAAGTACTATTCTATACTGAATATTATCACACAGGAAGTACTCTTTTTTTTTTTTTTTTTTTTTTTGAGACGGAGTTTTGCTCTTGTTACCCAGGCTGGAGTGCAATGGCGCGATCTCGGCTCACTGCAACCTCCGCCTCCTGGGTTCAGGCAATTCTCCTGCCTCAGCCTCCTGAGTAGCTGGGATTACAGGCACGCGCCACCATGCCCAGCTAATTTTTTTTTGTATTAGTAGAGACGGGGTTTCACCATGTTGAGCAGGATGGTCTCAATTTCTTGACCTCGTGATCCACCCGCCTCGGCCTCCCAAAGTGCTGGGATTACAGGCTTGAGCCACCGCGCCCGGCCAGGAAGTACTCTTTTATAAAAAATAAACTCCCTCTCAAAGTACTGTACTATACTGAATATAATCACACAAGAAGTACTCATTATAAAAAAATATACTCCCTCACAAAGAACTTTTTTATACTGAATATAATCACACAGGAAGTACTCTTTTATAAAAAATATACTCCCTCTCAAAGTACTATTTTATACTGAATATAATCACAAGGGAAATACTCTTTTATAAAAAATATACTCCCTCTCAAAGTACTATTTTATACTGAATATAATCACAAGGGAAATACTCTTTTATAAAAAATATACTCCCTCTCAATGTACTATTTCATATTGAATATAATCACACTGGAAGTACTCTTTTATAAAAAAAATACTCCCTCTCAGAGTACTGCTTTATATTGAATATAATCACACTGGTACTACCCTTTTATAAAAAATAAACTCCCTCTCCAAGTACTTTTATACTGAATATAAGCACACTGGAAGTACTCTTTTATAAAAAATATACTCCCTCTCAAAGTACTTTTTTATACTGAATATAATCACACTGGAAGTACTCTTTTATAAAAAATAGACTCCCTCTCAAAGTACCTTTTTATATTGAATATAATCACACTGGATCTACGGTTTTATTTTTAATGTAGTCACACAGGAAGTACTCTTTTATAAAAAATATAGACCCTCTCAAAGTACTCTTTTATATTGAATATAATCACACTGGAAGTACTTTTTTATAAAAAATATACACCCTCTCAAAGTACTCTTTTATACTGAATATAATCACACCGGATGTACTCTTTTTTAAAAAATAAACTCCCTCTCAAAGTACTCTTTTATATTGAATATAATCACACAGGAACTACTCGTTTATAAAAAATATGCTTCCTCTCAAAGTACTCTTTTATAATGATTATAATCACACAGGAAGTACTCTTTTATAAAAGTTATACTCCCTCTCAAAGTATTCTTTTATACTGAATATAATCACAGAGGAAGTACTCTTTTATAGAAGATATACTCCCTCTCAATGTACTCTTTTATATTGAATATAATCACACAGGAAGTAGTATTTTATAAAAAATATACTTCCTCTGAACGAACTCTTTTATATTGAATATAATCAAATTGGAAATACTCTTTTATTTTTAATATAATCACACAGGAAGTACTCTTTTATAAAACATATAGACCTTCTCAAAGTCCTCTTTTATATTGAATATAATCACACTCGATGTACTCTTGTATAAAAAATATAGACCCGCTGAAAGTACTCTTTTATATTGAATATAATCGCACTGGAAGTACTCTTTTATAAAAAATATACTCTCTCTCAAAGTACTCTCTTATACTGAATATGATCACACTGGAAGTACTCTTTTATAGAAAATATACTCCCTCTCAAAGTACTCTTTTATATGGAATATAATCACACTGGAAGAATTCTTTTATACAAAATATACTCCCTCTCAAAGTACTCTTTTATACTGAATATAATCACACTGGAAGTACTCTTTTATAAAAAATATACTCCCTCGCAAAGTACTCTTTTATATTGAATATAATCAAACTGGAACTATTCTTTATTTTTTATATAATCACACAAGAATTAGTCTTTTATGAAAACTATAAACCCTCTCAAAGTCCTCTTTTATATTGTATATAATCACACTGGAAGTACTCTTTTATAAAAAATATACTCCCTCTCAATGTACTCTTTTATATTGAATACAATCACACTGGAAGTACTCTTTTATAAAAAATATACTCCCTCTCAATATACTCTTTTATATTGAATACAATCACACTGGAAATACTCTTTTATACAAAATATACTCCCTCTCAATGTACTCTTTTATATTGAAAATAATCACACTGGAACTACTCTTTCATTTTTAATATAATCACACAGGAAGTACTATTTTATAAAAAATATAGACCCTCTCAAAGTACTCTTTTATATTGAATATAATCACACTGGAAGTACTCTTTTATAAAAAATATACTCCCTCTCAAAGTACTCTTTTATACGGAATATAGTCACACTATATTATAAAAAATAGACTCCCTCTCAAAATACTCTTTTATATTGAATATAATCACACTGGAAGTACTCTTTTATAAAAAATATACTCCCTCTCAAAGTACTCTTTTATACTGAATATAATCACAAGGGAAGTACTCTTTTATAAAAAATATACTCCCTCTCAATGTACTCTTTCATATTGAATATAATCACACTGGAAGTACTCTTTTATAAAAAAAATACTCCCTCTCAGACTACTGCTTTATATTGAATATAATCACACTGGAACTACCCTTTTATAAAAAATAAATTCCCTCTCCAAGCACTCTTTTATACTGAATATAAGCACACTGGAAGTACTCTTTTATAAAAAATATACTCCCTCTCAAAGTACTTTTTTATACTGAATATAATCACACTGGAAGTACTCTTTTATAAAAAATAGACTCCCTCTCAAAGTACTCTTTTATATTGAATATAATCATACTGGATCTACGGTTTTATTTTTAATGTAGTCACACAGGAAGTACTCTTTTATAAAAAATATAGACCCTCTCAAAGTACTCTTTTATATTGAAAATAATCACACTGGAACTACTCTTTTATTTTTAATATAATCACACAGGAAGTACTCTTTTATAAAAAATATAGACCCTCTCAAAGTACTCTTTTATATTGAATATAATCACACTGGAAGTACTTTTTTATAAAAAATATACTCCCTCTCAAAGTACTCTTTTATACTGAATATAATCACACCGGATGTACTCTTTTTAAAAAATAAACTCCCTCTCAAAGTACTCTTTTATATTGAATATAATCACACAGGAACTACTCGTTTATAAAAAATATGCTTCCTCTCAAAGTACTCTTTTATAATGATTATAATCACACAGGAAGTACTCTTTTATAAAAATTATACTCCCTCTCAAAGTATTCTTTTATACTGAATACAATCACACTGGAAGTACTCTTTTATAAAAAATATACTCCCTCTCAAAGTACTCTTTTATATTGAAAACAATCACACTGGATCCACTCTTTTATTATTAATATAATCACACAGGAAGTACTCTTTTATAAAAAATATAGACCCTCTCAAAGTACTATTTTATATTGAATATAATCACACTGGAAGTACTGTTTTATAAAAATTATACTCCCTCTCGAAGTACTCTTTTATACTGAATATAATCACACAGTAAGGACTCTTTTATAAAAAATATACTCCCTCTCAATATACTCTTTTATATTGAATATAATCACTGTGGAAGTACTCTTTTACAAAAAATATACTCCCTCTAAATGTACTTTTTTATATTGAATATAATCACACTGGAACTACTCTTTTATAAAAAATAAACTCCCTCTCAAAGTACTATTCTATACTGAATATTATCACACAGGAAGTACTCTTGTATAAAAAATAAACTCCCTCTCAAAGTACAATACTTTACTGAATATAATCACACACGAAGTACTCTTTTATAAAAAATATACTCCCTCACAAAAAACTTTTTTATACTGAATATAATCACACAGGAAGTACTCTTTTATAAAAAATATACTCCCTCTCAATGTACTCTTTTATACTGAATATAATCACAAGGGAAATACTCTTTTATAAAAAATATACTCCCTCTCAATATATTCTTTCATATTGAATATAATCACACTGGAAGTACTCTTTTATAAAAAAAATACTCCCTCACAGAGTACTCTTTTATTTTGAATATAATCACACTGGAACAACTCTTTTATAAAAAATAAACTCCCTCTCCAAGTACTCTTTTATATTGAATATAAGCACACTGGAAGAACTCTTTTATAAAAAATATACTCCCTCTCAAAGTACTTTATTATACTGAATATAATTACACTGGAAGTACTCTTTTATAAAAAATATACTCCCTCTCAAAGTACTCTTTTATATAGAATATAATCACACTGGATCTGCGGTTTTATTTTTAATATAGTCACACAGGAATTACTCTTTTATAAAAAATATAGACCCTCTCAAAGTACTCTTTTATATTGAAAATAATCACACTGGAACTACTCTTTTGTTTTTAATATAATCACAAAGGAAGTGATCTTTTATAAAAAATATAGACCCTCTCAAAGTACTCTTTTATATTGAAAAAAATCACACTGGAACTACTCTTTTATTTTTAATATAATCACAAAGGAAGTACTCTTTTATAAAAAATATACTCCCTCTCAAAGTACTCTTTTATACTTAATATAATCACACTGGAAGCACTCTTTTTTAAAAAATAGACTCCCTCTCAAAATACTCTTTTTTATTGAATATAATCACACTGGAAGTACTCTTTTATAAGAAATATATTCCCTCTCAAAGTACTCTTTTATACTGAATATAGTCACACTGGAAGTACTTTTTTATAAAAAATATACTCCCTCTCAAATTTCTCTTTTATACTGAATATAATCACACCGGAAGTACTCTTTTATAAAAAATATACTCCCTCTCACAGTACTCATTTATACTGAATATAATCACACAGGAAGTACTCTTTTATAAAAAATATACTCCCTCTCAAAGTACTCTTTTATACTGAATATAATCACACAGGAAGTACTCTTTTATGAAAAATAAACTCCCTCTCAATGTACTCTTTTATACTGAATATAACCACACTGGATGTACTCTTTTATAAAAAATATACTCCCTCTCAAGGTACTCTTTTTTATTGAATATAATCACACTGGAACTAATCTTTTATAAAAAATAAACTCCCTCTCAAAATACTATTCTATATTGAACATAATCACACAGGAAGTACTCTTTTCTAAAAAATATACTCCCTCTCAAAGTACTTTTTTATACAGAATATAATCACACTGGAAGTACTCTTTTATAAAAAATATACTCCCTCTCAAAATACTCTTTCATACTGAATATATTCACACAGGACGTAGTCTTTTATAAAAAATATACTCCCTCTCAAAGTACTCTTTAATATTGAATATAATCACACAGGAAATAATCTTTTGTAAAAAATATACGCCCTCTCAAAGTACTCTTTAAACTGAATATAATCAACAGGAAGTACTCTTTTATAAAAAATATACTCCCTCTCAAAGTACTCATTTATACTTAATATAACCACACAGGAAGTACTCTTTTATAAAATATATACTCCCTCTCAAAGTACTCTTTTACACTGAATAAAATGACACTGGAAGTACTCTTTTATAAAAAATATACTCCCTCTCAAAGTACTCTTTTAAACTGAATATAATCACACAGGACGTACTATTTTACAAAAAATAAACTCCCTCTCAATGTACTCTTTTATATTGAATATAATCACACTGGAAGTACTCTTTTAAAAAATATATACTCGCTCTCAAAGTACTATTTTATATTGAATATAATCACACTGGAACTACTCTTTTATTTTTAGTATAATAACACAGGAAGTACACTATTATAAAAAACATAGACCCTTTCAAACTACTCTTTTATATTGAATATAACCACACTGGAAGTACTCTTTTATAAAAAATATACTCCCTCCCAATGTACTCTTTTATACTGAATATAATCACACTGGAAGTACTCTTTTATAAAAAATATACTCCCTCTCAAAGTACTTTTTTATACTGAATATAATCACACTGGAAGTACTCTTTTATAAAACATAGACTCCCTCTCAAAGTACTCTTTTATATGGAATATAATCACACTGGATCTACGGTTTTATTTTTAATATAGTCACACTGGAAGTACTCTTTTATAAAAAATATAGACCCTCTTAATGTACTCTTTTATATTGCATATAATCATACAGGATGTACTCTTTTATAAAAAATATACTCACTCTCCATGTACTCTTTTATATTGAATATAATCACACTGGAACTACTCTTTTATTTTTAATATAATCACACAGGAAGTACTCTTTTATTAAAAATATAGACATTCTCAAAGTACACTTTTATATTGAATAAAATCACAGTGGAAGTAGTCTTTTATAAAAAATATACTCCCTCTCAAAGTACTTTTTTATATTGAATATAATCACACTGGAACTACTCTTTTATAAAAAATAAACTCCCTCTCAAAGTACTATTCTATACTGAATATAATCACAAAGGAAGTACTCTTTTATAAAAAATAAACTCCCTCTCAAAGTACTATACTATACTGAAAATAATCACACAGGAAGTACTCTTGTATAAAAAATATACTCCCTCACAAAGAACTTTTTCATACTGAATATAATCACACAGGAAGTACTCATTTATAAAAAATATACTCCCTCTCAAAGTACTCTTTTATACTGAATATAATCACAAGGGAATTACTCTTTTATAAAAAATATACTCCATCTCAATGTACTCTTTCATATTGAATATAATCACACTGGAAGTACTCTTTTATAAAAAATATACTCCCTCTCAGAATACTCTTTTATTTTGAATATAATCACACTGGAACAACTCTTTTATAAAAAATAAACTCCCTCTCCAAGAACTCTTGTAAACTGAATATAAGCACACTGGAATTACTATTTTATAAAAAATATACTCCCTCTCAAAGTACTTTCTTATACTGAATATAATCACACTGGAAGTACTGTTTTATAAAAAATGGACTCCCTCTCAAAGTACTCTTTTATATGGAATATAATCACACTGGATCTACGGTTTTATTTTTAATATAGTCACACAGGAAGTACTCTTTTATAAAAAATATATACCCTCTCAAAGTACTCTTTTATATTGCATATAATCACACAGGAAATACTCTTTCATAAAAAATATACTCCCTCTCAATGTACTCTTTTATATTGAATATAATCACATTGGAAGTACTCGTGTATTAAAAATATACTCCCTCTCAAAGTACTATTTTTTATATTGAATATAATCACAGTGGAAATACTGTTTTATAAAAAATATACTCCCTCTCAAAGTACTCTTTTATACTGAATATAATCACACTGGAAGTACTCTTTTATAAAAAATATGCTCCCTCTCACTCTTTTATATTGAATATAATCACATTGCAACTACTCTTTTATTTTAATATAATCACACAAGAATTACTCTTTATGAAAAATATAAACCCTCTCAAAGACCTCTTTTATATTGTATATAATCACACTGGAAGTGCCCTTTTATAAAAAGTATACTCCCTCTCAATTTACTCTTTTATATTGAATACAATCACACTGGAAGTACTCTTTTATACAAAATATACTCCCTCTCAAAGTACTCTTTTATATTGAAAATAATCACACTGGAACTACTCTTTTATTTTTGATATTATCACACAGGAATTACTCTTTTATAAAAAATATAGACCCTCCCAAAGTACTCTTTTATATTGAATATAATCACACTGGAATTACTCTTTTATGAAAAATATACTCCCTCTCAAAGTACTCTTTTATGCGGAATATAGTCACAATGGAAGTAATCTTTTATAAAAAATAGACTCCATCTCAAAATACTCTTTTATATTGAATATAATCACACTGGAAGTACTCTTTTATAAAAAATATTCTCCCTCTCAAATTACTCTTTTATACTGAATAAAATAACACTGGAAGTACTCTTTTATAAAAAATATACTCCCTCTCAAACTACTCTTTTATATTGAATATAATCACACTGGATCTACTCTTTTATTTTTAATATAATCACACAAGAAGTACTCTTTTATGAAAAATATAAACCCTCTCAAAGTACTCTTTTATATTGTATATAATCACACTGGAAGTACTCTTTTAAAAAAAATATACTCCCTCTCAATGTACTCTTTTATATTGAATACAATCACACTGGAAGT
Organism: Aotus nancymaae; assembly: GCF_030222135.1. Taxonomy (NCBI): domain Eukaryota; kingdom Metazoa; phylum Chordata; class Mammalia; order Primates; family Aotidae; genus Aotus; species Aotus nancymaae. Next base: position 2,977,119 of record NW_026988512.1, on the reverse strand, counting down.
ACTCTTTTATAAAAAATATACTCCCTCTCAAAGTACTCTTTTATATTGAAAATAATCACACTGGAACTCCTCTTTTATTTTTAATATAATCACACAGGAAGTACTCTTTTATAAAAAATATAGACCCTCTCAAATTACTCCTTTATATTGAATATAATCACACTGGAAGTACTCTTTTATAAAAAATATACTCCCTCTCGAAGTACTATTTTATACTGAATATAATCACACAGGAAGGACTCTTTTATAAAAAATACACACCCTCTCAATATACTCTTCTATATTGAATAGAATCACAGTGGAAGTACTCTTTAACAAAAAATATTCTCCCTCTCAATGTACTTTTTTATATTGAATATAATCACACTGGAACTACTCTTTTAAAAAAAATAAACTCCCTCTCAAAGTAGTATTCTATACTGAATATTATCACACAGGAAGTACTCTTTTATAAAAAATAAACTCCCTCTCAAAGTACAATACTATACTGAATATAATCACACAGGAAGTACTTTTTAATAAAAAATATACTCCCTCACAAAGAACTTTTTATACTGAATATAATCACACAGGAAGTACTGTTTTATAAAAAATATACTCCCTCTCAAAGTACTCTTTTATACTGAATATAATCACAAGGGAAGTACTCTTTTATAAAAAATATACTCCCTCTCAATGTACTCTTTTATATTGAATATAAACACATAGGAACTACTCTTTTATTTTTAATATAATCACCCAAGAATTACTCTTTATGAAAACTATAAACCCTCTCAAAGTCCTCTTTTATATTGTATATAATCACACTGGAAGTACTCTTTTATAAAAAATATACTCCCTCTCAATATACTCTTTTATATTGAATACAATCACACTGGAAGTACTCTTTTATACAAAATATACTCCCTCTCAAAGTACTCTTTTATATTGAAAATAATCACACTGGAACTACTCTTTTATTTTTAATATAATCACACAGGAAGTACTCTTTTATAAAAAATATAGACCCTCTCAAAGTACTCTTTTATATTGCACATAATCACACTGGAAATACATTTTTATAAAAAATATACTCCCTCTCAAAGTACTCTTTTATACTGAATATAATCACACTGGAAGTACGCTTTTATAAAAAATATACTCCCTCTCAAAGTACTATTTTATATTGAATACAATGACACTGGAACTACTCTTTTATTTTTAATATAATCACACAAGAATTACTCTTTTATGAAAAATATAAACCTCTCAAAGTCCTCTTTTATATTGTATATAATCACACTGGAAGTACTCTTTTATAAAAAATATACTCCCTCTCAATGTACTCTTTTATATTGAATACAATCACACTGGAAGTACTCTTTTATATAAAATATACGCCCTCTCAAAGTACTCTTTTCTAATGAAAATAATCACACTGGAACTACTCTTTTATTTTTAATATAATCACACAGGAAGTACTCTTTAATAAAAAATATAGACCCTCTCAATGTACTCTTTTATATTGAGTATAATCACACTGGAAGTACTCTTTTATAAAAAATATACTCCCTCTCAAAGTACTCTTTTATACTGAATATAGTCACACTGGAAGTACTCTTTTATAAAAAATAGACGACCTCTCAAAATACTCATTTATATTGAATATAATCACACTGGAAGTACTCTTTATAAAAAATATACTCCTTCTCAAAGTACTCTTTTATACTGAATATAATAACACTGGAAGTACTCTTTTATAAAAAATATACTCCCTCTAAAAGTACTCTTTTATACTGAATATAATAACACAGGAAGTACTCTTTTATGAAAAATAAACTCCCTCTCAATGTACTCTTTTATACTGAATATAATCACACTGGAAGTACTCTTTCATAAAAAATATACTCCCTCTCAAGGTACTCTTTTATATTGAATATAATCACACTGGAACTATTCTTTTACAATAAATAAACTCCCTCTCAAATTACTATTCTATTTTTAACATAATCACACAGGAAGTACTCTTTTAAAAAATATACACCCTCTCAAAGTACTCTTTTATACTGAATATAATCACACTGGAAGTACTCTTTTATAAAAAATATACTCCCTCTCAAAATACTCTTTCATACTGAATATAATCACACAGGAAATAGTCTTTTGTAAAAAATATACGCCTTCTCAAACTACTCTTTAAACTGAATATAATCACACAGGAAGTACTCTTTTATAAAAAATAAACACCCTCTCAAAGTACTCTTTTATATTGAATATAATCACACTGGAACTACTCTTTTATTTTTAGGATAATCACACAGGAAGTACTCTATTATAAAAAACATAGACCCTATCAAAGTACTCTTTTATATTGAATATAACCACACTGGAAGTACTCTTTTATAAAAAATATACTCCCTCTCAAAGTACTCTTTTATACTGAATATAATCACACGGGAAGTACTCTTTTATAAAAAATATACTGCCTCTCAAAGTACTCTTTTATATTGAATATAATCACACTGGAACTACTGTTTTATTTTTAATATAATCACACAGGAAGTAATCTTTTATAAAAAATATAGACCCTCTCAAAGTACTCTTTTATATTGAATATAATCGCAGTGTAATTAGTCTTTTACAAAAAATATACTCCCTCTCAAAGTACTTTTTTATATTGAATATAATCACACTGGAAGTACTCTTTAATAAAAAAAAAACTCCCTCTAAAGTACTATTCTATACTGAATATAATCACACAGGAAGTACTCATGTATAAAAAATAAACTCCCTCTCAATGTACTATACTATACTGAATATAAACATACAGGAAGTACTCTTTTATAAAAAATATATTCCCTCACAAAGAACTTTTTCATACTGACTATAATCACACAGGAAGTTCTCTTTTATAAAAAATATACTCCCTCTCAAAGTACTGTTTTATACTGAATATAATCACAAGGGAAGTACACTTTTATAAAAAATATACTCCCTCTCAATGTACTCTTTCATATTGAATATAATCACACTGGAAATACCCTTTTATAAAAAATATACTCCCTCTCCGAGTACTCTTTTATTTTGAATATAATCACACTGGAACTACTCTTTTATAATAAATAAACTCCCTCTCGAAGTACTCTTTTATACTGAATATAAGCACACTGGAAGTACTCTTTTATAAAAAATATACTCCCTCTCAAAGGACTTTTTTATACTTTTTATAATCACACTGGAAGTACTCTTTTATAAAAAATGGACTCCCTCTCAAAGTACTCTTTTATATTGAATATAATCACACTGGATCTACGGTTCTTTTTTAATGCAGTCAAAGAGGAAGTACTCTTTTATAAAAAATATAGACCCTCTCAAAGTACTCTTTTATATTGCATATAATCACACAGGAAGAACTCTTTTATCAAAAATATACTCCCTCTTAATGTACTCTTTTATATTGAATATAATCACACTGGAAGTACTCTTTTATAAAAAATATACTCCCTCTCAAAGTACTCTTTTATATTGAATATAATCACACTGGAACTACTCTTTTATTTTTAATATAATCACACAAGAAGTACTCTTTTATGAAAAATATAAAACCTTTCAAAGTACTCTTTTATATTGTATATAATCACACTGGAAGTACTCTTTTATAAAAAATATACTCCCTTTCAAAGTACTCTTTTATACTGAATATAATCACACGGGAAGTACTCTTTTATAAAAAATATACTGCCTCTCAAAGTACTCTTTTATATTGAATATAATCACACTGGAACTACTGTTTTATTTTTAATATAATCACACAGGAAGTAATCTTTTATAAAAAATATAGACCCTCTCAAAGTACTCTTTTATGTTGAATATAATCGCAGTGTAATTAGTCTTTTAAAAAAAATATACTCCCTCTCAAAGTACTTTTTTGTATTGAATATAATCACACTGGAAATACTCTTTAATAAAAAATAAACTCCCTCTAAAGTACTATTCTATACTGAATATAATCACACTGGAAGTCCTCAATTATAAAAAATATTCTCCCTCTCAGTGTACCCTTTATATTGAATATAATCACACTGGAAGTACTCTTTTATAAATAATATACTCCCTCTCAAAATACTCTTTTACACTGAATATAATCACACTGGAATTACTCTTTTATGAAAAAAATACTCCCTCTCAATGTACTCTTTTAAATTGTGTATAATAACACTGGAACTACTCTTTTATTTTTACTGTAATCACACAGGAAGTACTGTATTATAAAAAACATAGACCCTCTCAAAGTACTCTTTTATAATGAATATATCCACACTGGATGTTCTCTATTATAAAAAATATACTCCCGCTCAGTGTACTCTTTTATACTGAATATAATCACACTGGAAGTACACTTTTATAAAAAATATACTCCCTCTCAAAGTACTCTTTTATATTGAATATAATCACACTGGAACTACTCTTTTATTTTTAATATAATCACACAGGAAGTACTCTTTTATAAAAAATATACTCCCTCTCAATGTACTCTTTTATATTGAATACAATCACACTGGAAGTACTCTTTTGTAAAAAGTATACGCCCTCTCAAAGTACTCTTTTCTATTGAAAATAATCACACTGGAACTACTCTTTTATTTTTAATATAATCACACAGGAAGTACTCTTTTATAAAAAATATAGACCCTCTCAAACTACTCTTTTATATTGAGTATAATCACACTGGAAGTACTCTTTTATAAACAATATACTCCCTCTCAACATACTGTTTTATACTGAATATAATAAAACAGGAAGTACTCTTTTATAAAAAATATACTCCATCTGAATGTACTCTTTTATATTCAATATAATCACACTGGAAGTACTCTTTTATAAAAAATAAAATCCCTCTCTAAGTACTCTTTTATATTGAATATAATCACACTGGAACTACTCTTTTATTTTTAATATAATCACACAGGAATTACTCTTTTAAAATAAATATAGACCCTCTCAAAGTTCTCTTTTATACTGAATATAATCACACTGGAAGTACTCTTTTATAAAAAATATACTCCCTCTCAAAGTACTCTTTCATATTTAATATAATCACACTGGAACTACTCTTTTATTTTTAATATAATCACAGTGGAAATACTCTATTATAAAAAACATAGAACCTCTCAAAGTACTCTTTTATATTGAATATAACCACACTGGACGTACTCTATTATAAAAAATATAATCCCTCTCAATGTACTCTTTTATACTGAATATAATCACACTGGAAGTACTCTTTTATAAAAAATATACTCCCTCTCAACGTACTCTTTTATATTGAATATAATCACACTGGAAATACTCTTTTATTTTTAATATAATCACTCAATAAGTAGTCTTTTAAAGAAAATATAGACCCTCTCAAAGTACTCCTTTATATTGAAGATAATCACACTGGAAGTACTCTTTTATAAAAAATATACTCCCTCTCAAAGTACTCTTTTATACTGAATATAATCACACAAGAAGTACTCTTTTATAAAAAATATACTCCCTCTCAAAGTACTGTTTTATACTGAATATAATCAAACATGAAGTACTCTTTTACAAAAAATATACTCCATCTCAATGTACTCTTTTATATTGAATATAATCACACTGGAACTACTGTTTTATTTTTAATATAATCACACAGGAAGTACTCTTTTATAAAAAATATAGACCCTCTCAAAGTACTCTTTTATACTGAATATAATCACATTGGAATTACTCTTTTATAAAAAATATAATCCCTCTCAAAGTACTCTTTTATATTGAATATAATCACACTGGAACTACTCTTTTATTTTTAATATAATCACACAGGAAGTACTCTTTTATAAAAAATATACTTCCTCTCAATGTACTCTTTTATATTGAATACAATCAAACTGGAAGTACTCTTTTATGAAAAATATACGCCCTCTCAAAGTACTCTTTTCTATTGAAAATAATCACACTGGAACTACTCTTTTATTTTTTATATAATCACACAGGAAGTACTCTTTTATAAAAAATATAGACCCTCTCAAACTACTCTTTTATATTGAGTATAATCACACTGGAAGTACTCTTTTATAAAAAATATACTCCCTCTCAAAGTACTCTTTTATACTGAATATAGTCACACTGGAAGTACTCTATTATAAAAAATAGACTACCTCTCAAAATACTCATTTATATTGAATATAATCACACTGGAAGTACTCTTTTATAAAAAATATACTCCCTCTCAAAATACTCTTTTATACTGAATATAATAACACTGGAAGTACTCTTTTATTAAAAATATGCTCCCTCTCAAAGTACTCTTTTATACTGAATATAATCAAACAGGAAGTACTCTTTTATAAAAAATATACTCCATCTCAATGTACTCTTTTATATTGAATATAATCACACTGGAAGTACTCTTTTATAAAAAATATACTCCCGCTCAAAGTACTCTTTTATACTGAATATAATCACACAGGAACTACTCTTTTATAAAAAACATACTCCCTCTCAAACTACTCTTTTATATTGAATATAATCACACTGGAACTACTCTTTTATTTTTATTATAATCACAGAGGAACTACTCTTTTATAAAAAATATAGAACCTCTCAAAGTACTCCTTTATATTGAATATAATAACACTGGAAGTACTCTTTAAGAAAAATATACTCCCTCTGAAAGTACTCTTTTATATTGAATATAATCACACTGGAAGTACTCTTTTATAAAAAATATATTCTCTCTCAAAGTACTCTTTTATACTGAATATAATCACACAGGAAGTACTCTTTTATGAAAAATGTACTCCCTCTCAAAATACTCTTTTATACTGAATATAATCACACAGGAAGTACTATTTTAAAAAATATACTCCCTCCCAAAGTATTCATTTATATTGAATATAATCACACTGGAAGTACTCCTTTATAAAAAATATACTCCCTCACAATGTACTCTTTTATATTGAATATAATCACACTGGAACTACTCTATTATTTTTAATATAATCACACAGGAAGTACTCTTTTATAAAAAATATAGACCCTCTCAAAGTATTCTTTTATATTGTATATAATCACACTGGAAGTACTCTTTTATAAAAAATATACACCCTCTCAAAGTACTCTTTTATACTGAATATAATCACACAGGAAGTACTCTTTTATAAAAAATATACTCCCTCTCAAAGTACTCTTTTATACTGAATATAATCACACAGGAAGTACTCTTTTATAAAAAATATACTCCCTCTCAGTGTTCTCTTTTTTATTGAATATAATCACACTGGAAGTACTCTCTATAAAAAATAAACTCCCTCTCAACGTACTCTTTTATATTGAATATAATCACACTGGAACTACTCTTTTATTTTTAATATAATCACACAGGATGTACTCTTTTATAAAAAATATAGACCCTCTCAAAGTACTATTTTATACTGAATATAATCACACTGGAAGTACTCTTTTATAAAAAATATACTCCCTCTCAAAGTACTCTTTTATATTGAATATAATCACCCTGGAATTACTCTTTTATAAAAAATATACTCCCTCTCAAAGTACTCTTTTATATTGAATATAATCACACTAGAACTACGCTTTTATTTTTAATATAATCACACAGGAAGTACTCTATTACAAAAAAATATAGACCCTCACAAAGTACTCTTTTATTGTGAATATAATCACACTGGAAGTACTCATTTATAAAAAACATTCTCCCTCTCAAAGTGCTGTTTTATATTGAATATAATCACACTGGAACTACTCTTTTATTTTTAATATAATCACACTGGAAGTACTCTATTATAAAAAACATAGACCCTCTAAAAGTACTCTTTTATATTGAATATAACCACACTGGATGTACTCTATTATAAAAAATATACTCCCTCTCGATGTACTCTTTTATACTGAATATAATCACACTGGAAGTACTCTTTTATGAAAAATACAATCCCTCTCTAAGTACTCTTTTATATTGAATATAATCACACAGGAACTACTTTTTTATTTTTAATATAATCACACAGGAAGTACTCTTTTATAATGAATATATACCCTCTCAAAGTACTCTTTTATACTGAATATAATCACACTGGAAGTACTCTTTCATAAAAAATATACTCCCTCCCAAAGTACTCTTTTATATTGAATATAATCACACTGGAACTACTCTTTTATTTTTAATATGATCACACAGGAAGTACTCTTTTATAAAAAATATAGACCCTCTCAAAGTACTCTTTTATATTGAATATAATCACACTGGAAGTACTCTTTTATAAAAAATATACTGCCTCTCAAACTACTCTTTTTTTTTTTTGATTTTTTTTTTTTATTGCATTTTAGGTTTTGGGGTACATGTGAAGAACATGCAAGGTTGTTGCACCGGTGCACACCTGGCAGTATGATTTGCTGCCTCCCTCCCCTTCACCTATATCTGGCATTTCTTCCCATGCTATCCCTCCCCAACTCCCCACCCCCCCACTATCCCCCCTCCCCCCAACAGACCCCCGTGTATAGTGCTCCCCTCCCTGTGTCCATGTGTTCTCCTTGTTCAACACCCACCTATGAGTGAGAACATGTGGTGTTTGATTTTGTGTTCTTGTGTCAGTTTGCTGAGAATGATGTTTTCCAGGTTCATCCATGTCCCTACGAAGGATGTGAACTCCTCCTTTTTAATGGCTGCATTATATTCCATGGTGTATATGTGCCACATTTTTCCTGTCCAGTCTATCATCGATGGGCATTTGGGTTGGTTCCAGGTCTTTGCTATTGTAAACTGTGCTGCAATGAACATTCGTGTGCATGTGTCCTTATAGTAGAACGATTTATACTCCTTTGGATATATGCCCAGTAATGGGATTGCTGGGTCAAATGGAATTTCTATTTCTAGGTCCTTGAGGAATCGCCACACTGTTTTCCACAGTGGTTGAACTAATTTACACTCCCACCAACAGTGTAAAAGTGTTCCTATTTCTCCACATCCTCTCCAGCATCTGTTGTCTCCAGATTTTTTAATGATCGCCATTCTAACTGGCGTGAGATGGTATCTCAATGTAGTTTTGATTTGCATTTCTCTAATGACCAGTGATGATGAGCATTTTTTCATATGTTTGTTGGCCTCATGTATGTCTTCTTTTGTAAAGTATCTGTTCATATCCTTCGCCCATTTTTGAATGGGCTTGTTTGTTTTTTTCTTGTAAATCTTTTTTAGTTCATTGTAAATTCTGGATATCAGCCCTTTATCAGACGGGTAGGCTGCAAAAATTTTTTCCCATTCTGTTGGTTGCCGATTCACTCTATTGACTGTTTCTTTTGCCGTGCAGAAGCTGTGGAGTTTGATTAGGTCCCATTTGTCTATTTTGGCTTTTGTTGCCAATGCTTTTGGTGTTTTGGTCATAAAGTCCTTGCCTACGCCTATGTCCTGAATGGTTTTGCCTAGGTTTCCTTCTAGTGTTTTTATGGTGTTACGTCTTATGTTTAAGTCTTTAATCCATCTGGAGTCAATTTTAGTGTAAGGTCTCAGGAAGGGGTCCAGTTTCTGCTTTCTGCATATGGCTAGCCAGTTTTCCCAACACCACTTATTGAACATGGAATCCTTTCCCCATTGATTGTTTTTTTCAGGTTTGTCAAACATCAGGTGGTTGTAGATATGTTGTGTCGCCTCCGACGTCTCTGTTCTGTTCCATTGGTCTATATCTCTGTTTTGGTACCAGTACCATGCTGTTTTGATTACTGTAGCCTTGTAGTAGAGTTTGAAGTCCGGTAGTGTGATGCCTCCCGCTTTGTTCTTTTTGCTTAGAATTGACTTGGCTATGCGGGCTCTCTTTTGGTTCCATATGAAGTTTAAGGTGGTTTTTTCCAGTTCTGTGAGGAAGGTCATTGGTAGCTTGATGGGGATAGCGTTGAATCTGTAAATTACTTTGGGCAGTATGGCCATTTTCACGATATTAATTCTTCCTAACCATGAACATGGAATGTTTCTCCATCTGTTTGTGTCCTCTCTTATTTCATTGAGCAGTGATTTGTAGTTCTCCTTGAAGAGGTCCTTTACGTTCCTTGTTAGTTGTATTCCTAGGTATTTTATTCTCTTTGTAGCAATTGTGAATGGCAGTTCATTCTTGATTTGGCTCTCTTTAAGTCTGTTATTGGTGTATAGGAATGCTTGTGATTTTTGCACATTGATTTTGTATCCTGAGACTTTGCTGAAGTTGCTTATCAGTTTCAGGAGATTTTGGGCTGAGGTGATAGGGTCTTCTAGATATACAATCATGTCGTCTGCAAATAGAGACAATTTGACTTCCTCCTTTCCTAATTGAATACCCTTTATTTCTTTTTCTTGCCTGATTGCTCTGGCTAGAACTTCCAGTACTATATTGAATAGGAGTGGTGAGAGAGGGCATCCTTGTCTAGTGCCGGATTTCAAAGGGAATACTTCCAGTTTTTGCCCATTCAGTATGATATTGGCTGTCGGTTTGTCATAAATAGCTTTTATTATTTTGAGATACGTTCCGTCGATACCTAGTTTATTGAGGGTTTTTAGCATAAAGGGCTGTTGAATTTTGTCGAAGGCCTTCTCTGCATCAATTGAGATAATCATGTGGTTTTTGTCTTTGGTTCTGTTTATGTGGTGAATTACGTTTATAGACTTGCGTATATTGAACCAGCCTTGCATCCCCGGGATGAATCCTACTTGATCATGGTGGATAAGCTTTTTGATGTGCTGTTGTAATCGGTTTGCCAGTATTTTATTGAAGATTTTTGCATCTATGTTCATCATGGATATTGGCCTGTAATTTTCTTTTCTTGTTGAGTCTCTGCCGGGTTTTGGTATTAGGATGATGTTGGTCTCATAAAATGATTTGGGAAGGATTCCCTCTTTTTGGATTATTTGGAATAGTTTCAGTAGGAATGGTACCAGTTCCTCTTTGTATGTCTGGTAGAATTCGGTTGTGAGACCATCTGGGCCTGGGCTTTTTTTGGGTGGTAGGCGCTTAATTGCTGCCTCGACTTCAGACCTTGTTATTGGTCTATTCAGGGTTTCGACTTCTTCCTGGTTTAGGCATGGGAGGAGACTACTGTCCAGGAATTTATCCATTTCTTCCAGGTTTTCTAATTTATGTGCGTAGAGTTGTTTGTAATAATCTCTGATGATGGTTTGAATTTCTGTGGCATCTGTGGTGATATCCCCTTTATCATTTTTTATTGCATCTATTTGGTTATTCTCTCTTTTCTTTTTTATTAGTTTGGCTAGTGGTCTGTCTATTTTGTTGATCTTTTCAAAAAACCAGCTCCTGGATTTATTGATTTTTTGTAGGGTTTTTCGTGTCTCTATTTCCTTCATTTCTGCTTTGATCTTAGTTATTTCTTGTCTTCTGCTAGGTTTTGAGTTTTTTTGATCTTGCCCCTCTAGCTCTTTCAATTTTGATGATAGGGTGTCAGTTTTAGTTCTCTCCCTTCTTCTCATGTTTGCACTTATTGCTATATATTTTCCTCTAGAGACTGCTTTAAATGTGTCCCAGAGATTCTGGTATGTGGTGTCTTCATTCTCGTTGGTTTCGAAGAACATCTTTATTTCTGCCTTCATTTCAGTGTTTATCCAGTCAACATTCAGGAGAAAGTTGTTCAATTTCCATGAGGATGTGCGGTTCTGGGTTTGCTTCTGAATTCTGAGTTCTAACTTGATTGCACTGTGGTCTGAGAGACTGTTTGTTATGGTTTCTGTTCTTTTGCATTTGCTGAGGAGTGATTTACTTCCAATTATGTGGTCAATTTTAGAGTAGGTGTGATGTGGTGCTGAGAAGAATGTATATTCTCTGGATTTGGGCTGGAGAGTTCTGTAAATATCTATTAGGTTTGCTTGTTCCAGGTCTGAGTTCAAGTCCTGGATATCCTTGTTAATTTTCTGTCTCGTTGATCTGTCTAATATTGACAATGGTGTGTTGAAGTCTCCCAGTATTAATGTGTGGGAGTCTATGTCTCTTTGTAAGTCTTTAAGAACTTGCCTTATGTATCTGGGTGCTCCTGTATTAGGTGCATATATATTTAGGATCGTTAGCTCTTCTTGTTGTATTGATCCTTTTACCATTATGTAATGTCCTTCTTTGTCTCTTTTGATCTTTGTTGCTTTAAAGTCTATTTTATCAGAGATGAGAATTGCAACTCCTGCTTTTTTTTGCTCTCCATTTGCTTGGTAAATCTTCCTCCATCCCTTTATTTTGAGCCTTTGTGTATCCTTGCATGTGAGGTGGGTTTCCTGGATACAGCACACTGATGGGTTTTGGCTTTTTATCCAATTTGCCAGTCTGTGTCTTTTGATTGGGGCATTTAGTCCATTTACATTTAGGGTTAATATTGTTATGTGTGAGTTTGGTCCTGTCATTTTGATGCTAGCTGGCTGTTTTGCCCATTGGTTGATGGAGATTCTTCATTGTGTTGCTGCTCTTTACCATTTCGTGCGTTTTTGGAGTGGCTGGTGCTGGTTGTTTTTTTCTATGTGTAGTGTCTCCTTCAGGAGCTCTTGTAAAGCTGGTCTGGTGGTGATGAAATCTGTGAGTACTTGCTTGTTCACAAAGGATTTTATTTTTCCTTCACTTATGAAGCTTAGTTTGGCTGGATATGAAATTCTGGGTTGAAAGTTCTTTTCTTTAAGGATGTTGAATATCGGCCCCCACTCTCTTCTGGCCTGTAGGGTTTCTGCTGAGAGATCTGCTGTGAGTCTGATGGGTTTCCCTTTGTGGGTAACCCGACCTTTCTCTCTGGCTGCCCTTAGTATTTTCTCCTTCATTTCAACCCTGGTGAATCTGATGATTATGTGCCTTGGGGTTGCTCTTCTAGAGGAATATCTTTGTGGTGTTCTCTGTATTTCCTGGACTTGAATATTGGCCTGCCTTGCTAGGTTGGGGAAGTTTTCCTGGATAATATCCTGAAGAGTATTTTCCAGCTTGGATGCATTCTCTTCGTCACATTCAGGTACACCTATCAAACGTAGATTAGGTCTTTTCACGTAGTCCCATATTTCTTGTTGACTCTGTTCATTCCTTTTTACCTTGTTTTCTCTAATCTTCACTTCTCGTTTTATTTCATTGAGTTGATCTTCAACTTCTGATATCCTTTCTTCTGCTTGGTCAATTCTGCTGTTGAAACTTGTACATGCTTCGCGAAGTTCTCGTGTTGTGTTTTTCAGCTCCATCAATTCATTCATATTCCTCTCTAAGTTGTCCATTCTCGTTAGCATTTCATCAAGTCTTTTTTCAAGGTTCTTAGTTTCTTTGCATTGGGTTAGAACATGTTCTTTTAGCTCACAGAAGTTTCTTATTATCCATTTTCTGAAAGCTGATTCTGTCATTTCATCACACTCATTCTCCGTCCAGTCTTGTTCCCGTGCTGGTGAGGAGTTATGCTGCCTTGTAGGGGGAGAGGTGTTCTGGTTTTGGGTGTTTTCATCCTTTTTGCGCTGGTTTCTTCCCATCTTTGTGGATTTATCCGCCTATTGACTTTGTAGTTGCTGTCTTTCTGATTTTGGTAATTTTAAGTCTGCAGCAGCTGAACTCATAAACCCCCTTTTCTTCTCCCCAGGTGTTCTGGCCCAAGGGTTTAGCACTTTATGTTTTTCAGCTGTGTTGCTACCGTTTTCCCTGCCCACAAGGTGGCAGTCTAGTCACACTCAGCCTGCAGAGGCTTCGCTGAGCTGCTGTGGGCTCCGCCCAGGTTCCGTGTGAGCTTCCCTGCAGTCCTGTGGGCGTATTTAGAACTGCTTCCGCTATGCTGGCCCGCCCCTGTAGTGACGGAGTCTCTGTAGTGGCGGGTTGTCTTGGTTACGGCAAATTGCCCCGGGAACTGCAGGGTGTTTCCCGATGGAGGACGCCCCTCCCCCACAGAGCTGGACCGTCCCGGGTTCAGCCGTGTTTCCAGAGGGGCCCTCTTTGTCCTGTAATCTCTTGGCTTGCCTCCTTGCCACAGTTCCCCTCACAGTTCCCCTTGCTGGCGCAGAGGGGACACAATCTCGTTCACTTTGTTCAAGGAGCCGCTGCTCCCCGCCCCCCGTGCAGGCCGAGCGGCTGCTCCGGTCCAACCAGCGGCGCTGGGAATGTGGGGAGCTTCTCTGCGCAATTAAAATCCGCTGCCCTGTGTGCCGCTGCGTCAGCCGAAGCAGCGGCTCTGAGATTCGTGGCACTCCCTTGCCCGGGGGTCTCCTGGCTTGGCTCCCTGCTTCAGCTCCCCTTTCTGGCTCAGAGGGAACTCTGTCTCTCTCGCTCTGCGCAAGAAGCCACTGCCCCCTGCTCCAGGGCGTAGGCTGAGCGGCCACTCCGCTCAAACCAGAGGAGCTGGCGACCCGTGGGGCTTTTCCTCCTGTGAATCTCCGGGTCTGTGGGCAGTAAAAGTCCGTCTGGAAATGCGGGGTCCACTCACCCTCTGCGCCTTCTCTCGGAGCTGCAATCCCGACTTCCTCTTAAGTGGTCATCTTGGATCGATCATGGAACATTGTAAGAATCTCATTTATTTTTAAAATAATCACCCAGGAAAGACTCTATTATAAAAAACATAGACCCTCTCAAACAACTCTTTTATATTGAATATAACCACACTGGATGTACTCTATTATAAAAAATATAATCCCTCTCAATTTACTCTTTTGTACTGAATATAATCACACTGGAAGTACTCGTTTATAAAAAATACACTCCCTCTCAAAGTACTCTTTTATATTGAATATAATCATACAGGAACTACTCTTTTATTTTTAATATAATCACACAGGAAGCGATCTTTTATAAAAAATATAGACCCTCTCAAAGTACTCTTTTATATTGAATATAATCACACTGGAAGTACTCTTTTATAAAAAATATACACCTTCTCAAAGTACTCTTTTATATTGAATATAATCACACTGGAAGCACTCTTTTATAAAAAATATACTCCCTCTCAAAGTACTCTTTTATACTGAATATAATCACACAGGAAGTACTCTTTTATAAAAAATATACTCCCTCTCCAAGTACTCTTTTACACTGAATATAATCACACAGGAAGTACTCTTTTATAAAAAATATACTCCCTCTCAATGTACTCTTTTATATTGAATATAATCACACTGGAAGTACTCTTTTATAAAAAGTATACTCCCTCTCAAAGTACCCTTTATATTGAATATAATCACACTGGAACTAATCTTTTATTTTTAATAGAATCGCAAAGAAGTACTCTTTTATAAAAAATATAGACCTTCTCATAGTACTCTTTTATACTAAATATAATCACACTGGAAGTACTCTTTTATAAGAAATATACTCACTCCAAATGTACTCTTTTATATTGAATATAATTACACTGGAAGAACACTTTTATAAAAAATATACTGTCTCTCAACGTACTCTTTTATATTGAATATAATCACACTGGAAGTACTCTTTTATTTTTAATATAGTCACACAGGAAGTACTCTTTGATAAAAAATATAGACCCTCTCAAAGTACTCTTTTATACGGAATATAATCACACTGGAAGTACTCTTTTATAAAAAATACACTCCCTCTCAAAATACTCTTTTATATTGAATATAATCACACTGGAACTACTCTTTTATTTTTACTATAATCACCCAGGAAGAACTCTATTATAAAAAACATAGACCCTCTCAAAGTACTCTTTTATGTTGAATATAACCACACTGGATGTACTCTACAATAAAAAATATACTCCCTCCCAATGTACTCTTTTATACTGAATATAATCACACTGGAAGTACTCTTTTATAAAAAATATAGACCCTCTCAATGTACTCTTTTATACTGAATATAATCACACTGGAAGTACTCTTTTATAAAAAATATACTCCCTCTCAACGTACTCTTTTATATTGAATATAATCACACTGGAACTACTCTTTTATTTTTATTATAATCACCCAGGAGGTACTCTATTATAAAAAACATAGACCCTCTCAAAGTACTCTTTTATATTGAATATAACCACACTGGATGTACTCTATTATAAAAAATATACTCCCTCTCAATGTACTCTTTTATACTGAATATAATCACTCCGGAAGTTCTCTTTTTTTAAAAATATACTCCCACTCAAAGTACTCTTTTATATTGAATATAATCACACTGGAACTACTCTTTTATTTTTAATATAATCACACAGGAAGTACTCTTTGTAAAAAATATAGACAATCTCTAAGTACTCTTTTATATTGAATATTATCATACTGGAAGTACTATTTTATAAAAAATATACTCCCTCTCAAAGTACTCTTTTATATTGAATATAATCACACTGGAAGTACTCTTTTATAAAAAATACACTCCCTCTCAAAGTACTCTGTTATATTGAATATAATAACACTGGAAGTACTCTTTTATAAAAAATATACTCCCTCTCAAAGTCCTCTTTTATACTGAATATAATCACACAGGAAGTACTCTTTCATAAAAAATATACTCCCTCACAAAGTACTCTTTTATATTGAATATAATCACACTGGAACTACTCTTTTATTTTTAATATAATCACACAGGAATTACTCTTTTATAATAAATATAGACCCTCTCAAAGTACTCATTTATACTGAATATAATCACACTGGAAGTACGCTTTTATAAAAAATATACTCCCTCTCAAATTACTCTTTTATATTGAATATAATCACACTAGAACTACTCTTTTATTTTTAATATAATCATCCAGGACGTACTCTATTATAAAAAACAAAGACCCTCTCAAAGTACTCTTTTATATTGAATATAACCACACTGGATGTACTCTGTAATAAAAAATATACTCCCTATCAATATACACATTTATACTGAATACAATCACAATGGAAGTACTCTTTTATAAAAAATATACTCTCTCTCAACGTACTCTTTTATATTGAATATAATCACACTGGAACTACTCTTTTATTTTTAATATAATCACACAGGAAGTACTCTTTTATAAAAAATATAGACCCTCTCAAAGTACTCTTTTATACTGAATATAATCACACTGGAAGTACTCTTTTATAAAAAATATACTCCCTCTCAAAGTACTCTTTTATATTGAATATAATCACACTGGAACTACTCTTTTATTTTTAATATAATCACCCAGGAAGTACTCTATTATAAAAAAAATAGAACCTCTCAAAGTACTCTTTTATATTGAATATAACCACACTGGATATACTCTATTATAAAAAATATACTCCCTCTCAATATACTCTTTTATACTGAATATAATCACACTGGAAGTACTCTTTTATAAAAAATATACTCCCTCTCAAAGTAGTCTTTTATACTGAATATAATCACACTGGAACTACTCTTTTATTTTTAATATAATCACACAGGAAGTACTCTTTTATAAAAAATATAGACCCTCTCTATGTACTCTTTTATATTGAATATAATCACACTGGAAGTACTCTTTTATAAAAAATATACTCCCTCTCAAAGTACTCTTTTATACTGAATATAATCACACAGGAAGTACTCTTTTATAAAAAATATACTCCCTCTCAAAGTACTCTTTTACACTGAATATAATCACACAGGAAGTACTCTTTTATAAAAAATATACTCCCTCTCAATGTACTCTTTTATACTGAATATAATCACACAGGAAGTACTATTTTATAAAAAATATACTCCCTCTCAAAGTACTCTTTTATATTGAACACATTCACACTGGAACTACTCTTTTATTTTTAATATAATCACACAGGAAGTACTCTTTTATAAAAAATATGGACCCTCTCAAAGTACTCTTTTATACTGAATATAATCACACTGGAAGTACTCTTTTATAAAAAATATACTCCCTCTCAATGTACTCTTTTATATTGAATATAATCACACTGGAAGTACTCTTTTATAAAAAATATACTCTCTCTCAATGTACTCTTTTATATTGAATATAATCACACTGGAACTACTCTTTTATTTTTAATATAATCACACAGGAAGTACTCTTTTATAAAAAATATACTCCCTCTCAAACTACTCTTTTATACTGAATATAATCACACTGGAAGTACTCTTTTATAAAAAATATACTCCCTCTCAATGTAGTCTTTTATATTGAATATAATCACACTGGAACTACTCTTTTATTTTTAATATAATCACACAGGAAGTACTCTATTACAAAAAATATAGTCCCTCTCAAAGTACTATTTTATACTGAATATAATCACACTGGAAGTACTTTTTTATAAAAAATATACTCCCTCTCAAAGTGCTTTTTCATGTTGAATATAATCACACTGTAACTACTTTTTTATTTTTAAAATAATCACACAGGAAGTACTCTTTTAAAGAAAATATAGACCCTCTCAAAGTACTCTTTTATACTGAATATAATCACATTGGAATTACTATTTTATAAAAAATATACTCCCTCTCAAAGTACTCTTTTATATTGAATATAATCACACTGGAACTACTCTTATTTTTAATATAATCACACTGGAAGTACTCTATTATAAAAAACATAGACCCTCTCAAAGTACTCTTTTATATTGAATATAACCAGACTGGGGGTACTCTATTATAAAAAATATACTCCCTCTCGATGTACTCATTTATACTGAATATAATCACACTGGAAGTACTCTTTTATAAAAAATACAATCCCTGTCTAAGTACTTTTTTATATTGAATATAATCACACTGGAACTACTCTTTTATTTTTAATATAATCACACAGGAAGTACTCTTTTATAATAAATATAGACCCTCTCAAAGTACTCTTTTATACTGAATATAATCATACTGGAAGTATTCTTTTATAAATATATACTCCCTCTCAAAGTACTCTTTTATATTGAATATAATCACACTGGAACTACTCTTTTATTTTTAATATAATCACACAGGAAATACTCTATTATAAAAAACAAAGAAACTCTCAAAGTACTCTTTTATATTGAAAATAACCACACAGGATGTACTCTATTATAAAAAATATACTCCCTCTCAATATACTCTTTTATACTGAATATAATGACACTGGAAGCACTCTTTTTTTAAAAAATATACTCCATCTCAAAGTACTCTTTTCTTTTGAATATAATCACAGTAGAACTACTCTTTTATTTTTAATATAATCACACAGGAAGTAGTCTTTATAAAAAAATAGACCATCTCAAAGTACTCTTTTATACTGAATATGATCACACTGGAGTACTCTTTTATAAAAAATATACTCCCTCTCAATGTACTCTTTTATATTGAATACAATCACACTGGAACTACTCATTTATTTTTAATATAATCAAACAGGAAGTACTCTTTTATAAAAAATATAGACCCTCTCAAAGTACTCTTTTATACTGAATATAATCACACTGGAAGCACTCTTTTTTTAAAAAATATACTCCATCTCAAAGTACTCTTTTATATTGAATATAATCACACTGGAACTACTCTTTTATTTTTAATATAATCACACAGGAAGTAGTCTTTATAAAAAAAATAGACCATCTCAAAGTACTCTTTTATACTGAATATAATCACACTGGAAGTACTCTTTTATAAAAAATATACTCCCTCTCAATGTACTCTTTTATATTGAATACAATCACACTGGAACTACTCATTTATTTTTAATATAATCACACAGGAAGTACTCTTTTATAAAAAATATAGACCCTCTCAAAGTACTCTTTTATACTGAATATAATCACACTGGAAGTACTCCTTTATAAAAAATATACTCCCTCTCAAAGTACTCTTTTATATTGAATATAATTCACTTTAAGTACTCCTTTTTAAAAAATGTACTCCGTCTCAAAGTACTCTTTTATATTGAATATAATCACACTGGAACTACTCTTTTATTTTTAATATAATCACACAGGAAGTACTCTTTTATAAAAAATACACACCCTCTCAAAGTACTCTTTTATATTGAATATAATCACACTGGAAGTACTCTTTTATAAAAAATATACTCCCTCTCAAACTACTCTTTTATACTGAATATAATCACACTGGAAGTACTTTTTTATAAAAAAAAATACTCCCTTTCAAAGTACTCTTTCATATTGAATATAATCACAATGTAACTTTTCTTTTATTTTTAATATAATCACACAGGAAGTACTCTTATAAAGAAAATATAGACCCTCTCAAAGTACTCTTTTATATTGAATATAATCACACTGGAAGTACTTTTTTATTAAAAATATACTCCCTCTCAAAGTGCTCTTTTATATTGAATATAATCACACTGAAACTACTCTTTTATTTTTAATATAATCACACTGGAAGTACTCTATTATGAAAAACATAGACCCTCTCAAATTACTCTTTTATATTGAATACAACCACACTGGATGTTCTCTATTATAAAAAATATACTCCCTCTCGATTTACTCTTTTATACTGAATATAATCACACTGGAAGTACTCTTTTATAAAAAATACAATCCCTCTCTAAGTACTCTTTTACATTGAATATAATCACACTGGAACTACTCTTTTATTTTTAATATAATCACACAGGAAGTACTCTTTTATAATAAATATAGACCCTCCCAACCTTCTCTTTTATACTGAATATAATCACACAGGAAGTACTCTTTTATAAAATATATACTCCCTCTCAAAGTACTCTTTTATATTTAATATAATCACACTGGAACTACTTTTATTTTTTATATAATCACACAGGAAGTACTCTATTATAAAAAACATAGAACCTCTCAAAGTACTCTTTTATATTGAATGTAACCACACTGGATGTACTCTATTATAAAAAATATACTCCCTCTCAATGTACTCTTTTATAATGAATATAATCACACTGGAAGTACTCTTTTATAAAAAATATACTCCCTCTCATAGTACTCTTTTATATTGAATATAATCACACTGGAACTACTCTTTTATTTTTAATATAATCACACAGGAAGTACTCTATTACAAAAAAAATAGACCCTCACAAAGTACTCATTTATACTGAATATAATCACACTGGAAGTACTTTTTTATATTAAATATACTCCTTCTCTAAGTGCTCTTTTATATTGAATATAATCACACTGGAACTACTCTTTTATTTTTAATATAATCACACTGGAAGTACTCTATTATAAAAAACATAGACATTCTCAAAGTACTCTTTTATATTGAATATAACCACACTGGATGTACTCTATTATAAAAAATATACTCCCTCTCGATGTACTCTTTTATACTGTATATAATCACACTGGAAGTACTCTTTTATAAAAAATACAATCCCTCTATAAGTACTCTTTTATATTGAATATAATCACACTGGAACTAATCTTTTATTTTTAATATAATCACACAAGAAGTACTCTTTTATAATAAATATAGACCCTCTGAAAGTTCTCTTTTATACTGAATATTATCACACTGGAAATACTCTTTTATAAAAAATATACTCCCTCTCAAAGTACTCTTTTATATATAATAAAATCACACTGGAACTACTCTTCTATTTTTAATATAATCACACAGTAAGTAGTCTTTTAAAGAAAATATAGACCCTCTCAAAGTACTCCTTTATATTGAATATAATCACACCGGAAGTACTCTTTTATAAAAAACATACTCCCTCTCAAAGTACTCTTTTATAGTGAATATATTCACACAGGAAGTACTCTTTTATAAAATATATACTCCCTCTCGAAGTACTGTTTTATACTGAATATAATCAAACAGGAAGTACTCTTTTATAAAAAATATACTCCATCTCAATGTACTCTTTTATATTGAATACAATCACACTGGAAGTACTCTTTTATAAAAAATATACTCACTCTCAAAGTACTCTTTTATATTGAATATAATCACACTGGAACTACTCCTTTATTTTTAATATAATCACACAGGAAGTACTCTTTATAAAAAAAATAGACCATCTCAAAGTACTCTTTTATACTGAATATAATCACACTGGAAGTACTCTTTTATAAAAAATATACTCCCTCTAAAAGTACTCTTTTATATTGAATACAATCACACTGGAATTACTCTTTTATTTTTAATATAATCACACAGGAAGTACTCTTTTATAAAAAATATAGACCCTCTCAAAGTACTCTTTTATATTGAATGTAATCACACTGGATGTACTCCTTTATAAAAAATATACTCCCTCTCAAAGTACTCTTTTATACTGAATATAATCACACTGGAAGTACTCTTTTATAAAAAATATACTCCCTCTCAAAGTACTCTTTTATACTGAATATAATCACACTGGAAGTACTCTTTTATAAAAAATATACTCCCTCTCAAAGTACTCTTTTATATTGAATATAATCACACTGGAACTACTCTTTTATTTTTTATATAATCACACAGGAAGTACTCTATTACAAAAAAATATAGACCCTCTCAAAATACTCTTTTATACTGAATATAATCACACTGGAAGTACTTTTTTATAAAAAATATACTCCCTCTCAAAGTGCTCTTTTATATTGAATATAATCACACTGGAACTACTCTTATTTTTAATATAATCACACTGGAAGTACTCTATTATAAAAAACATAGACCCTCTAAAAGTACTCTTTTATATTGAATATAACCACACTGGATGTACTCTATTATAAAAAATATACTCCCTCTCAATGTGCTCTTTTATACTGAATATAATCACACTGGAAGTACTCTATTATAAAAAACATAGACCCTCTAAAAGTACTCTTTTATATTGAATATAACCACACTGGATGTACTCTATTATAAAAAATATACTCCCTCTCGATGTACTCTTTTATACTGAATATAAACACACTGGAAGTACTCTGTTATGAAAAATACAATCCCTCTCTAAGTACTCTTTTATGTTGAATATAATCACACTGGAACTACTCTTTTATCTTTAATATAATCCTAAAGGAAGTACTCTATTACAAAAAATATAGACCCTCTCAAAGTAGTATTTTATACTGAATATAATCACACTGGAAGTACTTTTTTATAAAAAATATACTCTCTCTCAAAGTGCTCTTTCATATTGAATATAATCACACTGGAACTACTCTTTTGTTTTTAATATAATCACACAGGAAGTACTCTTTTAAAGAAAATATAGACCCTCTCAAAATACTCTTTTATACTGAATATAATCACATTGGAATTACTCTTTTATAAAAAATATACTCCATCTCAAAATACTCTTTTATATTGAATATAATCACACTGGAACTAGTCTTTTATTTTTAATATAATCACACAGGAAGTACTCTATTATAAAAAACAAAGACCCTCTAAAATTACTCTTTTCTATTGAATGTAACCACACTGGACGTACTCTATTATAAAAAATATAATCCCTCTCAATGTACTCTTTTATACTGAATATAATCACACTGTAAGTACTCCATTATAAAAAATATACTCCCTCTCGATGTACTCTTTTATACTGAATATAATCCCACTGGAAGTAATCTTTTATAAAAAATACAATCCCTCTATAAGTACTCTTTTATAGTGAATATAATCACACTGGAACTACTCTTTTATTTTTAATATAATCACGCAGGAAGTACTCTTTTATAATAAATAAAGACCCTCTGAAAGTTCCCTTTTATACTGAATATTATCACACTGGAAGTACTCTTTTATAAAAAATATACTGCCTCTCAACGTACTCTTTTATATTTAATATAATCACAACGGAACAACTATTTTATTTTTAATATAATCAAACAGGAAGTACTCTATTACCAAAAAATATAGACCCTCACAATGTACTCTTTTAGACTGAATATAATCACACTGGAAGTACTTTTTTATAAAAAATATACTCCCTCTCAAAGTGCTCTTTTATATTGAATATAATCACACTGGAACTACTCTTTTATTTTTAATATTATCACACTGGAAGTACTCTACTATAAAAAACATAGACCCTCTCAAGGTACTCTTTTATATTGAATACAACCACACTGGATGTTCTCTATTATAAAAAATATACTCCCTCTCGGTTTACTCTTTTATACTGAATATAATCACACTGGAAGTACTCTTTTATAAAAAATACAATCCCTCTCTAAGTACTCTTTTACATTGAATATAATCACACTGGAATTACTCTTTTATTTTTAATATAATCACACAGGAAGTACTCTTTTATAATATATATAGACCCTCTCAACGTTCTCTTTTATACTGAATATAATCACACTGGAAGTACTCTTTTATTAAATATATACTCCCTCTCAAAGTACTCTTTTATATTTAATATAATCACACTGGAACTACTTTTATTTTTTATATAATCACACAGGAAGTACTCTATTATAAAAAGCATAGAACCTCTCAAAGTACTCTTTTATATTGAATATAACCACACTGGATGTACTCTATTATAAAAAATATACTCCCTCTCAATGTACTCTTTTATAATGAATATAATCACACTGGAAGTACTCTTTTATAAAAAATATACTCCCTCTCAAAGTACTCTTTTATATTGAATATAATCACACTGGAACTACTCTTTTATTTTTAATATAATCACACAGGAAGTACTGTATTAGAAAAAAAATAGACCCTCACAAACTATTCTTTTATACTGTATATAATCACACTGGAAGTACTTTTTTATATAAAATATACTCCCTCTCAAAGTTCTCTTTTATATTGAATATAATCACACTGGAACTACTCTTTTATTTTTAATATAATCACACAGGAAGTACTCTTTTATAAAAAATATAGACCCTCTCAAAGTACTCTTTTATACTGAATATAATCACACTGGAAGTACTCCTTTATAAAAAATATACTCCCTCTCAAAGTACTCTTTTATATTGAATATAATTCACTTTAAGTACTCCTTTTTAAAAAATGTACTCCGTCTCAAAGTACTCTTTTATATTGAATATAATCACACTAGAACTACTCTTTTATTTTTAATATAATCACACAGGAAGTACTCTTTTATAAAAAATACACACCCTCTCAAAGTACTCTTTTATACTGAATATAATCACACTGGAAGTACTCTTTTATAAAAAATATACTCCCTCTCAAACTACTCTTTTATACTGAATATAATCACACTGGAAGTACTTTTTTATAAAAAAAAATACTCCCTTTCAAAGTACTCTTTCATATTGAATATAATCACAATGTAACTTTTCTTTTATTTTTAATATAATCACACAGGAAGTACTCTTATAAAGAAAATATAGACCCTCTCAAAGTACTCTTTTATATTGAATATAATCACACTGGAAGTACTTTTTTATTAAAAATATACTCCCTCTCAAAGTGCTCTTTTATATTGAATATAATCACACTGAAACTACTCTTTTATTTTTAATATAATCACACTGGAAGTACTCTATTATGAAAAACATAGACCCTCTCAAATTACTCTTTTATATTGAATACAACCACACTGGATGTTCTCTATTATAAAAAATATACTCCCTCTCGATTTACTCTTTTATACTGAATATAATCACACTGGAAGTACTCTTTTATAAAAAATACAATCCCTCTCTAAGTACTCTTTTACATTGAATATAATCACACTGGAACTACTCTTTTATTTTTAATATAATCACACAGGAAGTACTCTTTTATAATAAATATAGACCCTCCCAACCTTCTCTTTTATACTGAATATAATCACACAGGAAGTACTCTTTTATAAAATATATACTCCCTCTCAAAGTACTCTTTTATATTTAATATAATCACACTGGAACTACTTTTATTTTTTATATAATCACACAGGAAGTACTCTATTATAAAAAACATAGAACCTCTCAAAGTACTCTTTTATATTGAATGTAACCACACTGGATGTACTCTATTATAAAAAATATACTCCCTCTCAATGTACTCTTTTATAATGAATATAATCACACTGGAAGTACTCTTTTATAAAAAATATACTCCCTCTCATAGTACTCTTTTATATTGAATATAATCACACTGGAACTACTCTTTTATTTTTAATATAATCACACAGGAAGTACTCTATTACAAAAAAAATAGACCCTCACAAAGTACTCATTTATACTGAATATAATCACACTGGAAGTACTTTTTTATATTAAATATACTCCTTCTCTAAGTGCTCTTTTATATTGAATATAATCACACTGGAACTACTCTTTTATTTTTAATATAATCACACTGGAAGTACTCTATTATAAAAAACATAGACATTCTCAAAGTACTCTTTTATATTGAATATAACCACACTGGATGTACTCTATTATAAAAAATATACTCCCTCTCGATGTACTCTTTTATACTGTATATAATCACACTGGAAGTACTCTTTTATAAAAAATACAATCCCTCTATAAGTACTCTTTTATATTGAATATAATCACACTGGAACTAATCTTTTATTTTTAATATAATCACACAAGAAGTACTCTTTTATAATAAATATAGACCCTCTGAAAGTTCTCTTTTATACTGAATATTATCACACTGGAAATACTCTTTTATAAAAAATATACTCCCTCTCAAAGTACTCTTTTATATATAATAAAATCACACTGGAACTGCTCTTCTATTTTTAATATAATCACACAGTAAGTAGTCTTTTAAAGAAAATATAGACCCTCTCAAAGTACTCCTTTATATTGAATATAATCACACCGGAAGTACTCTTTTATAAAAAACATACTCCCTCTCAAAGTACTCTTTTATAGTGAATATATTCACACAGGAAGTACTCTTTTATAAAATATATACTCCCTCTCGAAGTACTGTTTTATACTGAATATAATCAAACAGGAAGTACTCTTTTATAAAAAATATACTCCATCTCAATGTACTCTTTTATATTGAATACAATCACACTGGAAGTACTCTTTTATAAAAAATATACTCACTCTCAAAATACTCTTTTATATTGAATATAATCACACTGGAACTACTCCTTTATTTTTAATATAATCACACAGGAAGTACTCTTTATAAAAAAAATAGACCATCTCAAAGTACTCTTTTATACTGAATATAATCACACTGGAAGTACTCTTTTATAAAAAATATACTCCCTCTCAAAGTACTCTTTTATATTGAATATAATCACACTGGAATTACTCTTTTATTTTTAATATAATCACACAGGAAGTACTCTTTTATAAAAAATATAGACCCTCTCAAAGTACTCTTTTATATTGAATGTAATCACACTGGATGTACTCCTTTATAAAAAATATACTCCCTCTCAAAGTACTCTTTTATACGGAATATAATCACACTGGAAGTACTCTTTTATAAAAAATATACTCCCTCTCAAAGTACTCTTTTATACTGAATATAATCACACTGGAAGTACTCTTTTATAAAAAATATACTCCCTCTCAAAGTACTCTTTTATATTGAATATAATCACACTGGAACTACTCTTTTATTTTTTATATAATCACACAGGAAGTACTCTATTACAAAAAAATATAGACCCTCTCAAAATACTCTTTTATACTGAATATAATCACACTGGAAGTACTTTTTTATAAAAAATATACTCCCTCTCAAAGTGCTATTTTATATTGAATATAATCACACTGGAACTACTCTTATTTTTAATATAATCACACTGGAAGTACTCTATTATAAAAAACATAGACCCTCTAAAAGTACTCTTTTATATTGAATATAACCACACTGGATGTACTCTATTATAAAAAATATACTCCCTCTCAATGTGCTCTTTTATACTGAATATAATCACACTGGAAGTACTCTATTATAAAAAACATAGACCCTCTAAAAGTACTCTTTTATATTGAATGTAACCACACCGGATGTACTCTATTATAAAAAATATACTCCCTCTCGATGTACTCTTTTATACTGAATATAAACACACTGGAAGTACTCTTTTATGAAAAATACAATCCCTCTCTAAGTACTCTTTTATGTTGAATATAATCACACTGGAACTACTCTTTTATCTTTAATATAATCCTAAAGGAAGTACTCTATTACAAAAAATATAGACCCTCTCAAAGTAGTATTTTATACTGAATATAATCACACTGGAAGTACTTTTTTATAAAAAATATACTCTCTCTCAAAGTGCTCTTTCATATTGAATATAATCACACTGGAACTACTCTTTTGTTTTTAATATAATCACACAGGAAGTACTCTTTTAAAAGAAAATATAGACCCTCTCAAAATACTCTTTTATACTGAATATAATCACATTGGAATTACTCTTTTATAAAAAATATACTCCATCTCAAAATACTCTTTTATATTGAATATAATCACACTGGAACTAGTCTTTTATTTTTAATATAATCACACACGAAGTACTCTATTATAAAAAACAAAGACCCTCTAAAATTACTCTTTTCTATTGAATGTAACCACACTGGACGTACTCTATTATAAAAAATATAATCCCTCTCAATGTACTCTTTTATACTGAATATAATCACACTGTAAGTACTCCATTATAAAAAATATACTCCCTCTCGATGTACTCTTTTATACTGAATATAATCCCACTGGAAGTAATCTTTTATAAAAAATACAATCCCTCTATAAGTACTCTTTTATAGTGAATATAATCACACTGGAACTACTCTCTTATTTTTAATATAATCACGCAGGAAGTACTCTTTTATAATAAATATAGACCCTCTGAAAGTTCCCTTTTATACTGAATATTATCACACTGGAAGTACTCTTTTATAAAAAATATACTGCCTCTCAACGTACTCTTTTATATTTAATATAATCACAACGGAACAACTATTTTATTTTTAATATAATCAAACAGGAAGTACTCTATTACCAAAAAATATAGACCCTCACAATGTACTCTTTTAGACTGAATATAATCACACTGGAAGTACTTTTTTATAAAAAATATACTCCCTCTCAAAGTGCTCTTTTATATTGAATATAATCACACTGGAACTACTCTTTTATTTTTAATATTATCACACTGGAAGTACTCTACTATAAAAAACATAGACCCTCTCAAAGTACTCTTTTATATTGAATATAACCTCACTGGATGTACTATATTATAAAAAATATACTCCCTCTCGATGTACTCTTTTATACTGAATATAATCACACTGGAAGTACTCTTTTATAAAAAATACAATCCCTCTCTAAGTACTCTTTTATATTGAATATAATCACACTGGAACTACTCTTTTATTTTTAATATAATCACACAGGAAGTAGTCTTTTATAATAAATGTAGACCCTCTCAAAGTACTCTTTTATACTGAATATAATCACACTGGAAGTACTCTTTTATAAAAAATACAGTCCCTCTCATAGTGCTCTTTCATATTGAATATAATCACACTGTAACTACTCTTTTATTTTTAATATAATCTCACAGGAAGAACTCTATTACAAAAAAATATAGACCCTCTCAAAGTACTCTTTTATACTGAATACAATCACACTGGAAGTACTTTTTTATTAAAAATATACTCCCTCTCAAAGTGCTATTTTATATTGAATATAATCACACTGGAACTACTCTTTTATTTTTAATATAATCACACTGGAAGTACTCTATTATAAAAACCATAGACCCTCTCAAGGTACTCTTTTATATTGAATACAACCACACTGGATGTTCTCTATTATAAAAAATATACTCCCTCTCGGTTTACTCTTTTATACTGAATATAATCACACTGGAAGTACTCTTTTATAAAAAATACAATCCCTCTCTAAGTACTCTTTTACATTGAATATAATCACACTGGAATTACTCTTTTATTTTTAATATAATCACACAGGAAGTACTCTTTTATAATATATATAGACCCTCTCAACGTTCTCTTTTATACTGAATATAATCACACTGGAAGTACTCTTTTATTAAATATATACTCCCTCTCAAAGTACTCTTTTATATTTAATATAATCACACTGGAACTACTTTTATTTTTTATATAATCACACAGGAAGTACTCTATTATAAAAAGCATAGAACCTCTCAAAGTACTCTTTTATATTGAATATAACCACACTGGATGTACTCTATTATAAAAAATATACTCCCTCTCAATGTACTCTTTTATAATGAATATAATCACACTGGAAGTACTCTTTTATAAAAAATATACTCCCTCTCAAAGTACTCTTTTATATTGAATATAATCACACTGGAACTACTCTTTTATTTTTAATATAATCACACAGGAAGTACTGTATTAGAAAAAAAATAGACCCTCACAAACTATTCTTTTATACTGTATATAATCACACTGGAAGAACTTTTTTATAAAAAATATACTCCCTCTCAAAGTTCTCTTTTATATTGAATATAATCACACTGGAACTACTCTTTTATTTTTAATATAATCACACAGGAAGTACTCTATTATAAGAAACATAGAACCTCTCAAAATACTCTTTTATATTGAATATAACCACACTGGATGTACTCTATTATAAAAAATATACTCCCTCTCGATGTACTCTTTTATACTGAATATAATCACACTGGAAATACACTTTTATAAAAAATATACTCCCTCTCAAAGTACTCTTTTATATTGAATATAATCACACTGGAACTACTCTTTTATTTTTAATATAATCACACAGGAAGTAGTCTTCTAAAGAAAATATAGACCCTCTCAAAGTACTCCTTTATATTGAATATAATCACACTGGAAGTACTCTTTTATAAAAAATATAGTCCCTCTCAAAGTACTCTTTTATACTGAATATATTCACACAGGAAGTACTCTTTTATAAAAAATATACTCCCTCTCGAAGTACTGTTTTATACTGAATATAATCAAACAGGAAGTACTCTTTTATAAAAAAATATACTCCATCTCAATGTACTCTTTTATATTGAATACAATCACACTGGAAGTACTCATTTATAAAAAATATACTCACTCTCAAACTACTCTTTTATATTGAATATAATCACACTGGAACTACTCCTTTATATTTAATATAATCATACAGGAAGTACTCTTTATAAAAAAAATAGACCAACTCAAAGTACTCTTTTATACTGAATATGATCACACTGGAAGTACTCTTTTATAAAAAATTTACTCCCTCTCAAAGTACTCTTTTATATTGAATACAATCACACTGGAATTACTCTTTTATTTTTAATATAATCACACAGGAATACTCTTTTATAAAAAATATAGACCCTCTCAAAGTACTCTTTTATATTGAATATAATCACACTGGATGTACTCTTTTATAAAAAATATACTCCCTCTCAAAGTACTCTTTTATACTGAATATAATCACACTGGAAGTACTCTTTTATAAAAAATATACTCCCTCTCAAAGTACTCTTTTATATTGAATATAATCACACTGGAACTACTCTTTTATTTTTAATATAATCACACAGGAAGTACTCTATTACAAAAAAATATAGACCCTCTCAAAGTACTCTTTTATACTGAATATAATCACACTGGAATTACTTTTTATAAAAAATATACTCCCTCTCAAAGTGTTCTTTTATATTGAATATAATCACACTGGAGCTACTCTTTTATTTTTAATATAATCACACTGGAAGTACTCTATTATAAAAAACATAGACCCTCTAAAAGTACTCTTTTATATTGAATATAAGCACACTGGATGTACTCTATTATAAAAAATATACTCCCTCTCGATGTACTCATTTATACTGAATATAATCACACTGGAAGTACTCTTTTATGAAAAATACAATCCCTCTCTAAGTACTCTTTTATATTGAATATAATCACACTGGAACTACTCCTTTATTATTAATATAATCACACAGGAAGTACTCTTTTATAATAAATATAGACCCTCTCAAAGTACTCTTTTATACTGAATATAATCACACTGGAAGCACTCTTTTTTTAAAAAATATACTCCATCTCTAAGTACTCTTTTATATTGAATATAATCACAGTGGAACTACTCTTTTATTTTAAATATAATCACACAGGAAGTAGTCTTTATAAAAAAAATAGACCATCTCAAAGTACTCTTTTAGACTGAATATAATCACACTGGAAGTACTCTTTTATAAAAAATATACTCCCTCTCAATATACTCTTTTATATTGAATACAATCACACTGGAACTACTCATTTATTTTTAATATATTCACACAGGCAGTACTATTTTATAAAAAATATAGACCCTCTCAAAGTACTCTTTATACTGAATATAATCACACTGGAAGTACTCTTTAATAAAAAATATACTCCCTCTCAAAGTGCTCTTTTATATTGAATATAACCACACTGGATGTACTGTATTATAAAAAATATACTCAATCTCCATGTACTCTTTTATACTGAATATAATCACACTGGAAGTACTCTTTTATAAAAAATATACTCCCTCTCAAAGTACTCTTTTATATTGAATATAATTCACTGGAAGTACTCCGTTATAAAAAATATACTCCCTCTCAAAGTACTCATTTATATTGAATATAATCACACTGGAACTACTCTTTTATTTTTAATATGATCACACAGGAAGTCCTCTTTTAGAAAAAATATAGACCCTCTCAAAGTACTCTTTTATATTGATTATAATCACACTGGAAGTACTCTTTTATAAAAAATATACTGCCTCTCAAACTACTCTTTTATACTGAATATAATCACACTGGAAGTACTCTTTTATAAAAAATACATTCCCTCTCAAAGTACTCTTTTATATTGAATATAATCACATTGGAACTACTTTTTTATTTTTAATATAATCACACAGGAAGTACTCTATTACAAAAAATATAGACCCTCTCAACGTACTATTTTATACTGAATATAATCACACTGGAAGTACTTTTTTATAAAAAATATACTCCCTCTCAAAGTGCTCTTTCATATTGAATGTAATCACACTGTAACTACTCTTTTATTTTTAATATAATCACACAGGAAGTACTCTTTTAAAGAAAATATAGAGCCTCTCAAAGTACTCTTTTATACTGAATATAATCACATTGGAAATACTCTTTTATAAAAAATATACTCCCTCTCAAAGTACTCTTTTATATTGAATATAATCACACTGGAACTACTCTTTTATTTTTAATATAATCACACTGGAAGTACTCTATTATAAAAAACATAGACCCTCTCAAAGTACTCTTTTATATTGAATATAACCACACTGGACGTACTCTATTATAAAAAATATACTCCCTCTCAATGTACTCTTTTATACTGAATATAATCACACTGGAAGTACTCCTTTATAAAAAATATACTCCCTCTCAAAGTACTCTTTTATATTGAATATAATTCACTTGAAGTACTCCTTTTTAAAAAATGTACTCCCTCTCAAAGTACTCTTTTATATTGAATATAATCACACTGGAACTACTCTTTTATTTTTAATATAATCACACAGGAAGGACTCTTTTATAAAAAATACAGACCCTCTCAAAGTTCTCTTTTATATTGAATATAATCACACTGGAAGTACTCTTTTATAAAAAATATACTCCCTCTCAAACTACTCTTTTATACTGGATATAATCACACTGGAAGTACTCTTTTATAAAAAATATACTCCCTCTCAAAGTACTCTTTTATATTGAATATAATCACACTGGAACTACTCTTTTATTTTTAATATAATCACACAGGATGTACTCTATTACAAAAAATATAGACCCTCTCAACGTACTATTTTATACTGAATATAATCACACTGGAAGTACTTTTTTATAAAAAAAAACTCCCTCTCAAAGTGCTCTTTCATATTGAATATAATCACAATGTACCTTTTCTTTTATTTTTAATATAATCACACAGGAAGTACTCTTATAAAGAAAATATAGACCCTCTCAAAGTACTCTTTTATATTGAATATAATCACACTGGAAGTACTTTTTTATTAAAAATATACTCCCTCTCAAAGTGCTCTTTTATATTGAATATAATCACACTGAAACTACTCTTTTATTTTTAATATAATCACACTGGAAGTACTCTATTATGAAAAACATAGACCCTCTCAAATTACTCTTTTATATTGAATACAACCACACTGGATGTTCTCTAATATAAAAAATATACTCCCTCTCGATTTACTCTTTTATACTGAATATAATCACACTGGAAGTACTCTTTTATAAAAAATACAATCCCTCTCTAAGTACTCTTTTACATTGAATATAATCACACTGGAACTACTCTTTTATTTTTAATATAATCACACAGGAAGTACTCTTTTATAATAAATATAGACCCTCCCAACCTTCTCTTTTATACTGAATATAATCACACTGGAAGTACTCTTTTATAAAATATATACTCCCTCTCAAAGTACTCTTTTATATTTAATATAATCACACTGGAACTACTTTTATTTTTTATATAATCACACAGGAAGTACTCTATTATAAAAAACATAGAACCTCTCAAAGTACTCTTTTATATTGAATGTAACCACACTGGATGTACTCTATTATAAAAAATATACTCCCTCTCAATGTACTCTTTTATAATGAGTATAATCACACTGGAAGTACTCTTTTATAAAAAATATACTCCCTCTCAAAGTACTCTTTTATATTGAATATAATCACACTGGAACTACTCTTTTATTTTTAATATAATCACACAGGAAGTACTCTATTACAAAAAAAAATAGACCCTCACAAAGTACTCATTTATACTGAATATAATCACACTGGAAGTACTTTTTTATATTAAATATACTCCTTCTCTAAGTGCTCTTTTATATTGAATATAATCACACTGGAACTAGTCTTTTTTTTTTAATATAATCACACTGGAAGTACTCTATTATAAAAAACATAGACATTCTCAAAGTACTCTTTTATATTGAATATAACCACACTGGATGTACTCTATTATAAAAAATTTACTCCCTCTCGATGTACTCTTTTATACTGAATATAATCACACTGGAAGTACTCTTTTATGAAAAATACAATCCCTCTCTAAGTACTCTTTAATGTTGAATATAATCACACTGGAACTACTGTTTTATTTTTAATATAATCCTAAAGGAAGTACTCTATTACAGAAAATATAGACCCTCTCAAAGTACTATTTTATACTGAATATAATCACACTGGAAGTACTTTTTTATAAAAAATATACTCTCTCTCAAAGTGCCCTTTCATATTGAATATAATCACACTGGAACTACTCTTTTATTTTTAATATAATCACAAAGGAAGTACTCTTTTAAAGAAAATATAGACCCTCTCAAAGTACTCTTTTATACTGAATATAATCACATTGGAATTACTCTTTTATAAAAAATATACTCCCACTCAAAATACTCTTTTATATTGAACAGAATCACACTGGAACTACTTTTTTTTTTTAATATAATCACACAGGAAGTACTCTATTAGAAAAAAAATAGACGCTCACAAAGTATTCTTTTATACTGTATATAATCACACTGGAAGTACTTTTTTATATAAAATATACTCCCTCTAAAAGTGCTCTTTTATATTGAATATAATCACACTGGAACTACTCTTTTGTTTTTAATATAATCACACTGGAAGTACTCTATTATAAAAAACATAGACCCTCTCAAAGTAGTCTTTTATATTGAATATAAGCACACTGGATGTACTCTATTATAAAAAATATACTCCCTCAATGTACTCTTTTATACTGAATATAATCACACTGGAAGTACTCTTTTATAAAAAATAAAATCCCTCTCTAAGTACTCTTTTATATTGAATATAATCACACTGGAACTACTCTTTTATTTTTACTATAATCAAACAGGAAGCACTCTTTTATAAACAATACAGACCCTCTCAAAGTACCCTTTTATATTGAATATAATTACACTGGAATTACTCATTTATAAGAAATATATTCCCTCTCAAAGTACTCTTTTATATTGAATATAATCACACTGGATGTACTCTTTTATAAAAAATAGACTCCCTATCAAACTACTCTTTTATATTGAATATAAACACACAGGAATTACTCTTTTATAAAAATATACTCCCTCTCAAAGTACTCTTTTATTTTGAAAATAATCTTACTGGAAGTACTCCTTTATAAAAAATATACTCCCTCTCAGAGTTCTCTTTTATATTGAATATAATCACACTGGAACTACTCTTTTATTTTTAATATAATCACACAGGAAGTACTCTTTTATAAAAAATATAGACCCTCTCAAAGTACTCTGTTATATTGAATATAATCACACTGGAAGTACTCTTTTATAAAAAAATACTCCCTCTCAAAGTACTGTTTTATATTGAATATAATCACACTCGAAGTACTCTTTTATAAAAAATATACTCCTTCTCAAAGTACTCATTTATACTGAATATAATCACACAGAAAGTACTCTTTGATAAAAAATATACTCCCTGTCAAAGTACTCTTTTATATTGAATATAATCACACAGGAAGTACTCTTTTATAAAAAATATACTCCCTCCCAATGTACTCTTTTATATTGAATATAATTACACTGGAGGTACTCCTTTAAAACAAATATACTCCCTCTCAAAGTACTCTTTTATAATGAATATAATCACACTGGAACTACTCTTTTATTTTTAATATAATCACACAGGAAGTACTCTTTTATAATAAATATAGACGTCTGAAAATTCTCTTTTATACTGAATATTATCACACTGGAAGTACTCTTTTATAAAAAAATACTCCCTCTCAAAGTACTCTCTTATATTGAATATAATCACAATGGAAGTACTCTTTTATAAAAAATATACTCCCTCTCAAAGTACTCTTTTATACTGTATATAATCACACTGGAAGTATGCTTTTATTTTTAATATAATCACCCAGAAGAACTCTATTATAAAAAACATAGACCCTCTCGAATTACTCTTTTATATTGAATACAATCACACTGGAAGTACTCTTTTATAAAAACTATACTTCCTCTCAAAGAATTCTTTTATATTGAATATAATCCCACTTGAAGTACTCTTTTATAAAAAATATACTCCCTCTCAAAGTACTCTTTCATACTGAATATAATCACACAGAAAATACTCTTTTAAAAAAAATATAGACCCTCTCAAATTCACTTTTATACTGAATATAATCAAACTGGAAGTACTGTTTTATAAAAAGTATACTCCCTCTCAAAGTACTCTTTTATATGGAATATAATCACACTGGAACTACTCTTTTACTTTTAATATAATCACACAGCAAGTACTCTATTATAAAAAACAAAGACCCTCTCAAAGTACTTTTTATATTGAATATAACCACACAGGATATACTCTTTTATTAAAAATATACTCCCTCTCAATGTACTCTTTTATATTGAATATAATCACACTGGAAGTACACTTTTATAAAAAATGTATTCCCTCTCAAAGTACTCTCTTATATTGAATATAATCACACTGGAAGTACTCTTTTATAAAAAATATACTCCCTCTCAAAGTACTCTTTAATACTGAATATAAACACACTGGAATTACTCTTTTATATTTAATATAATCAACCAGGAAGAACTCTATTATAAAAAACATAGACCCTCTCAAATAACTCTTTTATATTCAATATAACCACACTGGATATACTCAATTATAAAAAATATACTCCCTCTCAATGTACTCTTTTATACTGAATATAATCACACTGGAAGTACTCTTTTATAAAATATATACTCCCTCTCGAAGTACTCCTTTATATTGAATATAATCACACTGGAACTACTCTTTTATATTTAATATAATCACACAGGAAGTACTCTTTTATAAAAAATATACTCGCTCTCAATGTACTCTTTTATATTGAATATGATCACACTGGAACTACTCTTTTATAAAAAATATATTCCCTCTCAAACTACTCTTTTATATTGAATATAATCACACTGGAAGTACTCTTTTATAAAAAATATACTCCCTCTCATTCTACTCTTTTATATTGAATATAATCACACTGGAACTACGGTGTTATTTTTAATATAGTCACACAGGAAGTACTCTTTTATAAAAAATATAGACCCTCTTAAAGTACTCTTTTATATTGAAAATAATCACACTGGAAGTACTCTTGTATAAAAAATATACTCCCTCTCAAGTACACTTTTATACTGAATATAATCACACTGGAAGTACTGTTTTATAAAAAATATACTCCCTCTCAAATTACTCTTTTATATTGAATGTAATCACTCTGGAACTACTCTTTTATTTTTAATATAATCACACAGGAAGTACTCTTTTATTAAAAATATAGACCCTCTCAAAGTACTCTTTTATATTGAATATAATCACACTGAATGTACTCTTTTATAAAAAATATACTCCCTCTCAAAGCACTCTTTTATACTGAATATAATCACACTGGAATTACTCTTTTATAAAAAAGATACTCCCTCTCAAAGTACTCTTTTAAATTGAATATAATCACGCAAGAAGTACTCTTTTTTAAAAAATATACTCCATCTAAATGTGCTTTTTTATACTGAATATAATCACACAGGAAGTACTCTTTTATAAAAAATATACTCCCTCTCATAGTACTCTTTTATATTGAATATAATCACACTGGAACTACTCTTTTATATTTAATATAATCACACAGGAAGTACTCTTTTATAAAAAAGATACTCCCTCTCAAAGTACTCTTTTATACTGAATATAATCACACTGGAAGTACTCTTTTATAAAAAATAGACTCCCTCTCAAAGTACTCTTTTATAGATAATATAATCACACAGGAAGTACTCTTTTATAAAAAATATACTCCCTCTCAAAGTACTCTTTTATATTGAATATAATCACACTGGAACTACTCTTTTATTTTTAATATAATCACACAGAAAGTACTCTTTTATAAAAAATATACTCCCTCTCAAAGTTCTCTTTTATATTGAATATAATCACACTGGAAGTACTCTCTTATAAAAAATATACTCCCTCTCAATGTACTCTTTTATATTGAATATAATCACACTGGATGTACTCTTTTATAAAAAAAATACTCCCTCTCAAAGTACTCTTTTATATTGAATATAATCACAATGGAAATACTCATTTATAAAAAATATACTCCCTCTCAAAATACTCTTTTATACTGAATATAATAACACTGGAACTACTCTTTTATAAAAAATATACTCCCTCTCAAGGTACTCTTTTATATTGAATATAATCACCCTGGAAGTACTCTTTAAAGAAAAATATACTCCCTCTGAAAGTACTATTTGATACTGAATATAATCACACAGGAAGTACTCTTTTATAAAAAATATACTCCCTCTGAAACTACTCTTTTATATTGAATATAATCACACTGGAACTACTCTTTTATATTTAATAGAATCACACAGGATGTACTCTTTTATAAAAAATATAGACCCTCTCAAAGTACTCTTTTATACTGAATATAATCACACTGGAATTACTCTTTTATAAAAAAGATACTCCCTCTCAAAGGACTCTTTTTTATTGAATGTAATCACACTGGAACTACTCTTTTATTTTTAATATAATCACACAGAAAATACTCTTTTATAAAAAATATAGACCCTCTCAAAGTACTCTTTTATACTGAATATAATCACACTGGAAGTCCTCTCTTATAGAAAATATACTCCCTCTCAAAGTACTCTATTATATTGAATATAATCACTCTGGAAGTACTCCTTTATAAAAAATATACTCCCTCTCAACATACTCTTTGATACTGAATATAATAACACTGGAAGAACTCTTTTATAAAAAATATACTCCCTCTCAAAGTACTCTTTTATATTGAATATAATCACACAGGAAGTAGTCTTTTATAAAAAATATACTCCCTCTCAAAGTACTCTTTTATACTGAATATAATCACTCTGGAAGTAGTCTTTTATAAAAAATATACTCTCACTCTAAGTACTATTTTACTGAATATAATCACACAGGAAGTACTCTTTAATAAAAAATATACTCCCTCTCAAACTACTCTTTTATACTGAATATAATCACACAGGAAATACTCTTTTATAAAAAATATACTCCCTCTCAATGTACTCTTTTATATTGAATATAATCACACTGGAAATACTCTTATAAATATATACTCCCTGTCAAAGTACTCTTTTATATTGAATATAGTCACACTGGAACTACTCTTTTATTTTTAATATAATCACACAGGAAGTACTCTTTTATAAAAAATATAGACCCTCTCAAAGGACTCTTTTATATTGAATATAATCACACTGGAAGTACTCTTTTATAAAAAATATACTAACTCTCAATGTTCTGTTTTATATTGAATATAATCACACTGGAACTACTCTTTTATTTTTAATATTATCACAAAGGAAGTACTCCTTTATAAAAATTATAGAACCTCTCATAGTACTCTTTGATATTGATTATAATCACATTGGAAGTATTCTTTTATAAAAATATACTCCGTCTCAAAGTTCTCTTTTATACTGAATATAATCACACAGAAGTACTCTTTTATAAAAAATATACCCCCTCCCAAAGTACTCTTTTATACTACACATTTATTTTTAAAATAATCACACAGGATGTACTCTTTTATAAAAAATATAGACCCTCCCAAAGTACTCTTTTATATTGAATATAATCACACTGGAATTACTCTTTTATAAAAAGTATACTCCCACTCAAAGTACTCTTTTATACTGAATATAATCACACTGGAATTACTCTTTTATGAAAAATATACTCCCTCACAATGTAGTCTTTTATACTGAATATAATCACACCGGAAGTACTCTTTTATAAAAAATATACTCCCTCTCAAAGTACTGTTTTATACTGAATATAATCACACAGCAAGTACTCTTTTAGAAAAATTATACTCCCTCTCAATGTACTATTTTATATTGAATATAATGACACTGCAAGTACTCTTTTAAAAAAATATATTTCCCTCTCAAAGTACTCTTTTATATTGAATATAATCACACTGGAACTACTCTTTAATGTTTAATAAAATCACACAGGAAGTAATCTCTTATAAAAAACATAGACCCTCTCAAAGTACTCCTTTATATTGAATATAACCACACTGGATGTACTCTATTATAAAAAATATTCTCCCTCTCAATGTACTCTTTTATACTGAATATAATCACACTGGAACTACTCCTTTATTTTTAATATAATCACACGGAAAGTACTCTTTTATAAAAAATATAGACCCTTTCAACGTACTCTTTTATATTGAATATAATCACACTGGAAGCATTCTTTTATAATAAATATACTCTCTTTCAAAGTACTCTTTTATATTGAATATAATCACAATGGATCTTCTCTTTTATTTTTAATATAATCACTCAGGATGTACTCTTTTAAAAAAATACAGACCCTCTCAAAGTACTCTTTTATATTGAATATAATCACACTGGACGTACTTTTGTATAAAAAATATACTCCCTCTCATGTACTTTTTTTTACTGACTATAATCACACTGGAAGTGCTCTTTTATAAAAAATATACTCACTCTCAAAGTACTCTTTTATATTGAATATAATCACACTGGAAGTACTCCTTTATATTGAATATAATCACACAGGAAGTACTCTTTTATAAAAAATAAACTCCCCCTCAAAGTGCTATTCTATACTGAATAAAATCACACAGGAAGTACTATTTTATAAAAAAAAAAAGCCTCTCAAAGTACTCTTTTATACTGCATATAATCACACAGGAAGTACTCTTTTATAAATAATATACTCCCTCTCAATGTACTCTTTTATATTGAACATAATCACACTGGAAGTCCTCCTTTTTAAAAAATATACTCCCTCTCAAATTACTCTTTTATATTGAATATAGTCACACTGGAACTACTCTTTTTTTATTAATATAATCACCCAGAAAGTACTCTTTTATAAAAAATATAGACCCTCTCAAAGTACTCTTTTATACTGAATATAATCACACTGGAAGTACTCTTTTATAAAAAATATACTCACTCTCAATATACTCTTTTATATTGAATATAATCACACTGGAACTACTCTTTTATTTTTAATATAATCACACAGGAAGTACTCTATTATAAAAAACATAGACCCTCTCAAAGTACTCTTTTATATTGAATATAACCACACTAGATGTAGTGTATTATAAAAAATATACTCCCTCTCAATGTACCCTTTTATACTGAATATAATCACACTGGAAGTACTCTTTTATAAAAAATATACTCCCTCTGAAAGTACTCTTTTATATTGAATATAATCACACTGTAACTACTCTTTTATTTTTAATATAATCACACAGGAACTACTCTTTTATAAAAAATATACGCCATTCTCAATGTACCATTTTATACTGAATATAATCACACTGGAAGTACTCATTTATAAAAAATATACTCCGTCTCAATGTAGTCTTTTTTATTGAATGTAATCACACTGTATCTACTCTTTTATTTTTAATATAATCACACAGGATGTACTCTTTTATAAAAAATATAGACCCTCTCAATGTACTCTTTTATATTGAATATAATCACACTGGAAGTACTCTTTTATAAAAAATATACTCCCTCTCAATGTACTCTTTTATACTGAATATAATCACACAGGAAGTACACATTTTTAAAAAATATACTGCCTCTCAATGTACTCTGTTATATTGAATATAATCACTCTGGAAGTACTCTTTTATAAAAAATATACTACCTCTCAACGTAGTCTTTTATACTGAATATAATCACACAGAAAGTACTCTTTTATAAAAAATATACTCCCTCTCAATGTACTCTTTTATATGGAATATAATCACACTGGAAGTACTCTTTTATAAAAAATATACTCCCTCTCAATCTACTATTTTATACTGAATATAATCACACAGGAAGTACTCTTTTATAAAAAAGTTACTCCCTCTCAAAGTACTCTTTTATATTGAATATAATCACACATGATATACTCTTTTATAAAAAATATACTCCGTCTCAACGTACTCTTTTATACTGAATATAATCACACAGAAAGTACTCTTTTATAAAAAATATACTCCCTCTCAATGTACTCTTTTATATGGAATATACTCACACTGGAACTCCTCTTTTATAAAAAATATATTAACTCTCAAATTACTCTTTTATATTGAATAAAATCACACTGGAACTACTCTTTTATTTTTAACATAATCACACAGGAAGTAGTGTATTATAAAAAACATAGACCCTCTCAAAGTACTCTTTTATATTGAATATAACCACACTGGATGTACTCTATTACAAAAAATATACTCGCTCTCAATGTACTCTTTTATACTGAATATAATCACACTGGAAGTAGTCTTGTATAAAAAATATACTCCCTCTCGATGTACTCTTTTATATTGAATATAATCACACTGGAACTACTCGTTTATTTTTAATGAAATCACACAGGAAGTACTCTTTTATAAAAAATATAGACCCTCTCAAAGTACTCTTTTATATTGAATATAATCACACTGGAACTACTCTTTTTTAAAAAATATACTCCCTCTCAGTGTACTCTTTTATACTGAATATTATCACACTGGAAGTACTCTTTTATAAAAAAGATTCTCCCTCTCAAAGTACTCTTTTATACTGAATATAATCACACAGGATGTACTGTTTTATAAAAAATATACTCCCTCTCAAAGTACTCTTTTATACTGAATATAATTACACAGGAAGTACTCTTTTATAAAAAATATACTCCCTCTCAAATTACTCTTTTATTTTGAATATAATCACACTGGAACTTCTTATTTATATTTAATATAATCACACAGGAAGTACTATTTTATAAAAAATATACACCCTCTCAAAGTACTCTTTTATATTGAATTTAATCACACTGGAAGTACTCTTTTATAAAAAATATACTCCCTCTCAAAGTACTCTTTTATTCTGAATATAATCACACAGGAAGTACTATTTTATAAAAAATATACTCCCTCTCAAAGTACTCTTTTATATTGAATATAATCACACTGGAAGTAATCTTTTAAAAAAAATATACTCCCTCTCAAATTTCTCTTTTATAGTGAATATAATCACACTGGAAGAAATCTTTTATAAAAAATACACTCTCCCTCTAAGTACTCTTTTATGCTGAATATATTCACACAGGAAACACTCTTTATTAAAAGATATACTCCCTCTCACAGTACTCTTTTATATTGAAAATAATCACACTGGAAGTACACTTTTATTTTTAATATAATCACTCAGGAAGTACTCTTTTATAAAAAATATGGACCCTCTCAAGGTACTGTTTTATATTGTATATAATCACACTGGAAGTACTCTTTTATAAAAAATATACTCCCTCTCAATGTACTCTTTTATGTTGAATATAATAAGACTGCAAGTACTCTTTTATAGAAAATATACTCCCTCTCAAAGTACTCTTTTGTATTGAATAAAGTCACACTGGAAGTACTCCATTATATTGAATATAATCACACAGGACGTACTGTTTTATAAAAAAT
Source organism: Aotus nancymaae (assembly GCF_030222135.1). Classification (NCBI taxonomy): domain Eukaryota; kingdom Metazoa; phylum Chordata; class Mammalia; order Primates; family Aotidae; genus Aotus; species Aotus nancymaae. The sequence goes on along the minus strand of NW_026988512.1, from coordinate 2,932,706 downwards.
AAACTCCCTCTCAAAGTACTACTCTATACTGAATATAATCACACAGGAAGTACTATTTTATAAAAAAAAAAAAACCCTCTCAAACTACTCTTTTATATTGAATATTATCACACTGGAAGTACTCTTTTATAAAAAATGTACTCCCTCTCAAATTAGTTTTTATATTGAATATAATCACACTGGAAGTACTCTTTTATAAAAAATATACTCCCTCTCAAAGTACTCTTTTATACTGATTATACTCACACAGGAAGTACTCTTTTATAAAAAATATACACCCTCTCACAGTATTCTTTTATACTGAATATAATCACACAGCAGGTACTCTTTTGTAAAAAATATACTCCCTCTCAATGTACTCTTTTATATTAAATATAATCACACTGGAAGTACTCTTTTATAAAAAATATACTCCCTCTCAAAGTACTCTTTTTTATTGAATATAATCACGCTGGAACTACTCTTTTATTTTTAATATAATCACACAGGAAGTACTCTATTATAAAAAACATAGACCCTCTCAAAGTACTGTTTTATATTGAATATAACCTAACCGGATGTATTCTATTATAAATAATATACTCGCTCTCAATGTACTCATTAATACTGAATATATTCACACTGGAAGTAGTCTTGTATAAAAAATATACTCCCTATCAAAATTCTGTTTTATACTGAATATAATCACACAGGAAGTACTCTTTAATAAAAAATATACTCCCTCTCAAAGTACTCTTTCATTCTGAATATAATCACACAGGAAGCACTCTTTTATAAAAAATATACTCTCTTTCAAAGTACTCTTTTATACTGAATATAATTACACAGGAAGTACTCTATGATAAAAAATATACTCCCTCTCAAAGTACTCTTTTATATTGAATATAATCACACTGGAACCAGTTTTTTATATTTAATATAATCACACAGGAAGTACTCTTTTATAAAAAATATAGAAACTCTCAAAGTACTCTTTCATACTGAATATAATCACACTGGAAGTACTCTTTTAGAAAGAATATTCTCCCTCTCAAAGTACTCTTTTATATTGAATATAATCACTCTGGAACTTCTCTTTTATTTTTAATATAATCACACAGGAAGTACTCTATTATAAAAAACATAGAACCTCTCTAAGTACTCTTTTATATTGAATATAACCACACTGGATATACTCTATTATAAAATATATACTCCCTCTCAAAATACTCTTTTATACTGAATATAACCACACTGGATGTACTCTATAATAAAAAATATTCTCCCTCTCAATGTACTCTTTTATACTGAATATAATCACAGTGGAAGTACTCTTTTATAAAAAATATACTCCCTCTCAAAGTACTCTTTTACACTGAATATAATCACACAGGAAGCACTCTTTTATAAAAAGTATACTCCCTCTCAATGTACTGTTTTATATTGAATATAATCACTCTGGAAGTACTCTTTTATAAAAAATATACTCCCTCTCAAAGTACTCTTTTATATTGAATATAATCACACAGGAACTACTCTTTTATTTTTAATATAATCACACAGGAAGTACTCTTTTATAAAAAATATAGACCCTCTCAAAGTTCTCTTTTATATTGAATATAATCACACTGGAACTACTTTTTTATATTTAATATAATCACACATGAAGTACTCTTTTACAAAAAATATAGACCCTCTCAACGTACTCTTTTATACTGAATATAATAACACAGGAAGTACTCTTTTATAAAAAAAAAAAAGACCCTCTCAAAGTAGTCTTTTATATTGAATATAATCACACTGGAACTACTCTTTTATAAAAAATATACTCTCTCTCAATATACTCTTTTATACTGAATATAATCACACAGGAAGTAATCCTTTATAAAAAATATACTCCCTCTCAAAGTACTGTTTTATATTGAATATAATCACACTGGAACTACTCTATTATATTTAATATAATCACACAGGAAATACTCTTTTATAAAAAATATAGACCCTCTCAAAATACTCTTTTATATTGAATATAATCACACTGGAAGTACTCTTTTATAAAAAATATACTCCCTCTCAAAGTACTGTTTTATATTGAATATAATCACCCTGGAACTACTCTTTTATTTTTAATATAATCACACAGGAAGTACTCTTTTATAAAAAATATAGACCCTCTCAAAGTACTCTTTTATCTTGAATATAACCGCACTGGAAGTACTCTTTTATAAAAAATATACTCCCTCTCAAAGTACTCTTTTATACTGTATATAATCACACAGGAAGCACTCTTTTATAAAAAAATATACTCCCTCTCAATGGTACTGTTTTATATTGAATATAATCACACTGGAACTACTCTATTATTTTTAATATAATCACACAGGAATTACTCTTCTATAAAAAATATAGACCCTCTCAAAGTTCTCTTTTATACTGAATATAATCTCACTGGAAGTACTCTTTTATAAAAAATATACTCCCTCTCAAACTACTCTTTTATATTGAATATAATCACACTGGAACTGCTCTTTTATTTTTAATATAATCACACCGGAAGTACTCTATTAGAAAAAACATAGACCCTCGAAAAGTACTCTTTTATATTGAATATAACCACACCGGATGTACTCTATTATAAAAAATATACTCCCTCTCAATGTACTCTTTTATACTGAATATAATCACACTGGAAGTACTCTTTAATAAACAATATACTCCCTCTCCAAGTAGTCTTTTATATTGAGTATAATCACTCATGAAGTACTCTTTTATAAAAAATATACTCCCTCTCCAATACTCTTTTATTTTGAATATAATCCCACTGTAAGTACTCTTTTTTAAAAAATAGACTCCCTGTCAAAGTACTCTTTTCTATTGAATATGATCACACTGGAAGTGCTCTTTTATATTGATTGTAATCAAACAGGAAGTACTCCTGTATAAAAAATGTACTCCCTCTCCAAGTACTCTTTTATATTGATTATAAACACAACACGAGAACTTCGTGATGCATGCACAATTTTAAACAGTCGAATTGATCAAGCAGAAGGTACAATATCAGAGGTCGAGGACCAGCTCAGTGAAATGAAACGAGAAGACAATAATACAGAAAAAAGGATGAAAAGGAATGAGCAAAGTCTCCCGGAAATATGGGACTATGTTAAAAGACCTAATTTACGTTTGATAGGTGTACCTGAATGTGACGAAGAGAATGAATCCTAGTTGGAAAATGCTCTTCAGGATATCATTCAGGAAAAGTTTCCCAACCTGGCAAGGCAGGGTAATATTCAACTCCAAGTAATACAGAGAACACCACAAAGATATTCTTCAAGAAGACCAACCCCAAGGCACATAATCGCCAGATTTATTAGGGTTGAAATGAAGGAGAAAATACTAAGGGCAGCCAGAGAGAAAGGTCAGGTTACCCATAAAGGGAAACCTATCAGACTTACAGCAGATCTCTCAGCAGAATCCCTATAAGCCAGAAAAGAGTGGGGACCAATATTTAACATCCTTAAAGAAGAGAACTTTCAACCCAGAATTTCCTATCCAGCCAAACTAAGCTTTATGAACGAAGGAAAAATTAAATCTTTTGCGAACAAACAAGTACTTAGAGAGTTCACCACCACCAGGCCTGCTTTACAAGAGCTTCTGAAAGAAGCACTACACATATAAAGGAACAAGCAATATCAGCCTTTCCAAAAATATATCAAAAACCAAAGAACTTTAACACAATAAAAAATTTATATCAACTAATGGGCAAAACAGCCAGCTAGCATCAAACGCCGGTATTAAACTTATATATATTTTAATTGGATAAAAAGCCAAAACCCATCGGTATGCTGCATCCGGGCCCATCTTACATGCAACAATACACAAAGACTCGGAGAGAAGGAGGAAGATTTACCAATCAAACAGAGAGTAAAAATAAACTAATAAACAAAGAGCAGGAGATGCAATTCTCACCTCTGATAAAGTAGACTTTAAAGCAGCAAAGATCAAAAGAGTCGAGGAATGACATTACATAATGGCAAAAGGATCAATGCAACAAGAAGAGCTAACGATTCTATAGATCAACGAGATAGAAAATTAACAAGGATATTCAGAACTTGAACTCAGACCCGGAACAAGTAAACTTAATAAACATTTATAGAACTCTCCACTTCAAATACACAAAACATACATTACCACCTCACACCTATTCCAAAGGTGACTATATAATTGGAAGTAAATCACTCCTCAGTAATCGTATCGCATTTCATAGGTTTAAATTAAATATTGGTTGGCTGTTTGTTTGTTATGTTCTTCACTTATTCCTTCTTGACTATATCATTAAGTATAATTATCAGTATAAAAGAGATTTTCAATACCCATTACTAACTTGCATTCTAGCCTGGGGAAGAAAGCAATACTCCCATTCTCTCTCCCTCTTTCTTTTCCTTCTCCCTCCTCCCCATTCTCTCTCTCTCTTTCTCTTCCTTTTCCTCCTTCCTATTCTCTCTCTTTAAAAAAAAAAAAAAATCACAATGGAAGTACTCGTTTATATTGAAAATGATCACACTGGAAATACTCGTTTATATTGAATATAATCATACAGGAAGTACTCTTTTATAGAAAATATACTCCCTCTCAAAGCATTCTTTTATATTGAATATAATCACACAGGAAGTACACTTTTATAAAAAATATACTCCCTCTAAATGTACTGTTTTTTTTTTTTGTTTTTTTTTTGTTTTTTTTGAGATGATGTTTCGCTCTTGTTACCCAGGCTGGAGTGAAATGGCGCGATCTCGGCTCACCGCAACCTCCGCCTCCTGGGTTCAGGCAATTCTCCTGCCTCAGCCTCCTGAGTAGCTGGGATTACAGGAACGCGCCACCATGCCCAGATAATTTTTTGTATTAGTAGAGAAGGGGTTTCACCATGTTGACCAGGATGGTCTCGATCTCTTGACCTCGTGATCCACCCGCCTCGGCCTCCCAAAGTGCTGGGATTACAGGCTTGAGACACCGCGCCCGGCCAATGTTCTGTTTTATACTGAATATAAGCACACTCAATGTCCTCTTTTATAAAAAACACACTGCCCCTCAAAGTACTCTTTTATTATGAATATATGCACACTGGAAGTACTCTGTTATAAAAAATATAGTCCATCTCAATATACTCTTGTATATATAATATAATCACACTCAAATTACTCTTTTATAAAAAATATACTTCCTCTCTGAGTACTCTTTTTTATTGAATATACTCACACTGGAAGTACTCTTTTTTTAAAAAAAAACTCCCTCTCAAATTACTCTTTTATATTGAATATAATCTCCCTCAAAGTACTCTTTTATAAAAAATGTATTGCTTGAGAAATTATTCTTATATTGAATATAATCACACTGGAACTATTAGAAATAATATACTCCCTCTCAAAGTACTCTTTTATATTGAATATAATCACACACAAAGTACAAATTTTTAAGAAATATAAAACCTCTGAATATACTCTTTTATTCTGAATATAATCACACTCAAAATCCTCTTTTATAAAAAATATACTTTCTCTCAAAGTACTCTTTTTTTTGAATATAATCACAAGAAAAGTACTCTTTTATATTGAATATTTTCATACTCGAAGTACTCATTTTTAAAATATATACTCCCTCTCAAAGTACTCTTTTATATTGAATATAATCACACTTAAGTTACTCTTTTATAAAAATATGCTCCCTGTCAAAGTACTATTTTATTTTGAATATAATCACACTGGATGTACCCTTTTATAAAAAATATACTCCCTCTCAAAGTACTATTTTATATTGAATATAATCACCCTCAAAATGCTTTTATAAAAAATGTTTTCCCACTCAGAATACTTTTTATATTGATTATAATCACAATCAAAGTACTCGTTTATAAAAAATATACAGCCTCTCAAAGCACTCTTTTATTTTGAATATAATCACACTAAAATTCTTTATGTGAAAAATATACTCCCCCTCAAAGTACTCTTTTATAGTGAATATAATCACACTGGAAGTACTCTTTAGTAAAATATATACTCCCTCTTAAAGGACTATTTTATTTTGAATATAATCACACTGGAAGTACTCTTTAAAAAAAAATATACTCCCTCTCAAAGTACTCTTTTATATTGAATACAATCACACTCAAAGTACTCTTTTATAAATAATATACTCCCTCTCAAAACACTTATTTTTAATATAATCACACTGGAATTACTCTTATAAATAATATACTCCCTCTCAAAGTACTCTTTTATATTGAATATAATGTCACTCAAAATACTCTTTTATAAAAAATATGCTGTCTCACAAACTCCTCCTTTACTTTGAATATAATCACACTGGAAGTACTCTTTTATGAAAAGTATACTCACTCTCAAAGTTCTCTTTTATATTGAATATAGTCACACTCAAATTACACTTGTATTTTCTTTTAAGAAGGGCTGGGATTAATGCAAGTGTCTCAGCAAAATGCTACCACAAGAGGGTGTAGGGCATGCTCTGCTCTAGAGACAGACACACATTCACAAACACACACACACAGAAAATATACAAACACTACTGGTAGTGTAAAGCCAAATACGTAGTAGTACAAGGAGGGCATTGAACACATCTATGCTCCAAAGAAGGAGAGACCTTTCCCTAATTCACACGTGCATTCTCCCTCCTTCTCCCCCAAACCTGCCTCATCCTCAAGCCCACGCATGATTACAGAGAATACAATTAGGCGGCACTATCAGGTTACATAATTGTCAACGATGCTCTCATTAAAACAACAGCACAGTCAAACAGACAGCATGCTAGCATATGAAAGGGGATTAATTTTTTCACACATGGCTCATGATGAATGTAGCCACACAAGGAGGACTGCAGCTGTGCTGTGCACCGGGCATAACTGAGAGAACGGCCACCTACCAAAGTGCTTCACATTCTCATTTCACCCTCAGAGGCAGAAAGGAGGACTGCAAAGGACTCACGGGTCTCCCATGCACTCTGCAAATGACTCCCATTTCTCCTGTGGACCAAAAGAAACAACAAAAGTAGCTTTTTATTTGTAGAGCACACAACTTTTGGAAAATACACAGCTAAATCTGTCCCCGCTTTTTCGCACTTAAAGCGGGGACAGTTTTAGCTGTGTAATTTGAAAATCTTGCCTGCAAGTGCATAGAAGATGAAGTTAGAATGAGGGAATTGTGTCCACTTGAGTTGAGCATTCTTTCAGTGAGAAAGGATCTGGTTTTATTTTAACTCTTTAGAACTGATTCTCATTCATGTCAATCAACTGTGAAATTTCTGTGTTAATTTCTAGCAGAGGTAATAGAGTTAATCCAAAATCATAGGTGTATGTAAGTCCAGGTTGAAGAGTATACTCAAAATCCCAGGCACTGAGCTGAAAAAGGGATCATTTCCCCGTGGGTCTTACGTCTCACAGAAACCGCTGTGCGAAAATCGAGAAACAGATACAGAAAGTGACTGGCCTAAGGCTTGTCACTTGAATGTGAGTGGCTGAATGAGTGGCGGATGGTTGGAAATGAAATCCAAATCTCCTGACCTCTAATTTCAGAGGGTGCAGTGCCTCCCCAATGCCCAATTTTAGAGTTAAATGGCTTAGCAAGGGCTCTACTGGGTTGAAGTCAACCTGAAAAGACATTAGATTCCATCCGCACAGTCATTGCCCCCTGGTCTCTAATGAGAATTTGCCCATTTATAGTTGTAACACTGGGTTTAACCTGAGAGATCTTGACTTTCAGCCTGTAACTTTTGAAAAGGGTTGATATACTTAGGAGTTCCTGCTACAAAATAAGAGTCAAGGACCCTCTTCAGCACAGAAGAGCTGGCCTTAGTGGTAAATGGAAAAGGAGCTCCTTTAAATCACCACTCTGTCATCGATCATTAAGAAAACTTTCTAAGAACATGCATGTATTGTGTTTTTAGGAGGGCTCGGATTTATGCAAAGTTCTGAGTAACATGCTACCACAGGAAGGTGGAGGTCCTGCTCAGCCCTAGAGACAGACACACACATACAAACACACACACATAAACTTTAGACACACAACTGGTAGTGTCAAGCCAAAGGCTTAATAGTATGAGGAGGGCACTCAACCCATCCATGCTCCAAAGAAGGAGAGACCTTTCCCTAATTCACACGTGCATTCTCCCTCCGTCTCCCGCAAACCCGCCTCATCCTCAAGCCCACGCATTATTACATAGAATACAATTAGGTTGCGCTATCAGGTTACAGAATTGTCAACGATGCTCTCATTAAAACAACAGCACAGTCAAACAGACAGCATGCTAGCATATGAAATGTGATTAACTCTTTCAGACATGGCTCATGATGAGTGTAGCCACACAAGGGGGACATCAGCTATGCTGTGCACCGAGTCTAACTGAGAGAATTGCCACCTCCCACAGTGCTTCACACTCTCATTTCACCCTCAGGAACAGAAAAGTGGACTGCAAAGACTCATGGGTCTCCCTTGCTGTCTGCAAAGGACTCCCATTTCTCCTGCGGACCAAAAGTAACAACAAAAGTAGCTTTTTATTTGTAGAGCACACAACTTTTGGAAAATACACAGCTAAAACTGGCCCCGCTTTAAGTGCTACAGCACTTGCGTAATTTGAAAAAGTTGCCTCTAAGTGCATAGATGATGAAGTTAGAATGAGGGAACTGTATCCACTTGAGTTGAGTATTCTTTTACTAAGGAAAGAATTTGTTATGTTTTAATTCTTTAGAACTGATTGTCATTCTTGTCAATCAACTGTGACTTTTCCATGTTAATTACTAGCAGATGTAATAGAATTATTCCAAATCATAGGTGTATTGAAGTCTCGATTGACAAGTATTCTTAAGAAACCAGGTACTGAACTGAAAAACTGTTGTTTTCACAGTCGGCCTTAGGGTCCACATAAATCACTGTGCAAGAATCGAAAAACAGAGACCGAAAGTGACTCGCCTAAGTCTCTCAGAAAATGACTCTCAGACTTGGCATGCATTGGAAGCCCCTCCCCAGGTTTCTCTGACCCTCAAATTAAAACAGCAATACCAGCTCATCCCTGGTCTCCAGCTCCACAATCCTCAAGCTGTAACAGCAGCAGCTGCTCCTCCCTGGATCTCCAACGCAATGACTCTCAGACTTGAAAGGCCTCTCGAGGCCCTTCCCATATCTCTCTGACCCGGGAATGAGAACAGCACCACCAGCTCCTCACTGGGTCTTCAGCTATACAATCCTCAAGCTATAAGAGCAGCAGCAGCTCATACCTGGATCTCCAACTCAATGACTCTAAGACTTGGCAGGCATCACAAGCCCCTCCCCAGTTCTCTCTGACATTCAATTTAGAACAGCAGCATCAGCTCCTCCCTTGTCTCCAGCTCCACAATCTTCAAGCTATAACAGCAACACCAGCTCCTTCCTGGATATCCAGCACAATGACTCTCACAGCTGAAATGCATCACGACCCCCTCCCCATGTCTCTCTGACCCTGGAATTAGAACAGCAGCCCCAGCTCCTCCCTGGGTCTCCAGCTCCACAAACCTCAAGCTCTAACATCAGTACAAGCTCCTCCCTGCATCTCCAGGTCAATGACTGTCAGAATGGGCATGCATCACAAGCCCCTCCACAGGTCTCTCTGACCCTGGAATTAGAACAGCAGCCCCAGCTCCTCCCCGGGTCTCCAGCTCCACAAACCTCAAGCTGTAACAGCAGCACCAGCTCCTCCCTGCATCTCCAGCTCAATGATTCTCAGACTGGGCAGGCTTCACAAGCCCCTCTACCGGTCTCTCTGACCCTGGAATTAGAACAACAGCACCATCTCCTCCCTGGGTCTCCACCCCACAATCCTCAAGATATAAAAGCAGCACCAGCTCCTCCATGGATCTCCAGCTCAATGACTCTCAGACTTTTCAGGCATCACAGCCCCTCCCCATGTCTCTCTGACCCTCAAATTTGAACAGCAGCACCAGCTAATCACCGGGTCTGCAGCTCCAAGACCCTCAAACTTCAACTGTAGCACTAGGTCCTCCCTGGGACCAGGAGCTCCGGGAACCTCAGAGTTACACGGAGGCATCAATGGCTCCTCCCCAAACTCCAGCTTCAAGATCATCAAATTTAAACTGCAACACCTGTTCCTCCCTGGACTCCAGCTCCGCGAAAATCAAACTTAAACTGCAGCACCTGTTCCTCCCGGGTCTCAAGCTCCACGACTATTAAATTTAAACTACAACACCTGCTCCTCTTCAGGTTCCAGGTCCATGACGCTCAATATACCACACCTGCACTGGCTCCTTCCCAATCTCCAGCTCAACAACTGTCAGACTTGACAGTATGCACCAGCTCCGCACCACAGTTAAACATCCATCAAATTTCTCTTTTATTTAGAATATACTCACCCTCAAAGTACTCTTTTATTTAGAAAATAATCCCATTAAATTACTCTTTTATATTGAATATAATCACACTGGAAGTACTCTTTTATAAAAAATATACTGCCTCCCAAAGTACTCTTTTATATTGAATATAATCACACTCAAACTACTCTTTTGTATTGAATATAATCACACTGAAAGTACTCCTTTATAAGAAATATACACCCTCTCAAAGTACTCTTTGATATTGAATATAAACACACACAAAGTACTCTTTTATATTGAATATAATCACACTGGAATTATTCTTTTATAAGAAACGTACACCCTCTCAAATACTCTTTTACATTGAATATAAATACACTCAAAGTACTGTTTTATATTGAATATAATCACATTGGAGGTACTCTTTTATAAAAAATATACTCCCTCTCAAAGTACTCTTTTATATTGAATATAAGGACACTGGAAGTACTCGTTTATATTGAATATAATCACACAGAAAGTGTTCTTTTATAAAAAATATACTCTCTCTCAAAGTACTCTTTTATAATGAATATGATCACACTGGAATTACTCTTTAATATTGAATATAATCACACAGGAAGTACTCTTTTATAAAAAATATACTCCCTCTCGATGTACACTTATATAGGGAATATAATCACACTGGAAGTAGTCTTTTATAAAAAATATACTCCCTCTCAAAGTACTCTTTTTTATTGAATATAATCCCACTGGAAGTACTTGTTTATATTGAATATAATCACACAGGATGTGCTCTTTTATAAAAAACATACTCCCTCTCAAAGTACTCTTTTATATTGAATATGATCACACTGGAAATACTCTTTTATAATGAATATAATCACATACAAAGCACTGTTTTATAAATAATATACTCCCTCTCCAAGTACTCTTTTATATTGCATATAATCACAGTGGAAGTACTCATTTATATTGAATATGCTCCCTCTCAAAGTACTCTATTATATTGGATATAATCACACAGGAAGTACTCTTTGATAAAAAATATACTCCCTCTCAAAGTACTCCTTTATATTGAATATAATCACACAGGAAGTACTCTTTTATAAAAAATATACACCAACACAACGTACTCTTTTATATTGAATATAATTAAACAGGAAGTACTCTTTTATAAAAAATATACTCCCTCTCGATGTACTCTTTTATAATGAATATAATCATTCGGAAGTTCTCATTTATAAAAAATATACTCCCTCTCAAAGTACTCTCATATTAAATATGATCACACTGGAAGTACTTTTTTATATTGAATATAATCACACAGGAAGTACGCTTTTATAAAAAATATACTGCCTCTCAAATTACTCTTTTATATTGAATATGATCATACTGGAAGTACTCTTTTATATTGAATATAATCACCCAGGAAGCACTCCTTTATAAAAAGTATACTCCCTCTCATAGTACTCTTTTATATTGAATATAATCAAATAGGAAGTACTCTTTTAGAAAAATTATAATCCCTCTCGATGTACTCTTTTATACTGAATATAATCAAACTGGAAGTTCTCATTTACAAAAAATATACTCCCTCTCAAACAACTCTCTTATATTAAATATGATCACACTGGAAGTCCTCTTTTATATTGAATATAATCACACAGGAAGTACTATTTATAAAAATTATACTCCCTCTAAAAGTACTCTTTTTATTGAATATGATCACACTGGAAGTACTCTTTTATATTGAATATAATCACACCGGAAGCACTCTTGTATGAAAAATATACTCCCTCCCATAGTACTCTTTTATGTTGAATATAATCACACAGGAAGTACTCTTTTATAAAAATTAAACTCCCTCTCAAAGTACTCTTTTATACTGAATATAATCACACAGGATGTTTTCTTTTATAAAAAATATACTCTCTCTCAAAGTACTCTTTTATATTGAATATAATCACAGTGGAAGTAGTGTTTTAAAAAACATATACTCCCTGTCAAAGTACTCTTTTACATTGAATATAATCACACAGGAATTACTATTTTCAAAAAATATAATCCCTCTCAAATTACTCTTTTTTATTGAATGTGATCACCCTGGAAGTACTCTTTAATATTGATTATAATCACACAGGAAGTACTCTTTTATGAAAAATATACTCCCTCCCATAGTACTCTTTTATATTGAATATGATCACACAGGAAGTAGCATTTTATAAAAAATATACTGCCTCTCAAATTACTCTTTTATATTGAATATAATCACACTGGAAGTACTATTTTATATTGAATGTAATCCCACATTAAGTACGCTTTTATTAAAAAATAAACTCCCTCTCAAAGTACTCTTTTATACTGTATATAATCACAAAGGAAGTACTCTTTTATAAAAAATATGCTCGCTCTCAAAATGCTCCTTTATATTGAATACAATCACACTGGAAGTGCTCTTTTATATTGAATATAATCACAAAGGAAGTACTCTTTAAAAAAAAATATACTCCCTCTCAATGTACTCTTTTATATTAAATATAATCACACGGGAAGTACTCCTTTATAAAAAATATACTCCCTCTCAAAGTAGTCTTTTATATTAAATATGATCACACTGGAAATACTCTCTTATATTGAATATAATCACAGAGGAAGTACCCTTTTATTAAAAATGTACTGCCTCACAAATACTCTTTTATATTGAATATGATCACACTGGAAGTACTCTTTTATATTGAAAATAATCACACAGGAAGTACTCTTTTATAAAAAATATACTGCCTCTCAATGTACTCTTTTATATTGAATATGATCACACAGGAATTAGTCTTTTATAAAAAATATACTCCCTCTCAAATTACTCTTTTATATTGAATATAATCACACTGGAAATACTCTATTATATTGAATATAATCACATAGGAATGACACTTTTATGAAAAATATACTCCCTCTCAAAGCACTCTTTTATATTGAATATGATCACACTCCAAGTGCTCTTTTTATTGAATATAAACACACAGGAAGTACTCTTTTATAAAAAATATACTCCCTCTCCAAGTACTCTTTATATTAAATATAATGACACTGGAAATGCTCTTTTATGTTGAATATAATCACACAGGAAGTACTCTTTTATGAAAAAATATACTCTCTCTCAAAGTACTTTTTATATTGAATATAATCACAAAAGAAGTACTCTTTTATAAAAATTAAACTCCCTCTCAAAGTACTCTTTTATACTGAATATAATCACACAGGATGTTTTCTTTTATAAAAAATATACTCTCTCTCAAAGTACTCTTTTATATTGAATATAATCACAGTGGAAGTACTCCTTTAAAAAAAATATACTCCCTGTCAAAGTACTCTTTTACATTTAATATAATCACACAGGTAGTGCTCTTTTATAAAAAATATACTCCCTCTCAAAGTAGTCTTTTATATTAAATATGATCAAACTGGAAACACTCTCTTATATTGAATATAATCACAGAGGAAGTACCTTTTATTAAAAATATACTGCCTCATAAATACTCTTTTATATTGAATATGATCACACTGGAAGTACTCTTTTAAATTGAATATAATCACACAGGAAGTACTCTTTAAAAAAAAATACTCCCTCTCATAGTACTCTTTTATATTGATTATAATCACACAGGAAGTACTCTTTTATTAAAAAATATACTCTCTCTCAAAGTACACTTTTATATTGAATATAATCACCCTGGAAATACTCTTTTATATTGAATATAATCACACAGGAAGTACTCTTTTATAAAATATATACTCCATCTAAAAGTACTATTTAATATTGAATATAATTACACAGGAAGTATTCTTTTATAAAAAATATACTCCCTCTCAAGGTACTCTTTTATACTGAATATGATAACACTGGAATTAGTATTTTATTTTGATTATAATGACACAGGAAGTACTCTTGTGTAAAAAATATAATCCCTCACAAAGTACTCTTTCATATTGAATATAATCACACAGGAAGTACTCTTTTATAAAAAATATTCTCTGTCTCGATATACTCTTTTATACTGAATATAATCACACTGGAAGTACTGTTTTATAAAAAATACACTCCCTCTCAAAGTGCGCTTTTATATTGGATATAATCACACTGGAAGTACTCGTTTATATTGAATATAATCACACACGAAGTGTTCTCTTATAAAAAATATACTCCCTCTCCAAGTACTCTTTTATATTGTATGTAATCACACTGGAAGTACTCTTTTATAAAAAATATACTCCCTCTCAAAGCACTCTTCTATATTGAATATGATCACACTGGAAGTGCTCTTTTGTATTGAATATAATCAAACAGGAAGTATTCTTTTATAAAAAATATATTCCCTCTCAAAGCACTCTTTTATATTGAATATAATCACACAGGAAGTACTCTTTTATAAAAAATATACTCTCTCTCAAAGTACACTTTTATATTGAATATAATCACACTGGAAATACTCTTTTATATTGAATGTAATCACACAGGAAGTACTCTTTTATGAAAAATATACTCCCTCTCAAGGCATTCTTTTATATTGAATATAATCACACTGGAAGTGCTCTTTTATACCAAATATAATCACACAGGAAGTACTCTTTTAGAAAAAATATATTCCCTCTCAAAGCACTCTTTTATATTTAATATGATCACACTGGAAGTGCTCTTTCATATTGAATATAATCACACAGGAAGTACTGTTTTATAAAAAAAATACTACCTCTACAAGTACTCTTTTATATTGAATATATTCACACTGGAAATACTCTTTTATATTGAATATAATCACAGAGGAAGAACTCTTCTATTAAAAAATATACTCTCTCTCAAGGTACTCTTTTATATTGAATATAATCACACTGGAAGTACTCTTTTATATTGAATATAATCACACAGGAAGTACTCTTTTATAAAAAATATACTCCCTCTCATAGTACTCTTTTATATTGAAAATAATCACATAGGAAGTACTCTTTTATAAAAAATATACTCCCTCTCAAAGCATTCTTTTATTTTTAATACAATCACACTAAAATGCTTTATGTAAAAAATATACTCCCTCTCATAGTACTCTTTTATATTGAATATAATCACACTGGAAGTTCTCTTTAGTAAAATATATACTCCCTCTCAAAAGACTTTTATTTTGAATATAATCACACTTGAAATACTCTTTTATAAAAAATATACTCCCTCTCAAAGTACTCTTTTATATTGAATATAATCACACTCAAAGTACTCTTTTATTAGTAATATAATCCCTCTCAAAACTCTCTTTTATTTTTAATATAATCACACTGGAATTACTCTTATAAATAATATACTCCCTCTCAAAGTACTCTTTTATATTGAATATAATGTCACTGAAAATACTATTTTATTAAAAATATACTGCCTCTCCAACTCCTCCTTTATTTTGAATATAATCACACTGGAAGTACTCTTTTATGATAAGTACTCTCCCTCTCAAAGTACTCTTTTGTATTGAATATATTCACACTCAAATTACACTTGTATTTTTTTTTAGAAGGGCTGGGATTAATCCACGTCTGAGCAACATGCTACCACAAGAAGGTGGAGGGCATGCTCTGCTCTAGAGAGAGACACACATTCACACCCACACACACACAGAAACTTTACAAACACTACTGGTAGTGTCAAGCCAAATGCTTAGTAGTATTAGGAGGGCATTGAACCCATCTTTGCTCCAAAGAAGGAGAGACGTTTCCCTAATTCACACGGGCATTCTCCCTCCTCCCCGAAACCTGCACGATCCTCAAGCCCATGCATTTTTACATTGAATACAATTAGGCGGCGCTATCAGGTTACAGAATTGTCAACGATGCTCTCATTAAAACAACAGCACCGTCAAACAGACAGCATGCTAGCATATGAAATGGGATTAATTTTTTCACACATGGCTCATGATGAATGTAGCCACACTAGGAGGAGTGCAGCTGTGCTGTGCACCGGGCATAACTGAGAGAACGGCCACCTACCAAAGTGCTTCACACTCTCATTTCACCCTCAGAGGCAGAAAGGAAGACTGAAAAGGACTCACGGGTCTCCCATGCACTCTGCAAATGACTCCCATTTCTCCTGTGGACCAAAAGACACAACAAAAGTAGCTTTTTATTTGTAGAGCACATAACTTTTGGAAAATACACAGCTAAATCTGTCCCCGCTTTTTAGCACTTAAAGCGGGGACAGTTTTAGCTGTGTAATTTGAAAATCTTGCCTGTAAGTGCATAGAAGATGAAGTTAGAATGAGGGAATTGTGTCCACTTGAGTTGAGCATTCTTTCAGTGAGAAAGGATCTGGTTTTATTTTAACTCTTTAGAACTGATTCTCATTCTTGTCAATCAACTGTGAAATTTCTGTGTTAATTTCTAGCAGAGGTAATAGAGTTAATCCAAAATCATAGGTGTATGTAAGTCCAGGTTGAAGAGTATACTCAAAATCCCAGGCACTGAGCTGAAAAAGGGATCATTTCCCAGTGGGCCTTACGTCCCACAGAAACCGCTGTGCAAAAATCGAGAAAAAAATACAGAAAGTGACTGGCCTAAGGCTTGTCACTTGAATGTGAGTGGCTGAATGAGTGGCGGATGGTTGGAAATGAAATCCGAGTCTCCTGACCTCTAATTTCAGAAGATGCAGTGCCTCCCCAATGCCCAGTTTTAGAGTTCAATGGCTTAGCAAGGGCTTTACTGCATTGAAGTCAACCTGAAAAGACATTAGATTCCATCCGCACAGTCATTGCCACCTGGACTCTAATGAGAATTTGCACAGTTAAAGTTGTAACATTGGGTTTAACCTTAGAGATCTTGACATTCACCCTGTAACTTTTGAAAAGGGTTGATATACTTAGGAGTTCCTGCTACAAAGTATGAGTCAAGGACCCTCTTCAGCATAGATGAGCTGGCCTTAGTGGTAAATGGAAAATGAGCTCCTTTAAATCACCACTCTGTCACCAATCATTAAGAAAACTTTCTAAGAACATACATGTATTGTGTTTTTAGGAGGGTTGGGATTTATGCAAGGTTCTGAGTAACATGCTACCACAGGAAGGTGGAGGTCCTGCTCAGCCCTAGAGACAGACACACACATACAAACACACACACAGAAACTTTAGACACACAACTGGTAGTTTCAAGCGAAAAACTTAGTAGTATGAGGAATGCACTGAACCCATCCATGCTCCAAAGAAGAAGAGACCTTTCCCTAATTCACACGTGCATTCTCCCTCCTTCTCCTCCTAACCTGCGTCGTCCTCAAGCCCACGCATTATTACATAGAATACAATTAGGCGGCGCTATCAGGTTACAGAATTGTCAACGATGCTCTCATTAAAACAACAGCACAGTCAAATGGACAGCATGCTAGCATACGAAATGCGATTAATTCTTTCAGACATGGCTCAAGATGAATGTAGCCAAACAAGGAGGACTGCAACTGTGCTGTGCACCGAGCCTAACTGAGAGAATGGCTACCTACCAAAGTGCTTCACACTCTCATTTCACCCTCAGAGGCAGAAAAGAGGACTGCAAAGGACTCATGGTTCTCCCATGCTCTCTGCAAAGACTCCCATTTCTCCTGCGGACCAAAATTAACACAAAAGTAGCCTTTTATTTGTAGAGCACACAGCTTTTGGAAAATACACAGCTAAAACTGTCCCCACTTTAAGTGCTACAGCACTTGTGTAATTTGAAAAAGTTGCCTCTAAGTGCATAGATGATTAAGTTAGAATGAGGGAACTGTGTCCACTTGAGTTGAGCATTCTTTCAGTGAGAAAGGATCTGGTTATATTTTAACTCTTTAGAACTGATTCTCATTCATGTCAATCAACTGTGAAATTTCTGTGTTAATTTCTAGCAGAGGTAATAGAGTCAATCCAAAATCATAGGTGTATATAAGTCCAGGTTGAAAAGTATACTCAAAATCCCAGGCACTGAGCTGAAAAAGGGATCATTTCCCAGTGGGCCTTACGTCCCACAGAAACCGCTCTGTGAAAATCGAGAAACAGATACAGAGAGTGACTGGCCTAAGGCTTGTCACTTGAATGTGAGTGGCTGAATGAGTGGCGGATGGTTGGAAATGAAATCCAAATCTCCTGACCTCTAATTTCAGAGGGTGCAGTGCCTCCCCAATGCCCAATTTTAGAGTTAAATGGCTTAGCAAGTGCTCTACTGGGTTGAAGTCTACCTGAAAAGACATTAGATTCCATTCGCACAGTCATTGCCCCCTGGTCTCTAATGAGAATTTGCCCAGTTAAAGTTGTAACATTGGGTTTAACCTGAGAGATCTTGACTTTCAGCCTGTAACTTTTGAAAAGGGTTGATATACTTAGGAGTTCCTCCTACAAAATAAGAGTCAAGGACCCTCTTCAGCAAAGATGGGCTGGCCTTAGTGGTAAATGGAAAATGAGCTCCTTTAAATCACCACTCTGTCATCGATCATTAAGAAAACTTTCTAAGAACATACATGTATTGTGTTTTTAGGAGGGCTTGGATTTATGCAACGTTCTGAGTAACATGCTACCACAGGAAGGTGGAGGTCCTGCTCAGCCCTAGAGACAGACACACACATACAAACACACACACAGAAACTTTAGACACACAACTGGTAGCATCAAGCCAAAGACTTAGTAGTATGAGGAGGGCACTGAACACATCCATGCTCCAAAGAAGGAGAGACCTTTCCCTAATTCACACGTGCATTCTCCCTCCTTCTCCCGCAAACCTGCCTCATCCTCAAGCCCACGCATTATTACATAGAATACAATTAGGTTGCGCTATCAGGTTACAGAATTGTCAACGATGCTCTCATTAAAACAACAGCACGGTCGAACAGACAGCATGCTAGCATATGAAATGTGATTAACTCTTTCAGACATGGCTCATGATGAGTGTAGCCACACAAGGGGGACATCAGCTATGCTGTGCACCAAGCCTAACTGAGAGAATTGTCACCTCCCAAAGTGCTTCACACTCTCATTTCACCCTCAGAAGCAGAAAAGTGGACTGCAAAGGACTCATGGGTCTCCCTTGCTGTCTGCAAAGGACTCCCATTTCTCCTGCGGACCAAAAGTAACAACAAAAGTAGCTTTTTATTTGTAGAGCACTCAACTTTTGGAAAATACACAGCTAAAACTGTCCCCGCTTTAGCACTTAAAGCGGGGACAGTTTTAGCTGTGTAATTTGAAAAACTTGCCTCTAAGTGCATAGATGATGAAGTTAGAATGAGGGAACTGTGTCCACTTGAGTTGAGAATTCTTTTACTAAGGAAAGAATTTGTTATATTTTAATTCTTTAGAACTGATTGTCATTCCTGTCAATCAACTGTGACTTTTCCATGTTAATTACTAGCAGAGGTAATAGAATTATTCCAAATCATAGGTGTTTTGAAGTCTCGATTGACAAGTATTCTTAAGAAACCAGGTACTGAACTGAAAAAGTGTTGTTTTCACAGTTGGCCTTAGGGTCCACATAAATCACTGTGCAAGAATCGAAAAACAGAGACAGAAAGTGACTCACCTATGTCTCTCAGAAAATGACTCTCATACATGGCATGCATTGGAAACCCCTCTCCAGGTTTCTCTGACCCTCAAATTAAAACAGCAATACCAGCTCATCCCTGGTCTCCAGCTCAATGACTCTCAGACTTTACAGGCATCACAGCCCCTCCCCATGTCTCTCTGACCCTCAAATTAGAACAGCAGCACCAGCTACTCACCGGGTCTGCAGCTCCAAGGCCCTCAAACTTCAACTGTAGCACTAGGTCCTCCCTGGGACCAGGAGCTCCTGGAACCTCAGAGTTACACGGAGGCATCAATGGCTCCTCCCCAAACTCCACTTCAAGATCATCAAATTTAAACTGCAACACCTGCTCCTCCCTGGACTCCAGCTCCGCGAAAATCAAACTTAAACTGCAGCACCTGCTCCTCCCGGGTCTCAAGCTCCACGACTATTAAATTTAAACTACAACACCTGCTCCTCTTCAGGTTCCAGATCCATGACGCTCAATATACCACACCTGCACTGGCTCCTTCCCAATCTCCAGCTCAACAACTGTCAGACTTGACAGTATGCACCAGCTCCGCACCACAGTTAAACATCCATCAAATTTCTCTTTTATTTAGAATATACTCACCCTCAAAGTACTCTTTTATTTAGAAAATAATCCCACTAAATTACTCTTTTATATTGAATATAATCACACTGGAAATATTCATTTTTTTATAAAATACTGCCTCTCAAAGTAGTACTCCTCAATAATCACACTGGAAGTACATTTTATAAAAAATAAACTTCATCCCAAAATACGCTTTTATTTAGAATATAATCCCAAAAAATGTACTCTTTCATATTGAATATAATCACATTTGAAGCACTCATTTTTAAAAAATATACTGCTTCTCAAATTACTCTTTTATATTAAACATAAACCCAGGCAAAGTGCTCTTTTATAAAAAATATACTCCCTCTCAAAGTATTAATTTATTTTGAATATAATCCCACTAAACTTACTCTTTTATATTGAATATAACATTGAAAGTACTCTTTTATAATGAATATACTCCCTCTCAAAGTACACTTTTACTTTGTATATAATCCCACTCAAAGTACTCTTTATTAATAAAATACACCCTCCCACAGTACTATTTTATTTTGAATATACTCGAACACAAAGCAGTCTTCTATAAAAAATATGAACCCTCAGAAAGTAGTCTTTTATATTGAAGATAATCACACTCAAATTACTATTTTATAAAAAATACACTGCCTATCAAAATATTATTCTATATTGAATAAAATCACACTCAAAGTACTCTTTTGTATTGCATTTGATCACACTGGAAATACTCTATTATAAGAAATATACACTCTCTCAAAGTACGCTTTTATATTGACTATAAATACACACAAAGTACTCTTTTATATTGAATATAAGCACACTGGAATTAGTCTTTTATAAGAAATATGCTCCTTCTCAAAGTACTCTTTTACATTGAACATAATCACACTCAACGTACTCTTTTATACAAACTATCCTCCCTCTCAAAGTACTCTTTTATACTGAATATAATCACACCCAAAGTACTCTTTTATAAAAAATATACTCCCGATCAAACAGTCTTCAACACTGAATATAATCAAACTGGAAATACTCTTTAATAAAAAATACACTCCCTCTCAAATTACTCTTTTATATTCAATATAATCACACTGGAAGCACTCTTTTATAAAAAATATACTCCCTCTCAGACTACTATTTTATATTGAATATAATCACACTGAAAGTACCCTTTTATAAAAAATATACTCACTCTAAAAGTACTCTTGTATATTGAATATAATCACCTGGAAGTACTCTTTTATAAAAAATATACTCCCTCCCAAAGTACTCTTTTATATTGAATATAGTCACACTGGAAGTAATTCTTTATATGGAATATAACCACACAGGAGGTACTCTTTTATAAAAAATAAACTCCCACACAAAGTACTCTTTTATATTGAATATAATCAAACTGGAAGTACTCTATTATAAAAAAAATACTCCATCTCAAAATACTCATTTATATTGAATATAATCACACAGGAAGTACTCTTTTATAAAAAATATACTCCCTCTCATAGTACTCTTTTATATTGAATATGATCACACTGGAAGTACCCTTTTATATTGAATATAATCACATGGGAAGTACTCTTTTATAAAAAATAGACTCCCTCTCAAAGTACAATTTTATATTGAATAAAATCAGAAAGGAAGTACTCTTTTATAAAAAATATACTCCCTCTAAGAGTACTCTTTTATATTGAATGTAATCACACAGGAAGTACTCTTTGATAAAAAATATACTCCCTCTCCAAGTACTCTTTTATATTGAATATAATCACACAGGAAATACTCTCATAAAAAATATACTCCCTCTCCAAGTACTCTTTTATATTGAATATAATCACACTGGAAGTTCTCATTTATATTGAATATAATCACACAGGAAGTACTCTTTTATAAAAAATATACTCCCTCTCAAAGTACTCTTTTATATTGAATATAATCACACAGGAAGTACTCATTTATAAAAAATATACTCCCTCTCAAAATATTATTTTATATTGAATATAATCACACAGGAATTACTCTTTTATATTGAATATAATCATACAGGAATACTCTTTTATAAAAAATAGACTCCCTCTCAATGGACTCTTTTATATTGAATATAATCACACAGGAATTACTCTTTTATAGAAAATATACTCCCTCTCCAAATAGTTTTTTATACTGAATATAATCACACAGGAATACTCTTTTATAAAAAATATACTCCCTCTCAAAGTACTCTTTTATACTGAATATAATCACACAGGAATCACTATTTTATTAAAAATATACTCCCTCTCAAAGTACTCTGTATATTGAATATAATCACACAGGAAGTACTCATTTATAAAATATATACTCAATCCCAATGTACTGTTTTATATTGGATATAATCACACAGGAAGTACTCTTTTATAAAAAATATACTCCCTCTCCATGTACTATTTTATACTGAATATGATCACACTTGAGGTACACTTTTATAAAAAT
This sequence comes from Aotus nancymaae, assembly GCF_030222135.1. Taxonomy (NCBI): domain Eukaryota; kingdom Metazoa; phylum Chordata; class Mammalia; order Primates; family Aotidae; genus Aotus; species Aotus nancymaae. The sequence goes on along the minus strand of NW_026988512.1, from coordinate 2,909,727 downwards.
ATATTCAAACAGGAAGTACTCTTTTATAAAAAATATACTCCCTCTCATAGTACTCTTTTATATTGAATATAATCACACGGGAATTACTCTTTTAAAAAAAAATAGACTCCCTCTCAAAGTACTCAGTTATCTTGAATATAATCACACTGGAAGTACTTTTTTATATTGAATATAATCAGACACCAAATACTGTTTTATAAAAAATATACTCCCACTCAATGTGCTCTTTTATATAGAATATAATCACACAGGAAGTACTCTTTCATAAAAAATATACTCCCTCTCATAGTACTCTTTTATATTGAATATAATCATACTGGAAGTACTCTTTTATAAAAAATATATTCCCTCTCCAAGTACTCATTTATATTGAATATAATCACACTGGAAGTACTCGTTTATATTGAATATAATCACACAGGAAGTACTCTTTTATAAAAAATATACTCCCTCTCAAAGTACTCTTCTATATTGAATATAATCACACAGGAAGTACTTCTTTAAAAAATATACTCCTTCACAAAGTACTCTTTTATATTACATATAATCACGCAGGAAATACTCTTTTATAAAAAATATACTCCCTCTCGAAGTACTCTTTTATACTGAATATAGTCACACTGGATGTACTCTTATAAAAAATATACTCCCTCTCAAAGTACTCTTTTATAATGAATATAATCACACTCGAAGTACTCTTTTATAAGAAATATACTCACTCTCAAAGTATTCTTTTATATTGAATATAATCACACTGGAAATACTCTTTTATAAAAAATATACTGCCTAACAAAGCATTCTTTTATATTCAAAATAATCTCACAGGAAATGCTTTTATAAAAAATACACTCGCTCTGAAAGTACTCTTTTATATTGAATATAATCATACTGAAAGTACTCTTTTATAAAAAATATACTGCCTCTCAAAGTACTCTTTCATATTGCATATAATCACAATGAAACTATACTTTTTAAAAAAATATACTCCCTCTCAAAATACTCTTTTATGTTGACTATAATCACTCTGGAAGTACTCTTTTATAAAAAATATACTCCCTATCAAAGTACTCTTTTATATTGAATATAATCACACTGGAAGTACTCTTTGATATTTAATATAATCACACAGGAATTACTCTTTTATAAAAAATATACTCCCTCTCAAAGTACTCTTTTATATTGAATATAATCACACAGGAAGTACTCTTTTATAAAAAATATACTCCCTCACAAAATACTCTTTTATATTGAATATAATCACACAGAAAGTACTCTTTTATAAAAAATATACTCCCTCTCTAAGTACTCTTTTATATTGAATATAATCACACTGGAAATATTGTTTCATATTGAATATAATCACACAGGAAGTACTCTTTTATAAAAAATATACTCCCTCTCAAAGTACTCTTTTATATTGAATATAATCACACAGGAAGTACTCTTATATAAAAAATATACTCCCTCTCCATGTACTCTTTTATATTGAATATGATGACACTGGAAGTACTCTTTTATATAGAATATAATCAAACAGGATATACTCTTTTATAAAAAATATACTCCCTCTCATAGTACTCTTTTATATTGAATATAATCACACTGGAAGTACTCTTTTATAGAAAATATACTCCCTCTCAAAGTACTGCTTTATATTGAATATAAGCCCACAGGAAGTACTCTTTAATAAAAAATATACTCCCACTCCAAGTACTCTTTTATATTGCATATAATCACACTGGAAGTACTCTTTTATAAAAAATATACTCCCTCTCCAAGTACTCTTTTATATTGAATATAATCACACTGGAAGTACTCTTTCATACTGAATATAATCACACAGGAAGTACTCTTTTGTAAAAAATATACTCCCACTCCAAATACTATTTTATATTGAATATAATCACACAGGAAGTACTCTTTTATAAAAAATATACTCCCTCTACAATTACTCTTTTTTATTGAATATAATCACACTGGAATACTCTTTTATATTGAATATAAACACATAGGAATTACTCTTTTATAAAAAAATATACTCCCTCTCTAAGTACTCTTTTATATTGAATATAATCACACTGGAAGTACTCTTTTACATTGAATATAAACACACAGGAAGTACTCTTTTATAAAAAATATATTCCCTCTCCAAGTACTCTTTTATTTTGAATATAATCACACAGGAATTACTCTTTTATAAAAAATATACTCCCTCTCCAAGTACTCTTTTATATTGGATATAATCACACTGGAAGTACTCTTTCATATTGAATATAATCACACAGGAAGTACTCATTTATAAAAAATATACTCCCTCTCAAAGTACTCTTTTATATTGAATATAATCACACAGGAAGTACTCTTTTATAAAAAATATACTCCCTCTCCATGTACACTTTTATTCTGAATATGATCACACTGGAGTTACTGTTTTAAATAGAATATAATCAAACAGGAAATAGTCTTTTATAAAAAATATACTCCCTCTCATACTACTCTTTTATATTGAATATAATCACACTGGAAGTACTCTTATATAAAAAATATACTCCCTCTCAAAGTACTCTTTTATATTGAATATAATCTCAGAGGAAGTATTCTTTTATAGAAAATATACCCCCTCTCCATGTACTCTTTTATATTGAATATTATCACACTGGAAGTACTATTTATATAGAATATAATCAAACAGGAAGTACTCTTTTATAAAAAATATACTCCGTCTCATAGTACTCTTTTATATTGAATATAATCACACTGGAAGTACTCTTTTATATTGAATATAATCACACAGCAAGTACTCTTTTATAAAAAATATACTCCCTCTCAAAGTGCTCCTTTATATTGAATATAATCACACTGGGAGTACTCTTTTATAAAAAATATACTCCCTCCCAAAGTACTGCTTTACATTGAATATAATCACACAGGAAGTACTCTTTTATAAAAAATATACTCCCTCTCAAAGTTCTCTTTTATATTGAATATAATCACACAGGAACTACTCTTTTGTAAAAAATATACTCCCACTCCAAGTACTCTTTTATATTGAAAATAATCACACAGGAAGTACTCTTTTATAAAAAATATACTTCCTCTACAAGTACTCTTTTATATTGAAAATAATCACACTGGAAGTACTCTTTTATATTGAATATAATCAAACAGGAAGTACTCTTTTATAAAAAATATACTCCCTCTCAAAGTAGACTTTATATTGAACATAAGCACACAGGATGTTCTCTTTTATTAAAAATATACTCCCATTTCAAGTACTCTTTTATATTGCATATAATCACACAGGAAGTACTCTTGTATAGAAAATATACTCCCTCTCCAAGTACTCTTTTATATTGAATATAATCACACTGGAAGTCCTCTTTTATATTGAATATAATCACACAGCAAGTACTCTTTTATAAAAAATATACTCCCTCTCAAACTACTCATTTATACTGAAAATAATCACACAGGAAATACTCTTTTATAAAAAATATACTCCCTCTCCATGTACTATTTTATATTGAATATGGTCACTCTGGACGTACTCTTTTATATAGAATATAATCAAACAGGAAGTACTCTTTTATAAAAAATATACTCCCTCTCATAGTACTCTTTTATATTGAATATAATCACACTGGAAGTACTCTTTTATAAAAAATATACTCCCTCTCAAAGTACTCTTTTATATTGAATATAATCACACAGAAATTACTCTTTTATATAAAATATACTCCCTCTCAAAGTACTCTTTTATGTTGAATATAATCACAATTGAAGTACTCCTTTATATTGAATATAGTCACCCAGGAATTGCTCTTTTATAAAAAAAAAAACTCCCTCTCAAAGTACTCCTTTATATTGAATATAATCACACATGAAGTACTCTTTTATAAAAAATATACTGCACTCAAAGTACTCTTTTATATTGAACATAATCACACTGGAAGTACTCTTTTATATTGAATATAAACACACAGGACGTACTCTTTTATAAAAACTATACTGCCTCTCAAAGTACTCTTTTATATTGAATATAATCACACCGGAAATACTATTTTATATTGAATATAAAAAGACAGTAAGCACTCTTGTATAAAAAGTATACTTCCTCTCTGAGTACTCTTTTATGTTGAATATATTCACAGAGGAAATACTCTTTTATAAAAACTATACTTCCTCACTATGTACTCTTTTATTTTGAATATAATCACACTGGAATACTCTTTTATAAAATATATACTCCCTATCAAAGTACTCTTTTATGTTTACTATAATCAAACTGGAAGTTCTCTTTTATATTGAATATAATCACACAGGAAGTACTTTTTATTTTGAATATAATCACACTGGAAGTACTCTTTAAAAAAAAAATACCCCCTCTCAAAGTACTCTTTTATATTGAATATAATCACACAGGCAGGACTCTTTTATAAAAAATATACTCCCTCTCAAAGTACTCTTTTATATTGAACATAATCACACAGGAAGTACTCTTTTATAAAAAATATACTCCCTCTCAGTGTAGTCTATTATATTGAATATAATCACACAGGAAATACTCTTTTAGAAAAAATAGACTCCCTCTCACAGTACTATTTTATATTGAATATAATCACAACGGAAGTACTCTTTTATATTGAATATAATCACACTGGAAGTACTCCTTTATAAAAAATATACTCCCTTTCAAAATACTCTTTTATATTGAATATAATCACAATGGTAGTACTCTTTTATATTGAATATAATCAAACAGGAATTAGTCTTTTATTAAAAAAAATACTCCCTCTCAAAGTAGTCTTTTATATTGAATATCATCACACAGGAAGTACTCTTTTATAAAAAATATACTCCCTCTCCAAGTACTCATTCATATTGAATATAATCACACAGGAAGTACTCGTTTATATTGAATATATTCCTACAGGAAATACTCTTTTATAAAAAATATACTCCCTCTCAAATTACTCTTTTATATTGAATATAATCACACGGGAAGTACTCATTTTTAAAAAATATACTCCCTCTCAAAGTACTCTTTTATATTGAATATAGTCACCCAGGAACTACTTTTTTAAAAAAATATACTCCCTCTCAAAGTACTCTTTTATGTTGAATATAATCCCACAGGAACTACTCTTTTATAAAAAATATACTCCCCTCAAAGTACTCATTTATATTGCCTATAATCACACTGGAAGTACTCTTTTATATTGAATATAATCACACAGGATGTACTCTTTTATAAAAACTGTACTCCCTCTCAATGTACTCTTTTATATTGAATATAATCACACAGGAAATACTCTTGAATAAAAAATATACTTCCTCACTGAGTACTCTTATATATTGAATATAATCACACAGGAAGTATTCTGTTATAAAAAATATACTCGCTCTCAAAGTACTCTTTTATACTGATTATAATCACACAGGAATTTATCGTTTTAAAAAATATACTCCCTCTAAAAGTACTCTTTTATATTGAATATAATCACACTGGAAGTACTCTTTTACATTGAATATAATCACACAGGAAGTACTCTTTTATAAAAAATATACTCCCTCTCAATGTACTCTTTTATAAAATATATACTCCCTCTCAAAGTACTCTTTTATTTAGAATATACTCTCTCTCAAAGTAACCTTTTATTTAAAATATACTCACAAATATTCTTTTATAAAAAAATATACTAAATCTCAACGTACTCTTTATAGAGAATATACTCACTGTTAAATCCTTTTATAAAATTATATTCACTCTCAAAGTAATCTTTTATTTAGAATATACTCACTCTCAAAGTACTCTTTTATTTAGAATATACTCACTATCAAACACTCTTTTATAAAAAATATACACCCTCTCAATGTACTCTTTTATAAAAAATATACTCTCTTTCAAAGTATCTTTTATTTAGAATATACTCACACTTAAAGTACTCTTTTATAAAAGTATACTCCCTCTCAAAGTACTCTTTTATTTAGAATAAACTCACCCTCAAATTACTCTTTTATTTAGAATATACTCACACTCAATGTACTGTTTTATAAAAATTATACACACGCTAAAAGTACTCTTTTCTTTATAGTATACTCACTCTCAAAGTACTCTTATTTAGAATAGACTCACACTCAAATTACTTTTTATAGAGAATATGATCACTCCCAAAGTACTCTTTTATAAAAAACATACTCATTCTCAAATTACTCTTTTATAGACATTATACTCACTCTCATATTAGTCTTTTATAGAAAATATACTTACTCTCAAAGTACTTTTTTATTTAGAATATACTCACTCTCAAAGCAGTCATATAAAAAATATATTCCCTCTGAAAACACTATTTTATAGAAAATACACTCAATCTCAAAATACTCTTCTATAGAGAATATACTCACTCTCAAAGCACTCTTTTATAGAGAATATACTCGCTCTGAAAGTACTCTTTTATACAAATACACTCACTCTAAAAGTACTCTTTTTCTTAGAATATATGCACTCTCAAAATACTATTTTATTTAGAATATAATCTCTCTCAAAATACTCTTTTATTTGGAATATACTCACTCTCAAATTACTCTTTTGTAAAAAATATACTCCCTCTCAAAGTACTCTTTAATAAAAAATATACTCACTCTAATAGTACCCTTTTTCTTAAAATATATGCACTCTCAAAGTACTCTTTTATTTAGAATATAATCCCTCTCAAAATACTCTTTTATTTGGAATATACTCACTCTCAAATTACTATTTTATAAAAAATATACTCCCTCTCAACGTACTCTTTTATAAAATATATACTCACTCTGAAAGTACTCTTTTGTTTAGAATATACTCACTCTAAATGTGCTCTTTTATTTAGAATATACTCACACTCAAAATATTCTTTTATACAAAATGTTGTCCCTCTCAAAATGCTCTTTTATTTCGAATACACTCACTTCCAATGTAATCTTTCATTTAGAATATACTCACACTCAAACTACTCTTTTACAAAAAATGTACTACCTCTCAAAGTACTCTTTTATATAAAATATACTCGCTCTCAATGAACTCTTTTATTTAAAATATACTCATGCTCAAAGTACTCATTTATAAAAAAGATACTCCCTCTCAAAATACTCTTTTATTTACAATACACTCACTCTCAAAGCAATCTTTTGTAAAAAATATACTCACATTCGAAGTACTCTTTTATAAAAAATATAGTCACCCACAAAATACTCTTTTATTTTGAAAATACTCATATTCAATGTACTCTTTTATAAAAAACATACTCCCTCTCAAAGAACCCTTTTTTTAAGAATATACTCATACTCAAAGTACTCTTTAATAAAAAATATACTCCCTATCCGAATACTCTTTTATAAAACATATAATCCCTCTCAAAATACTCTTTTATTTAGAATATACTCACTCTCAAAGTAATCTTTTATCTAGAGTATACTCACTCTTAAAGTACTCTTTTATTTAGAATATAATCACTCTCACAGTACTCTTTTATTTAGAATATACTCACTCTCAAAGTAATCTTTTGTTTAGTATATACTCACTCTCAAAGTACTCTTTTATTTATAAAATAGTCACTCTCAAAATACTCTTTTATTTAGAATATACTCCCATGCAAAGTACTCTTTTATAAAATATGTACACCCTGTCAAATTACTCTTTTGTTTAGAATATACTCACACTCAAAGTACTCTTTTATTTAGAATATACTCACAGCCAAACTACTCTTTTATAAAAAATATACTCCCTCTCAAAGTACTCTTTTATTTAGAATATACTCACTCCCAAAGTACTCTTTTATTTAGAAAAAACTAGCTCTCAAAGTACTCTTTTATTTAGAATATACTCACTCTGAATGGACTCTTTTATTTAGAATATACTCACCTCAAAATTCTCTTTTATTTAAAATATACTCCCTCTCAAAGTACTCTTTTATTTTGAATATACTCACACTCAAACTACTCTTTTATAAAAAATATACTTGCTCTCAAAGTACTGTTTTATAAAAAATATACTCCCTCTCAAATTGCTCTTTTATTTAGAATATACTCACACTCAAAATACTCCTTTATAAAAAAAATACTCCTTCTCTAATTACTTTTATAAAAATACACTTCCTGTCAAAGCACTCTTTTATTTTGAATATACTCACTCTCAAACTACTGTTTTATAAAATATATAATATCCCTCAAAGTACTCTTTTATACACAATATACTCCCTCTCAAAGTACTCTTTTATTTAGAATATACTCACACTCAAAGTACTCTTTTATAAAAAATACACTTCCTCTCAAACTACTCTTTTATTTAGAATATACTCACTGTCAATGTACTCTTTTATAAAAAATACACTCACACTCAAAATACTCTTTTATAAAATATACACTCACATTAAAATACTCTTTTTCTTAGAATACATGCACTCTCAAAGTACTCTTTTATTTAGAATATAATACCTCTCAAAATACTCTTTTATTTGGAATCTACTCACTTTAAAATTACTCTTTTATAAAAAAGAAATACTCCCTCTCAAAGTACTCTTTAACTAAAAATATACTCACTTTTAAAGTACTCTTTTGTTTAGAATATACACACTCTAAAACTATTCTTTTATTTAGAATATCCTCACACTCAAAATACTCTTTTATAAAAAATATTCTTCCTCTCAAACATTCTTTTATTTAGACTATACTCCCTCGCAAACTACTCTTTTATTTAGAATATACTCACACTCAAAGTACTCTTTTATAAAAGTATACTCCTTCTCAAAGTACTCTTTTATTTAGAAGATACTCACCCTCAAAGTACTATTTTATTTAGAATATACTCACACTCAAATTACTCTTTTATAAAAATTATACTCACTCGACAGTTTTCAGAAGATGGCCAGTTAGGTGGAGCTTGGGATTGCACGTCCGAGTGAAAGCACAGAGGGTGAGTGGATGCCGCATTTCCAGACGGATTTTTACTGCCCACAGACCAGGAGATTCACAGGCAGAGGAGCCCCACGTGTTGCCAGTGTGGCCGTTTTGGCCGGCGTGGCTGTTTGGCCTGCGCCCGGGAGCAGCGGTTCCCAGTGCAGAGTGAGCGAGATGGTGTCCCCTCTTAGCCAGCAAGGGCAGCTGAAACAGGGAGCCAGGTCAGGAGATTCTCGGGCAAAAAAGCGCCACGAAACTCAGAGCCATGGTTTCAGCCGGTGCAGCGGCTTCCGGTACAGAGCAAATGAGATGGTGTCCCCTCTTAGCCAGCAAGGGGAGCTGAAACAGGGAGCCAGGCCAGGAGATTCCTGGGCAAAAAAGCACCATGAATCTCAGAGCCTCACTGGTTTCAGGCAGTGCAGTGGGTTGCCACACGGGAAATCACACAGATCCCGGCACCTATTCAACAGGCGACCAGGTCACCTGGTAGAGGGCCGACCGTTCAACTAAAACACAAAAGGCTCTGAGGCAGGGAGCCAGGTGACCAGGCCCAGCTGGTCCCACCCCCCACAAAAACAAAAACAAAAACAAAAAACAGCAATTGGAAATGCCCTGGGTTGAGACTTTAACGGCAAGCACAACTGAACCTGGGATGGTCCAGCTCTGTGAAGGAGGGGCGTCCACCATTATGGAGGCAGCCTGCAGTTCCCGAGGTAATCTGCCATCACCAAGGCAACACACCATTACAGAGAGAGTCCGTCACTACAGAGGCAGGCCAACATAGCGGAAGCAGTTCTAACTACACCCATATAAACAGGACTGCAGGGAAGTTCACACAGCAGCTGGGCGGAGCCCACAGCAGCTCAGCAAAGCCTCTGCAGGCTGAGAGTGACTAGGCTGCCCCCTTGTGGGCAGGGAAAACGGCAGCAGCACAGTGGAAACTCATAAAGCCCTACCTCTCTGGGATAGAACACCTGGGGGAAAAAAAGGGGGTTTATGAGTTCTGCTGCTGCAGACTTAAACTTACCAAAATCACAAAGTCAGCAACTACAAAGTCGACAGGTGGATAAATCCACAAAGATGGGAAGAAGCCAGTGCAAAAAGGATGAAAACACCCAAAACCAGAACACCTCTCCTCCTACAAGGGATCACAACTCCTCACCAGCAAGGGAACAAGACTGGATGGAGAATGAGTGTGATGAAATGACAGAATCAGCCTTCAGAAAGTGGATAATAAGAAACTTCCATGAGCTAAAAGAACATGTTCTAACCCAATGCAAAGAAACTAAGAACCTTGAAAAAAGACTTGATGAAATGCTAATGAGAATGGACAACTGAGAGAGGAATATGAGTGAATGGATGGAGCTGAAAAACACAACATGAGAACTTCACGAAGCATGTACAAGTTTCAACAGCCAAATTGACCAAGCAGAAGAAAGGATATCAGAGGTCAAAGATCAACTCAATGAAATAAAATGAGAAGGCAAGATTAGAGAAAACAGGGTAAAAAGGAATGAACAAAGTCAACAAGAAATATGGGACTATGTGAAAAGACCTAATCTATGTTTGATAGGTGTACCTGAATGTGACGAAGAGACTGCATCCAAGCTGGAAAATGCTCTTCAGGATATTATCCAGGAAAACTTTCCCAACATAGCAAGGCAGGCCAATATTCAAATCCAGGAAAGACAGAGACCACCACAAAGATATTCCTCTAGAAGAGCAACCCCAAGGCACATAATCATCAGATTCACCAGGGTTGAAATGAAGGAGAAAATACTAAGGGCAGCCAGAGAGAAAGGTTGGGTTACCCACAAAGGGAAGCCCATCAGACTCACAGCAGATCTCTCAGCAGAAACCCTACAAGCCACAAGAGAGTGGGGGCCAATATTCAACATCCTTAAAGAAAAGAACTTTGAACCCAGAATTTCATATCCAGCCAAACTAAGCTTCATAAGTGAAGGAAAAATAAAATCCTTTGTGAACAAGCAAGTACTCAGAGATTTCATCACCACCAGACCGGCTTTACAAGAGCTCCTGAAAGAGGCACTACACATAGAAAAGAACAACCAGTACCAGCCACTCTAAAAACACATGAAATGGTAAAGAGCATCAACACAATGAAGAATCTGCATCAACCAACGGGCAAAACAGCCGGCTAGCATCAAAATGGCAGGATAAAATTCACACATAACAATATTAACCCTAAACATAAAGGGACTAAATGCCCCAATCAAAAGACACAGACTGGCAAATTGGATAAAAAGCCAAAACCCATCAGTGTGCTGTATCCAGGAAACCCATCTCACATGCAAGGATACACAAAGGCTCAAAATAAAGGGATGGAGGAAGATTTACCATGCAAATGGAGAGCAAAAAAAAGCAGGAGTTGCAATTCTCATCTCTGATAAAATAGACTTTAAAGCAACAAAGATCAAAAGAGACAAAGAAGGACATTACATAATGGTAAAAGGATCAATGCAGCAAGAAGAGCTAACGATCCTAAATATATATGCACCTAATACAGGAGCACCCAGATACATACGGCAAGTTCTTAAAGACTTACAAAGAGACTTAGACTCCCACACAATAATAGTGGGAGACTTCAACACACCATTGTCAATATTAGACAGATCAACGAGACAGAAAATTAACAAGGATATCCAGGACTTGAACTCAGACCTGGAACAAGCAAACCTAACAGACATTTACAAAACTCTCCACCCCAAATCCACAGAATATACATTCTTCTCAGCACCACATCACACCTACTCTAAAATTGACCACGTAATTGGAAGTAAATCACTCCTCGGCAAATGCAAAAGAACGGAAACCATAACAAACAGTCTCTCAGACCATAGTGCAATCAAGTTAGAACTCAGAATTCAGAAACCAACCCAGAACCGCACAGCTTCATGGAAAATGAACAACTTTCTCTTGAATGTTGACTGGAAAAACAATGAAATGAAGGCAGAAATAAAGATGTTCTTCAAAACCAACGAGAATGAAGACACCACATACCAGAATCTCTGGGACACATTTGAAGCAGTCTCTAGAGGAAAATATATAGCAATAAGTGCCCACATGAGAAGTAAGGAGAGATCTAAAATTGACACTCTATCATCAAAATTGAAAGAGCTAGAGGAGCAAGACCAAAAAACTCAAAACCTAGCAGAAGACAAGAAATAACTAAGATCAGAGCAGAATTGAAGGAGATAGAGACATGAAACACCCTACAAAAATCAATAAATCCAGTAGCTGGCTTTTTGAAAAGATCAACCAAATAGACCACTAGCTAGATTAGTAAAAAAGAAAAGAGAGAATAACCAAATAGATGCAATAAAAAATGATAAAGGGGATATCACCACAGATGACACAGAAATTCAAACCACCATCAGAGATTATTACAAACAACTCTATGCACATAAACTAGAAAACCGGGAAGAAATGGATAAATTCCTGGACAGTTGCCTTCTCCCAAGCCTAAACCAGGAAGAAGTCGAAAACCTGAATAGACCAACAACAAGGTCTGAAGTCAAGGCAGCAATTAAGAGCCTACCACCCTAAAAAAGCCCAGGTCCAGATGGGTTCACAGCCGAATTCTACCAGACATACAAAGAGGAACTGGTACTAATCCTTCTGAAACTATTCCAAATAATCCAAAAAGAGGGAATCCTTCCCAAATCATTTTATGAGACCAACATCATCCTGATACCAAAAGCCGGCAGAGACTCAGAAAGAAAAGAAAACTACAGACCAATATCCATGATGAACATAGATGCAAAAATCTTCAATAAAATACTGGCAAACCGATTGCAACAGCACATCAAAAAGCTTATCCACCATGATCAAGTAGGATTCATCCCGGGGATGCAAGGCTGGTTCAACATATGCAAGTCTATAAACATAATTCACCACATAAACAGTACCAAAGACAAAAATCACATGATTATCTCAATTCATGCAGAGAAGGCCTTCGACAAAATTCAACAGCCCTTTATGCTAAAAATCCTCAATAAACTAGGTATTGATGGAACATATCTCAAAATAATAAAAGCTATTTACGACAAACCAACAGCCAATATCATACTGAATGGGCAAAACCTGGAAGCATTCCCTTTGAAATCAGGCACTAGACAAGGATGCCCTCTCTCACCACTCCTATTCAATATAGTACTGGAAGTTCTAGCCAGAGCAATCAGACAAGAAAAAGAAATAAAGGGTATTCAATTAGGAAAGGAGGAAGTCAAATTGTCTCTATTTGCAAACGACATGATTGTATATCTAGAAGACCCCATCGTCTCAGCCCAAAATCTCCTGACACTGGTAAGCAACTTCATCAAAGTCTCAGGATACAAAATCAATGTGCAAAAATCACAAACATTCCTATACACCAATAACGGACTTAAAGAGAGCCAAATCAAGAACGAACTGCCATTCACAATTGCTACAAAGAGGATAAAATACCTAGGAATATAACTAACAAGGAACGTAAAGGACCTCTTCAAGGAGACCTACAAACCACTGCTCAACGAAATAAGAGAGGACACAAACAGATGGAGAAACATTCCATGTTCATGGTTAGGAAGAATCAATATCGTGAAAATGGCCATACTGCCCAGAGTAATTTACAAATTCAACGCTATCCCCAACAAGCTACCAATGACCTTCTTCACAGAACTGGAAAAAACCACCTTAAACTTCTTATGGAACCAAAAGAGAGCTCACATAGCCAAGTCAGTTCTAAGCCAAAAGAACAAAGCGGGCGGCATCACACTACCAGACATCAAACTATACTACAAGGCTACAGTAATCAAAACAGCATGGTACTGGTACCAAAACAGAGATGTAGACCAATGGAACAGAACAGAGGCCTCGGAGGCAACGCAACATATCTACAACCATCCGATCTTTGACAAAGCTGATAAAAACAAGCAATGGGGAAAGGATTCCCTGTTTAATAAGTGGTGTTGGGAAAACTGGCTAGCCACGTGCTGAAAGCAGAAACTGGACCCTTTCCTGACACCTTACACTATAATTAACTCCAGATGGATTAAAGACTTAAACATAAGACCTAACACCATAAAAACCCTAGAAGAAAACCTAGGCAAAACCATTCAGGACATAGGTGTAGGCAAGGACTTCATGACCAAAACACCAAAAGCATTGGCAACAAAAATGAAAATAGACAAATGGGACCTAATCAAACTCCACAGCTTCTGCACAGCAAAAGAAACAGTCATTAGAGTGAATCGGCAACCAACAGAATGGGAAAAAATTTTTGCAGTTTACCCATCTGACAAAGGGCTGATGTCCAGAAGTCACAAAGAACTAAAATGTATCTACAAGAACAAAACAAGCCCATTCAAAAGTGGGTGAAGGATATGAACAGACGCTTTACAAAAGAAGACATACATGAGGCCAACAAACATATGATGAAAAAATGCTCAACATCACTGGTCATTAGAGAAATGCAAATCAAAACTACATTGAGATACCACCTCATGCCAGTTAGAATGGCGATCATTGAAAAATCTCGTTTCCACGTGCAGCAGAAGAGGCCAGCACGTTCCTGGCGGGGCAGTGGACAGCGCCGGGAGCCCGCGTGACGTGGCCCAGACGCTAAGCTGCAGCCAGGGCCAAACCGCCTGCTGGGAGCAGCCCCTCGCACTGGTCTGGAAGCCCGTCTTCAGCCCCGCCCACCCCTGTGGGTTTAGAGCACGGCCCCGCTCCGGGACGACACTGGCAGGCACGCGGGGCCACAGAGCTGCGTCCCTCGCTTCACCGTCCCCGGCCAGCCCTCGGCCAGGGCTCTCCTGCCTGTACAAGCCACAATTCGTTGGGCACCTTCCTACAATTTGCATCGCTGCCTTCTGTTAGACGGTTTGTTTCTCCTCCGGACAACGTCAGGTAACAGAATCCAGGTGGCTGGTCACACGGACAGCCACTCCCCTCAGTTCCCCACCCCCGTGGCGCACCCTGCCCTTTATGACGCCTCTGGCCTTTGCGCTCTGTTGACGCTGCACCTCCCTGCTGTGACAGTGTTAGTGGCCAGTGTCCTTTTGGTGTCCTTTGACAGGAAAGCATCGCCTAGGGTTGTCACACTGCCAGGCTGTACCTCTGTTCAACCAGCTGTGGATTGAGCCGCACAGGATGTACTGAGAGACAGGCACCAGTTTGTAGCCAACTGACGCTAAGACTGACCAAATATCAGAATAGAAACTCTCGTTTATGGAAGTGTAGGTGTGACTACGTATAGGATAAAATACAAGAACAGCTGACCCTGAATGGTGGAAAATCAGAAAAACAACTCATTTCTATAGGATTCCACTGAACCCCAAATGGTAATGGACACTGTGGGAAGCCATGCGCTCCTCCTGGCAATGGGCAAGGCCAGCTGTCCTCAATCTAGCACTTTGGATGGAATTCTGGGGGAAAAAAAAAAAGCCAGCAAGGTAATGGCATATTTTGTCTATTACAGTCTTTTGACAAACACAATTGGATAAGGCATTTATATCTGAGGCATTTTATGGCATATTGCAAACATCTAGCATTTGCAGTAACTTTTTTTGTTGGTTTTTGTTTTTTTTTTTTTGACAAGCGTCTTGCTCTGTCACCCAGGCTAAAGTGCAGTGGTTCCATCTCAGCTCACTGCAACCTCTGCCTCCCAGGTTCAAGCAACTCTCTGTCTCAGCCTCCGGAGTAACTGGGATTACAGGTGCCTGCCTCCATGCCTGGCTTTTTGTAATTTTTGGTAGAGAAGCGGTTTCACCATGTTGGCCAGGTTGGTCTCAAACTTCTGACCTCAAGTGATCCACCCACCTTGGCCAAAGTGCAGGAATTACAGGTGTAAGCCACCGCACCCGGCCAAGCATTTCCATTCACTTTGAATTTGGAAATGCATGTAGCTTGAAGAACAATTTTGGAATGAATGCTCAACAGAAACCGATTACCAAGAGAAAAATGCTGGCTTACTACAATCTAGTAAAAACTGGTAGATTACACAATTATGTAGCTAAAAAAGAAACCCTGGTAATGTTTTCCCACTTAATTTCAAAGCTTAAGAAGAGGTGTGTTAAAGACTCTAAAAGCTGGAATTATGTCAGAAGCTTCACTATTAATATGGTCATGGCTTATATGGTGTATTGCTTAGCACTTTTGAAGCTCTATCCTTAATTTCGTTTTGTTTTCTTTAGAATCAGAGTCTTGCTCTAACACCCAGGCTGGAATGCAGTTGTGCAATGATAGCTCACTGAAGCCTCGAACTCCTAAGCTCAAGGGATCCTTCCACTTCAGCCTCCCGAGTGCCTGGGCCTGTAGGCATGTGCCACTGCATCCAATTACTCCTAGTGTTCTTACAACCCATACAAAGATCTCTTTGTGAAAGGCAGTTTGATATGCTGAGAAATTTTCTCAAAGTCCACTTGTCTCCCCCATTTATTTGGAAAACAGAATTACATTATAAGGAAAAAGTAACTATGTTGAAATTTCACTTAAGCCAATACCCTTTGATACAAACTGGGTTATTATGCATTTATAAAAGATGCCCTCTGCTGGCCATGAAAAAGATACATTTTATGATCTAACAGGGGCAGTATATTCACTTTATTATAAATAGGAATTAGGAAACTCCCATTCCCAATTGCTACAAGAATAAAATACCTAGGAATACAACTAACAAAGGAAGTAAAGGACCTCTTCAAGGAGAACTACGAACCACTGCTCAATGAAATAAGAGAGGACACAAACAGATGGTGAAACATTCCATGCTCATGGGTAGGAAGAATCAATATCGTGAAAATGGCCATACTGCCGAAAGTAATTTATAGATTTAACACTATCCCCATCAAACTACCAATGACCTTCTTCACAGAACTGGAAAAAACTGCTTTAAACGGCCGGGCGTGGTGGCTCACGCCTGTAATCCCAGCACTTTGGGAGGCAGAGGTGGGCGGATCACGAGGTCAAGAGATTGAGACCATCCTGGCCATGATGAAACCCCATCTCTACTAAAAATACAAAAATTAGCCGGGTGTGGTGGCACGCGCCTGTAGTCCCAGTTACTCAGGAGGCTGAGGCAGAAGAATCGCTTGAACCCAGGAGGCAGAGGTTGCAGTGAGCCGAGATTGTGCCACTGCACTCCAGCCTGGTGACAGAGCAAGACTCCATCTTAAAAAAAAAAAAAAAAACAACTTTAAACTTCATATGGAACCAAAAAAGAGCCTGCATAGCCAAAACAATCCTAAGCAAAAAGAACAAAGCTGGCAGCATCATTGTCAGACTTCAAGCTATACTACCAGGTAACAGTAAACAAAACAGCATGGTACTGGTATCAAAACAGACACATAGACCAATGGAACAGAAAAGAGGCATCCAGAGCAACGCCACACATCTACAACCATCTCCTTTTTGACAATAAATGGTATTGGGAAAATTGGCTAGCAATGTACAGAAAGCAGAAACTGGACCCCTTCCTGACACCTTATGCTAAAATTAACTCCAGATGGATTAAGGACTTAAATATAAGACCTAACACCATAAAAACCCAGAAGAAAACCTAGGCAAAACCATTCAGGACATAGGCATAGGCAAGGACTTCATGACTAAAACACCACAAGCATTGGCAACAAAAGCCAAAATAAACAAATGGGACCTAATCAAACTCCACAGCTTCTGCACAGCAAAAGAAACAGTCATTAGAGTGAATCAGCAACCAACAGAATGGGAAAAAATTTTGCAATCTACCCATCTAACAAAGGGCTAATATTCAGAATCTACAAAAAACTGAAACAGATTTACAAGAAAAAAACAAAGAAACCCTCTAAAAGTGGGCGAAGGATATGAACAGACACTTTACAAAAGAAGACATATATGAAGCCAACAAACATATGAAAAAATCTCATCATCACTGGTCATTAGAGAAATGCAAATCAAAACCACATGGAGATACCATCTCACGCCAGTTAGAATGGCGATCATTAAAAAATCTGGAGACAACAGATGCTGGAGAGGATGTGGAGAAATAGGAACACTTTTACACTGTTGGTGGGAGTGTAAATTCATTCAACCATTGTGGAAGAAAGTGTGGCGATTCCTCACGGATCTAGAAATAGAAATTCCATTTGACCCAGCAATCCCGTTACTGGGTATATATCCAAAGGACTATAAATTGTTCTATTATAAAGACACATGCACATGCATGTTCACTGTGGCACTGTTTGCAATAGCAAAGACCTGGAACCAACCCAAATGCCCATCAATGATAGACTAGACAAAGAAAATGTGGCATATATTCACCATGGAATACTATGCAGCTATAAAAAATGATGAGTTTGTGTCCTTTGTAGGGACATGGATGAACCTGGAAACCATCATTCTCAGCAAACTGACACAAGAACAGAAAATCAAACACCACATGTTCTCACTCATAGGCAGGTATTCAACAATGAGAACATGTGGACACAGAGAGGGGAGCATCAAACACTGGGGTCCAAGGGGTTAGCTAAGGGAGGGATAGTGGGAGGGAGGGTGGGGAGGGATAACATGGGGAGAAATGTCCATTATGGGTGATGGGGGGATGGAAGCAGCAAACCACCTTGCTGTGAAGGTACCTATGCAACAATCTTGCATGATCTGTACATGTACCCCAGAATCTAAAGTAAAATAAAGAAAAAAACCAAAATCATAAAAAAAGGAATTAGGAACATAAATGCAAAAAAATCAAAAAAGTCATGTTTTTCTCCCCACTGTGCAGAAGTGCTTTTTGCTCCATGCTCAGTAGCTCGTGCCTCCCTGTGAGATGCCATGCACTTTGCAGTTGTCACTGGGTGCTGCCCCATGACCATTCCCCCGCTCTGCCCCTCACCCCAACACACTCCCTCCTCCCTTCCCAAAGGAACCCAGTCTTGTGCAGGGGGTCACTTTCCTCCACACAGCCATGGGCTCGGTTCATCCCAGTTCCCTGCCCCTGCTGGTCTTGGGACAAGCAGATGGGACAGGAGGGGAGGCTACTGAGAGGTTTCTGGGGTTTCCAGCCAAAAGGGATTATGGGACCCCCCCAGTGGGATGCACTCTCCTCCCACGAATGTTGCGTTGGTGCGGGGCACCTAAGGCCAGTGGCGGCAGCAGCCTCGGCTAGCTGACAGCAAGCTCAGCTGGGTCTGGCCTCTCTCAGGACTTAGAGAAGCTCCCCTCTAGCCCAGCTGACTCCGGAGTTCCTTTCTTACAGCTCAAGACGCCCTAGTTGACGTAACACCCAGTTTGAGAAATGCTTCTAGAAAACTCACCTGGAGAGGCCCCACTCAGCTTTCCCTGCTCAACTTTGGGATGACACAAATGGGACCATCCACAGTGACTCACTGCAAGGAAAGGGTGGCAGGAGGAATGACAACTGTTCCCACAGCCCCACGAATGTTCTCATGGGCACCTTGGACACATGCTCATCTTACAGCACTTAAATATTTATTTTAAAAATCCACATCACTTTGCTTTAAAAATGTTTATTTAGTGCCTGCAATGTACAAGGCACTGTTTGGCGCCATGAGGAATACACAAACGAACACGGCGTGATTCTCGCCTTAGGAAGCTCACAGTCTAGCGTGGGAAATTAGAAATTGCACATGCACACAAATAAAAGTCACACCAGCCAAAAAGCACTAAATGCTGTGAGATTGATTACATTACAAGAACCCAGAGGAAGAAAACACTATTTAGGGATGAGAATAAGAGATTAGAGAAGGTACCTCAGAAGTAAGGGGTTTAAAAACAATAGATCAAATGAGATAGGAAAAAATTCAGAGGAAAATGCAACCCAGGAAGGCTCTAATTGAAACCAGAAGCAGAAGGTACTTCTGTGATGTGATGGAGGCAGGAGAAGCCCTGCTGGCCTGAATTTAGAATGGGAGGGGAGGGGAGAGGAGGGGAGGCTGGAAAAATGTGTGGGGATAAAGAAGGTGAGTATGTGTGCCAGGCAAAGGTGTTTCTATTTCAATGGAGGTTTCTCAAAGAGAGGTGATCTGGCTGGAGAAAGCTTAATCTGGTGGCAATGGACAGGTGGCTTTAAGAAGGCGCGGACGAGGGAAGGAGGCTGGTTTGAAAATGATGACAAGGGTCTGGACTTGAGTGATGTGGCAGTGACAATGAGAACGGAGTAGCTGCAGGTGGAAGACGGAGACAGAACTGGGGAGATCTGGCGGAGGTGAGGCGGGCGGAAAGATGACAGCAGGTTTATACCGAGACGCGTGATCCATTCACAAAGCCAGGGAAACCTAAGAGGACACGCTTTGCATTTGAGGAGGGGAGGGTAGGGCTGAGGCTGAGACCAGGGCTGGCCTCCAGGTGGAGGGGTCCAGCAGACAGGTACAAGCCGGATGAGAGTTCAGGGCACAGGGCAGAGCCAGAAACAGACGGAAAGCTGCCATGCAGAGACGAGGGTGAAAGCAGCGGCACAGGCTAAGGCCCATCTCACCAGGGAAGGGCGGGTAAAGCACAACCCTGTGACCACGTGTTCCTCAAAGAGGACATCCCCACAGCACACTCAGGAGGGTGACGACGCCTCCCACCAACAGTGCTGTGTGTCTCTGTGTCCCCGATTTCACGCCTAAGAAACAACATCTTTGGCTATGTGATGACAAGCAGGAACACTGCCTCCATTGTGGAGGGTCATCTTGAAAAGACTTACTTCAATGAGAGTTTTTAAAAGTTTTCATTATCATTTATTTTGAAGAGTTTTCTGTAATAAAACTTTTTTTCTGAAGATTTCAGAAAAGCTATCAATGTCTGTCACCTCATCATGTCTAAGAGCTGGAAGGAAACCGAGAGTCATCCCCACCCTGTGACTTCACAGATGAGGAAGGCAAGGCCCAGGCTGGCCAAGGATCTTGCCCAGCACCTCACATAGCAGGGACGGCTCAGCTAGACCCACGGGCATGGGCAGAGCCTGCCCTCCCCACAGCCACTCCCATGGCCCATGGCTGCCATCCAGATGCACAGAGAGATGGGAAGCAAAGAAGACAGAGGGACAGGCAGACAGATAGGCAAGAAGGGTTGGGAATAACACATCTATATTTTAACTTTCCGAGAGAGGATAAGAAAAAATGGCTTGTGCTAGACATTTTTTGGACCCACCAAAGCCTTACATATCTGAAAAGAAAATTACTTTGGCTTTCTGGAAACATTAAACTGCATTGAATCAAAAAAATAGACTAAGTTATGACACATCACATCTAGTAAGCCTCATAGCAGCCGCAGTAGGAGTGATGGCATTTCGTGTTGGTATGTGCATATGTGTGGAAAGGAAGTTTGCAGGGAAATAAGGTCAGCAAGAAGCAGATCTTGGATTCTTTCATCCAACACGGAAGAAAAACACCCATGGCAATTCCCTTTTGGAGAGTTAAAGCCAATCTCCTTGGAATGAAGTTCCAAATACATTCATTTCCACAGAAGATGGAGGAAAACACAATTACATTTCAAATCTGTAAGTCACAAATACATAGGCAGAGTCCTGGAGAGCCGTGTCATGGTTAACCAGTTTGAGGACATCAGTGTCTTTCCCCACATTCTGTAAACACACAGCCAGTCAATTTCCTAATGAATGCTTCCCTTTAACAAAGCCTGCTTCGGTCCTCCCTGCAGGCCCACTAGAGTCCTCCAGCAGCACGTGTCAGCGGGAGCCATCAGATTTTCCAAAAAATCTTCTTTCTATAGAGGATGTAGGCAATGAGCACCCAGAGGGCAGTGGCAGCAATGTTCTGAGTCAGGTGCTCCCTGTGGGACTGGTTGTCCTCCAGCTTCCACTGAAAGGGGAAGTAGTTCTCAAACACTTCATGGCCAACATACACCAGAATAGAATTCATTCCTTAAGAAGAGACATACAGAAGATCACGTTTCTCACAGAGGAGTCACATCTGATCCTATTTAATTCTTGAAACCAGTTCAAAGGAAAAACAGAAAGAATGCACTTCCATTACTGGCTACTGCCAAAAGTAAGTGATGCATATCTTAGGTATTGAAGTGTAAACTATATCAAAAATTATTAGAAGGCCGGGTGCAGTGGCTCGCGCCTGTAATCCCAGCAATTTGGGAGGCCAAAGTGGGTGGATCACTTAAGGCTAGGAGTTCAAGACCAGCCTGGCCAACATGGTGAAACCCTGTCTCTACTAAAAATACAAAATTAGCCGGGGGTAGTGGCATGCACCTGTAATCCCAGCTTCTTGGGAGGCTGAGCCACAAGAATCACTTGAACCCAGGAGGTGGAGGTTGCAGTGAGCCAAGATCACACCACTGCACTCCAGCCTGAGCAACAGAGCAAGATTCTGTCTCAAAAAAAAAAGTTATTAGAAAATATTCACTTTATAGCAGTGCAATTCTTGAATACTAAATCTGAAAGGAAAGCTAAAATTATTATTAATAACATATTTTCTAGGCAGAAAACCTGAGGGCCAAAGAATGTAACTATTCCTAGAATCAAAGGGCTGAAATGAGGCACTGAAATGATCTGGTCTGTCTCTTAGACCTTAGGTGGAACTGCATCTAAATCATTCCATGTATCCCTTGGAATCACCTCTTGATATTTCTTCTAATGCACAATCTCTAAGGTAGTGGATTTATATTAAGAAAGCATGCATAACCTCATTATTAAAAACCAGAAAATGGATAATGTGCCCCAAATCATTTCTACTCTTTCACAATTTGGTATAGCCTGAAGACACAGGTGGAGTCACAAACTGTCATACGTGGGTGAACACAGGGTGGATGCTTCGGAGCAGGCCGGTGACGTCTGGTGTGACCTGGGACGGTGTGGCCCCTGCTGCTTCCTCCCTCAGCCTGGCTCTTGGACACCTCCTGCCAGGGCGGTGGCTCGAGATCCCAGCACCAAGGAGGCTCCAGAGCTCCCTGGGCCTGTTCCCCTGGTCACCATCACCAATTCTGTTTGGGGCTGGTGACTTACCTGGATAAAAGAACGGGGTTCCTGTCCACAGCCCCTTCACGTCCACAACTGGGTACAGAACCAGCAGGATGAAGAAGGCAAAAGAACTGAGCGTGGTGACGTATGACAGGGACCTGGAAGGGACAAAGGAGGTGTTTCAGTGCTCATGCAGAGCACATCCAGTTGCAACATGAACAATCATCCATAACAAACATAAAACATCAGGCTTTTTCCATACATACCAGAGATTTTTGTTTACTGGAATAAAGCCTTCATTTTCAGAAACTTTCGTCAGAGCAACAGAAATGAGCCCCTATAATGGG
This sequence comes from Aotus nancymaae, assembly GCF_030222135.1. Lineage (NCBI taxonomy): Eukaryota > Metazoa > Chordata > Mammalia > Primates > Aotidae > Aotus > Aotus nancymaae. Next base: position 2,886,543 of record NW_026988512.1, on the reverse strand, counting down.
GAAGAGAAGGATGCTAACATTTTATATTATTATCTCAAAAAACACTTGTGTTTCAACACCCATATATATTAGTTATTTAATCACGTAGAGAGGGCTAAAAATTGTTCTTATATTTTTCTCTTCTAACTGGAAACATATTTTTAAAATGAACTAAAAAATATTCTCCCAAAATATCTTCCGAATTCTACTGAGTTGAAGACGGTAAGCTTATTGATTAAATGACAGTGACTCCTGAGAGGACGCATGGCTGCGGTCAGGGTGAAATGCACAGAGAGTCAGCCTTGCAAAACTCTCCTTTCCGCATAATCTGGAAGTTGATGTCTACAACCTGGTCAGATTCACCCAGCCTCTCTGATACGGCCCTTCACACACAGCCCATACCTCAGATTTATTCAGGCATTCCCGGCTGTCTCATGGCAAATACTATCTTATTTATAAAGACATTCTCCTAAAAAAATAAGTCTGTGCATTTAGCTGGAAAGATGTATTCCTCTCTGTTATTCAAGTGGAGAAAATGGTGCCTGCTGCCATGTGGTGACAATGGCTATCCCAGTGTTGCTAAACATTTTATTCCTTTATACATGTGAAGAAGGAAAGGAATTTTAGTGAGGAACGCTGCTTACTTACAAGAATACAACACCAAGCAGTGAATCGAGTGAGGATGTCTTTGGTCCGAGCCTTGTAATACAATAGTATTTTTCCTGCCTGCAGGAGAAAACACTGTGTGACCAAAAGAATTGCCAAAGGGATATTTTTATTTCATACTCATCCACTGTCTTAACTACGAGACACACAGATTCACTTGCTGGGTGTGCTACTAGGTGCTGGGATTACAGGGAGGAGGGAAACATCACCCCTGCCTTTGCCTAGTGGAGGCTGAGGGAAGAGCGTGGGACAGAGAGGAAGGCCCTCCCCGGGGAGGAGGAGGAGGCATCAGACAGGAGGAGCCAGCCACATCTCGGGTCCTGCAGGGAACGCAGAAGCCCAGGCATGAGGAGGAGAGGGGGCACACAGGCAGGCTCCGTGGCTCTCACTTCCAGGCAGGGCCCATGGAGGATTCTCCCCAAAGGTGACAAGGGTCCCCTCAGACTAGCCTGCCTGCTCAGTGCCCCAGTCTGGGCAGTACTCGGAAAAGGGACTGGGACAGGATGGAACCAGAGGCAGGGAAACATGTAAAAACAGTGAAATATGGACTTTGCATACAATCCCTCTGAAATTAGGAATTAAATTTTGAAAATATCAAAGGATAAGAAGCTTTAAAAATAATTTGTAGTAATAGCTAATATTAATCAATGTTTTTTATGTGCCAGTTTAGAACTTTACACAAATTAACTTATTCAATCCTCGAAATGCCTTTCTGAAGTAGGTGCTGTTGAAGCACAGAGGGGGTCAGCCAGATGCCCGAGGCCACCCGGCCGGGAAGTGGCAGAGCTGGACACAAACCCAGGGAGCATGGCTCCAGGTCTGCCCTCCGAGCCTCCCCGCTGGACCGACCATGCCAGGGGCACGGATCTACCTAGACAGTGTATGCAGGGATTCCATGAATATATTGAAAAGCACAATATCAACTAGAAAGGGCTATACAGATAAAGATACTACTTCTAAATACAAAATTACTGAATCACCAAAATGTACAGCTGACCCTTGAATAACACAGGTTTGAACCGCGTGGATCCACTTATATTCAGATTCTCTTCCGCCTCTGCTACCCATGAGACATCAAGACTGACTCCTCCTCTTCCTCCACCACCCCCTCCTCCTCCTCCACACCTCCTTTTCCTCTTCCACACCCTCTTTCTTCTCTACCCCTTCCTCTTCCTCCACCCCTTCTTCCTCCTCCAGCCCCTCTTCCTCCTCCTCCTCCACACCCTCCTTCACCTCAACTACCTCCTCCTCCTCCACCTCCAGCCCCTCCTTCTCCTCCACACCATCCTCCTTCTCCTCCATCCCCTATTCCTCCACCCCTTCCTCCTCTTCCTCTGTCTCCCTCCTTCTCCACTCCTCATCCTCCTCCTCCTCCTCTTCCTCCTCCTACTGATGAGGATGCAGACCTTCATGATTAATGAATACTCCCACTTAATGAACAGGACATAGATTTTCTCTTCCTTATGGCTTTCTTAATACCATTTCCTTTCCTTAAGCTTACTTTATTGTAAAAATACAGCGTATAATATTTATATAAAATATGTGTGAATCAACTGTTGATGTTATTGGTAAGGCTTTGGGTCAACAGCAGGCTATTATCATTTAAGTTTTGCGGGAGTCAAAAGTCCTCTGTGGATTTTGCACTGCACGGGGGCCAGTGCCCCATGCCCCGAGGTGTTCCAGGGCTACCTGTGTATGCGTAAGATCTGCACTACCCAGCGGCCGAGACACTAGCCACAAGTGACCATCTCAATTCAAAATTCCATCAGGGAAAATTTAAAATCCAGTTCCTCAATCACACTCGTCACATCTCAAATGCTCAACAGTGACCCTGGCTAGGGAATGTGCCACCGGACAGCAAGAAGAAGAAATACTTCATCACCACAGAAAGTTCTGCCGGCACTGCTCTCCAAAAGTCTTCTCCCCTCCCGGTTAGCGCCCCTCAAACAAGAGTTTCAAACATCAACAAGGAGAACTTTGGGGACTGAAATCAAAACTACTCAGAACTTTAACAAAACAGCAGGTGAGATCAACCAAGAATAACCTGTATTAACTTTGGTAGAAATTCGCCTGCCCTGAAGCCATGACAGTGTTGCTGTGGTTTGATATCTGCCCCTCCACATTTCCTATGTTGAAACCTAATCACCAAGGTGGCGGTATCAGGAGGTGTGGCCTCAGGAGGTGACTGCAGTGCGAGGGCTCCACCCTCAAGAATGGCCTCAGAAAAGGGCTTGGGGCCGTGAGTCCTGTCTCTGCCCTTCCACATTCCAGCAGGTGAGGACACCCTGTGAGGACACGGCATTTGTCCCCTCTGAAGGACATGCCCCAGTTGAGTTGCCACCTTGGGAGCAGAGACCAGACCCTCACCAGACAAATGAACCTGCAGTGTTTCTGTTCTTTATGAATTACCCAGTCTCGGGTATTTTGTTACGTCAGGACACACAAACAAGTGTACATGAAAGAAGTGTGACAAACGGCACGGTGACCTCCCAATGTTACCAACACCCACACACTGCAAACTCCATCAGAAAATCTTTTTCTTTTTTGAGTCAGGGTCTCACTCTGTTGCCCAGGCAGGAGTGCAGTGGTGCAATCAAGGCTCACTGCAGCCGCAGCCTCCTGGGCTCAAGTCATCCTCCTGCCTCAGCTCCCAAGCAGCGGGGACTACAGGTGCGAGCCATTGTGCCTGGCTAATATTTTTAATTTTTTGTAGAGACAGGGCCTATGTTGCCCAGCATTGTTTCAAACTCCTGGACTCAAACAATCAATCCTCCTGCCTTGGCTTCCCAAAGTGTGGAGTAACAGGCATGAGCCACCGCACCTTGGCAAGGGAAACCTTTTATCCAGAAATTGCCATGCTAAGATAAGCCATACAAATAAGAGTTTTTTTGAGACTATAAGAATTATATCTAATTACTTGAATGTGCTGAATTTCAGTAACTTCTGGTTCTGCACAATCTGTCAAACACAACAGAATGTTTTAGTCTAACAGCACAGGAGAGAATATGCTTCCAATTATTTAAATGAAATGATTTTTAAATGAGTGATGAATAAAACATCATACATTGTCAGAAAAAGTAACCTAATGAAATGAAGCCATACCTGAACTCCTAAAAAGGCCATCAGGATGGAGCTGATGGTGCCCAGGATGCCCTCAGGGTCAAAGGCCACCTCAGTGTGGTAAAGCACCTTAACAAACAGAAGCAGAAGGCAGCGCTCACTCAATGACCCGAAAACACACACAAACAGCTCCTAGACCCAGTACAAACCTGAGTACACTCCAGTAGGCCATGGTTTTCTGTTTTTGCTGCAGAAATTCATTGCCTACTTACAGGGATTACAGGCAGATTGCTTCTGGCTAAGAAAGTGTGTGATGTGGACACTCAGCAGGGAACAGAGATGCCTAGGGACAAGCCCCAGTCCAGCAGCCACTGTGATTGCAGCAAGGGCAGTACACAGCGCTGGTCAACGACCTGGTGACATGACGCCTCCCTGACCAGCTTCCAATGCAATGCACAGTACCTTCCTAATTTCCAGATTTATTCTTTTTGGTCAACCCTACTGTAGCATCAACGGCTTCCTATCTTCTTTTAAGGCAAATAACATTTTTAAATATTTTTCTTTTTTTATTATAAAATAAATGTTACTACAGAAATTGTACTGGAAATTTACTGGACCTCTGGAAATGAACAGTGTGGCAGGTGCTGTCATGCATCCTCAGAGCCCTTCCACCCTTTCAGCATGGAAGCTTTCATTCCACCAGCTGCTGGAAGTATTCATGACCACAGCTCTCAGATGGGTGCCTCTTCTGGATCTGCCCTTGACTAAAGAGAGCTGCCTCTCCAGGGATCAGCCTTTTGCTGGGGCCTTTCCACATCACCCAGGGGTAGGAAGGGCCCAATCCCTTGCTTCAATTCAGAACAACTCTGCAGCACCACCCTGGTGCCCCTGAGATTGGCTGGGGCCTTTGTTGGGGTTCAGTGCAGCTCAACTTCTGCACCATCCTCCCTCCTTAATTCCCCAGCAGGAATTGACCCCTGCAAGGACTGCTTGATCAAATTCTGGAAATCTGACATACAAAAGAGCACTGTGCTATGATCATTTACACAATGTGTTCTCACTTGCTTTTTTTTTGTTTGTTTCCTTAGAGGGACGGAGTCTCGCTGTTGTTCAGGCTGGTCGTGGACTCCTGGGCTTAAGCAATCCTCCTGCCTCAGCCTCCTGGGTCTCAGCCTCCTGAGTAGCTGGGAATGCACGTGTGAGCCACTGTGCCCAACTCCACATTCTCACTTTAAAATTCAACATAATGTTTACACACTGCCTTATAGTGAGCCCTAAAGTCATTAAGTTAGCTGACTTTTCAAATAAACATCAGTTCTCAGTGGGTTGTATTACATGGACATGGTTTAAAGTTGGCTGGCTCCTTCTACTTTCCTTCACTTCCGAAAGCCTGAGCTTCCAGTTCTAAGTGAACTCGAGTCTCACTCACAGCTGAAGACGGGTGCTGGTAAAGGTGATCGTCTCCCAGCAGCACGCGGTCGATGTAGCCCGCAGCTCCTCCAGTACAATTTGGATACTTGCCAAAATCTCCAATGCCCCCAGGACCAAGATAACCGCTAGAAAGGCGAAAAACATATGTAAATGACAAGACCTCAGAAGGGCTAACAGAGGGACAGGGAATTAAAAAAAAAAAAACCTCAGGAGGGGTCATGATGTATATGGCTATGCATGCAGCCCAATTAAGAGAGCGCCAAGCACGCACCAGCTAAAAGGTCCCTCTGGCTAGTGCAAGCTCACCAACGAACTGCTCCCAAACTGTGCAGGTGGGAGACCTAATTTCTGTTCAAACTGACCCTCATACCACCCACAGGGAAATCACTCTGGACACATGCCAATCTCCTCTCCCCATGCAAAGAAGGCCTCAAAGGAGGAGGAAAGGGAAAGAGAATTCCTCTGACTTGAGACGTGTGAAAGCTATAAGCCCAGAACCTCTTACTGTCCAGAACAGGACATCCACAAGAGATGACCCTCAGGGGTTCGCTTACGTAGGGCACCCAGGGACTGGCAGGAGGAATGTCAAGCCCAGCCACAGGCCTTCCAGCGCCAGGATGAGCAGCCACTGGGGCCAGCTGGACGTGATGTCTCGAAGAGAAACACAGCTCCTCTCCTGAGTGGGGGCAGAAGAATAAAACACGCATGGACTAAATGCAGATAGAAGGGGACTGAGCACGTCTGAGAAATTCTGGGTGACAGGCAGCTCCTCTCCTGAGTGGGGGCAGAAGAATAAAACACGCATGAACTAAATGCAGATAGACGGGGACTGAGCACGTCTGGGAAATTCCAGGTGACTCTTCTTGGCCTTTTTGGCAGTAAGACAAAACTTGCTGACGATGAGTCAGATCTCCAGATGCTCCCTCTCCATGAAATCTCACAGCAAAGCATTTGCTCAAAAGAATTCCAAAGACAATTATATGCCTGTGCCCAAGAGAACTGAAAACATAGGTTCGCACAAAAACTTGTACACAAATAGACACAGGAGCATTGTTCACAACAGCCAAAAAGGGGAAACAAGTCAAATGTCCACCCAGAGATAAACAGGTGAGCAAACGTGGTGCGTCCCTACAAGGAACCTACCTCAGCAGTCCTCGAATGAAGCGCTGACACATGCAACAACATGGATGAGCAGCCAGACGCAAAAGGCCACATGTTATACAACTTCATGTACAGGGACTGCCTAGAACAGGTACACACACAGAGACAGACAGCGGACTGGCGTTGCCTGGGGCTGGGGGAGTTGTGAGGTATGGGGAGTGACTGGCGGTGAGTGCAGGGTTCTTCATGGGGTAAAGAAGACCTTCTGGAATTACAGACTGGTGACAGCTACACAACTCTGAATACGGCAAATATCTGCGAATTGTACACTTTGAACATGCGAGTTTTATACATCAATATACCTGTCATTTAAAAATTAAAAATAAAATGTTTAAATAAAATGAAATTCAAACTTTTGGATCTGTGTGGTTGAAGGAAGAAAGGGTGCAGCCCACGTGCTCAGTGTCCCACTGAACCCCTCACCCTATGGTGACGGCCCTGGATGTGCCTCCGTGGACCCTCAGGTCCCACAGAAGGGCTGAAATGGCGGCTTTGCTATCCGTGACCGACCGAGCTCCGTGCCCACTCATGCACGTCTCACCTCTCCTTCACCTTAAGGAAATTCACAGCCGGGGGACACATTACACTGAGGACAAGGGCAGAGGAGGGACGAGTAACAATGACTAAAACGCCCCCCAAAATAGATAACTAACATTACAAGAAGCACCCAGAGAACATGGGATTCAGTGATGAACTTGCTAGTTACGTATCTTGAAAAAAGCTAGAAAACAACACGGCTTTATTAACTGACTGTTGAATAGGCTCCAAATGGAAGACTTTAAACATTTCCACTCGAATTTTTGCCACTAATGGTGGGTGGGGGAAAGAAGTAAGTGTCAGCTGGGTAAACTCCACCCAACGATTTATAGTAAGAGAGGAAGTAATCACAAACGCGATGAAACTCTGACATGCTTCCAATGAAGAAGCAATACAAACAGCCAAGCACAATATCGTCATTCTCCCACACCCTACCCAGGGATCATCCTCAAAACTGAACTTTATAGCATTTGAATAAATAGCAAAATGTTACATGAATTTTACACATATATAAGCTATGCTACAAGGAAATTGAAAAATTGGCAATAATGCCCCATGAGACTGAACCAGCAAACTGGATGCTGGTGGTATTATTTAATACCATCAAGAATGGGGCCAGGCATGGCGGCTCACACCTGTAGTCCCAGCACTTTGGGAGGCTGAGGCGGGTGGATCACTTGAGCCCAGGAGTTCAAGACCAGCCTGGGTAACATGGTGAAACCTTGTCTCTACAATAAATACAATCATTAGCTGGAGATGGTAGTGCATGCCTATAGTCCCAGCTACTCCGGAGGCTGAGGTGGGAGAATCACTTGAGCCTGGGAGGTCAAGGCAACAGTGAGTTGAGATCATGCCCCTGCACTCCAGCCTGGGTGACAGAGCGAGACCCTGTCTCCAAAAAATAAATTAAAAAAGAATGCATTTGAAACTAGCAGAGAGGATTTTGCATGTTCCTGACACAAAGAAATGATAATAACTGTGTGAGGTGATGAATATGCTAATTACCCTGATTTGATCATTACACACTGTATGATACACGGGTATCACAATATTACTTCGAGCCTTATAAATATCAACATATCAACTAAAAATAAGAATGCATATAATTACTGCCTGCTGACAAATTTAAGAGGATAGATCTCATGCCATGTATATTTTACCATAATAAAAAAAATTGATATAAAGATTAAATTAAAATAACTAAAGTGGAAATCAGAATGTATTCGATTAGCAGAAGTACAGTATTCCATGCAGAAATTTTAAAAGTTCTAAAAACAATATCCCACTTTGTTCTCCCTTTTAAAAAAAAAAAAAAAAAAAACAGTTTTGGCTGGGCATGGTGGTTCACACTTGTAATCCCAGCAATTTAGGAGGCCGAGGTGGGAAGATCACCTGAGTCCAGGAGTTTGAAACCAGCCTGGGCAACATGGTGAGACCTTGTCTCTACAAAAAAATGAACAAAATTAGCCAAGCATGATGGTGCGCTCCTGTAGTCTCAACTAATCAGGAGACTGAGGCGGGAGGATTGCTTGAGCCTGGGATATTGAGGCTTCAGTGAGCTGAGATCGCACCACTGCACTCCAGCCTGGGCAACACAGCAAGACCCTGTATCAACAACAAAAATGACAACAAAAAGAACACAGTTTCTGGCCAGGCATGGTGGCTCCCATGTAATCCCCACCCTTTGGGTGGCCAAAGCTGGGAGGATCACTTAAAGCCAGGAATTAGAGACCAGCCTGTAAAACATAGTGAGACTGTGTCACTATACAATACATATTTTTAATTTATAAAAGTTTTATTTTTATTAAAACATGGTTTCTCACCGAAGCACAATGTTCAGGCACGGGTTTAGCAAAGAGGAGCTCCAACACAGCAACCACAAAGTAAGTAACTCCCAAGCGCTGCAGCACGCCAGGGATGCGCACCTTGTCCCAGGACACTGCGGAAGACACAGTTAAGCCAAGTGTTAGCCAAGACCTCTCATCTCATCCCAGGACAACATTATTTGTTTCCTAAATGGGAAGACATACCTGTATTGCATCTAAGTAAGTCTTTTTTAAGCTCTTGGACATAGAAATACATATGGTCAAGAGACATGGGCTCAGCCCAGCTTCCAAAAACAGGCCAATCCCTCTTAACAGAGGGAGGGTCAGGGACGTGACTCAAACTCAAAACAGGAAGCTGGCCAGATGGGAGACTGGGAAAAGAACCAGAGTGTCAGCCGAGCATGGTGGTTCGTGCCTGTAATCCCAGCACTTTGGGAGGCCGAGGCAGGCAGATCACCTGAGGTCAGGAGTTTGAGACCAGGCTGGCCAACATGGTGAAACCTCATCTTTACTAAAAATGCAAAAATTAGCTGGGCATGGTGGCGCGTGCCTGTAATCCCAGCTACTCAGGAGGCTGAGGCAGGAGACTGGCTTGAACCCAGGAGGCGGAGGTTGCGATTGCAGTGAGCCGAGACAGCGCTATTGCACTCCAGCCTGGGAGACAAGAGCGAAACTCCATCTCAAAAAAAAAGCAAAGCATCTTACTCAGGTGTGGGGATAAGCAGGACCGCACCTGACTCCGGCTCTTTCCTATTAGGAATTTGCAATCAACTCGCACGTCCGCCACGACCTCACAGGCCCGACACAAGCCACTAATTGACCCTCCCTGCCCTACCAGCTACCCGGCTATATCACCGCAAGAACAAACCTCGGTAAGAAACCCTAAAATGAAGCCTACTGGAAGCAGTGGCTCACTTTTTGGAGATCCATCATGTCCACTCTCATGTGAAACACCACCTGGAAGTGACCTCCACCTCTTGCTAGTGCCTATAAAAGTGCGTATTGCCTGAGGGATCCATTTGGCCATTGCCTAGACATCTGTGTCCTCTTTTGCTAAATGACAGTGCAAGGCCCTTGAGGACAGTGACTAGTGCCCTCCCAACTCTGATACCGGTTCAAAGCAGCGGGCTCACAAGTCTTCCCTCAGCTCTCCTGTCCCTGCATACCACCAGACTAATGACAAAGAGATCACTCCTTCCAGAAACCCAGCTGCTGTACAAGTGCCAGCGAAGGTGGATTCATGAACTGCTGCACAGTATTGAAAGCTGATGAAACCAAAATAGCAGGGGGCAAAGCTGGAGACCAAGGTGGCCTGGTCTGGTCCCTGCTGTGCCTCTCACTACACTCAGATGATCCAGAGAAAACCTTCAATCGCTCTTGGCCTCAGGCTTTTCCTCTGTACAAGAGAAGGGTTTGAGGAGTCTCAGAGGCTCCTTCCGGGTCTAAAATTCAGTAGTAATAATACTACTCACAGTTAGACAACCACTGCATATACTTTCCTAACAATTACCCTATTTGCAGGCACCTGAGATGGAGGAATTGCATTTTTTTCCAATTATAACATATAGTTTCCATATTTCAACCTGAACATATATAACAGAAGGAAAAGGTACTTACATGGACCAAGGCAATAATTGGGATTCACAATGATAATTCCTATGCAGATTAACAGGAAACTCCTCCATGCAATCTTCCCCAGCAATCTGAATTTTGAACATCCCCGTTGCAGTATAGAAGTCATTGATAGAAAAATAGAAGTTCCCATAATAAATACAAACCTAAAAATAATCCAGTTATTAATAGGTGGCCATTTCTAATGTTTTTGTCTGTATATCATTACCATTTTATAATATGCTATATAAGAGAAGCAACCATACTCTGTTTAAAGTAGCCAATTACTGAAATAATACTGACCTACCAGTAGAGGAAGAGGTGAGAATATAGCCTCATGGGGCTGGGAGGTTTTTGACAGTACATCTTTGAGTCCTGTCTTAGGAGAAAATTTCTTTAATATGAAATGGAATTTCCAAGGACAACCCTCCCATTTCATTATCGAAAAGAAATGATGATGATGATGTCACAATAATGTCTCCAAACAACTAGACATTCACTAGCACACCCTCAAAGCCCTTGAAAAACAGACATTTGAATCATTTCTACACACTTCTGTGCCTGAAAGAAAAATGAAAGCTTACTTTTTTTCTGTCTATTTAGTCTGAGACATACACATTTTTCCTTTCTTTTCTTTTACCATGCTAAATTATCTCTTTTACAAACAAAAGTTAGAACACTGATTTTTCTAATTACTTGGAAAGGGATCACAGAGATGAAAGTTCGCTTTTGCTGCATTCCTTGGTGTCTCTGGGAAAAACTGAAAGCCTTTCCTCAGAGATTTGGAACATGACAAGGATGCCTACCTTTCACCACTGTTATTTGACATGATACTGGAAATTCTACCTAAAGCAGTCAAAAAAGAGAAACAAAAAAGGGGCATCCAAGTTGGAAAGAAAGAAGTCAAAGTATCCTTGTTTGCAGATAACGTGATCTTACATTTGGAAAAACCCAGACTCTACCAGAAAACTATTACAACTGATCAACAAATTCAGTAAAGTTGCAGGATACAAAATCAACATACAAAAATCAGTAGCATTTCTATATGTCAACAGCAAACAATCTGAGAAAGAAATCAAGAAAGTAATTCCATTTCCAATAGCTACAAATAAAAAAGTACCTCAAAATTAACTTAACCAAAGAAGTGAAGGATTTCTACAATGAAAACTATACACCAATGATGAAAGAAATTGAAGAGGGCATCAAAAAATGGAAAGAAATTCCATGTTCATAAATTAGAAAAATTAATATTGTTAAAACGTCCACACTAAAGCAATCTACAGATTCAATGCAATCCCTATGAAAATACATTCTTCACTGAAATAGAAAAAATAATGCTGAAATTTATATGGAACCTTAAAAGACCCAGAGTAGCCAAAGTTATCCTGAGCAAGAAGAACAAAACTGGAGGAATCACATTACCTGATTTTAAATTATACTACAGAGCTACAGAAATGAAAACAGCACGGTAGTGGCTTTAAAAACAGGCACACAGATAGTGGAACAGAATAGAGAACTCAGAGATAAATCCATGTATCTACAGTGAACTCATTTCGACAAAAGTGCCAAGAACACACATTGGAGAAAGGACAGTCTCTTAAAAAAAAATTATGCTGGAAAACTGGATATTCATACGCAGAAGAATGAACCAAGACCCTTATCTCTCACCATATAAAAAAGCAAATCAAGCCGGGCACAGTGGCTCACGCCTGTAATCCCAGCACGGAGGCCGAGGCGGGCGAATCACAAGGTCAGGAGATCAAGACCATCCTGGCCAACACAGTGAAACCCCATCTCTACTGGGGAAAAAAAAAAAAGATTAGCCGGGCGTGGTGGCACACGCCTGTAGTCCCAGCTACTCGGGAGGCTGAGGCAGGAGAATCACTTGAACTCAGGAGGCAGAGGCTGCAGTGAGCCGAGATCGAGCCATTTGCACTTCAGCCTGGGTTACAAAGTGAGACTCTGTCTCAAAAAAAAAAAAAAATCAAATTAAAATGGATTAAAGACTTAAATTTAAGACCTCAAACTATGAAACTACTAAGAGAAAACACTGGGGAAACACTCCAGGACACTGGACTAGGCAAAGATTTCTTGATTAACACTCTACAGAAGCACAAGTAACCAAAGCAAAAATGGACAAATGGGATCACATTAAAAAGCTTCCACACAGGAAAGGAGACAATCAACAAAGTGAAGAGACAACCCACAGAATGGGAGAAAATATCTGCAAACTACCCATCAGACAGGCAATTAACAGCCAAAACATAGAGGTGCTCAAACAACTCTATAGGAAAAACATCTAATAATCCAATTAAAGATTGATAAAAAGGCTGGGCTCGGTGGCTCACACTTGTAATCCCAGCACTTTGGGAGGCCAAGGCAGGTGGATTACCTGAGGTCAGAATTCAAGACCAGCCTGGCCAACATGGTGAAACCTCATCTCTACTAAAGATACAAAAATTAGCTAGGTATGGTGGCACACACCTGTAATCCCAGCTACTTGGGAGGCTGAGGCAAGAGAATCGCTTGAACCTGGGAGGTGGAGGTTGCGGTGAGCCAAGATCACACCAATGCACTCCCACCTGGGCTACAGAGTGAGACTTCATCTCGAAAAAAATAAAAAATAAAAAAAAGACAAAAGATCTGAACAGACATTTCTCAAAAGAAAACATACAAATGGCAAACAGGAATATAAAACGGTGCTCAACATCACTGATCATCAGAGAAATGCAAGCTACGATGAGGTATCATCTTACCCCAGTTAAAATAGCTTTTATCCAAAACACAGGCAACAACAAATGCTGGTGAGGATGTAGGGAAAAGGGAACCACTGTACACTGTTCATCACGGACAACAGGGGAGACGTTCCTCAAAAACTAACAACAGAGGTACCGTATGATCCAGCAATCCCACTGCTGGGTATAGATGCAAAAGAAAGGAAATCAGTGCATTGAAGAGATACTCCCATCTTTACTGCAGCACTATGCACAATAGCCACGATCTGGAAGCAAACTAAACAGCCATCAACAGACACTTAGAAAGAAAATGTGGTGCATATACACAGTGGAGTACTATTCAGCCATAAAAAAGAATGAGATCCTCTCATTCGCAACAACATGGATGAAACTGGGACAGTATGTTAAGTGAAATAAGCCATGTGAAGTCAAACTTCACGTGTTCCACTTATTTGGGAGCTAAAAATTAAAACAACTGAACTCAGGGTGATAGAGAACAGAAGGATGGATACCAGAAAGGAAGGGTAGTAGGGGGGAGAGGCAGAGGGATAGTTAACGAGGACAAAAATACAGCTGGATGGAATGAACAAGATCAAGTCTTCGATAGCACAACAGGGTGACTGCAGTCAACAATAATTTACTACACATTTAAAATAACTAAAAAATTATAATTGGATTGCTTATAACACAAACTAGTAAATGCCTGAGGGGAGGGATACCCCATGTACCCTGATGTGATTATTATGCATGTATCCTGTAATATATATACCTACTATGTACCCACAAGAATTTAAAATTCAAAGTAAAAAATAATAATAAGGCTGGTACTACCTAATAATGAGGGAGCAATGTCACTCAATGCATCATAGTAAAGATACAAATTTCACATCACATAGGTAATGTCCCTTCACAAGAATAAGAAGCCACGAATTATCAGAGACAGAATTGAATTACTCAACTATTATTTTAAATTTTAGTTTATGACTATCATTGCCCACCTATATATCTATCAGCATTTTCACTGATACCAATATACTGTATTTCTTTAGGAAATATGATTTTATAATTACTTTCAGGATTAATGGAACTGAACTATGTGTTCAGAATTTATAATTTCCTACAAGATTTCAGGATCTTGGATACTGTATCTACATTAACAAAATATTCCCTACAAAATCACTCTTTTATACACACACGTGTAGGCACTGTGTCAAGTGTGAGAACCAGCCAGTAAGGACATCCTAACCACATAACACAGGCCCATCTCAGAGAGAGCCTCCAGCATCATCTGAAAAACAGGAGATTGGAGTCAACCCGTGGAAGAGAAGAGGGCAGACCGCCAACTCACCATGGGAACACGAGGTCAGCCACCGTCAGCCCTGCAGAACAAGTACAAAGCATAAGCAAAAAGACTCTAGAATGCAAATATCTCCTAAATCTAGTGTGGACTTCATTACACACTGGTATAGAAAGTAAACTCAGGGCCGGGCACGGTGGCTCACGCCTGTAATCCCAACACTTTGGGGGGCCGAGGCAGGAAGTTCACCTGAAGTCAGGAGGTTGAGACCAGCCTGGCCAACGTGGTGAAGCCAATGTGGTGAAGCCCTGTCTCTACTGAAAACACAAAAATTAGTCGGGTATGGTGGTGGGCACTTGTAATCCCAGCTACTCGGGACGCTGAGGCAGGAGAATCGCTTAAACCTGGGAGGCGGAGGTTGCAGTGAGCCAAAATCGTGCCACTGCACTCCAGCCTGGGAGACAAGAGTGAAACTCTGTCTCAAAAAAAAAAAAAAAAAGGAAACTCATAGGCCAGGTGTGGTATGGCTCACACCATAATCCCAGCACTTTGGGAGGCTGAGGTAGGAAGATCGCTTGAGTCCAGGAGTTTGAGACCAGCCTGGGAGACAGAGTGAGACACAATCTCTACTAAGAATTGTTTGAAAACACTAGTCAGGGATGGTGGCGCACACCTGTAGTCCCAGCTTCTCTGGAGGCTGAGGTGGGAGGATTGCTTGAGCCTAGAACTCGAGGCTGAGGTCAGCCATTACCACACCACTGCAATCTAGCCTGGGCTACAGAGTAAGTCTCTGCCTTAGAAAAAAAGAAAGTAAACTCACAAACTCTTCCTTGAGACTGCAAAAGAGCACTGGGCCAGGCTGGGACAATTCCTATGAACATAACTAGACACAGGAGAGCTGAACTATACAGGCAAGTGTGTTACATTTAAGAAGCACTAATCGATTCTTAAAACAACTACCAAGCCAGACCTACAGCTATTATTCACCACCACTCAGACCAATCCTAGTTCAATGCCATCTCAAAAAGGACCATTAAGTCCTAGAAGACGCAGCCACCAAAAGCATGGCAGCTGAAATAAAAGGCTTATCTGAACATGACCACACTCATTTACAACCAAATCCATATCATACTCTGCAGAGTCCCTCAGTCACACAGCAGAAACTTGAGTCTGTTATTACAGTGAAGTTTTACAGATACACAGAACTGACGGGCTTGCAGAATCATCTACACGTCACCCTAGAGGGCAGGAGTTCAGTGGCCCAGAGGAGGCTCCTCGGACTCATTTCTGGAGTTTCTGGGGAGAATGCTGAGTGATTTTCCCGCAAGGATGTATATAAACAACATTACTTTTAGGAAATATCTTACCATTCCAACTCGCGTGTTTGAAATACCAGTATTTTCCTCCTCCATAATTGACGAAGACCATGAGTGTGAGAGCAATCCTAGAAGAAGCCAACAAAGAGAAGTCTATCAGGGTTTGCCATGTGGAAAGGAAGGGCTGAAATGAAGACACATTTATACTCACAAGGTAGAGTCATGCAACAATGCAATTCCACTGAGCAGTTTACTACACAAGACAGACATCGAGGCCAAGAAGCAGTTACTCTCTAATCAGTGCCGTGAGGACCACGCACTGAAGTTCCTCACTGTTCTCTAATCAGTGCCGTGAGTACCCTGCACTGAAGTTCCTCACTGTTCATCAGTGCCGTGAGGACCATGCACTGAAGTTCTTCACTGTTCTCTAATCAGAGCCGTGAGGACCACGCACTGAAGTTCCTCACTGTTCTCTCATCAGTGCCGTGAGGACCATGCACTGAAGTTCTTCATTGTTTTCTAATCAGTGCCATGAGGACCATGCACTGAAGTTCCTCACTGTTCTCTCATCAGTGCCGTGAGGACCATGCACTGAAGTTCTTCACTGTTCTCTAATCAGTGCCGTGAGGACCACGCACTGAAGTTCTTCACTGTTCTCTAATCAGTGCCGTGAGGACCATGCACTGAAGTTCTTCACTGTTCTCTCATCAGTGCCGTGAGGACCATGCACTGAAGTTCCTCACTGTTCTCTCATCAGTGCCGTGAGGACCATGCACTGAAGTTCCTCACTGTTCTCTAATCAGTGCCGTGAGGACCATGCACTGAAGTTCCTCACTGTTCTCTCATCAGTGCCGTGAGGACCATGCACTGAAGTTCTTCATTGTTTTCTAATCAGCGCCGTGAGGACCATGCACTGAAGTTCCTCACTGTTCTCTAATCAGTGCCGTGAGGACCATGCACTGAAGTTCTTCACTGTTCTCTCATCAGTGCCGTGAGGACCACGCACTGAAGTTCCTCACTGTTTTCTCATTCAGTGCTGTGAGGACCATGCACTGAAGTTCTTCATTGTTTTCTAATCAGCGCCGTGAGGACCACGCACTGAAGTTCTTCACTGTTCTCTAATCAGTGCCGTGAGGACCCTGCACTGAAGTTCTTCACTGTTCTCTCATCAGTGCCGTGAGGACCATGCACTGAAGTTCTTCACTGTTCTCTAATCAGTGCCGTGAGGACCATGCACTGAAGTTCTTCACTGTTCTCTAATCAGTGCCGTGAGGACCATGCACTGAAGTTCTTCACTGTTTTCTAATCAGTGCCGTGAGGATCATGCACTGAAGTTTTTCATTGTTTTCTAATCAGTGCCATGAGGACCATGCACTGAAGTTCCTCACTGTTCTCTAATCAGTGCCGTGAGGATCATGCACTGAAGTTCTTCACCGTTTTCTAATCAGTGCCGTGAGGATCATGCACTGAAGTTTTTCACTGTTCTCTAATCAGTGCCGTGAGGACCATGCACTGAAGTTCCTCACTGTTCTCTAATCAGTGCCGTGAGGACCATGCACTGAAGTTCCTCACTGTTCTCTAATCAGTGCCGTGAGGATCATGCACTGAAGTTCTTCACTGTTTTCTAATCAGTGCCGTGAGGATCATGCACTGAAGTTTTTCATTGTTTTCTAATCAGTGCCGTGAGGACCATGCACTGAAGTTCTTCACTGTTCTCTAATCAGTGCCGTGAGGACCATGCACTGAGGTTCTTCACTGTTTTCTAATCAGTGCCGTGAGGATCATGCACTGAAGTTTTTCACTGTTTTCTAATCAGTGCCGTGAGGACCATGCAGTGAAGTTCCTCACTGTTCTCTAATCAGAGCCGTGAGGACCATGCACTGAAGTTCTTCACTGTTCTCTAATCAGTGCCGTGAGGACCCTGCACTGAAGTTCCTCACT
This sequence comes from Aotus nancymaae, assembly GCF_030222135.1. Taxonomy (NCBI): domain Eukaryota; kingdom Metazoa; phylum Chordata; class Mammalia; order Primates; family Aotidae; genus Aotus; species Aotus nancymaae. The sequence continues at coordinate 2,868,983 of NW_026988512.1, read as the reverse complement.
GTTCTCTAATCAGTGCCGTGAGGACCACGCACTGAAGTTCTTCACTGTTCTCTAATCAGTGCCGTGAGGACCACGCACTGAAGTTCTTCACTGTTCTCTAATCAGAGCCGTGAGGACCACGCACTGAAGTTCTTCACTGTTCTCTAATCAGTGCCGTGAGGACCACGCACTGAAGTTCTTCACTGTTCTCTAATCAGTGCCGTGAGGACCACGCACTGAAGTTCTTCACTGTTCTCTAATCAGTGCCGTGAGGACCACGCACTGAAGTTCTTCACTGTTCTCTAATCAGTGCCGTGAGGACCACGCACTGAAGTTCTTCACTGTTCTCTAATCAGTGCCGTGAGGACCACGCACTGAAGTTCTTCACTGTTCTCTCATCAGTGCCGTGAGGACCACGCACTGAAGTTCTTCACTGTTCTCTCATCAGTGCCGTGAGGACCACGCACTGAAGTTCTTCACTGTTCTCTCATCAGTGCCGTGAGGACCACGCACTGAAGTTCTTCACTGTTCTCTCATCAGTGCCGTGAGGACCACGCACTGAAGTTCTTCACTGTTCTCTCATCAGTGCCGTGAGGACCACGCACTGAAGTTCTTCACTGTTCTCTAATCAGTGCCGTGAGGACCACGCACTGAAGTTCTTCACTGTTCTCTAATCAGTGCCGTGAGGACCACGCACTGAAGTTCTTCACTGTTCTCTAATCAGTGCCGTGAGGACCACGCACTGAAGTTCTTCACTGTTCTCTAATCAGTGCCGTGAGGACCATGCACTGAAGTTCTTCACTGTTTTCTAATCAGTGCCGTGAGGACCATGCACTGAAGTTCTTTATTGCTAACACTGCCAACATGATGTCTTAACCAATGTTTACACTGTACTGTTAAACCATATAACTTAAAAACATAGCAATATATTTCCGATAACTCAGTTTGTGTTAATTATTTAGACATCTCAGGTTAAAGAACTCTAATAGAAGGCACACAGCCAGCTGAATCAGCAAGCTCAGAATTACAATCTTGGATCGTTTTCTGTCATTAGTCATAAGACCCTGGGCAAGGTTCTCATCAGGAAACTCACCTGTAAAAGACAGAAAATGCCCTAACCACATGTACCTATTAAGGAGAATGATGTATTTTACAGTGGCAGTGCCTGGCACATTTTAAGCATTTAATAAATGTTAGTTCCTTCTATCTGTGACCGTCTTATCTCCAAAAATAGCAATGGTGACTGAAGGTAGAATAATAGATTCTGGAGGTGCTACTCTTTGAGGCTAACTGTGCAGAATGCTGAGGGTGCTGACCTTGGGTGTCAACAGGGTAATTTAGGAGACTCTGTAACTCAAGTGCCTGCAAGCAAACCCTGGCTTTCCTATTTGCTACCTAAGTGACCTTGGGCAAGTTATTTCACTCAGCAGCATAATTTCTTTTACTTTTAATGTGTATCAGGCACATTAAAAATATGTATCTCATAGGATTACTAAGAGATTAAATAAATTAAGACAAGTTAGAACAGTGACTGGCACATTGTGAGACCTCCACAATTGTTAGCAAGTTTCATTATGATCATATCATTCTTACTACATGCTTCCAATCTACCTGCCAGGGTACTCAAGGCTTGATGAGGTTAGGGCAAAGTTACAGGGTTGTCATCAGAATTCAGAAGGCTTCAGTAGAAATAAAAGAGCTGACACCTGTGTATTCATTCTTAGCTATACAGTTTTTATACTTTATTTTCGGATTTCAGTCCTGGCCTTTGTTCTTCCACCAGGGCTATGGTATGAGGGTTGCTCTGGGTACTCTGGGCACTCAAGTCACTCTAGCAGGGCAGGAGCAGCCCCCCACTGCCACACGCTGCTGCTTCCTCACTAGACTAGCGCGTCTTCTGAGCCATCAAGCTACTGACTGGACATGAGGTATAGTCTGTAGCCCCAAGTAACAGCCACCTGCCCAAATGAAAATGCCCTTCACTCAGCAGACGGAACATCCAAGTGGACACTGGCTCTGGCCTCGTCCACTTCTCCTCAGTCAACATAGACACTGAGGATCACGATGGTCTTCCAGTTTAGAGAGGCTGCTGACTTGACTTTTACATCCAAGAAATCCTTCCTAGCCTAGAAAGCAAAAGATATGTAAAAGTCCTTAAAAGCTAAAAGTGTGTTTATGTGTAATTATGTAGTCTTGTGACTACCTGCACCCACTGTGCTACAGGGAGCCCCACGTACCCCCTGAAGGTGTCCACACTGTGGAGGCGGAGCGGCGGGGCAGACGGGTGCCACACTGCTGGCTGCACATCACCATCGAGAGGGTCTGTCCTGCTGGGAGATCCCAGCTCCTTCAGAAAAAAAAGGGAGAAAGAAGACAACTCATAATGCTAAGGAGTAAATTTCATTTTTTGATTTATTTAGGAAAGACAGTAATAGAGTAGAAAGTTAAAAACAGTTTTTCTGCAGGTGTGGTGGCTCAACACCTGTGATCTCAGCACTTGTGGAGGCCGAGGCAGGCAAAGCCCTTGAGCCCAAGAGTTTGAGACCAGCCTAGGAAACACGGTGAAACCCCGTCTCTACAAAAAATACACAAATTAGCCAGGTGTGGTGGCACACACCTGCAGTCCCAGCTACTTGGGAGGCTGAGGTGGGAAGATCACCTGAGCCCAGGAGGTTGAGGCTCCAGTGAGCCAGACCACGCCACTGCACTCTAGCCTGGGCAATAGAGTAACATCCTGACTCAAAAAATAAACAAGTTTTTCTAAACAATACTTGGATTTGCTTTTGTAAAGATCCTATCCAGACATTTGGCTTTCTACTTTATCAGCTTTTCCTGCCTATTACTGAGTTTGCCAGTGGCCACGTTGAAAAATGACACCAAATAAATTAGTCCATGAGTGCATTTAGCACAAGCACAGAAGCCAACATCCCCATAAATGAGCCTGAATTTATTAACACAAATTTAATGGCAGATTTAAATCATTAGAGGAGGCCATCGGCATTTATAGATTTAATAGTGATGTCTCTTATTCCTTTGTTTTAACCGTAACACTCTCTACTTAACTGGATTGATTCGACAATGCTGCCTACAGAATGAAAAATGTCTCTACCTCATGTATTCTGAGACACCCCAGAGTTCCAACGTCACCGAACCGAGAAGGGATGGAGCCCTTCCCAGGAGCTGAAGAGAGGGCTGCTCTCTATTAGGAATGCAGAACCTACAACCTGCCCTTCCTCAATATAAATATAAAACTGGACAACAATGATTAAATTGGAAACTCTAAATTCCAAGTTTAGAAAACCACCTGGGAAACACACTATGCATCTCATAACTTACAGAATTGATGAGGCGATCAGTTTCTCGAGAACTTATGGCCTTAGAAATCCAATTATTAAAGTCATCCAAACTGAAAATAAATAAAAGCCTCTATTAATTTATTTTCATTGGCAGAATTGTTTGAATGACTGGATATTATATTGAAATAAAATTAAGGCTCACATTCTATATTAAGTAATTAAACATTCTAAATTTTTTTTTAACAATATACAAATAGAAATCACAGTTTTCAGCAGCTCTACTTATAAATGCTCAACCCTGACAGCAGAGTCTCCTCAACAATAAAACAGGAATGATGAGAGAGCTGTCATTAAACACTTGAGAAGGTAAATGAGATCACTGTTCCCCATAGCTGGGATTCTCACCAATAATGCTATTAAAATTAAAATAGCAAAAATTTAGAAACAATCAATTACTCAAAACAGGGAAGACTAAACGCAGAATATGAAAGCTGTGTGATACAATGTGATACAGCCAAGAAAATAAAAGAATGTGGGCTCTATCCATACAAAGAAACATGAAGATGAACATAAACTATCAGGCCAGGCACGGTAGCTCATGCCTGTAATCCCAGCAGTTTGGGAGGCCGAGGTGGGTGGATCACTTGAGGTCAGGAGTTGGAAACCAGCCTGGACAACATGGTGAAACCCTGTCTCTACTAAAAATACAAAAGTTAGCCAGGCGTGGTGGTGCATGCCTGTAATCACAGCTACTCAGGAGGCTGAGGCAGGAGAATCACTTGAACCCAGGAGGTGGAGGAGGGCTGCAGTGAGCCAAGATCGCACCACTGGACTCCAGCCTGGGTGACAAAGTGAGACTCTGTCTCAAAAAAGAAAAAAAAAGATAAACAATTAAATACAAAAAGCAAAAACCTAACATCTACATTCAACTACAAATATTACAAATAAATTAAAAACACACATGTGGACACTGGGAAAACTTGAAAGCAACTTTGGGGTGATTCAAATAGTTAATGTACTGGGTTCTCTTTTTATATGGTTGCTTTATTTCAAAAAGAAATATAGATGACATTAAATTGATTTACATGACTAACAAAAGATAAATATATTAACTGGTTTTTCTTGAAAATGAGATTTCTACCTGGGAAAAAGCCTTTTGAAAAGTATATCCTACCCTGGCATAAACAAATTATCCAGTGCATAGGATTTTTTTCTCTTTTATTTTTCGGTCATGAACAGTTGCAAGCGTATACAGAAGCAGAGAAACTAGTACAGGCACACCTCAAGATACTGCAGGCTTGGTCCCAGACCACCACAATCGGCCAGTGTCACTATATCACAATACAGTGACTCACAAATGTTTTGTGACCCAGTGTATACGAAAGTTATATACTACAGTATACTACAGTCTATTGTGTGCTATAGCATTATGCACAAAAAGACAGTTTACATACTTTAATGTAAAAATGTATTGCTAATAAAAAGTTAATGATTATTTAAGCCTTCAGCAAGTCCTCATCTTTTCGCTGGTGGAGGATCTGGCCTCCGTGTTGATGGCTGCTGAGGGGTCAGGGTGGTGGCCACTGAAGGTTGAGGGGGCTGTGGCAACTTCTGAAATCAAGACAATACAGTTTACCACATTGACTTCTCCTTTCACAGAAGATTTCTCTGTAGCATGCCATGCTGTTGGATAGCATTTTACCCACAGTTAGACCTTCTTTCAAAATTAGAGTCAATCCTCTCAAACGCTGCCTCCATTCTATCGACTAAGTTTATGTGATATTCTAAACCCTTTGTTATCTCAACAGTGTTCACAAGGTCATTACCAGGAGTAGATTCCATCTTGAGAAACCACTGTCTTTGCTCATCTGTAAGGAGCAACTCCTCATCCAATAAGTACTGTTAGCAGTTCAGTCACATCTTCAGCCTTCGCTTCTAGTTTCTTGCTATTTCCACCACAGCAGCAGTTATTTTCTCCACTGAAGTCTTAAACCCCCAAGTCATCCTTGAGGGCAAACTCCTGTTAATGTTGGTATTTTTACTTCCTCCCATGAACCACAAATTTCTTAATGGCTTCTACAATGATGAATCCTTTCCAAAAGGTTTTCAATGGACTTTGCCCAGATTCATTGGAGGAATCATGGCAGCTATACAGCTTCATAAGATGTATTTTTTAAATCATAAGACTTGAAAATCAAAATTACTCCTTAATCCATGGGCTGCAGAATGGATATTGTGTTAGCAGGCATGAAAACAACATTCATCTGCTAGTACATCTCCATCAGAGCTCTTGGGTGACTTGTATTGTCAATGATCAATAATATTTTGAAAGAAATATTTTTTTCTGAGCAGTAGGTCTTGACAGTAAGAGATGCTGGAACAGATGTGCTGTCATCAGGCTTCATTGTTCTATTTATTGAGCACAGGCAGAGGAGATTTAGCATAAATCTCAAGGGCCTTAAGACTTCCAGAATGGAAAATGAACATTGGCTTCAACTTAAAGTCACCAGTTGCATTAACACCTAACAGGAGAGTCAGCCTGTCCTGTGAGGCTTTGAATTCTCCTTCCTGGCTATTAAAAGTCCTAGATGGGCCAGGTGTGGTGGCTCACACCTATAATCCCAGCACTTTGGGAGGCCCAGGCAGGCAGATCACGAGGTCAAGAGATTGAGACCATCCTGGCCAACATGGTGAAACGCCATCTCTACTTAAAAAATACAAAAACTAGCTGGGCGTTATGGCGTGCGCCTGCAGTCTCAGCTACTCGGCAGGCTGAGGCAGGAGAACTGCTTGAATCCAGGAGGCAGAGGTTGCAGTGAGCCGAGATGGCACCACTGCACTCCAGCCTGGCGCCTGGCAACAGAGCAAGACTCTGTTTCAAAAAAAAAAAAAAAAAAGTCATCTTCTTCCATTAGAAGGCTGTTTCATCTGTACTGAAACTGTTGTTAGTGTAGCCACGGTCATCAATGATCTCAGCTGGACCTTCTGGAGAACTTGCCGCAGCTTCTCCATCAGCACTTGCCGCTTCACCTTGCATTTTTAGGTTACGGAGATGGCCTCTTTCCTTAAACCTCCGGAACCATCCTCTGCCAGCTTCCAACCTTTCTTCTGCAGATTCCTCACCTCTCTTAGTCTTCACAGCACTGAAGAGAGCTAGGGCCTTGCTCTGGGTCCTGCTTTGGCTGCAGGGAATGGTTTGATCCTCTATCCAGACGACCCAAATCTTCTCCACATCAGCAGTAAGGTTGTTTCCTTTTCTTTTGAGACAGAGTCTAGCTCATTTGCCCAGGCTGGAGTGGCTGGAGTGCAGTGGCGCAATCTCAGCTCACTGCAACCTCCAATTCCCGGGTTCAAGCAATTCTCCTGCCTCAGCCTCCCGAGTAGCTGGGACTACAGGCGTGTACCACCATGCCCAGCTAACTTTGTATTTTTAGTACAGATGGGGTTTTGCCATGTTGGCCAGGTTGGTCTCGAACTCCTGACCTCAAGCAATCAACTGGCCTCAGCCTCCCAAAGTGCTGGGATTACAGGTGTGAGCCACTGAGCCCGGTCTGTTTCACTTTCTTATCATTTGTTTATTCCCTGGAGTAGCACATTTAATTTTTTTCAAGAACTTTCACAACTTGGCTGTTTGGCATAAGAGGCCTAGCTTTGGGCCCATCATGGCTCCCGACATACCTTCCTTACTAAGCTTAATCATTTCTAGCTTTTGATTTAAAGTGAGAGACATGCAACTCTTCCTTTTACTCAAACACTTCGGAGCCACTGTAGGGTAATTAATTGGCCTAATTTCAATATTGTTGTATCTGAAATAATAGAGAGGCCCAAAGAGAGGGAGAGAGATGGGGAAGCGGTGGGCGGGGCAGTCAGAACACACTCAACGCTTACCGATTAAGTTTACCATCTTACATAGGTGGGCTCGATGGCATCCCAAAACAATTACAGTAGCAACATCAAAGATCATTGATCACAAATCACCATAAAAGATACAATATTAATTAAAAAGTTTGAAATATTAAAAGGATTACCAAAATGTAATGCAAAGACAAGAAATGAGACATGCTGTCGGAAAAATGGTGCCAACAGAATTACTCAATGCAAGCCTGGGCAACACAGTGAGACCCCCATCTCTACTTAAAAAAAAAAAAATTATCATGGTGGCACATGTCTCTAGTCCCAGCTACCTGACAGGCTGACGTGGGAGGATTGCTTGTGCCTGGGAGGTCAATAAGGTCAGTAAGTGTTGAGTATGTTCTGACTGTTTCCCCATATCCCTCCCTGTTTTTGGGCCTCTCTATTATTTCAGATACAACAACATTGAAATTAGACCAATTAATTACCCTACAATGGCTTCTAAGTATTGGAGTAAAAGGAAGAGTTGCATGTCTCTCACTTTATTTTTTATTTTTTGAGATGAAGTCTCACTTTGTCACTCAGGCTGGAGTGCAGTGGCATGATGTTGGCTCACTGCAAACCTCCACTTCCTGGGTTCAAGTGATGCTTGTGCCTCAGCCTCCTGAGTACCTGGGATTACAGGTGTGCACCACCACACCCAGCTAATTTTTCTGTTTTTAGTAGAGATGGGGTTTCACCATGTTGGCCAGGCAGGTCTCGAACTCCTCCTGAGCTCAAGAGATCCGGCCGCCTCAGCCTCCCAAAGTGCTGAAATTACAGGCATGAGCCACCCTGCCTGGCCACATGTCTCTCGCTTTAAATCAAAAGGCTGTAGTGTGGGAGGTCAAGGCTGCAGTGAGCTGTGATGGCACCACTGCGCTCCAACTTAGGAGACAGAATGAGACCATGTCTTGGGAAAAAAAAAAAAAAAAGAATTGCTGGATGCAGGATTGCCACAAACCTTCAATTTGTAAAACATGCAATATCCGTTAAGTGCAATAAAGCAAAGCACAGTAGCACAGGGTCTGCTGAATAATGGACCTCCATCATCCAGCTTCAATAAACGTTGAAGCCAATCTTACTTCATCTGTCCTCTCACCCACTGTCCCTCATTCCTGACTTGGAATGTTTTGTAGAAAATCCTAGACATCATATCAGTTAATGCATAAACACTTTATATGTATCTCTAATAGATATGGACTTTTTTTTATTTCTAAACATAATCATAATACCCTTGTCACATTTTTAAATGATAGCAGTAATTCCTTAAAATTGTCACATAGCCAGTTCAGTTTCCCTGTTTCATAACTTTTTTTTATAGTTTAGTGGTTCAATTCAGTATCCAAACATGATCCATAGGCCCAAGGCATACATTTGCAGTTTCTCCTTTTCCCTCACAACTCAACTCTCGTTTCTAGTTTATTCAGCATGGATAACATCGCCAGCACATGCAACATGTTAAATACACACATCTAAGAAAGAGTGAAAAGGAGAAGCTACGATTTTTAAAAATAAAACAAAAATACTTAATTTTCTTGTTCATGCCTGTTGCTCAAGTGAAAAGAAGAGAGGCTGTTTATTCTCTCAACTATTTCTGGTTGTTTTTTGGCTCACAGTCATCTGAACCTCCCTGGGTATGTTAGGAAGCAAGGGGGAGGGGAATAAGGGACTCTGGCTTTGCCAAGAACAGCATTCTGCCCACAGGCTGGAAGGGCAGAATCATGCGCAAAGAGAAGTTTCGGTCCCACATGGGGCCAGGTGGACTTTCTTTCCTTTGAAAATGCTTGATCTCAGCTATCAGGTTTTTTGTTTTGTTTTTTTTTTTGAGACTCCCTGGCTGGAGTGCAGTGGCGTGATCTCAGATCACTGCACCCTAGTCTCCCAGGTTCAAGCAATTTTCGTGCCTCAGCCTACCGAGTAGCTGGGACTACAGGCACCTGCCATCACACCTAGCTACTTTTTGTGTTTTTAGTAGAGACAGGGTTTCATCACGTTGACCAGGCTTTTCTCAAACTCCTGACCTCAAGTAAACCGCCTGCCTTGGCCTCTCAAAGTGCTGAGATTACAGCCATGAGCCACCATACCCGGTCTAGCTATCAATTACTTTAAAAAGTCATGAAATATGACCAGTTATGGTGACTCATGCCTGTAATCCCTGAACTCTTGGAGGCCGAGGCAGATGGAACACTTGAGTCCAGGAGTTCAAGGCCAGCTGGGCAACATAGCAATACTCCATCTACACTAAATATGAAAAAAAAAAAAAAGAGTTAGCTGGGCATGGTGATGCATGCCTACAGTCCAGCTATTTATGAGTGTAAGGTGGGAGAATCACCTGAGCCTAGGAAGTTGAGGCTGCGGTGAGCCATAATGGCACCACTGCACTCCAGCCTGGGTGACAAGAGTGAGACTCTGTCTCAAAAAAAAAAATAAAATCCATAATAGATCCATTCATGTGAAAAGCATCCTGATATATTGAAATAACATTTGCATTTTATCAAAAGATTGGTAAGATAATACCTTAACTCAAACAAATGAAACTTCCCTGCTAGAATCTTCCTCTATTCCTAAAACAGTCAGGTTACAAACTGCTTCTAGGCAACAAGTGCTTCTTTTACCCTATACACAGTCAAATTCCTCATACATGGAATTAAACTATCTCTAAGATGTACAAAGCTAGAGTATCACAGCGCAGAAATTCCCCAAAGCTTCAGCGTTTGCCCCGCTAGCTGACGTAGAGGTTAGGTTTCCATTCTTCCAATTTGGGTATCGCTCACCAATAAAACCTTGTGGTCCTTCTTGAGACCCCGACAAGATAAGCATGAGAAAATTCACTCTTACTCTTTTTAAAACATGAAAAAACTTTCCTTTGAAAGCTGATTAAACTGGGCCTGGATCTATTTGACTGTCTTTTTCTAGTCCACTAATTCACTCTTGCCAGAATCACCTGTTCACCACACAGAGCAGAACCAGTCCCTTCTCCACGTTGGCTAACAAACTAACCAAGGGACAGGGAGTCTATGCTGAGGTCTTGAGGAACAGCCACCAGGCACCCATCTGTGCCACCAGATGCCTGTGCTGGCAGAGGCTGGGCAGCTGGACTAGAAGGTGCCACCTCAGGGCTCAGGGCCAGAGATGGGCCAATGCGGCAACCTCCTCCCAAAATTGTCACAAGCCACTTCCGGTCGCTGAGAACCAGGATGCTTTAGGAAATAATGATTTCTCAAGCATTTTCTTCCTCATCAGCCACGTGGGAGGATGGAAGGCAAAAATCCACAAGAACCTTTTTTATCACTTCCCGTAAGTCAGAGACCACGTCTTAGTCTACGTAAGTCCCTGAAGCCTAGCAGCGGATGGACATGGGGGACACAGAAATGTTCCTATCATCAAAGAATGACGATCACTTGAGGGTCACAGCTGCCTGTTCTGAATGTCCTCCCCGCACATCTTACCTCAACAAGAGCCTCAGAAAGGATATCACAATGATGAGAGCGAGACCAGTAAGGAATGCAATGCTCACAGCTAGAAAAAGAAAAGAAAACACCCTTCAAAGATGTCATCATGAACACCAAAGACATCACGTCATTACATTTCATCTATAAATGAAAACCAATGAGGGGAAGCCTAAATTCTCATGCTGAATTTCCTACAAATAATTGAGAATGCTCATCCTGAAGGGAGTCACAACTGTCATTATAAAAAATATCAAACATAAACAAAAGCATGGAGAATGGTACCATCAACCCGTATATAACCCATTACCCAGACCCTAGAATTATCGAGATATTGTCCCTGTTGCTTCATCTGTAACTACCTACCCACCCCACATCTTCCTTTTTCTGGCTAAACTATTTCTTTAAGAATCCATCATATCATGTTATCTCATTCTTATATACTTCAGGATGTGACTCTAAAGCCCTTATAAAGACAGCCTGATGTCATGCGCCTCCTGACACGAGGCACTGAGAAGGACCCAGCCTTGCTTCTGTTGTATTCTACTAAAAAATGTAAAACCTCCACCTGTTCATGAGAAAACACCAAACATCAAGCAAATCCAAATCAAGGACAGTCAACAAAATAACCAGACATTACCCTTCAAACCGTCAGGGTCATGAAAGACAAAGAAAGACTGAGGAAGTGTCCTGGACTGGAGGAGACGAAGGAGATCTGACAGCTAAATGCAGTGTGGGATCCTACATCAAAGCCAGCACCGCAGAAGAATACTAAAAGGGACATTTAGAGAAGTTTAACCCTGTAGATAGTACTGTATCAATGTGAGTTCAATGTTAAGAACAACGTTAAGTTCCTGGTTTTGGTAATTGTATGTGGGGTAACTATACTACGATTTCACAGTTTAGGGTTTAGGGGAAGCTAGGTGAAGGGTATTTGGGAACTCTTTCGGCAACACTTCTACAAATCTAAAACTATTTCAAAACTAAAAGTAGCTTTGAAATGGATATTTTGTTATACAACCACAATGTCATCTGAAATTAACCATAACTTCCTGGCTGACACTGAAAGTGCACCTGCCGTGGTTGACCCCTGACTGGTGGATGTGTTCACCTGGTAAAAATTCCCCTTCACCTCATGGTTTCTTCTGAATCACTTACTTCATTAGGGGTTGCAACATATCCTGCCCTTTGGCTGTATTCATTACCTGACATTCTTCTCCACAGAATTTTCCCTCAACGGGGACTATTTGGTTACCCTGAATTACAGTTAAAACGGGCAAAATAAATGCTTAAACCTCTCCTTTCAACTAACAGCTTTAGATCACCCTAGTTAACATCAGGTGCCCTGGTTACCTACAAAGACAAAGCACTGTTTGTGTTTTGTTTGGGAAGGCAGGCCTTGCTCATTTTAGTTTCATGTGACCTCATGGTTTTTACACATTCATTATCTTTCTTCAATCACATATATTATTCTTCTTAATGCTTAACGTGTCCTCCTCCATTGGCCCTTTCACACTGGCTCCTGCGTTCTTTTGATAGAACCTCACAGTCTTTAATAGCTTCCCTGTGAACAGTACTTGCTCATGCCGCAGGCACTGGTTACTGCCTTTTGAAAGGCAGCACACACAGTTACCTAATGGGAAACTCAGAAAGGCAGATTTTCTTCCTTGGGGTTACTGGACAATGAACGATCCCTCCTTTATCTAAGAGGACCCCGGACTGTCAGCGGAAGACATACGGGAAATACAATACCCTTCCTCCTAAAACAAGGAGAGATATTTGACAGCCATTTACCCTATTTCTAGTTTCTTTCCACTGCATTAACTTTTTTGGCTTATTAATGCTTCATAATTAAACTAAAAACTATGAGAATATATTGATATATCATATAATATTTTTCTGGGACAAGGTCTGGCTCTATCACCCAGGCTGGAGTTCAGTGGTACAATCTCGGCTCAGTGCAACTTCTGCCTCCCAGGTTCAAGCCATCCTCCCACCTCAGCCTCCTGACTAGTTGGGACTACAGGCATGTACCACCAGGCCTGGCTAATTTTTGTATTTTTTGTAGAGACAGGGTTTCACCATTTCACCCAGGCTCATCTCAAACTTGTGAACTCAAGTGATCTGCCTGCCTTGGCCTTCCAAAGTGCTGGGATTACCAGCATAAGCCACCATGCCAGGCCAATATATAATTTTTTAATGTCACATAATTTTATTATTATATTCAAATAATAAACATATTATAAACATACCATATTTATAAATTGTACCATATTGTAAATTGTAGGATAAATAACCTATAATTTATGTGAATTTTTTTGTTGGTGGGGTGCTCATCAGTGATCTAAGATTCAGGTTTTCAATTACAGAAAGTATTACAGACTGCTCTGCTTTACAAACAGTACTCAAAAACTGAAACCTCTGAAAATGCAAATGTGAAAATCAACAGAGAACATATACGTACGAAGGTTACTGTCAACTGGATCCTCGTTCACAGCCAGGTCGCAGGCAATTTCACTGACTCCATTATGGATGTACTTTACCAAGAGAGAATAGTTTCCAAATTCTCCAAATTTATATTCCAACCTATAACCATTAGGTAAAATTAAGACAAATGGTTAGATTAGGAAATAAGAAGTTGGATTTTGCTAATGTCATGAAGGCAGAATAATACATGTTCCTGGGTACAGACCAGAAAAGATAAAGAAAAATACGGTAAAGAGAAAAAAAGCTGGCCGGGCGTGGTGGCTCATGTCCGTTATCCCAGCACTTTGGGAGGCCGAGGCAGGTAAATCATGAGGTCAGAAGATCGAGACCATCCTGGCTAACACAGTGAAACCCCATTGTCTCTACTAAAAATACAAAACATTAGCTGGGTGTCGTGGCATGCACCTGTAGACCCAGCTACTCGGGAGGCTGAGGCAGAATTGCTTGAACCCGGGAGGCAGAAGTTGCAGTCAGCCGAGATCGCACCACTGCACTCCAGCCTGGGCAACAGAGTGAGATTCTGTCTCAAAAAAAAAAAGAGAAGAAAAGCTAAAACCAAAATAGAAACAGAGAAAATGCAGACTTCACTTAGGTCGTATCATGGCAGGCACAAACCTACAAACTTCTTTCTCTTCCAAGGTGTTGTTCAGCTGTAGAACAGATCCGTGCTGGGTGCTGACAGGGGTGGCTGCAATGCTAGGCTTCCCCGCTTTTGGACTCTGAGGAATGTTTACCAGAACCTGAAACAAGCACTGTAAATAAAAGCACAATAGGTCAACTGCCAGGGATTTTCAAACATCTGTTGATTGTTGGAGGACATAAATGTCCAACTGGAGATCCTGACATGATTTTTCCTTCATATGTATAGGAAAACCTCCAAATTTCAGTAATTTTAAATTTACCTATTATTGTATATTAAAACAATGACTGGGACAGGCACAGTGGCTCAGGCCTGTAATCCCAGCACGTTGGGAGGCCGAAGCGGGCAGATCACCTGAGGTCAGGAGATCGAGACCATCCTGGCCAACATGGTGAAATCCTGTCTCTACTAAAAAATACAACAATTAGCTGGGTGTGGTGGCACATGTCTGTAATATCAGCTACTCAGGAGGCTAAGGCAGGAGAATCGTTTGAACTAAGGAGTCAGAGGTTGTAGTGAGGCAAGATCATTCCACTGCAGTCTAGCATGGTGACAGAGTGAGACTCCATCACAAAAAAAATGACTGTGTCACTATGGAATTGTACAATCTTTTTTTTTTTTTTTGAGACGGAGTTTCGCTCTTGTTACCCAGGCTGGAGTGCAATGGCGCGATCTCGGCTCACCGCAACCTCCGCCTCCTGGGTTCAGGCAATTCTCCTGCCTCAGCCTCCTGAGTAGCTGGGATTACAGGCACGCGCCACCGTGCCCAGCTAGTTTTTGTATTTTTAGTAGAGATGGGGTTTCACCATGTTGACCAGGATGGTCTCGATCTCTTGACCTCGTGATCCACCTGCCTCGGCCTCCCGAAGTGCTGGGATTACAGGCGTGAGCCACCGCGCCCGGCCGGAATTGTACAATCTTTATAGGTAAACTTCACAAATAAATAACCAGTGCATATATTAATCTTGCATTCTGTTGTTTTATTTTCCCTCTTGTTGCCCAGGCTAGAGTGCAATGGCACAATCTTGCTTGACTGCAACCTCCGCCCTCACCCTCTGCCCCCACATTCAAGCAATTCTCCTGGCTCAGCCTCCCAAGCAGCTGGGATTACACGTGCCCGCCACCATGCCTGGCTAATTTTTTGTATTTTTAGTAGAAATGGGGTTTCACCATGTTGGCCAGGCTGGTCTCAAACTCCAGACCGCCTGGTGATCCACCAGCCTTGGCCTCCCACAGTGCTGGGATTACAGGCATGAGCCACTGCACCTGGGCTGTTTTAAATTCTTCAATTTGTCCACAGCATCACTGTTGTATGTCAGTGATCCTACTTGCTTTATTCTAACGATGGTCTTACTTGCCCTACATCTAACACCTTGACAGCAGTCTTTTTCCCCACTCAACTTGTTTTTCTGTGATCTTAGAGCTTTATTAAGTCTTTTTAGAAGACATTTTGCCTATTCACTGAATTATCTGATTCCTGTCACTTTTTAATTTTAGCTATTGTTGATTATTTTCAAGATTCCTTCAGGTTCTTCTTGTAGGCCAATACTTTTTTCTTTGTTTATGCTACTTTTTCTTAATAGATTTTTTTCAATTTTTTCTTTTTTTTTTTTTTTGAGACAGTCTCACTCTGTCATCCAGGCTGGAGTGCAGTGGCACAATCTCAGCTCACTGCAACCTCCAACTCCCAGGTTCAAGCAATTCTCCTGCCTCGGCCTCCTGAGTAGCTGGGACTACAGGCACAGGTCACCATGCCTGGCTAATTTTTGTACTTTTAGTGGCAAAGGGGTTTCACCATATTGGCCAGGCTGGTCTCGAACTTCTGACCTCATGATCCAACCACGTTGTCCTCCCAAAGTGCTGGGATTACAGGCATGAGCCACCACACCCAATTTTTTCTTGCTTCATATTACTTCACAGATATTTCAATAGGTTTATTCAAATAGAGAAGGTATGTCTATTGCTCCATCATCTTTTCAGCTGGTGCCCATACCAGAGATTTTAAGTTTGTTTTTTAAGGCCATTTATAGTAAACAGCCACTCAGTATAAATTAAAATTCATATTTTTTTTCTTTTTTGAGATGGAGTTTTGCTCTTGTTGCCCAGGCTGGAGTGCAATGGCGCAATCTCGGCTCACCTCAGCCTCCGCCTCCCCAGTTCAAGCGATTCTTCTGCCTCAGCCTTCCAAGTAGCTGGGATTACAGGCATGCACCACCATGCCTGGCTAATTTTGTATTTACAGTAGAGACGGAGTTTCTCCATGTTGGTCAGCCTGGTCTCAAACTCCTGACCTCAGGTGATCCGCCTGCCTCAGCCTCCCAAAGTGCTGTGATTACAGGTGTGGTGGCTCACACTAACAAAATAGCAAAAATATTTTATTTTATAATTTAAATTTTTATTTTAGATTCAGGGGCACATATGCAGGTTTGTTACATGGGTATATTGCATGATGCTAAAGTTTGGGGCATGAATGATCCTGTCACCCAGGTGGTGAGCACAGTACCCAACAGGTAGTTTTTCAGCCCTATAGGTACTACCCAGGCTACAGCACCCAAGGTTCTCAGTACTTAGTACTCAGTACTGCAGCCCAAGCAGTCCCCAGTGTCTACTATTCCCACCTTTTATATCCATGAGTGCCCAATGCTTAGCTCCACTTAGAAGTGAGAACATGCAATATTTGGCTTTCTGTTCCTATGTTAATTCACTTAGGATAATGGCTTCCAACTGCATCCATGTTGCTGCAAAGGATCTAATTTCATTCTTTCTTATGGTTGCACAGTAGAGTATTTTATTTTACATGAAAGAATAGCCTTGTCCTTAAAAATCAACGAGGTCTAGAACAGGAGTAAAACCTTCCGAGAAAATTCGTTTGTTATCATCAGGGAGGCGGGGCCCTGGAATAAGTGTCGCTCCCTCAACGTGCACCTCCCTGCTGGCTGAAGGAGTGGGGTCCCACTCCTTCCTGCTCTGGTCCAGCAAGAGGGTTATGCTCTAGAGAAGAGGGAAATAAAACACGGTCCACCAATGTTGTTCATCACGGAGAACTGGTTTTTTTAAAGGATGAGTAGATGAAAAGACAAAAATGGAAGCTGCGCATCGCTAGGCATCCTCCCCTGACTGTATTTCTTCTGATTCTTTATATAGCTTCTTTGTTTCCTTACCTGTAAAACTGAAGTTAACTTGTGAAGGGCTTTAGATATGAGAACGTTAAGGTTCCTGTCAAACAAGCCCCAAAGCAAACAGAACTGTGAGTGTGAACTGATACATACGTGATAACAGGATTCGGATTTCCAGTAGACAGTCAGGTTGGTCCCGAGAAGTTCATTATGGATAAGTAGCAAAGCTTGATCCATCTTCAGCTCCACATGTCTTTTTTTGTCTAAGTCTGGTAAAAATTAGGAAAATTTTTTTTTTTTCTTTTTTTTTTTTGAGACGGAGTTTCGCTCTTGTTACCCAGGCTGGAGTGCAATGGCGCTATCTCGGCTCACCGCAACCTCCGCCTCCTGGGTTCAGGCAATTCTCCTGCCTCAGCCTCCCGAGTAGCTGGGATTACAGGCACACGCCACCATGCCCAGATAATTTTTTGTATTTTTAGTAGAGACGGGGTTTCACCATGTTGACCAGGATGGTCTCGATCTCCTGACCTTGTGATCCACCCGCCTCAGCCTCCCAAAGGAAAATTTTTAAAAAAGAAAAAGAAGGCACCTGAAAGAGGCATTAGAAACAAAGTATATTTATGTGAACAGTGGCTTCCAGTAGTGCTTTTCAAAAGCCTACACGCTAGGGTTTCTGGGGTCTCTCAGACATTACTTCGTGTATGCAGAGATGTGTGTGTCTACATGCATATGCACACACACACGCACACAGACAGGTTTCCTTTTGCAGAGATGTCTCTACTACAAGAGGATTCAGTCAACACCACTCATATCTAGTGCACAGAAGGATCCTGTAAGGAACTCATATTCATCAAGTGCTAAGATGTGACATGTACTGAATTTAGTAGTTTCTCTATAATAATGACAATCTCATGAGCGAGGTATTTTCCCCACTTTACAGATGAATAAATTAAGCCTCTCAAGAATTAGGTCACTGCCTGTGGCCATGGTTTTTTAATGAAATCACTGACATGAACCCAATTTGTGTGATTCTAAGTTCAAGCTTTCTCCCCTACCATGTTACTCAGCTGCGAGTACAGCCAGGCAGCTTGTTAGAAATACAGAACTCGCCTGAGTCAGAGAGTGCAGGTTAGCAGGACCCAGAGGTGGGGTGCACGTCCTAGAAAGTCTGAGAAGTGCTACTTTCTATCACTTTGGAGTCTGGAATCTCCTAATTTCCATGGCAGATCGGAGAGGAGTAAGGAGAGTTTCAAGACAAGCCTCAGTCTGAAGGGCAGAGAGACCCACTGCTCCTAGATTCACTCATTACACTGCTCACCAGTTCACTAGATGATGTGTTGAGGATGACAGAAACATGACGTACATTCTAAAATCATGTGTGCCCACTTGGTAGGAAAAATAAAGTGAACTGCTCTGTCTAAAGTCAAAGCAAAGTGGTTCATTTCAACCAACTGGGCCATTTATATAATATTATATAAAAGAGAAGTCAATTTATCCTCTAAGTAAATTTACCCAAAAGAAAAAAATGGGGAACTGCTTAATAACACAATGAGGAAGGTCTCTATTTTCTAATGGGAAAGCTTCCTCTGGGCCCTCCAGTCACTCATTTGAATGGCAGAATCAGGAATTCTTCATGTAGCCAGCTCAATCCCTCATTTTAAAGTTTATCTTAATTTACCCTTATTTAGCGCTCAGTGAAGACAAGCCCTGCAGTATAAAACTCTTAATAATCCACTACAGCTTTTTATTCTCTAGGCCAAAGAAAGCTTTCACAATCATTTTTTCTGTTCTTTGGTCTCCTGGAAAGCTTTCAGTGGAAGCAGTGTTTGGGACCTGGGGTATAACATAGTGGGATAAATTCAAGTTAAACCTGAATCTGAACCCCAATGTGCCTCAGTTTCCTCACCAATGAATTAGAGGTCATAAGAGTAAGTGCCTCATGAGACTGCTGGGAAAGTTAACTCGACTAGCTACGAAGTGCTTGGCCCAGAAACAAAACAAGTGCTGAACACATGGAAGTTACAGTGATCCAGGCCACGTCCAACCAATGCAGAAGCCAACAGAGCCTTTTCAGGATCAGGAACACCCAGTTAAATTTTTTTTTCTTTTTTTTTTTTTTTTTTTCCGAGAGACAGAGTCTCACTCTGTTGCCCAGGCTGGAGTGCAATGGCATGATCTCAGCTCATTGCATCCTCAACCTCCTGGGCTCAAGCGATCCTCCCATCTCAGCCTCCAAAGTAGCTGGGACTACAGGAGCACGCCAGCATGTCCAGCTAGAGTGTGTGTGTGTGTGTGTGTGTGTGTGTGTGTGTGTGTGTGTGCGTATTTTTTTGCAGACACAGGGTCTCACCATGTTACCTAGGCTGGTCTCGACATCCTAGGCTCAAGCGATCCGTCCACCTCGACCTCCCAAAGTGCTAGGATTACAGGCGTGAGCCACCACACCAAACCCAAGAGTAAAATCTTTAACCAAAAACAGGCTTTTGAATAGCTTCTGATACGCGTCACGAAATTTCCCTCCAATAGTTGTGCTGATTTCCTTTTTTTTCTTTTTATTTTTTGAGATGGAGTCTTGCTCCGTCGCCCAGGCTGGAGTGCAGTGGTGCGATCTCAGCTCACGGCAACCTCCACCTCCCAGGTTCAAGAGATTCTCCTGCCTCAGCCTCCCAAGTAGCTGGGACTACAGGTGTGCGCCACCATGCTCAGCTAATTTTTTGTATTTTTAGTAGAGAGGACTTTCACCCTGTTAGCCAGGATGTTCTTCGATCTCCTGACCTTGTGATCCGCCCGCCTTGGCCTCCCAAAGTACTGAAATTACACGCGTGAGCCACCGCACCCGGACAGTTGTGCTTGTATCTAACGACAACTGTGATGGTTGAGATCTCCCAGGTAATACAAAGAACTACGCTTACTATCTGCCAGACCCCAACAGCCCTAAGAAAGAGCTCCTGGTGTCTCCATTTGGGGATAAGGCACTGAGGCCTAGAGAGGTCAAGCAGCTTGCCTAAGGTCACCTCCTGGCAGCCAGGATTTAAGCCTCGGTCCATCTAACCGTGCACCTAACCCCTAACCAGTCTCCTGAGCCTTGGCAGATCCCTATCAGCCCAGCCTGATTAGCCTTTCCATGTTTCCCTCATTTGTTAGCCTGGTGGATAGAAAATGGCACGTCCTAATTATTTCCATTTTGAATTTGTGATTAACAAGTTTCAACATGTTTTCCAAATGTTTATCATCGGTAAGCGTCTTTCATATGAATTCTTGAATTATTTTTTTAACCACCTTTATTTAATCCCTGAGGCCTTCTGAGGTATTTGCATAACTTCTCTACATTAAAGACAAAAATCTTAAATCCTTTGTCAATTTGTCATCATTTTAAAATAGTTCTTTCTCATTTCCCTTCTTCAGTTTTAATGGCTTCCATTTTCAAATTTCTAGTCACTCTCTGTAGACTTTTTCCTACACTTGATCATAGCTAAGAGCCCACGAAGCCATGATCTTTTCCTTCGTAATTTTTCCACACATCATCATCCCTTCGTAGATGGAGTAAGTGCGGTTTTTAACTCGTTTCCCTGAGCCTTCAGTGGCGGGTGGAATAGGTACTTGTTGTATATTTAGATTGTCCCCGTGAATTTTGGGCTGAAAGCTCTTCATTGTCATGTTACTAACTATGCCATTTGGGAATGTGCAGAGGGGCTCAGTGTTCGCTGAGTATCAGAATTACCTGAGGAAGCTTTAAAAAAAACAACCCTGGCCCTATTCCAGACCATTTAAATCAGAATCTCTGCCCAATCAACATGATTTTTTAAATTTCCCACAAAAAACAACGAACCTCCCGAACGGATTTGAGTGTGCAGCCAACGGTGAAGACCGCAGCTGGAGACTGTCAGGGTAACGCTAGCGGATTTTGACACCTTTCTTTTTACTATGAATTATTTGAATGTGGTTTTTAAAAATAATAATAATAGTTTGTATCACTTACAGACACGACCAAAGGACCCAATTACTAAGCCATCAAATATGACCTCGAAACCGAGCTTGATGTTCAGCCTCAAGAAAACGCCGTCACCTCCCCACACAGCTAACCTAAGAAATTCCAGGGCAACACCCACAGAGCGTTACAGAGAAAAGAACAACTTGTTCCTTCTCTCTCCTCTGGTCTACATCGTCTTCATAAGCAAATAACCCAATAAAGTCACCTTTCAATAGTGCGGGGGTAAATGTTACACCTTTATTTCCTTTCCCAATATTTAATTTCTGGTTCTAACTCTCTGATCTTTGCTGGACGTATTTTTAAAGACATGTTCTATTTATTTTTTTCAAGTAAATGCTGAATTTTCAAAAAGAGGGCAGATGATGATGTTTTTAGCAGAAAGCTGTGCAGCCCAAACGTGGGATTCAGGCGGCAGGGGGAGCCTTGCGGCCACACGCGGCTTCCCCTCACTACATGCGATTGCTACTTACAGACCACCCGTCCCCAAAGTAAGTGTCCTTGGATAAGCTAATACTGGTGCTAAAAAAAACAGCGTGTTCGACGGGCTCTGTCCCTGACAAACTGTGATCAGGCAGATCACATGACCTCCCCGGGGTCCCTGCCATTAGGGGAGCGCAGAAGACCGAGGTTGGGCGGAGCAGAGAACAAGCACACAACATGTCATCTGCTGAGCCGCGTTTCGAACATTCACGACGTCTTCCTCCAGCTTCTGCTTGGGGAGGAGGGGCCGTTTGAACTCCACACGCAGACACGAAAACCTCGTCTTCTGACCAAGAAAAGGGCGTGGAAGGGGACAGGCAGGCGACTCCCACCGTTCCAGGTATGGACCCTCGTCAAGCACTGACCCAAAGCGGTTTGCGGTGCTTGCCCGAGCCCTCGCGGGGAGCCGGGGCTCCCGGTTCAGGGGCCTAGACGGAGGCCTGGAATCTGTATTTGCCACCGTTTCCCCCGCGAGTTCGAAGAGCGAGCCAGTTGTGCAAACACGAGGCAAAAGCGCCCAGCCCGGCCCCTCCCAGGCCGCGACCCCGACCCCGACTCGGCGGCGGCGGCGGCTTCCCTGTCACCCTGGAGAGAAAATGCACCCAGAGGCGGCGCCAGGGAGCGCTCGCGCGGGACGGGCCCGCGGGCTGCAGGCCATCTACGCGGCCTCAACCCCAGCGCGGGCGGCCGAACTCGCGTCCCAGCCTCGGGCTTCCCCCGCGCCGAAGCCAATGGGTCGCACGGCTTCCGCGCCACGTCCTCGGAGGCCAGGCCCTCGGGAAGGGACCCTGCCTTAAGTCCCTCGGAGCAACGGACGGGGTGCCAGCGGCGCCCGAGCCCCCGGCCCTCGGCTGGCCCGCGTCCTGGCTGCGCGCGTGGGGGTTGCCCGCATCCCGATCCAAGGCCTCTGTTTGGACAGAAGGCTCCAGGACGCCCAAGTGACGCTCCGCCGCGGCGCGAACCGTCCCCTCCCCCGGCTCCTGGGCCCAAGTCCGGCCTCCGGTCCGGGGCGCGCGACCGCGGAGTCGCAGCGGCAGCGCAGGCAGCGGAGGCGGTTCCGGCCGGGCCTGGGGAGGGAGGGGCGGTGCCGCGGGGAGCTGACGCCGCGCTCGGAGTCGGCCGGGCGGCGGGAGGGGGCGCGCACTCACCTCGTGGCGGCGAGTCCCGGGCGTCGCGCTCCGCGGAGCCGCCGGGGACCCGCAACGCAGCGCTCAGCACGGACGCCGCCAGCAGCAGCGCGGCCGGCGCCCAGGCCGCCCCGCTCATGCCCACCGCCCGCTCGGCCGCCCCTGCCGGCCCGCCGCGCCCCGCCCTGCGCTGCTCCGCCGCGGCCGCCCGCTCGCCCGTCATCGCCCCCTCCGCTGCCGTCGCCGCGGCCTGACTCACCGCGGAAGGGGAGGCCCCCGGGGCGGGGCCGGGCCGTGCTAGGTCCCGCGCTGGGGGAGCTGGCCAGGAGAGAAGTCGAGGCTCCGCGCCCCGGTGCGGGGTGTGTCTGTCCTCGGGAGGAGAAACGTCCCCGAGAGAGGCCGCGGCGGGCCCGGAGACTTCCTCCTCCCTCCGCCTCCCCCGGCGGTGTTCTCCCAAACTCCGGCGCGCGCCGGCCACCCTCCACCCTCCGCAAGGGTGTCAGAGCCCTCCGTCCCGGTTTTGGAAAACGCCTCAGTAAGCAAGACTGCCAAGTCCCTGCCCTCCAGGCGTTCATTACGCAGAGAGAGGCACGACTTAGAAGTCACCAAGCGGTCCCACCTCTTGGAGGAGCCCCCGGCCAGGCTGATGAAGTGGAAGGGAGCGGGCAGGGGGGTCTGCACACCCACTCCTGGCTGTATGTCGGGAGACGCTGTCAAAAGTATGAGGGGCAGGTACAGTAACCTGTAGCAAAGGCGCTTTGTAACTGCAAAACCTTGTCGACAAGCTGAATGTCCACCAGCTAGAAAACGGACAAACCGCCCTACGGCAGGGGAAGTGCGCTACAGCTTCCCGCATCCGCACGGATGAACCTCAAAAAACAAGACTGGGGAAAATGCAAATTGCAGAATGCCCTTGTAATAACTTATATAAAGCAAAACAATACTGTATGTTGTTTAGGGACATCCATATATGTAATAAAAATACAACGGTACACATGCAGATGTCGTGGGACTTTTCCTTACTTCAGCTAAAGATGGATGGGGTCCTTTGTCACGCCGCAGGAAACATTACGCAGACAATGTGAAGGATAAGGCAGGGCTTTATTGGGTAAAAAGGAAGAAAAGGGGGAACAGGGACCCTCCTCACAGATTAAATCCCAGGTTCCAACGAGGAAGAGGAGGGGCCGGGCTCCTCCCCGCAGCAACGGAGAAGCGAACTTCCGTGGCTCCGCCCCGGGCCCGGTGCGCACTCCTCCCAGCGCGCAGGCCAGCTGGAGTTTTAGGGAGCCCTTCCCACCTGGCTATCTCATTCCCACCCCCAAAGAAGTCCATCTCACTGCCGTTAGAAGAAGGATAAGGACAGGGCCAAAGACCGATCGAAACTGCTTCCTACCGACAGGGGGCTCTATTTGGGAAAATGGCGGTCAGAGCTCCCTCAGGGGCTATTCTAAGAGTCCCCGGCAGAAGGGGCGATGGTCCAAGGCTCCAGCTGCATGACCGTTCCGAGTCTGATAGCCTGAAAGCGAAAAGAGACAAACCGGGTTATTAAAAAGCATGTCTCAGAATTAAACAAGGGGGCTTGGCGTGGTGGCTCACACCTGTAATCCCAGCACTTCGGGAGGCTGAGGTGGGTGGATCACTTGAGGTCATAAGTTGGAGAACAGCCTGGCCAACATGGTGAAACCCCGTCTCTACTAAAAATACAAGAATTAGCCAGCCCTTGGTGGCGCCTGACTGTACTCCCAGCTACTCGGGAAGTTGGGGCGGGAGAATCGCTTGAACCCAGAAGGCGGAGGTCGCAGTGTGCCGAGATCTCTGCTGCACCCCAGACTAAGCAACAGTGGGTCCGTCTAAAAAAAATTTTTTTTTAAATGAAACAAGGGGAGGCGTGAGGACAGCTCAAAATTCCTGAGGCCTTTTACCAATTTGTACACCGGGGGGCGGGGGGGAGCAAAATCCGAATGGTAAACAACTTTACCCTTTTGCTGGCATGTTGGACTTCTGAGTTCCCTTCTCCTAAAACCAATCCTAAGCCAACCAGTTTAAGGTTTGGGAAATTAAGTCTTTCCAATTTGAAGGATGCATCTGAGGGGGGTGTCCTGTAGGATGGAAACAATTACCTGTCTGTGAGGCAAGAACCGAAGAGGAGAAAGGATAAAAGAAGGCATTTTTTCAAAGGAGTCCCAGAGCTTCAAGATGCATTTGAAAGTGGTGCAGATGAAGATGAATGGCTACCCATCTAGAAAGTGGGGAGCAGGCATTCCTGGTTCCCTTCTCTTCCTAGTAGATACCTGGGGTACTAGGTGAGGGAGAGAAGAAAGCATCCTCTTTCCCTCTTCCATCCTTGCATCCCCGAGTCCTGGCAACCTCGGCAAGTGCTCCCATGGGTGCCAGAGGGGCTTGCATCATGAAGCAGGGCTCTAGGGGGTGGGAATGATCTGGGCTGCCCATGTACGCCCTTATCATCCCTGCTGTCAGTAGCCTTGGAGTTCCCTAGACCTCATTTATGCTGAGGAGTTGAGGGTTGCATGGACTCCTTACCATAAGCCGAACGCTCAGGTAAAACTGTGGAACTGAGTCCTCCAACACGGGAGAGAAAAGCATGTCTTGTGACACACCAGGTGACTGGTGGTTAGAGGTATGCTTGCTAGGATTTGGATGCATGGGCTTGGCTTTGATTACTTTCCCAAAAGGAAACCTCTGAATGATGGGCAACCTATTTATTCCCATCACCTGGCAGAATTTGCAGGATAATTGCTCAGAATGAGAATACTAATCCAGATTTTTAACATTACCCATTTCTCTCGTTCTTTCTGAGCTGCAGCTGGAGATTACCGGCTGGTTCACACAAACAAGCAAGTTTAGTCTAAAAATGTAGGCAAAAACTTAAAAACAACTGAATTTAGGCCGGCGCGGTGGCTCACACCTGTAATCCCAGTATTTTGGGAGGCTGAGACGGGAGGATCATGAGGTCAGGAGTTCAAGACCAGCTTGACCAACATGGTGAAACCCCGTCTCTACTAAAAATACAAAAATTAGCTGGGCGTAGTGGCGCACGCCCCGTAATCCCAGCTAGTCAAGATGCTGAGGCAGGAGAATTGCCTGAACCTGGGAGGTGAAGGTTGCAGTGAGCCAAGATCGTGCCACTGCACTGCAGCCTGGGTGACAGAGTGAGACTTTGTCTCAAAAAACAACAACAAAAAAACAACTTAAGAAACAGATGGCAAATGTATAAGTTTTGGAACATAATTTCGCTCCAGTCCTCGTTTTCGTTAAAAAAAAAAAAAAAAGAAATTATGATGGGACTCAATTGTTTGCAAAATAGATTTTAGTGTCATACTGGGTCTGGTTATTTGCATAAAGTGCAGCAAGAATAATTATTTCTACATAGGCCTTTTATTGGCTTTGATGAAACTCTGTTCCACAGAGAATCTCAGATAAGACCTTTTAAAGCCAAGCCCAGCCATGAGCTAGGCTAATCCTCTCCCCTTAAGGTCCCAGGATAAACTTGGAGCCCCTGGACCTGTTAGAAAGTGACATTATTTACTGACCACAGGTCAGGAACCCTGTCCAGGGGCTGCATAGACAAGAGTATGAGGCTTGTATTGGCTCTGCGAGTCAAGATTTGTAGGGTCCAGCCCTACAGGGTTCTGTGAGCCCCCCGCTGCTGGTGCAGTGACGAGAAACCGTACAAATAAAAGACACAGCCAGGTACGGTGCCTCATGCCTGTAATCCCAGCACTTTGGGAGGCCGACGTGGGTGGATCACCTGAGGTCAGGAGTTTGAGACCAGCCTGACCAATATAGTGAAACCCCATCACTAAAAAATAATAATGATAATAATAAAGAAATAGACACAGACGTAGAGATAGCGAAAAGAGAGTCTGGGCCCGGGGGTCCACTGCCAACCAAAGCGCAGAGTCCTGCAGTGGCCCCGAGTGCCTGGACGCTCTAACTTCTATTGAGTACAAAGCAGGGGGCAGAGAAGGTCGGGTGAGGTAACGGTGGTCAGTGACAGGGTGAGATAAATCACGTGTCTTGGAGATAGGGGGCCCAGAACTTTCAAGTAGCTGACGAGGAGAAAACCTAATACGTCAGCACTCTTTGCATATTTGTCAGAAATATCAGGGACATTAAGATTATGTTACTATTATTAATTCTCATCTTCTGAGAAAAAGAGAAACCAGGTGCAGAAGTGGAGCGTGAGAGTGGACATGGAACATGACCACTGAAGCGCAGCATCACACAGAGATAGTTAAGCCCCCGGATGTCTGTGGGCCTCCCTGACAGCCATCAGGCCTTACCACAAGAGCTTGGAGGACCGGAGTTTTCTCCTAATTCCCCAGGAAGGAGATGTCTCGGCCATTTTGGACATCTCCTTCCCTAGCTGGCTAAACGGTGGGCACCTTCACAGTGCTGGCGCTGCCGCACAGACAAGGTGCCCTCCAGCAGCCCTTGTGCAGGCATGACAGAGGGCTTAGAGCACCTTGCCTTAGGATCGCTTTGTTCATAATGTCACCTCAGCTCCATGCTTCATAACCTGATAATCATTAGTAAAATTAAAGGTTATATTGATTGTAGATGATTATATAAGGGAGTAACTATGTGCTTATATTTCTAATTCTTTTCTAAATCAATATTCATATGGGAATAGGCTGAGACTTCAGACCCTTGCCACGGCACTTGTGGGATTCCCCTCCCACAAAGATGACTGACTCTTTTTTTTTTCTTTTTTTTTTTTTGAGACAAAGTCTCACTCTGTTGCCCAGGCTGGAGTGCAGTGGCACGATCTCAGCTCACTGCAACCTCTGCCTCCCAAGTTCAAGCAATTCTCCTGGCTCAGCCTCCTGAGTAGCAGGGATTACAGGCACAGCCTTTCACTCAAAGCCTTGGGAAAATAACCAGTTTTTCTAATTGTGTCTTGTTGCAAAAGATAAATGGATTGTTACTGCACTGATGCAGACAACTATCTTTCCATAAGTTAAGAATACTCACAGATAGTTTCCAAATTCTAGAGGAACTAGGCCAGGCATGGTAGCTCACAGCTAATCCCAGCACTTTGGGAGGCCAAGGCAGGTGGATCACTTGAGGTCAGGGGTTCAAGACCAGACTGGCCAACATGATGAAACCCCATCTCTACTAAAAATACAAAAAGTAGCCAGGCATGGTGGCACACACCTGTAGTCCCAGCTACTTGGGAGGCTACAGCAGGAGAATCACTTGAGCCTGGGAGGCAGAGGTTGCCGTGAACCAAGATCACTCCATTGCACTCCAGCCTGGGTGATAGAGCAAGACTCTGTCTCAAAAAAAAAAAAAAGGAACCAGGCAAAGAGAAACAAACGTGCTCCAAATTTTGTTCACACAAGTATATCTTTCTCCATTATTAAAGACCATAAATAGTTTAAAATAAGTTTCCTTGACTCTGAAAAACAAAACAAAGACTGGCAATATTCCCAGCAAGTTAAAAAGGTTGCTTCAGCTTTCTGAGTTCAGTCCATTTAGTTCTTGTTCTGCTTGATATTTGTGAACACTTCATCTCTTTATGAGTCCTATACAATTTCCTTTATGCCAATGTTCCAATCTCCAAAGTTACCAGAAACCTGCATTTGAGAGTACCTATCAAAGTCCTATTGCTTATTATAAACCATCTTTTGAAAAGGATTAAAACAAGACAACAATTGTCTGTGAATAGCAAAATGAATGTCCAGGGTAGTTGCCGTTAAAAACACAATTAACAAAGAAGTTTGGTTATCTCCATCGTTTACAATAACTTCACATAACAACCTTAATTATGATTGACAGCATATACTTGGACATTACAATTTTAGAAATCCCATACAATTTTGGAACATATATTAGCATTATTCACAAAAATATAACCTAAAGAAAACTGAACAACATTTTGGCAATCCCATGTACCTAAACATGTCAAACGACCTTGTTCCCCTATTTTTCTGGATGTTGCAGGTACCCTCTGAACCACCCAAAAAGCCAGACATCGGGAAAGACAATTTTGAAACTGAAGTTTGATTTTAGGAAAGCTGTTAAATATATTTGAAGTTTAAAACACTTGATGTAGTGAAATAGAATTCCAGATTACCATAAATTATTTATTTTGCCAAAATGATGACTCAGAAATTTTAAAGAAGCAAAAACCTTTTATAACCCTCTACAGATTTTGCCAAAGAGCAGATTAGTGCTTTAAGAATACCTTGTTTTGCTTTTATTTCAATGCTTAATTTACAGAAAAAACACATAATACCCTTTTGAATTAATCAATATGTTCACATAGAGAACCCCTTTGCAAGATTAATTTCCACAATGCTTCCACTACTTGTTTGAACCTTCAACTTCATCCCATCTAATTTAAAGCAATCTTTGGCAGGGTACAGTGGCTCATGCCTGTAATCCCAGCACTTTGGGAGGACGAGGAGGCAGATCACCTGAGGTCAGGAGAATGAGACCAGCCTGGCCAACATGGGGAAACACTTTCTCTACTAAAAATACAAAAATTAGCTGGGCGTGGTAGTGCACATCTATAATCCCAGTTACTTGAGAGGCTGAGGCAGGAGAATCTCTTGAACCCAGGAGATGGAGGTTGCAATGAGCTGAGATTGAGCCACTGCACTCCCGCCTGGGTGACAGAGTGAGGCACTGTCTCAAAAAACAAATTATTTAAAATAGTAAGAAAAAATTCCTTTAACCCTAGGCAAAAATTTACATTTCCATGCCTTCTTATAACCTTTTACAAAAAAACACATTTGACCAGGCGCCGTGGCTCACACCCATAATCCCAACACTTTGGGAGGCTGTGGTGGGTAGATCACAAAGTCAGGAGTTTGACTAGCCTGGCCAACATGGAAAAACCCCGTCTCTACTAAAAATACAAAAATTAGCCAGGCGTGGTGACACTCCCTGCAATCCCAACTACTCGGGAGGCTGAGGCAGGAGAATCGCTTAAACCCAGGAAGCAGAGGTTTCAGTGAGCTGGGATTGCACCACTGCACTTCAGTCTGGGCAACAGAGCAAGACTCTGTCCCAAAAAAACAAAACAAAAAACGTTTTACTGTTCTTAAACACCTTGCATGTAAATCTATTTCCAGTGGTCTCAACTACATGTTATAATAGTTAACTCCTACCAATTTTTAACTTTAATGTAAAACCTGGTAAGTTGTTTTGCATGCTAGGTGCAGCCAAGGTTTGACTCCTAGCATCATTAAGGGTGTGCTTAGTTCCATGTGTTCCCAGGCCTTAACAGTTGTGAAACCAGAAAATCAAACAGTTCTCAAAACCAAAAAGCAGTTTCTAACCCTAAAACACTTAGCAAACCTTGCATCTGACCTGCATAATTTAGTCCCCCATTTACATTTTGATGGCTTCTGCTTTTTACCAATAATGTTTAAAGCTGTTTTTATTTCTCAAAGATTAAAGTCACATGAACTGAAAGATACCGCTGCTTTAATTTTCTCTTTTAAAAAATATTTGATCTAAGCACTTGTGTTTTTTTAGGCCAAATTAATTAGAGCTCTTTTTACAGACATCATACATAACACATATACAGTTACACAGGCAGGCAGAAGAAAACCAATCGCTGGGTCAGACCCTTTAAGAGACAGGGCTAGGAAAACATGCAGATATCAAACCAGAAAGGAACTCATTCCCTAAGGCAGAATTGCTAAACAAAGCCACACCAGGGAGTTAGTTAGAGGCCAAGCCCCAGGTTGTAAAACAACACGGAGGCCTGCAGTGAAGTTCCCTAGGAACCACACAGACAGACAAAGCACCCCAGTGTGCAGGCCAGCTGGGAGTTTCTCTAGGGACCCTTTCCCACTTGGCTGTCTCAGAAAGATAAGCATTAAATTATAAGGATTGAGAGCTGGAACGGAGGAGAATCTTAAGGGCTTCACTGGCAGCATTTCATTGCTTACGTGGGTGATAGGGTGCACCCTGTATTATATTTTATACTTTTTTGGGTGTCTGAATTATTTGATAATTTTTTAAAGCTACAAGACAGTGTGATTAGTGCTGTTAGGAGAAGGACGAGATGCTAAGGTGGCATTTGACAGAAGAACCCAGGCTTGTCTGGGAAGGCTTACAGGAGGACTGTCATTTAAGTTAGCCAGGAGAAAGCAGGAAGAGTGCTCCCAGAAGAAGGAACAGCCTTTCCAACAGCCCAGAGAATATGTCGCTTAGTGAAGGAACTGAAAGAAATCTGGGGCGAAGAGAACAGGGTTCTGTGATGGGAGAGGGGAGTCAGGAGGTGAACTAGACAGCAGAGTTGAGTACAGGCTTCTTCCTAAGCACAGTAGAAGCTGGTGGTGAGTTTGAAGGTGGAGAATAACTCAGGAAGTAATGGTCATGGGCTATCTCACAAACTCAAGTTCAGTCAAATCATTTTTCTCAAAGAAAGCCCCTATGCCAGAATGTCAGGAAGGTCAGGTACTCCCTCTTTCCTCTTCACCCCCTGCCCCACTGTTCAAAATCGAGGAGCTGACGGACGCTGGCATCAGAGAGGTCTGGCAAGGCCACGGCCAACTAGTCTTCTGCCTAACATACAGCAGCACCTCTCTCTGGCCCGGCCCTGGTGAAAGCCACAGGAGTCACTGAGTGAATGTGCCCTTCTCTTTTCGCTTGGAGGCCAGCTTTGTCACACCCTCCATGATCAGGAGTCTGTAGTTCCTGTCTTAGGGCTGCGCATAGCATAGCTGTTCCTGTACCGGAAGGACCCTTCCCCACCCAGACATCTCATGGCTCCTCCCTCACTTCATTCGGGTCTCATTTAAGGGGGTCTTCCACAATAACCCTATCTAAAGCTAAAATGTGCCCCACATCCTGCTTTTCTTCATTACGCTAATCTGTCATTATGTGTATTTTCCTGCCCCACTTGTACTAGAATGTACGTTCCATGAACGCAAGGAGTTTGTCCTACGGGTAAGGACCTTCTCATTAGACTCTCATACATCAACAACAGCTCCAAAATCTCATGGCTTACCCCAACAAAAATCCCTTTCCTGTTCACACTAATGCTCACAGCAGAAGAGGCAGTAGGAGGACCAGGCAGCAAAGCCTACACTGGCTCTTCAAGCGCCTGCCTAGAAGACATGTCTATGATTTCCTCCGCATTTATCTGGCCAGAGCAAGACATATGGCTCCATGTGACCAATAGATTCAACACCTGTTCAACTCTCAGCAACTAGAAAAAGAGAGAACTTCCGGCCAGGCACAGTAGCGCACGCCTGCAATCCCAGCACTTTGGGAGGCTGAGGCGGGTGGATCACCTGAGGTCAGGAGTTCGAGACCAGCCAGACCAACATAGAGAAACTCCGTCTCTACTAAAAATACAAAAATTATCCAGGCTTGGTGGCGCATGCGTAATCCCACTACTCAGGAGGCTGAGGCAAGAGAATCACTTAAACCTGAGAGGCATAAGTTGTGGTGAGCCGACATCGCACCATTGCACTCCAACCTGGGCAACAACTGTGAAATTCCATCTCAAAAACAGAAAGAAAGAAAAGATAGAACTTTCTCAGTATGATAAAGGCATCTCTAAACAACAGCTAACATGACATTTGCAAAGACTGAATGCTTCCCTCCGTGGATCAAGAACCATGCAAGGATACACAATAAGGCAAAGAAATAAAAAGCGACAAACTGGCTCCATTCAAAGACGGCTGATTGTACGTGAGGAAAATCTTAAGGAATCTACCCCTCAAAAAGCTACTGGAACTAATGAGTTTGTGAAGGTCACAGAATTCAAAGTCAATATACAAAAATCAATTTTATTTTTATTATCTGGATATAACTGGATGTTGACACTGAAAAAAACTGGAATTTACAATAGATTTTTTTCTTATAAAATGGAAATTTTTTTTTTTTGAGACAGAGTTTTGCTCTTGTCACCGAGGTTGGAGTGCAATGGGACCATCTTGGCTCACTATAACCTTCCCCTCCTGGGTTCAAGAAATTCTCCTGCCTCAGACTCTTGAGTAGCTGGGACTACAGGCATGCGCCACTATGCCCAGCTAATTTTTTTGTATTTTTAGTAGAGACGGGTTTCACCATTTTGGCCAGGCTAGTCTCAAACTCCTGATCTCAGGTGATCTGCCCACCTCAGCCTCCCAAAGTGGGAATTTTTTAAATTTAACAAAACAGGTACAAGATCAGAACACAGAAAACTACAAAACATTTGAATGAAATTAAAGAATACCTAAGAAGTTGGAGAGATATACTGTGTTCCTAGATTGGAAAAATCATTACTGTTAAGATGCCAGTTCTCTCTAAATTGATCTTTAACTTCAGTGCAATCCCAGTCAAAATTCAAGGAGTTTTTGTTGTTATTAAAACTGACAAGCTGATTCTAAAACTTTATGTGGAAATGCAAAGGACCTAGAATGGCCAAAACAATTTTGAAAAATAACAAAGTTGCAGGTCTTACAACTACCTGATGTTAAGATATACTAAAAAGGGACAGGATAGAGAGCCTAGAAATAAACACACACACTGGCTTTTTCGCCAAGCTGCCAAAGGAATTGAATAAAGGAAAGGATAATCTTGTCAATAAATAATGTTGCAACAACTGGATATCCACATGGAAAGAACCTTGATTCTCACCTCACACCACATACAAAACCGAACTAAAAATAGATTACTGATCTCAACAAAAAAGCTAAAACTATAAAACTTCGGGAACTCCATGACCTTGGATTAGGCAAAGATTTCTTAAATAGCATGTAAACCATTAAAAAAGAAAAACTGTAATGAAAGACATTGCTAAGAAAATGGAAGGCCAAGTCACTATGAGAAAATATTTGTAAAACATATATCTGAAAAAGAGTCTTAATACCAGAATTTATAGCGAACTCTTACAATCCAATAATAAAGCAAATGACTTTATTTTTAAATGGGCAAAAGATTCATGTATCAAAAAATATATGAACTGCCAATAAACATGAAAAGGTACCTAGCATCATCTGTCTTTAGGAAAATGCAACTTAAAACTACACTGAATCCTGGCATTTTGGGAGGCCAAGGCAGGAGAATTTCTTGAGCCCAGGAGTTCAAGATCAGCCTAGGTAACGCAGTAAGACGCCATCTTTACAAAAAATACAAAAATTAGCTGAGCATAGTGGCATGCACCAGCTTCTTGGGAGGCTGAGGTGGGAGAACTGCTGGAGCCTTAAGGAGGCTGAGGCTGCAGTAAGCCATGATTGTGCCACTGTGCTCCAGCCTGGGCAACAGAGCAAGGCCCTCAAAAAAATAAAACCACTTACACTGAAAACTAATCACACCCGTTAAAACAGCTAAAATTAAATAGGCTAAAATCAATAACAAGTGTTGGCAAAGACGTGGATCAAACGGAACTCGTACACTGCTAGGGGAAAATAAAATGGTACAAATAATTTGGAAAACGGTTGCAAATCTATGAAATTAAACATACACTGACATATGACCATCTGACCAATCAGGTATTTGCTCAAAACAAATGAAAACAATTGTTACACAAAGACTTGTATTTTAAGGTTAACAGCAGTTTTATTCATAATAATCCAAAACTGGAAACAATGCAATATCCATCAGCAGGTAAATGAAGAGTGTGGTACAGCCATACAATGGAATAACTATGCACCAATACATATAACCTACTGATACATGCAACAACAGAGATGAACCTCAAAAACATTACACTGAACAAAAGCAGATGCAAAAAATATATACTACACTATATGCTGTGGTTTAAATACTTGCGTCCCTCCAAAATTCATGTTGAAACTTAATCTCCAATGCAATAGTAATAAGAGGTGGGTCTTTGGTGGGTCTTTGGTAAGCTCTTCCATGGTAAATGAGCTTAAGCCCTTTAAGAGAGGGGCTGCACACAGCATTTGCCCCCACCTTTTTTAAATTTTTTATTTTTTGCCCATCTGCCCCATCTACCATGTGAGGACACAGTGTACAAGGCACCATCTTCAAAGAAGAAACTGGGCCCTCAGACACCAAACCTGCTAGCGCCTAGATCGTAACCTTTTCGGCAGCCAGAACTGTGAGAAATAAATTCCCATAATTTATAAATTACCCAGTCTCAGGTATTTTGTTACAGCACCACAAACAGACTTAGACACTGTATGATTCCAATACTGGAACTCTAGAAAAGAAATTCTAATTTTTCTAAAAAGAAAGGAGAGAGTCATTGCCTGGAGCCAGCAGAGGGGAAAGGATTGATTGGGATGGGAAACAGGAATTTGCCGGTGTGACAGAAATGTTTTGTCTCTTCACCTATGGGGATAGTGACGCAAGTACATAAATGTATCAAAACTCATCGAACACTTAAAACTGTTGCATTTTATTACACGATGAGTCAAGAAGTGGAGTTTTTAAAAACTCAATTATATTTCTTCCTGGAGCAAAGAATGACTCTGAGGTTTCTGGCTTGGGAAACCAGATGCATGCTGTGCCACCTACAGATGAGGAAACACAAAGCAGATTCTGAAGGAAACACAAAAACCAGATTATCTGGGAAATCTTGAGCCTGAGATGTTCTTTAGAAAAATGTTCATTTAAATATCTTCTCCATTTATTAATTGGACTGTTTGGATTTTGTGTTGAATTACAGGAGTTCTCTATGATCACTGGATGTCAATTCCTTATTAGATATATGAACCTGCAAATAAAATAGATGTACAGGTCTGGTGAAATAAGAATTTGGGAAAAATCAGCACATATATGGCAAGTGAATGAGATCACCCAGGTAATGTGTTTAAGGCTAACAACAGAACCTTCAGAAGTACTAGGGATGGACAGAGACTGAGAAGCCAGAGTGACAGGAGGAAAACTAAGAGAGTATGATGTCACAGAAGCCAAGGCTTGTATATTACAAGGAGGAAACAACAAAAGATTATACACTCAAAGCCAGGCGCACTGACCCACTCACGTAATCCCAGCACTTTGGGAGACTGAGGTGAGTGGATCACGAGGTCAGGAGTTCGAGAACAGACTGACCAACATGGTGAAACCCCATCTCTACTAAAAATACAAAAATTAGCTGGACGTAGTGGTGCACACCTGTAATCCCAGCTACTCTGGAGGCTGAGATAGGAGAATGGCTTGAAACCAGAAGGGAGAGGTTGCAGTGAGCCTAGATCATGCCACTGCACTCCAGCCTGGGTGACAGACACTCTGTCTCACAAAAAAATAAAAATAAAAAAATAAAAAGATTATCCACTCAACTAAGCTACCCAGTCCTTAGGAACCCAGTGACAGCACTTTCTGGGCAGTAGTAGCAGCAAAGGTCCAACTGCCTTGGGTAAAGGAGTCAAAGGACTATAAAGAAGTGGAGGCATTTCAACAAATAATGCTGGGATACTTGGACAGCCAAATGCAACAGAACGATGTTTGACACTGACTTTACATCATATATAAAAATTAAATCAAAGACCTTAATGGCTCAAAGACCTTAATGTAATAGCAAAAACTATAAAATTCTTAGAAGAAAACATAGGAGTAAATATTCACGACCCTGGATTTGGCAGTGGATTCTTACATGCAACACCAAAAGCAAGAGCAACCAAAGAAAAATGCAGATACATTTTGTAAGGCCGGTTGCCTTGCTGGGAGCACGGATGCACAACCCCCACCGCCAGGAGCTCAGAAACATCCCCCCTCCCCTAGCCGGGAGCTCGTTCACACCCCCCCGCCCCTCGCCAGGAGCTCGCGCACACCCCCCCTCCCTTGCCAGGAGCTCACGCACACACCTCCTTCCCTCGCCGGGAGCTTGGACACACAGCCCCCCCCACCGGGAGCCGAGAAAAAAAGTCCCACCAGGACCTACCTGATAGCATTTTGTCCCATCTGGGCCCCACTCCTCACCTGCCATTTTGTCCCATCCGGGCCCCACTCCCTGCCTGCCATTTTGTTCCATCCGGGCCCCACTCCCCACCATTTTGTCCCATCCAGGCCCCACTCCCCACCATTTTGTCCCATCTGGGCCCCACTCACCTTGGGCACAACCAATCACATGCCTCCACTCCCTATAAAACCCCATGTCTGAGAGGAGTCCGCGTGACTTCTCCGGCCCCTCCTGTTGGACCGCAGAACCTCACCCGGGAGCCTGAATAAAACCCTTTGCATTGAATCTTCTTGTGCTGACCTCAGTTTCTTCTCTTTAAACTTGGCGAGAACAAACCTTACATATGGTGCCAAAACCCGGGGGGAGTTGTAAGACCCCTCCTGGGGGAAACTGACTTCTCCACACAAAGCCGGACCGGGAAGCCACCGTTCCACCACAAAGTAAGACTTCTGTTGCCCACTACCCCACCCACTGTCTGCCTCATAAGGTCCTGCTCGAAACCGCTGCAGCGTCAGGGATTCTCGCCGTGGGTCCAGGACCCCGGCCCCATCTCGAGGACCTGAGCATAGAGGAGACGTCCTTACACTCTTGTCTTCTCCCCGTGAGGGGTTTCTCAGGGTCAGGATTTTGAGGGAGATGTCCCCACCTTCCTGAACCGTCTTGTCTCCGGTGCTCGGTAGCGCGGCTCGGGACGCTGAGCCGCTCTTCCGACCATCTCTGCAGCAGCGACTGAGGTGTGGGTACTCAGAAGCCCCATTCGAGCAGCCCTGCCTCAGGGCAGAGCCAAACCCCCCGGCTTATACCAAAATCTTTATTTTAAACTAGCCCAATTGGCATAAACGCTCCTGTTAATGTAAGAAACTGTATTTTCGGTTTCCTTCTTTTTCTGTTTCTCTCTTTTTTTCTCTTTTCTTCTCTCTCTCCCTCTCAAAATGACAGCCGTACCTCACCCTAAAGATGGCGGCCGCTTCCCGCTCTTAGCGCTCGCTCGCTCGCTCGCTCTCTCTCTCTCTCACTTAAGATGGCAGTCACTTCCCGCTCCTAACTCTATCTTTCTCTCTCTTTCTCCCTCTGTCCCTCTCTTTAGTTTCTCTTCCTAATTCCAATGCGAGTGAGTGAGTGAGTGAGTTTATGTGTAGTCCCACGGCCTAACAGCTACGGGGCTTGTGTGGGCCTCCACCCATGGTTCCACGGGGACGTCATAAGGCATAACTGTGATTCACCTCTGGACTGAAAAGTTCTGAGGTGACCAGGCCCGAGGGTTATATGGGTACACCTTAGCCAAGACGCCCCTGAAACATCCCTTCAGGGATGTGGCCGGGAAGGCATCAGACTGGTCTCCCATCTGGGGGGCACCCACCCTTTGTCTGTCAGTCTTGTATGTGGTACTGTCTTTATTGTAACCTCTAATTTTGCCATGTGGCAGACAGTCCTAGCCTGGTCTCTCTTTGTTTTCCTCCTTATTACCATCATTGCATATATGGTACTGTCTTTATTGTACCCTCTAATTTACCTATGTGGCAGACAGCCCTAGCCCTGTCTCCATCGCCCAGGTGCTCCTAGCCAAAGAAACCTCCTCTTTGCCCTTAGCCCCTCCACCCTCCTTCTCTTCCTTTTCTGACTCCGACATGCCTGAGGAACTCTCCTCTCTGCTTGCCCAACCCAATAATCCTCTGCCCTATGACAGACCTCAACCCCCCTCAGCTTCTCCACCTCCTAATTCCAACCTGGCCTCTCCTGTTAGTGCTCACACCCGCTCACACTGTGCTCCTAACGACGAAACCTCCCTCCTTTGCCCCCTCTGCAAGGTGGCCGGAGTAAAGAGCATTGTCCGAGTGCACGCTCCCTTCTCCCTCTCCAATCTATCCATCCTCACCCCAGACGAGCGGGACTGGGTTTTTACAGCAGCCCGAGCTCTTGTAGCAACCCTGAGACCGGCAGCCCACCAAACATCCGGTGGGGGAGGTCCATCAAAACCCTTCCAAAAGGCTCCAAGGGCCCGGCCCAGGCCCTGTTTCAGATGTGGTCAAGAGGGACATTGGGCCCAGCAGTGCCCCTGTCCTCGTCCACCTCCTGGACCTTGCCCAAACTGCAAGCAGACTGGACACTGGAAGGTTGATTGCCCGTCCTGGACCACAGGCCCACTCCCCGCACCTCTATGTGAGGAGCAGGCTGGTCCACAGGAAGCAATCCCTTTGCCTGAATTTCTCGGCCTTCTGGACGACTGATGCAGCCCGGACTCGAGGACCCCCATCACCCTTGCCGAGCCCAGGGTAACACTGCAGGTAGCGGGTAAGTCCATTTCCTTCTTAGTAAACATGGGAGCTAACTATTCCTTCCTACTCAGGGCCTAGCATACCTTCCCAGGTCTCAGTCCTTCTTTACCATTCCTCTACACTCTAAGTCTTACTTTCTCTTTGAAAATCCTTCAGCCAGCCTTCATCCCACTTCTCTACTCACCTCGGCTACTTTGTTTCCTCTTCCATCCCATTCCCCCTCCCCAGCCCATTCCCCAGGTGTAACAATGGATACATTTGTTACACCTCAGAAGGGCCTAACCTTCCTCTCTCTAGCCCAGACCTTACCTCTTCACCTCCGAGAGGATACTTTTAGTGTAGTGGGACCCTAACCAAAGTTATAAATGCCTCTCTCTCCTCCCTTTGTGTGCCCATTACTATAGTCTCTCAGTTAAAGGTATACAGGTAAGCTGAGCTCCTATCTCTCCTTACGCCTCCCTCTGCTCCCCGAAACAAACGAGCAGTCTGTCTTCCTCCCAATAGTTGTTGGTCTCTCTCTAGCAACCTCTCTTGCAGCAGCTGGACTTGGGAGCAGTGCCCTAGGGTACAGTGTCACTTCAGCTGCTCAACTGGAAGACAAGCTCCGTGTGGCCACTGAAGCGTCAGCCACCTCTCTGGCCTCCCTCCAGCGACAAATCACATCACTGGCCCAGGTAACTCTCCAAAACCGATGGGCCCTTGCCCTATTAATGGCGGAAAAAGGAGGCACCTATATGTTTCTCCGGGAAGAATGCTGCTATTACATCAATGAATCAGGCCTAGTAGAAGAGAACATCAACACCCTCCACCGTCTCCAGGAAGACCTCCGTAAAAAGCAAAATACAGGAGTTTTGTCCCTAAACTGGTGGCATCCCATGCTTGCCTGGCGAACCCCTATCATCACTCCTATCATCGTAATCTGTTTGCTATTACTAATAGCTCCTTTTCTTCTCAGGTTCCTACAAGCTCGTATGCGAGAAATTAGATGAGTGGCTGTTAACCAAATGCTGCTTCATCCCTTCGTCCGATTCTCAGTCAAGGCACCAGCCAACTGACCTGTCCCCCTTACTTCACCCCTATTCAGCAGGAAGTAGTCAGAAAGAGTGGCACCCTCTATCTATCACCAAAAGGTCGGAATGTAAGGCCAGCTGCCTTGCCAGGAGCACAGACGTGCACACACCCCCTCGCCAGGAGCTTGGACACACACCCCTTCCCCTCGCCAGGAGCTCAGGCACACCCCCCCTCCCTCGCCAGGAGCTTGGACACACACCCTCCTAACTGGGAGCCCGGAAAAAAAGCCCTGCCAGGACTTACCCGATAGCATTTTGTCCCATCCGGGCCCCACTCCTCGCCTTCCATTTTGTCCCATCCAGGCCCCACTCCCCGCCTGCCATTTTTGTCCCATCCGGGCCCCACTCCCCGCCTGCCATTTTGTCCCATCCGGGCCCCACTCCCTGCCTGTCATTGTGTTCCATCCAGGCCCCACTCCCCACCATTTTATCCCATCTGGGCCCCACTCACCTTGGGCACAACCAATCACACGCCTCCACTCCCTATAAAACCCCAGATCTGAGAGGAGTCCGCGTGCCTTCTCCGGCCCCTCCTGTCGGACCGCAGAACCTCACCCGGGAGCCTGAATAAAACCCTTCGCATTGAATCTTCTTGTGCTGGTCTCAGTTTCTTCTCTTTAAACTCGGCGAGAACAAATCTTACACATTTGACTTCATAAAAAATTAAAACTTTGTGTATCAAAAGACACTACCAAGAAAGTGAAGACAACATACCTGGAAGAAAATAGCTGCAAATCATATATCCGATAAGGAACTAGTATAAGGAATACATAAAGAACTCCTACAACTCAATAACAACAAAAAAACAATCTGATTTGTAAATGGGCAAATTTAAAAACCGACAAAAAAATCTGAATAGACATTTTTCCCAGGAAGATATACAAATAGCCAACAAGCATATGAAAAGGTACAAGATCATTAGTCATCAGGAAAATGCATATCAAAACCACAGTGAATCCTGTGTTCACATACTGGAAGCCTTAATAGTGGTAAGATGTCAATACTACCCAAAGCACTCTACAGATTAAATGCATTATCTATCAGACTTCTGATGGCAGAATCCCAAAAATATAAAAATCCATCTAAAATGTATATGAAATCACAAGGGACCCTGAACAGCCAAAATAATATTAAAAAAGAAAAAGTTGGGCTGGGCGCGGTGGCTCACGCCTGTAATCCCAGCACTTTGGGAGGCCGAGGCGAGTGGATCACAAGGTCAAGAGATCAAGACCATCCTGGTCAACATGGTGAAACCCTGTCTCTACTAAAAATACAAAAAATTAGCTGGGCACGGTGGCGCGTGCCTGTGATCCCAGCTACTCTGGAGGCTGAGGCAGGAGAATTGCCTGAACCCAGGAGGCTGAGGTTGCGGTGAGCCGGCATCGCGCCATTGCACTCCATCCTGGGTACCAAGAGCGAAACTCCATCTCAAAAAAAAAAAAAAAAAAAGAAAAAGAAAAAGTTGGACATCTCACACTTCTGAATTTCAAAAAGTACTACAAAACTATGGTAATCAAAAAACCGTGAGCCCGGCTCTCAACTCCTCCACAACAAAGGACCAAAAAAGCAAGGAGATAACCACGAGTCAGGTAGAGCACCAAAGACAGAACACTTTAACTCAGCAGGGAAGTGACAGGGAACCTCTGAGGCACAAAAGGAGCAGTAAACAAAGCAGCCAGTGTGTCTTGGATTGGCTCAGAGGTAGGAAGGACATCTCATTTCCAGGAAAAGAAAAGTGAAAGAACCCTAGTGGTCCACATTCCCAGGACAGATGCCGGCACCCACAGAGGATGCCATCAGCCTTCACAGGCCCTAAGCCCAGTATACGGAGTTGCCTGGACTCCATGCAAATGTGTTGTTCCAGAAAGGGAATTCTACTGGATCCTACCCACATCCCAAGAAACATGCTGCTGTGGCACAGCACCATTTTAAAAGCCTAGCCCCCACCAGATTATATCCTGCCTTGGGGTCCAATAGCCCCTGCAGTCCACATCCCTGAGCCCCCAGGAACACCCTCCCACATCCAACCAGAAGGCTGCAATACCACAACTACCCAGCAATGCAGCCAGGTTCCCAGTACTTTGACCCATGTAGTGTCTTATAACCCAGGGAACAGGCAGTGTAGCACACCAGGGAGGCTGCCCCCAGGAAAAAGGGAGCTGAAGCTCCCAGAATCTGGAAGCCACCTTCCCAACACCAATGCCACCAAGAGAACCCTGCCCCTCTCAGCAGGGCAACAGCACACCTGCGTGCACCTTCAGGGGGCCTGAGGACCAGTGTGTCCATATGTGCCATCCAAGAACCTAAAGACAGCCCTGCCCTACCCACTGCCACCAGTGTTCTCAGGTGCCATCTTTCCTTCATGCCACTACTGGTGCCTACATGCTCTGTCAGGGGGCCTGAGGACTGGCCAACCCCATCCAACACCACTGGTGGCCACACACACAATCCCAAGGCCTGAACAGGCCTGCCCCACCTACCACCACCAGTGCCCAAGCAACTGCATCACCTAGGGAATGGAAACTAGCCCATTCATCCTGCCACAGGTACTGCCAACAGCTGTGATTGCCACCTGAGGGTCCAATGTCCAGCCCACTGCTGCTACTGCCAGCACCATAAATTTTGCCCTGGGGCTTGAGGACCAGCCAACCTGGGCCCCCCACTACCATTCAGTACCAAGCGCTTACACCAGCTGGGGTCCTGAAGACCAGCATGCCCAGCCCATTGCCAGCCACCACAGCTAATGCCTGCACATGCCACCAAATGGCCCAGGGACTGGCCCCTCTGGCACCCCTGTCCCCAGAAAAGCCCCACAACAGTCTCAACTAACAAAAACAGCTTAAGCCACTGAGGACTCACAGACACCAGTGACACTGACTACAGCTGAAGAAATCATTGATACTGTGCCCACCAGAATGAAAGCCAAAACATCCTACTCAGCCAAAACTATAGATATGCCTACAAAAAAGTATTTCCTTATGAAAGCCAATCCATAAAATTGGAAGAAGCAACTATTCCACTAGATGAATAGATATCAATGTAAGGACACAAGAAATATGAAAAAGCAAGGAAACTTGCCCCAAAGAGATACAATACCTCCAAAGAGACGCAATGATTCTCCAGTAACACATCCAAAAGAAAAGGAAATCCATAAAAATGCATGAAAAAGGCCAAATATGGTGGTTCACGCCTGTAATCCCAGCACTTTGGGAGGCCGAGGCAGGCAGATCACCTGAGGTCAGGAGTTCAAGACCAGCCTGACCAGCATGGAGAAACCTCATCTCTACTAAAAATAAAAAATTAGCTGGGCGTGGTGGTGCATCCCTGTAATCTCAGCTACTAAGGAGGCGGAGGCAGGACAATCGCTTGGACCCAGGAGGCGGAGGTTGCAGTGAGCCAAGATCACGTCATTGTACTCCAGCCTGGGCAACAAAAGCGAAACTGTCTCAAATAATAAAAATAATAAAAGGCCTGAAAAAGAATTCAAAATAATGATCTTAGGGAAGCTCAGCAAGTTACAGATAATACAAATGAATTAGGGAAACAATTCATGATCTGAATAAGACACTCAACAGAGACAGACAGAAAAATAACCAAACAAATCCTGGAACTGAAAAATTCAAAGAATAAAATTTTTAAATACAACTGAGAGCATCAAAAGTAAACTAGAGAAAGCAAAACAAAGATTTTCTGAACCTGAAGACAGGTCTTTTGGAGTAATCCAGTCGGACCAAAAAAATGGGACACCATCAAGTGAACACATATTTAAATTGTGAGTGTTTCAGAAGAGGTGAGAAAAGGCATAGACAACCTATTTAGCAAGATAATAGTCAAAAATTTCTTAAGTCTTACAAGAGATACAGACACCCAGATACAGGATGCTCAGTGATCCCAAAAAAAATTCCAATCAAAAAGGTCTTCTGCAAGGCATGTCATAGTCAAACTGTCAAAAGTCAAAGAGAGAATTCTAAAAACAGCAAGCAGAAAGCATCAAGTCACAGATGAGACTTTCCTGGAAAAAATTTAAAAAAGACACCACCTTACAGGTAAGGGAGAATGATAAAATATATTGCAGTGCTGAAATAAAACTGCCAGCCAAGAATACTAAACTAAGTAAAGTTATCCTTCAAAATTGAAGGGGAAATAAAGTCTTTCGCAGACAAGCAAAAACTGAGGGAAGGAGGATCCAGGCCCTCGGAGGAGCCTCAAAGTGCCTCATCGTGCAGGCCCTGTGAAGGAGTGCCATCAAGGGTCCCTCAGGGTTCAGGAGTCGCCTCTGGTGTCCCAGGACAGCCAGCGATTGCATCCAAGGGCAGGAAGGGCAACAGGAGGGCTTCTCAGGCCCGGTTAGAAGATCAGATAATGGCCACCCAAGAAATGGAGCATGGAGAAAGGGATC
The DNA here is from genome assembly GCF_030222135.1 of Aotus nancymaae. Classification (NCBI taxonomy): domain Eukaryota; kingdom Metazoa; phylum Chordata; class Mammalia; order Primates; family Aotidae; genus Aotus; species Aotus nancymaae. The sequence continues at coordinate 2,824,939 of NW_026988512.1, read as the reverse complement.
AAAAAAAACTGATGAGCATGGGGAAAGAAAACCTTTTGCAGAAACAGATGAGGAAGACAATGGGGTTGATGTACAGAAGCTACAAGTAATTGCAGCTGCCATTAAACAGGGTCTTGCTGCGCACACACACACACACACACACACACACACAAAGGCTTCAAATGTACACAAAAGTTTGCATCAACACTGAGAACAGAACTAAACGTATTTTGAGAACACAAAAGGCAGAAATGCAGTTGCTGACTTTGCTTTAAGAATACAACATAGACATCCAGAAGACTGAGGAGCAGAAGAAAAACTAAAATATTTCAAGAGCAACAAAAGAGGTGGCAACAAGTTAGCATTGTCAGAAGACAGCAACTGAAAGAGATTAAGCTGCTATATGAACAATTCATGAAGAATATCATGAAAGAACTCTTTCCGGTGAAGAAAGTCAACTTAAAAAACAAATCGCCAAGTTCCAAGATAAAATTGTATAGGAGACGCCACAGCAAGAGTTGGCACTGATTCATAACTTGAGCGACACTAAACCACATGACAGTGTTTTGATATTCTTGTATAAATCAGTATATCTCTTCTATCATTAGTCTGTTTGTTAAATGCCAGACCTCATTTCTGTGATCTGCTGAATGAACCCTAGACAGTTATTAAGAAAGCAGCAAATGCACAGTTATATACATGGTCAGTTCAATTTTAACACTAATGATAATTTAGTTTAAAGAGAAAAAAAGGCCAGGCAGAGTGGCTCACACCTGTAATCCCAGTTCTTTGGGAGGCCAACACAGGTGGTTCACGAGGTCAGAAGTTTGAGACCAACCTGATCAACACGGTGAAACCCCGTCTCTACTAAAAATACAAAAATTAGCCAGGCGAAGTGGTGCACACCTGTAATCCCAGCTACTCGGAAGGCTGAGGCAGGAGAATCGCTTGAACCCAAGAGGCGGAGGTTGCAGTGAGCTGAGATTGTGCCACTGCACTCCAGCCTGGGCGACACAGCAAGACTCTGTCTCAAAACAACAACAACAACAACAGGGAATCATCACAACTAGATCAGCCCTACAAGCAATGCTTAAGGGAATCCTACATCTGGGAGAGAAAGACAGCCATACCACCCTGAATGCACCCAATCTCATCTGATCTTGGAAGACACAAGATGATATCTACCATCATGAAAACACACAAAAGCTTAAAACTCACTGGTAGAGCAGATACACAAATAAGAAAAAGGAGTCAAACATTATGACTATTTAAAAAAACCCACCAAATTATAAAGTAAACAATATAAAAGAAGACAGGTGAAAACCTGTCTCTATTAAAAATACAAGAATTAGTCAGGCATGGTGGTGGGCACCTGTAATCCCAGCTACTTGGGAGGTTGAGGCAGGAGATGATTGAACTCGGGAGGTGGAGACTGCAGTGAGCCAAGATCACGCCACTGCACTCCAGCCTGGGAGACAGAGCAAGACTCCATCTCAGAAAAGAAAACAGAAGATAGAAGATAGGAACAAAATATATACAAGACAATCAGAAAACAACAGAAGCGCAGGACTGAGTTCTCACCTATCAATAAAATCCTTGAATGTAAATAATTTAAATTATCCAATTAAAAGATATAGACTAGCTGAATGGATTTAAAGAAAAAAGATTCAACTATATGTTACCTATAACAAACTCGCTTCACATGTAAAAACACATATAGACTGAAAATGAACAGATGGAAAAAGATATTCCATGCAAATGGAAACCAAAAGAGTGTAGGAATAGCTATACTTATACATAATAGACTTTAAGTCAGAAAACATAAAAAAGGGACAAAGATGATCATTACGTAATGATAAAGGGACCAATTCAGCAAAAGGACATAGCAATTTTAAATATATATGCACCCAATACCAAAGCACCCACATATGTAAACAATATATATGTGATATATAAACATTATTAGAACTAAAGAGAAAGACAGACCCTAATACAAATAATAGCTGGGGATTTTAACGCCTCACTTTCAGTATTGGGCAGATCATCTAGACAGAAACATTGGACTTAATCTACATTACAGATCAAATGGACCTAACAGACATATACAGAACCTTTGGTCCAACAGCTGCAGAATATACATTCTTCTCATCAGCACATGGACCATTCTCCAGCAGATCGTACGTTAGATCCCAAAACAAGCCTCAACAAATTTTTAAAAATCTGAATCATATCAAGTACCTTCTCAGACCACAATAGAATAAAAGTAGAAATTAATAACAAGAGCAACTTTGGAAACTACAAATCCACGGAAATCTAACAACCGGCCAAACACGGTGACTCGTGCCTGTAATCCCAGCATTTTGGGAGGCCAAGGAGGGTGGATCACCTGAGGTCAGGAGTTTGGGACCAGCCTGGCCAACGTGGTAAAATCCTGTCTCTACTAAAAATACAAAAATTAGCCAGGGCTGGTGGTGCACTTGTAATCCCAGCTACTCGGGAGGCTGAGGTGGGAGAATTGCTTGAACCTGGGAGGCGGAGTGAGCCAAGACCACGCCACTGCACTCCAGCCTAGGCAACAGAGCAAGACCTCATCTCAAAAAAAAAAAGAAAGTCTAACAACCAATTTGGAACACATGCAAATGTACACGTGGATGTGAACAAAGAACCACATGGCTAAGCCATAAAAAACAATGAAACACAAAACTCAGGCAAAAAACTCCACCCTCAAAGTAGAATGCCGTAACTTCCATTCAGCCCTTCAATCCCACCTTCACTGGCTGGACTGGTTTTCACAGCATCTCTCTTGCCTGAGGCATCACGGTATCTCTAAGCGTATCCAAGACCTTCTGGTAGGTGTCCAGAATGTCCTGAGCAGTGGGTCTTTCTGAGGGAGTCCGGCTCTTGCATGCTTTGTGAATATCAAACAAATGGAATCGGACCATATCACTCCCTTCAACGTGCCCCAGAAGGAAACTGGAGATGTCTGGGATCTTCCAAATGTCGATCTTCTCATCATATGAGGGCATGAGATCATCGCGGAAAGGCGTGTCCTCTCCATAGGGCCACAGTTGCTCTGGAGCCACAAAATCCCCATGCAGCTCCCTGTGGCCGCACTTTACCAGCGTCCCGGAACTGTGGTTCACCAGGGGTAAGGCGTCCAAGTCATTTGCCACAATGCTGAAGTTGCTTGTCAGCAGATACTGGGACAGCGTCTTCGGCAGGTCGTTGGAGTCGCACATGACCCGCTTGCCCACGGGGCTGTGGTGCAGGTAATGAATGATGCTGACATAGTCCACGGCCAGCTGCAGCCTGTGCTGCCACGTGTTCACATTTTGGTACTTTGAAAGGTTTAGTATTTCTTCCAGGTTACTCAAGGAACCTAGAGGATGATACTCAGTAAGAATAGTGTTGTCATCCTCACAATAGCCAAGCAGTGTGACAACATGTGCGCCTTGTAGAGATTTCAGCATCTGCAGTCCATGGAGGAAATCATCTTTCATCTCCAGGCTGGTGAGCCGTGAGAGAGCAACTTTGCGCTCCTTCCACTCAGACAGAAAGACCTGCAACAAAGCCACAGAGAACATCAAGACTGAACTCTCACCTAATTTAGTGACCAGAAACAACATGTATCTTTTAAGTAGCAGGTGTTCTGCAGAAGACACAGAAATTAACGAGGGGCAGACTCTGTTAGAGTTGCTCTCTATCTAGTTATGAAGATGGGCTGATGACAAGCAAGGCATTCAGCAAAGGCAAGTGCCACCTCAGTGGGTGGAACCTCAGGGCAGGACACTGAGAACTGCTACAGAAGGTGCCGGAAGGCTTCTGGAATCTGGTCTTACAGGACAAGGGGGACTTGCAGATTCGATGTAGGGCAGGGGAGTGCTGGCTCAGGAAGGAAGACTCCAATAACCACATGGCAGAGAGGAGCGGCAGGTAGACTGCCAGTTCTAATGGACCACGGCACAGTGGGTGGGCAAGAGGAGGAGGCGGGGGAGTGGCCTGGAAAAGTGGGTAAGTGTGGAGACCCTGAAAAGCCTACATGAGGCTGTAGAGCCCTGCCCATCAGATGTAACAATGTTACCCTGAAGTAAAGACAGGAGCTGAAATACTACACAAACACTAGACCTGCTCATAGAGTCCACAGCTAATACAGAAGAGCAAGTGCACATTGCTGCCTTGGATTTCCATCTTTCATTTGCTTGCAGGAAGCACTGTAATTAAGGAAAGAACCTCTGATCTTTTGCTTAAATCCCAAGAGAAGGCAGAAGATTACAAAACGGAAAGCAGGCTCGGGACTCAGGAGATCCTTGCCCCACATTCATTCTGCAAGCGATGTGCCGTGTCATTGTTCAAATAAAGGTTACGGTTTCCAAAGCAGTTTTTTGCATTATTTATCAAGGGAAACTAACATCTAAATCTAAAATCTAAGGCAATAATCTGAAACAGGTAAGAAGCTCTAGGAATAAAAATCTGGCATTATTTATAGAAGCATAAACTGAAACTTACCAAAAGATGGGGAGCAGTATGATAAACATAGTGAGAACCCATCTTTACAAAAACCTTTTTAGAAATTAGCAGGGTGTAATGGAGCATACACTTACCTCCAGCTACTCAGGCGACGCTGAGGTGGGAGGATCACTTGAGCCCAGGTAGTAGAGACTGCAGTGGACGATCATCACATCACTGCACAGCTGGGCAACAGAGTGAAGCCTTATCTCAAATGTGTGTGTGTGTGTGTGTGTGTGTGTGTATATCATGGGGTCACCAAATGTATACATTTAAAGAGTTATAACAGATAAAAGTAATGTTACAAACAAGAAGTATATAAAACTATTTGTATAATATTGTTCCAACTGCATAAAACAAGACAAATTTCTATGTGCTGTAACACATAGATAAGTAGACAGATGACCAAATGAGAAGATCTACTGCCATCATTACCCGCCAAAGCCTGTGCTAGCTTGCACTTTCACCAGCAGCGCCTGAGAGAATCTGAGGAACACACCCTTTGTCACACCAGATGTTACCAATGTTTGTAATCTGTGCCGATCAATGGATGAAGATACCTTGCTGTTTTAATTTGTATTTCCCTATTACTAATGAGGCTGGGCATCTGTCATCTTTTTAGGCATTTCTGTATTTCTGCTGTCAAAAGTCTGTTCAGTCGTTTATCCAATTTTCTACAGGGTTGTCTGCCTTGTGCTTATTAATTACTAGCTCTTTTTATTCAGCTGACCCTTGAACAACATGGGTTTGAACTGTGCAGTTCACTTACACATAAATTTTCTTCTGCCTCTGCCATCCCTTGGATACCAAGACCAACCTCTCCCCTTCTTCCTCCCTCCTCAGCCTACTAACTGTGAAAAAAAAAAGGATAAAGAAAGAACTTTGTGATGGATGATGGATCCACTTCCACTTCATGAACAGTAAATGTATTTTCTCTTATGATTTTCTTAATAACATTTCTCTATCTTAAGAATACAGTATATAATACTTAAAGTATAGTTAACCAACTGTTTATAATATCAATAGTAGGCTTTTAGTTGTTAAGTTTTTGAGGAATCAAACACTATAAGCAGATTTTTTATTATGTGGGGGGTCAGCACCACTAATCTCCACATTGTTGAAGGGTCAGTGTATTACCTATGAGACCCTTTATTATAAATGTAAAAGACAAGATCCAGAAAATAATTAGCCCAGACGCATTGGCTCACACCTAGCACTTTGTGAGGCGGAGGCAGGAGGCAGGAGGACTGCTTGAGCCTGGAGTTCAAGACCAGCCTGGGCAACATAACAAGACCTCAACTCTTTAAAAAAGTTTGTTTTAATTAGCCAGGCATGGTGGCACACACCTGTGGTCCCAGTTACTCAAGAAGCTGAGGTGGGAGGGATCGCATGAGCCCAGGAGTTCGAGGTTGCAGTAAGCTATGATCGCACCACTGTACTCCAGACTGGGCAAAAGAGAGACTGTCTCTAAAAAAGAAAAAGAAAACAGTTAACTTAGTTAGTGTGGTCTTACAAGATTTAACTGCTGTGTAGTCATATGTGTCATCATTACATCAATAAACATAAGTCCTTGTCACCATGAAATTTAGACACTAGTGCAGGGGGCAAACAATTAACAAAATATATAGGAAATGAATAAAGTATGAGAAATTTGCCTTAGAGAAAAATTAAGCAGGGATGGTTTGCAATTTTAAATGGGGTTGGAGGAGTTCTCACTGGGGTGGCCTTTGAGCAAGACCTCAAAGGAGGTAAGGGAAGGAGCCATTTGGTATTTGTAGAACTACAGCCCAGGCAGAAAACAGCAAGGGCCAAGGGCCCTGGGGTGGAAGCATGCCCACAGGCTTCCAGAACAGCATGGCCCTGATGCTGCAGTAGACTGAACACGGACCATGGAGCAGGAGAGAGCTGGCAAGAGGGTGCAAGCCTCCCAGGGCCTTGTCGTTGCAAGGGCTCTTTTACTCAGAAAGAGACAGAGAGCCACCAAAGGATTTTGAGCAGAAAAGACACTATTGACTAATAATTTAGTAGAAGCATTCTGAGTGCTATGTGGAGAATAGACTGAAGAGGTGGGGAGCAAGTGTGGAGCAAAAAGACCATTTTGGAGTTTGATGAAACAATCTAAGTCCAGGGTCACGGTGGCTTGGAGAGGCTGGACTGAGAACTGGTTCAAGCCTGAGGAATGGTCAAGCCTAGGTCTCTTCTGAAAGGAGAAACAATGTAACTTGCTGATGAACTGAATGTGGATGAGAGAGCTCAGGATGCTGCCCAGATAGACGGCCTGAACGGAGGGACTGGAGTTAGGAAAGAATAAAGGGCGGGTGGGCTCTCAGGGAGATCTGGGACACAGTGAGTTTGAGAAGCCTCTCAGACACCCAGGTACATGTGGGGTAGGCAGATGGATAGAAAAGTCTCGAGTTCAGGGAAGTGGTCTCGGCACAGATAAAGCCAGAAAGCTGGGTGAGGTCACCTGGGGGCAAGCATGGAAGACAAAAGGTCCAGGGTGGAAAGGGACGAGGAGCTAGAGCTGGCAGGAAGACGAGGAGTGGATGCTATTCCTCCATGCTTTAAACAGATTGTTCATGTGACATCTTTCCAGATGGCAACCATTAAATACAGCCTCAAGCATTAAGACATCACAAAGAATACTTCCAAAGGTTACACGAAGTAAGAGCTACAAAATAATGCAAGAGAAAGAATCAAATCCACTCTTTTGAAAGGATCCAACCGATACTATATGGATTTTTAATGTAATATACAGCAGGTCCTTCAATTAGTCATTTCATTATAATGATGAGAAAAAAAAATTGACTCCCGGCTCTGCTAGAATCTTCCTTCTTCTCATTATTCCTGTTGCCCCATATCTACATTCCAGACTTTAGGCAGCTCCCCAAACACAGGGGTGCTGTGTCCTTAAGATGACGAAGACAGTGCGTATCTGGTTCTTTCAATGTAATCTTGGGTTTAAAAATCTCAAAGGCATGAGTCCCCAACTGTATCCCCAGGGAATAAATTGGGGAGAGAGAAAGCAAGAGGAGAAGGGAACTTCTGCTTTGTACTTCACCTCCAACTAAACATTTGAACTGAGTGTGCTGCTTTCATAATTTTTTAAAAAAAGAATAAAGGAAAAGCAAGGAGTTGATCTGTCTTTCACAAACCAGTGAGTGCGGTCACGGGGCAAAGCTAATGCTCCTGACAATTCCAAACACAGATCAAACACAGGCAGGGAGTGGAGGGGCAGCAGTGTCTGCACACTGACTGAGGAAACCAAGACTATTTCATTATATTATTTGATTTTGAGACAGGGTCTGTTCCATCACCCAGGCTAGAGTGCAGTGGGGGAAATCTTGGCTCACTGCAGGCTCCAGGCTCACAAAATCTTCCCACCTGAGTCTCCCAAGTACCTGGGTCTACAGGTGTGTGCCGCCACACCCAGCTAATTTTTATTTATTTGCTTATGTATTTATTTATTGTAGCAAGGAGATCGTACTCGCTTGTCCAACTCCTGGCCTCAAGAAATCCTCCTGCCTCGGCCTCTCAGAGTGCTGGGATTACAGGTGTGAGCCACCAAGCTGGCCTCCCAAGATTTTATGAGGATTTAACTAATGAACCTTTGTGTTCAGACTCCTAAAATAGAAACTGGGTACAACCACATATTTGGCTAGATTCCAAGGACACACCTTCGATGTCCCCAGGGGACTTACATACTTTTAAAACAGACTAATAAAAAACAAGATACAGAGAGCTGGAGGGAGGATGAGAGTGGAAGTTAGGGGCAACAGGGAAAGCTTCTCAAAGTGATGCTGAGCTGAGACCTGAATGATGAGGTCTTGGCCAAGGCAAGAGGAAGAGAATTTCAGGCAGAGAAAGGCAGTGCAAAGTCCCCAGGGTGAGAAAGGGCTTGGTTTGATCAGGGAACAAAAGAGCAGGGGACTGTAGGGCAGAAACTAGTGCCTAGGGTCAGGGGAGGGAGGCCAGGGCGGGTTTGGTTATTAAGAGGCTGGGATTTTTTTCTTTTTCCTGAGGAAATGGGAAGCCACCCAAGTTGTTTTTAAGAAGTGGCATAATCTGGTTTGTATTTAAAAGATGACTGTGCATGGTGAACGGCAAAAGAAACAGACCTGTGGAAGGTAAGAGATAATGAGGACTTACTGGAGACGGCCAGTGGACAGAGGTTATCAAACACATGTGGACGAGCTGTGAAAAAAGAATGGATGGAACTGCTCTTGGCTTAACTGAAGGGGAAAGGGAGGACTCAAGGTGACTCCCAGGTTTCTGGCTTGAGCAACTTGGTGGGAAGCAATGCCATTTGCTGAGCCAGAGAAGGCTGGGAGAACAGGTTTCAGAAGGGAAAATATCACAAGTTCCACACTGGACATGCAGAGACACTGAAGACACCTCCAAGTAGAGATGCCCAGTACGTAGTGGGATATACAAATCTGTGGCTGGGGGCAGAGGTACAGGCTGGAGATATAAACTTGGGAGTCGCCAACATACGAAATGTATTTAAAGTAACGGCACTAGATTCCATCACCTAGGAGCAGATCTAAAGACTCAGGAAGAGGGTCCAGGAAGGAGCCTTGAGAAAGTTTCTTGCGTCAGTACTGTTCACATTCGGTCCAGATAACAGCTGAGGGGCCAGGGCCGTCCTGTGGGTTACAGGATGGGTAGCAGCATCCCCTGGCCTCTACCCACTGGATGCCAGTAGCAACCCCCATGCCCCTAGTTGTGACAACCACAGATATCTCCACACATTGCTAAATGGCCCCCTGAGAAGCAAGACTGCTTATGGTTGAGACTCAGTGATTCAGAGTAAGATGAGGGACAGAAGCCAGCAAAGGAGAGTAATTAGGAAAGGCCGTGAAGGGAGGAAGCAAACGAAAAGCATGTGGTTCCCCCTGCAGAGCCCGGACTGCAAGGAAAGGAGTCAACTGGATCAAGAGCTGCTGAAAAGATCAAGAAGACGAGAACCAAGAAACATCCAACCAGGAGTTGCTGATGGCCTTGATGAGGCTGATTCACTGGAGGGCTGGTGTCGGGAAGCCACACTGAGCCAGGATAAAAGTGCAGCTGGGGGAGATGAGGCAGAGACAAAGTCAGAGCAGCTCTATTATGAAGGTAGCAGAGGAAGGGCCTTGCTACAGGACAAGGTAAGCCAGGGAACAGGATTTCTTTTTTAAAGAGTATTTGTAACAGCAATAGGGGTGGTGCTGGTGGAAAAGACTAATGATGAGAGAGGGAATGACCTGTGTGTGAAGTTGTGAGAAATCAGGGATTGGTCAGGTGTAGTTCCAGCTACTCAGGAGGTTGAAGTGGGAAGATCCGTTGAGCCCAGGAGTTCAAGCTTGCAGTGAGCTATGACAGCACCCCTGCACTCCAGCCTGGACAACAGAGAAAGACCCTGTCTATAAAAAAATAAAAATAAAAAAATAAAAAGAAATGAAAAAAGAAGTCAAGGATGATACCTGTGCTGGTGGGTTTGTAGACCTGGTGGTGGGAAGGTGAGGATGTTCCCACTGAGTGGCTTCTGTTTTCCTAACTTATGAAACAACATCATTAGCTCAGAGAAGGCCTTGGGGGTATTTGAGGAGGTAACTGGTATCAGAGAAGAGGAACAAAAACTCACTAAGGGAAAAGAGTGAGACTTCTGGGTGTCCAGGGGCACATCTGAGGTCCGTGCTGTGCACAGAAAGCATGTGGCTGTGGAATTTCTCTCCTGCTCCTGTGCAGTGGTTCCAGTGCAGATGCACAGTGGGGTTCAACCGGGCTTGGGGCTGCTTTGGCCAGGCATGACGGAGAGAAAGGCACAAGGAAACTGTTGCAGGTTGTTTGCAAGAGTGATGAGATCAAAAGCCTGTGGAATCTCCACTGGGTGCCTGTGGGAGTGATGACAGGAGGCACTGTCAGAGATGGGATTGAGACACTGGAGGTCGCCACGAGATTGAGCAACTGTTGGAGCAAGAGTCCTAGGAAAGGAGGTGGAGATCGGAGCGGGGGGTCGTCAACTTTGGAAATAGAAATTCCTATTGAAAAACCTATGCCTTCCAACTTGCCACAGTAAGGGGGCCCCTGATTAGAAGTGGGTCACTTATAAGTCGGTTGTTAAAATAAGTGGCTACATTCAGGATAATGAATCTCCTCTGTGCCAGAACCTGCATGCACATGGGGACAAGGCTCCTAATCAACCCACGGTCTCCACTCACGTGCAAAAATATTCTGTCCTAAAGGTAAGTTTCAGCCAAGGAAAAAACAAAAATCAACATAATGGCACTTTTGTCACATTTCACTTTAATAAAACTACATTACTCCAATTTATTACCCACATTATAAAATCCCACAGCTGGATGGGCATGATTTGTCAAGTTTCCCTAAAATTAAATCTATCCTCAAGCAACAGGTGTGATCTGCAACCACCAAAGTTATTGAGAAACATACCCTCCACGGTGAAAAGCAATTCTGACAAAGAACCTCCAAACGCTTCTGGGCAACCGCAGCAGCCTGGATGAGGGGAGCAGTCCCTCGAGTGGCGACTCAGAGACTGAACTAACTGTGCGTCCTCCTCTCAACTGACGTCCCTTCCCTGGTGTCCTTGCCCTGCTTTGTCTTCTTCGCACACGTCACTAACACACTGTATCACATATTTGCTTCTTAGTTTCCTTTGTTTTCTGACTGCCCGACTAAAAAGCATCTTTCATGAAGACAGCAGGGTCTCTGTTTCATAACTGCTGCCTCCACAGCACCTACAAGAAACAAAGAAAACTTTACCTTGTTTCTACAAACTCCTCTCCCTTCTCCTGATGGGCTTTTCCTTTTTGTTGCTGTTGTTGTTGTTTTTGGGGGCGGATGGATCTTGCCCTGTCACCCAGGCTGGAGTACAGTGGCGTTATCTCGGCTCACTGCAATCTCCACCTCCTGGGTTCAAGCAATTCTCCTACCTCAGCCTCCCAAGTAGCTGGGACTACAGGTGTGCGCCACCATGTCCAGCTAATTTTTTTGTATTTTCAGTAGAGACAGGGTTTCACCATGTTGGCCAGGATGGTCTCGATCTCCTGACCTCGTGATCCGCCCGCTTTGGCTCCCAAAGTGCTGGGATTACACATGTGAGCCACCATGCCCAGCCCGGGCTTTTCCTTTAAGATGCCTCCTTTCCATATTCATAGAGGAGGCAGCCATGAGTCCCAGTCTCCGAATCTTAGTCTCCGAAAATAAGAGCCAGCAATTTATCAAGCTGCAGCCCCAGGGACACATTTCCCATTCTCTCCCTGCCTTTTGCCACTTTCCAATGCATCCTCACAAGGCACTGTCTCTGTTCCTAGAGTCACCCTTTGTTATGCCAGGAAGCCTCAGTTACCACAGAAACAGCGACCACATAAAATGCAGCACACCCTGGTTGCCAATGAGACAAAGGCCCCTCAAGCTTCTATTTGAGAACTGAACTCACTCCTCTGGGGTCTTATCCTTTGCAAGCAAAAACATTTTTAAAAACAAACTTTTAAAAAAGGACTCATCACTTAACTGACACCACAGAAATACAAAGGCTCATTAGAGACTATTATGAACAACTATACATCAACAAACTCAAAAACCCAGAGGAAATGGATAAATTCCTGGACACATACACACTACCCAGAAGAACCAGAAGACCTGAAAAGACCCGTAATGAGTAATGAGGCGGAATCAGTAACAAAGTCTCCCAGCAAACCCAAGTGCAGGACTAGGTGGTTGCACAGCTGAATTCCACTGCATTTTTAATGAAGAACTGATACCAACTCTTCTCAAAATATTTCAAAATATTGAAGGGAAGGAATTCTTCTAAACTCATTCCACAAGGCCAGCATAACTCTGATACCAAAACCAGATAAAGACACAACAAAAAAAGAAAACTATAGACCAGTATTCCTCATGAATATAGATGCAAAAATCCTCAACAAAATACTAGTGAACTGACTCCAACAGCACATAAAAAAGAACATGTGCCATAATCAAGTGGGATTCACCTCAGGGATGCGAGGATGGCTCAATGCACACAAATCAAGAAATGTAACAGATCAAGAGAACGAAGGACAAACACCAAACAAACATCTCAGTAAACGCAGAAAAAGCGTTTGATAAAATTCAACATCCCTTCATGATAAAAGACCCTAAACAAATTAGGTACAGAAGGAACGTACCTTAACCCAATAAAGGCCACATATGAGAAACCCACAGCTAACATCATACTGAATAGGGAAAAGCTCCAGCTTTTCCTAACGAAGGGAATAAGGATGCCAACTCTCACCATTCTCATTCAACACAGCACTGGAACTTCTAGCCAGAGCAATTAGGCAAGAGAAAGAAAGAAAGGGCATCCAAATTGGTAAGGAAGAAGTCAAACTGTTCCTGTTTGCAGTTGACATGATCTGATACAGAAAAAAAAAATAATAATAACGTCTCTACCAAAAAACTCTTAGAATTGATAGTAAATTCAGTGAGTTGCAGGATACAAAAATCAACATACAAAAAGCAGTAACATTTCTATACACGAATAACAAACTAACTGAAAAAGAAATAAAGAAAACAATCCTATTTATAATAACTACAAAAAAATACGTAGTGTGAAAGGAAAATGAATTTCAGAACCCCAAAAGCACTAAGCCAAAGGAAATGTCAAGCTGGGAACTACATCAAGGAAACCTGCCTCACATTGTATTCCTAAACAAGGTAGCTAAAAATATAAAAAGCTACATACCTCCCCCACAATTTGCCCACATGAAAATTACTTGTGGGCCTCAAGATCTGTACCCTAAAACAATTACGTTGAATTTCACCATGGCAATGTAAACTAATAGCTTACCTTCACAGATGCAGAACAGAAGTTTTATCTCTGCTCACCTGAGACAAATGCGTAACTGATTGCTTCCTCTGCCCTATTGTTTATGTAAAAATGCAGATCAACTGAGCCAGACTAAATTGTGTATTCAGTGAAAGACTGATCACAGATTCAAAAGAATGCAAACTTTTGTCTCTTATCTACTTAAGACCTAGAAGCCCACCCCTCCCAACCCGCTCAACCCCACCCAACCTCCCATCCCACCCCCATTCCCCTACCCCCAACTCAGAGTTAGCTCGCCTTACTGGTCTGAACCACTGTACATCTTATATATATTGATTAATGTCTCCCTAAAATGTATAAAAGTAAGCTATACCCCAACCACCTTGAGCACATGCCATCAGGACCTCCTGAGACTGTACATCCTAAACCTTGACAAACTTTCCAAATTGCCTGAGATTTGTTTCAGATATGTTAGGTTCACACTAGGAATAAATTCAAAAAAGGAAGTAAAAAGTCTCTACAAAGAAAACTGTAAAATGCCAATGAAAGAAACTGAAGAAGATACAAAAAAGTGGAAAGACATCCCACACTCATGAACTGGAAAAATTAATATGGTTAAAATGATTATATTGCTCAAAGTGATTACAGACTCATACCTGTGGTTAGCTAGCCCCGCTCTGGCGACGGATCTTGAACTGGGGACTAACTCTGGCACCATCTCTGACCTCTGGCACTGCTGACCCAGTGTGCATGGATTTAATTACAATGAAGAAATTGTCCTGGGGAAATGTCCCATAACCATAGCCCTATCACAGGATGTCTGTAGCCCCACTGCAAGGTGTCTGATTCGGTGAGTATTCCAGCTGCTGCCAACAGCCCCTTCCTTCTCCTGATTTGTTGGCCTCTCTCAAGGTGCTGCTGTCTCTTGGTAGCCTTGTGGGGTATCTGTGTGTAATCTGATTGCGATGTGTCTGTCTGCAGCCCCATTACAGGGCATCTGTCTGTAGTCCATTATGGGGTATGTAAATGGACAAAGAATAGGGGACTTGTTTGGAGGAATATGCTTGGTTTGCGACTAGGTCTGGAATCTGTGTCTTGAAGGCCTTCTGTTTGTGTGTGTGTGTGGTGTGTGTGTGTGTTTATGTGTGGAGGGGGACCCTGAAGGAATTACTGATGGACGTCCAGCAAGCCTAACTCAGAGTGACTGTCTGCTCTTCCATCCTGCCTAAAGACTGCCCATTGAGTCCCTGCTAGGAGGTTATCTCTCCCCACTGTGAGTGGATTAAAAGACAACAGGAACCAACAGAAGAAAGTTTAAGCCTTGCCAGGTCGATATTGGGTGCTACACACAGTAACTAGAGTCTGTTTTGTTACGTGTCTTTTGCCTCAGCTGTGATGAAAAATGTTAATTCAGTTCCCCATGCAGCCTGCTGGGCAGCATCTTACAAAATTAAGAATCTTGCCTATGGCTCCATAAAATGGAAAAGGGTGATTTTCTTTTGTAAAGTGACTTGGCCCCCCACAACCACAGCTATGGCACATGAGCAGGGTCATCAAAAGCCACTCCATTCAAGGGAACCTGGAAACCTACTATGCCGTCATAAAGGAGAATTTACCAGCCAAGTCTCTCACGCTTGCTCTCCCTCTCTCTCTCTCTCTCTGCAGATTGTGTGTTTATGCCTGTGCACATACAAACAGTAAACATCACTGTCTCCTCTGCAAAGGTTTAATTAATAATAAAAGGATTTGTGAGACTAGTCTTAGGCTGCAGCAAATCTGGGGTACTTTGTGTTAAAAATTTGTCTTTCTGTGTTGTTCTACAATAGAGGGGTATCACAGGACAAAACATGGGCTTAGGACCCCTGTAAGCCTGCTTTTCAAGCCAGCCTGCAGGCTGGTCAGTTACAGACTTTGCTGGGGGTCCCTGAAACCAATACCAGATAAAGTTTCTTTGTTTTATGTCCTTGAGAGCTTAGCTTTGTAACCATGTGGGGATATTTTCTCTTGGTCTCCACCATGCAGAAGACAGCAATTTAGGGATTCATGTCATAGCCCTAACAATTATCTTAAGCAGTTAAAAGCCTTTGCAAGCTCAAATTAACTCCTCGAGGGTCCCTCTGAGAAAACAGAACTCACTCAGTGTCGTAGCTCAGTAGCCAAGGCTTTGTCTTCCTGCAGTGGTGGCTCAGATTTAATTCTTGGCTTAGAAAATGAGTCCTTTCTGGTTTTTCATTTGTGTAACTTTTTGCCATTTATTAATTCCTTTCCTGCCACAGACAGCTTTTGATTTCCTGTCTTAAACTTTCCTTTCTCTAAACTACCTTTGGGGAAATTATAAATCTTGTAAAAGAAAAAAAAGGAAACTGCTTACCATCTCTTTGGGGCATCTTATGTGTCCACATTTAAGTCATTACCTTATTTAAAACTTACTAATCTCATGAGATGTTGCCTGTGCTAAAGTTCAGAAGCCAGAAATATTGATTCTCTCTCCTGGCTAGAGTCTGATAATAGAGACTTAAAAAGAAAAAAATTAAGAGCTATATGGTTAAAATCAACTTCATTAAAAATGAATATCCAACCTACATATATATTTTAAAAGGCTGTATATTTTTTTCTCTTCTTGTATCCTGGATGTTTTTTAAACATGTTTTTGTTCGTTTGTTTCTCTTCTCAGTCGACAATTATTTCTCCATTTTGCCTTCTTGCCCTCCTTGATGCTCACAAGAGAGAACCTAAGAATTTCTAACAGCAGATAGATCTCTCTCAAAATCTAAGGTTCTGTTCAGTTTTACATTATGTCACCTGATTTTTTTCTTTTTGTTTTTTTCTTCTTTTGGGAGTGTCAGAAATTATTTTTCATTAGGAGACAGCTTTGGTATGTAATAACTAGACAGTAAATGTACTTTTGGGGATAAGCTGATTCCTTATTTTTGGGATCCAGGATCTGGTATAAAAATAAGACCCTTAATTTCTGGAGATCAGTTTTGCCTTCCAGCTGTGTCTGCTTAGTAAGCCATAAAAACTGCAGGCTTTAAAGAGAAACTTAAAAACTGGCAAATGAAAACCCTTACAACTATAGGATCCTCTGTCTGTGTAATTATATGTATTGTGTGTGATGCTTACACAAAAGAGCTCTAATTAACTGGCTTAAAGAAAAATGAGCCCTTAAATCAAATACTTAGTCAGAAAAATTAAAACTAAGGCTTTTTAATTCACATGACTTTATTAACTTTTCAGAAATAAAGACAGTTTTAAAGACTATTGCTAAAATTAAAATGTCTTCAAAATTTAGACATTTGGTCTAAATTGGGTCAGATATTAGGTTTGCTAAATGCTTTAAGGTCATACACTGTTTCTTTGACTTTTGAAAATTGTTCTATTTACTTATCTTGAAGCCATTAGATTCTAGATAAGGCCTTGGGACACATGGAATTAACCACGGCCCCTAGCTATGCAAAAAAGGTTATAAAGAAATTTTTTTTTGAGACAGACCTTCACCCTCGTTCCACAGGCTGGAGTCTAATGGCGCAATCTCAGCTCACTGCAACCTCCAGCTTCAGGCGATTCTCCTGCCTCGGCCTCCCGAGTAGCTGGGACTACAGATGCCCACCGCCACACCCAGCTAATTTTTGTATTTCTAGTAGAGAGAGGGTTTTACCATGTTGGCGAGGCTGGTCTTAACCTCCTGACCTCAGGTGATGTATCCACCTCAGTCTCCCAAAGTGCTGGGATTACAGGCATGAGCCACCATGCCTGGCCAGGAAATTTTATATAAGAAAATATCGTATATGATAAAATCTTGTCCTAAAGAAAAATGACTGGTTTAAAAAGGAATGTTTAGGAAAAGTCAGAAAGCCCAAGCATGTCGAAATGGTCTGTGTAAGTCGTGAACGGATTCATGAAAGGAAATTTATGCAAGAAATGCTGTATAATTGAAAGGTTGTTGGGCCTCCTAAATGCTTCCTAAAATGCCACTATGACTCTTACTGTACACCTTGCCTGTTTTATAGCTAGCTAAGGCCCAAGACATGTGGAGTTAGCCACATCCCCTAGCTACATTGGAAAAAGACCTTCTTGTGTCCTAGGCGCCACACCTACTACATAATTGAAATTGCTTATGAACCAGGCTCTCCACCAAAAGTAAAAGTTGCTAAGAGTTAACAGTGTAACGTGTATTTGAGACTACTGAAAAAACAGTTCTACACGCAAGGTATGTAAGGGAAGTAAAATGTATTTTTGGTAAAACATTATGAGAACGCATGGGAAAGTGGGTTTCTTGCCTAACTTTAGATAAAGGGTTAAAAGATTGCTTTAGGGACGGATCCAAGATGGCCGATTAGGAGCAGCTCAGGATTGCAGCTCCCAGAGAAAGTGTGGAGGGTGAGTGGACGACGCATTTCCAGACGGATATTTATTGCCCACACACCAGGAGATTCCCAGGCGGAGGAGCCCCACGGGACGCCAGCGTGGCTGTTTTGGCCGACGTGGCTGTTTCGGCTGGAGCAGCTGTTTTGCTCGGTGCCCCGGCACAGCGGCTCTCCATACAAAATACACAGGTCCGGGCACCATTTTAGCTGGCGATTGGACCTCAGGGAAGACAGAGTCACCCATTTAACTGAGAGAAAAGGGGACTGAATCTCCAGGCCAGGAGATTCCCGGGCAAAAAAGCACCACGAATCTCAGCGTGGCTGTCTCAGCTGGCACAGTGGGTCGCTGCATGGGAAATCACACAGATCCCGGTGCCTTTTCAACAGGCAACTGGAAAACCTGGGAGACAAAAAAAAAAAGGCTCTGAGGCAGTGAGCCAGGTGATCAAGGCTCGGCTGCTCCCACCCCCACAAAAAAACAGCAATCAGAAATGCTCTGCATTGAGAGTTTCACAGCAAACACAGCTGAACCCAGGAGGGGCCAGCTCTGTGGGGGAGGGGCATCCGCCATTACCGAGGCAGTCCACCACTACGGAGGTAGTTTGCCATTACCGAGGCAGCCCGCCATTACAGAGAGAGTCCGGCATTATAGAGGTGGGACGCCATTGCCGAGGCAGTTCTAACTACACTCGTATAAACAGGACTGCAGGGAAGTTCACATGGCCGCTCGGCAAAGCCTCTACAGGCAGACAGTGACTAGGCTGCCTCCTCGCTAGGCAGGGCAGCCCTGAGAAAAGGCAGCAGCACAACAGAAACTCATAAATAAAGCCCTAACTCCCCAGGACAGAGCACCTGGGAAAAAAAAGGGGGGGGGTTATGAGTTCTGCTGCAGCAGACTTAAATGTACCTACACAGCAGCTCTGAATGAACAATGGAGCTTACAGCTCAGCACTTGAGCTCCTATAAAGGACATACTGTCCCGTCAAGCAGCTCCCTGATGCCCATATGTCCGAAGAGTCACCACATAAAGGAGAGCTCAGACTGACATCTGGCGAGTATCCCTCAGGGACAAAGAAAGCAGAAGAAACTGGCAGCAACCCTTACTGTTCTGCAGCCGCTGCAGGTGATCCCCAGGCAACAGGGCCTGGAGTGGACCTCAGCAGTCCTACGGCAGAGGGGCCTGACTGATAGAAGGAAAACTAAGAAACAGAAAGAAATAACTTCATCATCAACAAACTGTACGTCCACTCAGAGACCCAATCTGAAAGTCAATGACTACAAAGATGACAGGTGGATAAATCCACAAAGATGGGAAGAAACCAGCACAAAAAGGATGAGAACACACGAAACCAGAATGCCTCTCCTCCTACAAGGGATCACAACTCCTCACCAGCAAGGGAACAAGGCTGGATGGAGAATGAGGGTGATGAATTGACAGAATCAGGCTTCAGAAGGTGGGTAATAAGAAACTTCTGTGAGCTAAAACAATATGTTCTAACCCAATGCAAAGAAACTAAGAATGTTGAAAAAATATTTGACAAAATGCTAACAAGAATAAACATCTGAGAGAGGAATATAAATGAATTGATGGAACTGAAAAACACAACACGAGAACTTCGCAAAGCATACAAAAGTTTCAACAGCCGAATTGACCAAGCAGAAGAATGGATATCAGAGGTCGAAGATCAACTCAATGAAATAAAACGAGAAGGCAAGATTAGAGAAAACAGGGTAAAAAGGAATGAACAAAGTCAACAAGAAATATGGGACTATGTGAAAAGACCTAATCTACGTTTGATAGGTGTACCTGAATGTGACAGAGAGAATGAATCCAAGCTGGAAAATACTCTTCAGGATATTATCCAGGAAAACTTCTCCAAACTACCAAGGCAGGCCAATATTCAAGTCCAGGAAATACAGAGAACACCACAAAGATATTCCTCAAGAAGAGCAACCCCAAGGCACATAATCGTCAGATTCACCAGGGTTGAAATGAAGGAGAAAATGCTAAGGGCAGCCAGAGAGAAAGATCGGGTTACGCACAAAGGGAAGCCCATCAGACTCACAGCAGATCTCTCAGCAGAAACCCTACAAGCCAGAAGAGAGTGGGGGCCAATATTCAACATCCTAAAAGAAAAGAACTTTCAACCCAGAATTTCATATCCAGCCAAACTAAGCTTCATAAGTGAAGGAAAAATAAAATCCTTTGCGAACAAGCAAGTACTCAGACATTTCATCACTACCAGGCCTGCTTTACAAGAGCTCCTGAAAGAGGCACTAAACATAGAAAGGAACAACCAGTACCAGCCACTCCAAAAACATACCAAATGGTAATGAGCATCAACACAATGAAGAAACTGCATCAACTAACGGGCAAAACAGCCAGCTAGCATCAAAATGGCAGGATCAAATTCACACATAACAATATTAACCCTAAATGTAAACGGGCTAAATGCCCCAATCAAAAGACACAGACTGGCAAATTGGATAAAAAGCCAAAACTCATCAGTGTGCTGTATCCAGGAAACCCATCTCACATGCAAGGATACACAGAGGCTCAAAATAAAGGGATGAAGGAAGATTTACCAAGCAAATGGAGAGTAAAAAAAAGCAGGAGTTGCAATTCTCGTCTCTGATAAAATAAGACTTTAAACTAACAAAGATCAAAAGAGACAAAGAAGGATATTACATAATGGTAAAAGGATCAATGCAACAAGAAGAGCTAACGATCCTAAACATATACGCACCCAATACAGGAGAACCCAGATATATAAGGCAAATTCTTAATGACTTACAAAGAGACTTTGACTCCCACACAATAATAGTGGGAGACTTTAATACCCCACTGTCAATATTACACAGATCAACGAGACAGAAAATTAACAAGGATATCCAGGACTTGAACTCAGATCTGGACCAAGCAAACCTAATAGACATTTACAGAACTCTCCACCTCAAATCCAGAGAATATACATTCTTCTCAGCACCACATCGCACCTACTCTAAAACTGACCACATAATTGGAAGTAAATTACTCCTCAGCAAAAGCAAAAGAACAGAAATAATAACAAACAGTTTCTCAGACCATAGTGCAATCAAGTTAGAACTCAGAATTCAGAAACCAACCCAGAACCACACAGCTTCATGGAAACTGAACAACTGGCTCTTGAATGCTGACCGGATAAACAATGAAATGAAGGCAGAAATAAAGGTGTTCTTCGAAATCAACGAGAATGAAGACACAATGTACCAAATTCTCTGGGACACATTTAAAGCAGTGTCTAGAGGAAAATATATAGAGAAGAAAATCAATAAATGCCCACATGAGAAGTAAGGAGAGATCTAAAATTGACACCCTATCGTCAAAATTGAAAGAGCTAGAGGAGCAAGACCAAAAAAACTCAAAAGCTAGCAGAAGACAAGAAATAACTAAGATCAGAGCAGAACTGAAGGAGATAGAGACACAAAAAAACCCTTCAAAAAATCAATAAATCCAGGAGCTGGTTTTTCGAAAAGATCAACAAAATAGACACACCACTAGCCAGATTAATAAAAAAGAAAAGAAAGAAGAATCAAATAGATGCAATAAAAAACGATAAAGGGGATATCACCACAGATTCCACAGAAACACAAACCATCATCAGAGATTAATACAAACATCTCTATGCACATAAACTAGAAAATCTGGAAGAAATGGATAAATTCCTGGACACTTGCACCCTCCCAAGCCTAAACCAGGAAGAGGTCGAAACCCTGAATAGACCAATAACAAGGGCTGAAGCTGAGGCAGCAATTAAGAGCCTACCACAAAAGAAAAGCCCAGGTCCAGATGGGTTCACAGCTGAATTCTACCAGACATACAAAGAGGAACTGGTACCATTCCTTCTGAAACTATTCCAAACAATCCAAAAAGAGGGAATCCTTCCCAAATCATTTTATGAGACCAACATCATCCTGATACCAAAACCCGGCAGAGACTCAGCAAGAAAAGAAAACTTCAGGCCAATATCCATGAACATAGATGCAAAAATCTTCAATAAAATACTGGCAAACTGAATGTAACAGCACATCAAAAAGCTTATCCACCATGATCAACTAGGATTCATCCCGGGGATGCAAGGCTGGTTCAACATACACAAGTCTATAAACGTAATCCACCACATAAACAGAACCAAAGACAAAAACCACATGATTATCTCAATTCATACAGAGAAGGCCTTTGACAAAATTCAAGGCCTTTATGCTAAAAACCCTCAATAAACTAGGTATTCACAGAATGTATCTCAAAATAATAAAAGCTATTTACGACAAACTAACAGCCAATATCATACTGAATGGGCAAAAACTGGAAGCATTCCCTTTGAAATCAGGCACTAGACAAGGATGCCCTCTCTCACCACTCCTATTCAATATAGTACTAGAAATTCTAGCAAGAGCAATCAGGCAAGAAAAAGAAATAACGGGTATTCAAATAGGAAAGGAGGAAGTCAAATTGTCTCTATTTGCAGACGACTTGATTGTGTATCTAGAAGACCCTATCACCTCAGCCCCAAATCTCCTGAAACTGATAAGCAAGTTCAGCGAAGTCTCAGGATACAAAATCAATGTGCAAAAATCACAAGCATTCCTATACACCAATAACAGACTTAAGAGAGCCACATCAAGAACGAACTGCCATTCACAATTGCTACAAAGAGAATAAAATACCTAGGAATACAACTAACAAGGAACGTAAAGGACCTCTTCAAGGAGAACTACAAACCACTGCTCAACGAAATGAGAGGACACAAACAGATGGAGAAACATTCCATGTTCATGGTTAGGAAGAATCAATATCGTGAAAATGGCCATACTGCCCAAAGTAATTTACAGATTCAACGCTATCCCCATCAAGCTACCAATGACCCTCTTCACAGAACTGGAAAAAAATCACCTTAAACTTCATATGGAACCAAAAGAGAGCCCGCAGAGCCAACTCAACTCTAAGCAAAAAGAATAAAGCGGGAGGCATCACACTACTGGACTTCAAACTATACTACAAGCCTACAGTAATCAAAACAGCATGGTACTGGTACCAAAACTGAGATACAGACCAATGGAACAGAACAGAGGCCTCGGAGGCAACACCACACATCTACAACCATCCGATCTTTGACAAACCTGATAAAAACAAGCAATAGGGAAAGGAGTCCCTGTTTAATAAATGGTGTTGGGAAAACTGGCTAGCCATGTGCAGAAAGCAGAAACTGGACCCCTTCCTGACACCTTACACTAAAATTAACTCCAGATGGATTAAAGACTTAAACATAAGACCTAACATCATAAAAACCCTAGAAGAAAATCTAGGCAAATCCATTCAGGACATAGGCGTAGGCAAGGACTTCATGACCAAAACACCAAAAGCATTGGCAACAAAAGCCAAAATAAACAAATGAGATCTAATCAAACTCCACAGCTTCTGCATGGCAAAAGAAACAGTCAATCGAGTGAATCGGCAACCAACAGAATGGGAAAAAATTTTTACCGTCTACCCATCTGACAAAGGGCTGATATCTAGAAAATACAAAGAACTAAAACATATTTACAAGAAAAAAACAAACAAGCCCATTCAAAAGTGGGCAAAGGATATGAACAGACACTTTACAAAAGAAGACATACATGAGGCCAACAAACATGAAAAAATGCTCATCATCACTGGCCATTAGAGAAATGCAAATCAAAACTACATTGAGATACCATCTCACGCCAGTTAGAATGGCGATCATTAAAAAATCTGGAGACAACAGATGCTGGAGAGGATGTGGAGAAACAGGAACGCTCTTACACAGTTGGTGGGAGTGTAAATTAGTTCAACCATTGTGGAAGACAGTGTGGCGATTTCTCAAGGATCTAGAAATAGAAATTCCATTTGACTCAGCAATCCCACTATTGGGTATATACCCAAAGAACTATAAACCGTTCTACTGTAAAGACACATGCACACATATGTTCACTGCAGCCCTGTATACAATAGCAAAGACCTGGAACCAACCCAAATGCCCATCAATGATAGACTGGACAAAGAAAATGTGGTACATATACACCATGGAATACTACGCAGCCATCAAAAACGATGAGTTCGTGTCCTTTGTAGGATCTTGGATGAATCTGGAAACCATCATTCTCAGCAAACTGTCATAAGAACAGAAAGCCAAGCACCGTATGTTCTCACTCATAGGTGGGTGTTGAACAACGAGAACACGTGGATTCAGGGAGAGGAGCATCACACACAGGGAACAGTTGAGGGGGTAGGGGAGAGACAACGGCGGGGGTGGGGAGGGATAACGTGGGGAGAAATGCCAGATATACTATGCACCAAAAGTAAAATAAATTAAAAAAAAAAAAAAAGGGCCGGGCGCAGTGGCTCACGCCTGTAATCCTAGCACTTTGGGAGGCCGAGGCGGGTGGATCACGAGGTCAAGAGATTGAGACCATCCTGGTCAACATGGTGAAACCCCAACTCTACTAAAAATACAAAAAATTAGCTGGGCATGGTGGCGCGTGCCTGTAATCCCAGCTACTCAGGAGGCTGAGGCAGGAGAATTGCCTGAACCCAGGAGGCGGAGGTTGCAGTGAGCCGAGATCGTGCCATTGCACTCCAGCCTGGGTAACAAGAGCGAAACTCCGTCTCAAAAAAAAAAAAAAAAAAATTCTGGAGACAACAGATGCTGGAGAGGATGTGGAGAAATAGGAACACTTTTACACTGTTGGTGGGAGTGTAAATTAGTTCAACCACTGTGGAAGACAGTGTGGTGATTCCTCAAGGACCTAGAAATAGAAATTCCATTTGACCCAGCAATCTCTGAGTATATATCCAAAGGATTATAAATCGTTCTACTATAAGGACACATGCACACAAATGTTCACTGCAGCACTGTTTACAATAGCAAAGACCTGGAACCAACCCAAATGCCCATCGATGATAGACTGGACAGGGAAAATGTGGCACGTATACACCATGGAATATTATGCAGCCATCAAAAATGATGAGTTTGTGTCCTTTGTAGGGACATGGATGAACCTGCAAACCATCATTCTCAGCAAACTGACACAAGAACAGAAAATCAAACACCGCATGTTCTCACTCATAGGTGGGTGTTGAACAATGAGAACATATGGTCACAGGGAGGGGAGCATCACACACTTGGGTCTCTTGGGGGAAATAGGGGAGGGACAGCGGTGGGTGGGGAGTTGGGGAGAGATAGCATGGGGAGAAATGCCAGATATAGGTGATGGGGAGGAAGGCAGCAAATCATACTGCCATGTGTGTACCTATGCAACAATCTTGCATGTTCTTCACATGTACCCCAAAACCTAAAATGCAATTAAAAAAAAAAAAGTTACAAATAGAACTAATGTATTTGATCCAGCAATTCCACTACTGGATATATATATCCAAAGGAAAGGAAATCAATATATTGAAGAGATATGTGTACCCCCATGTTTATTGCAGCACTATTCACAATAGCCAAGATATGAACTCAACCTGAGTGTCCTTCAGCAGATGAATAAAGAAAATGTGATGTATATACAAAATGGAATACTATTCAGCCATAAAAAATAAGGAAATCTGTCCTTCATGGCAACATGAATAGAACCAGAGGACATTATGTTACATGAAATAAACTAGGAACAAAAAGTTAGACACTACAAGTTCTCATTCATATGCAGAAGTTTAAAAAAGTTTACCCAAAGAAGTAAAAAGCAGAACAGAGCTTTCTAGAGGCTGGGACGGGTGGAGCAAAGGCAAGGATAGGGAGAGATTTGTTAAAGGACACAACACTACAGCTAGAGAGGAGAAGCACGTTCTGGTGTTTTATAGCATCACAGGATGACTATAATTAACAACATATTGTACACTTTCAAATTAACAATATATTATATACACTTTCAAATAGCTAGAAGTGAGGTTATTGAATGTTCCCGACTGAAATGAGCGACAAATGTTTGAGATGATAGATATGCCCTGATCCGATCACTATACATGGTATATAGGTATGGAACCATCACTATGTATCCCTCAAATACGTATCATTAATATGTGCCAATTAAAAATGTTTTCAAAATCAGTATAATACCATCAGAGAGTTCGAAAAACAGGGGGAAAAAGTTCTCCATAATCCCCCTTTCACCCTAGCACAATTTCTATCATTTTCATATTTTTCTTTTTTTTCTTTGGAGATAGGGTCTTGCTCTGTCACCCAGGCGGAAATGCAGTGACAAGATCATGGCTCACTGCAGCCCCAAGCTCCTCGGGCTCAAGAGATTCTGCCACCTCAGCTTCCCAAGTAGCACGTGCCACTATGCCAGGCTAATTTTTGTAGAGACGGGTTTTGCCATGTTGCCCAGGCTGGTCTGGAATTCCTAGGCTCAAGTGATCCACCCATCTCCACCTCCCAAAATGCTGGGATTACATGTATGAGCCACCACGCCTGGCCTCTATTTATCTACATATATATACAATTTCACAGTTGAAAAGTCCATTATACAGTTTTGTATCTTATTTTCTTCACTTATTATCACAAGGTTTTCTTCGTGATGCCTCCTGGGGTTCCTAACTACACGATGGTTGAAGAATATTCCGCCAAGTAAATGGGCCATCATTTAATGAACTATTCTAAAAGTGCCGTTTCTAGTTTTCTATCACTATAGCACTCCTTTATGCATTTGGCCTTTTTCCTGCCTTAGATCACTTATTAAGATAAAGTTCCATCGGGAGGCTGAGGCAGGCAGATCACTTGAGGTCAGGAATTCAAGACCAGTCAGGCCAACATGGTGAAACCCCGCCTCTACTAAAAATACAAAAATTAGCCAGGCATGGTGGCACACACCTATAGTCCCAACTACTTGGGAGGCTGAGTCACAAGAATCACTTGAACCTGGGAGGTAGAAGTTGCAGTGAGCCAAGATGGTTCCACTGCACTCCAGCCTGGGTGACAGAGTGAGACTCCATCTCAAAAAAAAAAAAAAAAAAAAAAAAGATAAAGTGCCAGATATGCGGTTACTGAGCTCAAGGAAGGATAGACACTTAGAGCCAACAGGGCTCCTAACACTCGATGCCACACTGTGTCCCCAAAGGATGAACCCTATGCCTACTGCAGCACTATTCACAATTACCAAGAAACAGAATCAACCAAAACGTCCATCAACAGATGAATGGACAAGAAAATGTGGTGCACGTACTCAATGGAGTACACTTCAGCAGTAAAGAAGGATGAAATTCCGTAATTTGTGCCAGCATGGATGGAGCTGGAGGACCCTGTGTTAAGTGAAATAACATGATGACAGCGATCAGAAATGAACCCAGACTCACTCTCTTCACCGCTCCTTCCCCGACACGCTTCAGCTGTCTCACTTCTGTTCTCAGCTCCTCGCAGGACAGCCAAGGTGAACAGTTTTTCATCTGTCCTATCCTGAAGTGACCATAGGGACAGTGTCTGGGGTCCACCAGGGACTGCCGAGGGGCAATGAAGAAGCGGTCGAGGCAGAGGTAGAGCAAAGTGTTCATCAGGGCCATGACCAGCAGCAGCCCAATGGCTGGGGGTACCTCTCGGGGAGCGAGGCCTCTCCTGCTGTTCTGGGGCTGCTTTTCCATGTTGACGGCCTCTGTAATTTCCTAAAATACACAATGAAACAAGAAGTCGTTACAGTCAGCTTTCATTTTCGAGAATGTATTCTGATGCCTCTTCTATTCAAGGGTCCTGTAAGCCACAACATTACCATGAGGACTAAAGCAGGTATCGAACACCAAGCTTACCCCAAATGCCCAATGTTAGCTTTTCCCATAATCATTACTTTTTATTACAATGTGGGTTCCTCTAGATTAGATTACATTAAGCGGGAGGTGTTCGTGTCTAACTGTCCAACTCACAGTAGCATGCATTGAATAGATGCTCGTGAATATTCAGTAAAATGAAAGCAAAATGTATTAGCTGGTGGGATGAGGACAGAGGGTGGACAAAGGACAACCTGCTTAGGGTAGCAGGTGGAGGCTGGGAGGTTGAAAGTCTCTTGAACCCAGCTAATCAGCTGTCCTGTTCCCTGGGAGGTACTCAGAATCCCCTGAACAGTTTCAAGAAGCAAAAGCTGCTCTTCAGCAGTTATGGAAGTTACATTTGGGATAAAAGACTGAGGCTGGGAGACCAGTTAGGAGGTCCTGGTTTATGACCAGGGACAGGAGCTGACAAGTGCACGAGCTAGAATAACAGTAGTGAGATGAGAGAGATGACCACTCAGAGGTGACACCAGCGATAAGTGACCACCAATAAGGTGTGGGCTCTACCGCTGGAGCCGTTCAAGGCCACGGTGGAGGGGCCTGGGAGCAGACAGGCCTGAAATAGGACCCTGGATGGCAGAAGTGATTTACGCAAGCAGAATGGAAGTGTATGGAGACTTTAACAGTGGATGTGGCCATGCCAGTGGGAGCCAGCTGAACAGCAATGGAATGCCAGGGTACTGGGACAGAAATGGGCCAGAGACAGTTGTGACATGCAGGTTACCTCCAACACGCATCTCCTCCAGTTCAGGTCTCCATCCAGTTACTTGGTCAGTCCATGCTCTGGCTGGCGCCCAGGGACCAGCCTGGAAATACCCTGCCGCAAAGTACCAAACAGGACGTGTGTAAACAGAAACTGTAGCTCTGTACCCAGACCAATCGCCATAGTCCAAACGGCCCACGTTCCCCAGGGGCCCTTCTCCTGCCTCAAGTCCAGCTGTCCTCTCAAGCCCCAGGACAGAGCAGTGCCATGGGGAAGCTCTGTGCTGCCTCACCAGCCTCTCCGTCCCAGTCTGCTCCCTTCACCTCCATCACTGACTTCCAGCTGCTCATTCACACAACATGTCCTGAGCAGCTTCTATGTGCCCAGCCCTGCACTGCGCGCTGGAGACACACGAGTGAATTATGCCTGCCTGGTTCTCATCCTGCTGGAGCTTAGGGGAAAGTCTAGTGGGGAAGACAGACAATAAACAAGTAAACAAAAAGGTTTATCATCATCCTGTGATAAGGGTTCAGGACAGAGAGCAGCACCCGGAGGAAGCATCCCAGGAGACCTCTCTGAGAAGGTAACCTTCACACTGAGACCAGAGGCCTGAGAGGAGCCAGACATGAAAAACCCAGGACAGGAAGCTCGTTCCTACCTCCTCCTTAAGAAAACAAAATCCACTCCCTGGCCGGGCGCGGTGGCTCATGCCTTTAATCCCAGCACTTTGGGAGGCCAAGGCGAATGGATCACGAGGTCAAGAGATTGAGACCATCCTGTTCAACATGGTGAAACACCATCTCTACTAAAAATACAAAAATTAGCTGGGTGTGGTGGGGTGCGCCTGTAGTCCCAGCTACTTGGGAGGCTGAGGCAGAATTGCTTAGGAGGCAGAGGTTGCGGTGAGCCGAGATTGTGCCATTGCACTCCAGCCTGGCAACAGAGCAAGACTCCATCTCAAAAAAAAAAAATCCACTCCCATTCACAGAGCTGGGACAAGAAATCAATGAAACCACAAAGTTCACAGGAAACGGCATTTCTCTTAAGAGCACGCTGCAGCCATAAAGTGTCAAAAACCCCCTTTGGATGGAGACTCCTTTCTTACTATTTAGAAATTTGGTTCTGTACAATCACAGACTACCCGAAATTCTGCAGTTTGAAGTCTTATCAGTTGGAATAAAACATCCCACTCTTTCCTGGAGGATCAAAGTCACTCTGACACAGACAAGCAATCTCAATTTCCACACAAGGCAGAGCTTCAGATAAGGGGTTTCTGGAAACAATCCTGCATGTTTATGTTAACCTGGTAGTCTCCAAGGAAAGAGGACCACTTTGCAGTCCAGACTAGATCCTGAGCCCTTTACACTCAGTCTACACGGCTTTCAGCCCATCAAAACACTACTTCATTTACATTTGCCTAAACTTCACTCATCTCCAAAATTCTATGATTTTCTTTTCTTCTTTTTTTTTTAGGGGAGACAGAGTCCCGTTCTTGTCGCCCAGGCTGGAGTGCAGTGGTACGATCCTGGCCCACTGCAACCTCCACCTCCTGGGTTCAAGTGATTCTCCTGCCTTAGCCTCCTGAGTAGCTGGGATTACAGGTGCCTGCTACCACACTAGGCTAATTTTTGTATTTTTAGTAGACACGGCATTTCACCATATTTGACCAGGCTGGTCAAACTCCTGACCTTGTGATTCCCCCCCCCCGGCCTCCCAAAGTGCTGGGATTACAGGTGTCAGCCACTGCAACTGGCCAATTTTCTTCCTTTTTTTTTTTTTTTTAAGAGATAGGATCTGACTCTGTCACTCAGGCTGGAGTGCAGTGGTGCAATCACAGCTCAGTGCAGCCTCAAACTCAAGCAAGCCTCTCACTGCTGCTTCCTAAGTGGGACTACAGGTGCGCACCACCACATCCAGCTAATTTTTGTTTTTTGTTTTTGTTTTGTAGAGACTGGGTCTCATGATTTTGCGTAGGCTGGCCTTGAACTCCTAGCCTTAAGCAATCCTCCTGCCTCAGCCTCCCAAACTGCTGGCATTACAGGCATGAGTCACCACGCCTGGCCTTTTAAATTTATTTTCATCCCCTCCACAGCTCTACTCACCCCCCTTCATCAGTATTCCCTGGAACCTCAACACACTCCAGTACCCTACAGACACAAGCACACAAGTTCACACTGTTCTGGCACCCCTGAGCATACTCCAGACCTCACACTGCTGACTCTCCCAACAATGGCATACCACTTCAGTGCCTCTATGACTCTAAACCCACAGTAGCAGCCTCTGGAATGCCTTAAATCATCCAGCTGCCCCTTCCTAAAGTGTCTCTGTGGTCAGGGATACATGCGCACCTCACAGCACCTTGACCCTTAGTGCACTGGGCCTCTGACAGCACCAAGACCCTTCCCATACCACCACCCCGTGCCCCACACAGATCCACAATCTTCACCCCGCTAGCACAGGGCTCCCACCATCCTCCTTCCACCAGATCCCCCCATGAGGTCCTTCCAGCTCTGCCCCATTAGCATGCACTAGGCTCCGACTACCCAGACCTTTATTAGGACATGCACACACCCTCCACGGCAGAGCACTCGAGTCTTTCAACCACCTCCCCTCCATAAGCGCCCTGTTTTCTCCTACCCCTCAGGCCCCCACAGACACACACACAGCGTTAACACCATACCACTCTCATCACCACACACAAAGCCTCAGAGGCCTATTAGCACACATCCTGGTGCCTCTACCACCCTACCCTCCATTAGCGCACACTGGGCCTCTCTCCAGGAGTAACCCCTATTAGCTTGTCTTGGAACTTCCTTGACATCCTACCCCTGTAATACACCCATGGGTCCCTTACTCACTCTGCAGCCCCCTTCCCTAAGCACACACTGGGCCTTGAGCCTCACCCGCTATAAGACTCTCCACCACATGCTCCAAGCCCTGCTCAGCCCAGGCCCCCACTGGCAAAGCTCCGGTCTCTCCCCACTCCAGCACCTATTCCCACACCTCTGCTCCTCTGACCCCCTGCTCCCCATCAGCACTCATGGCACTTCCCATTCCCAGTTTCCTGAACCAGGCCAGGTCAGAGACGCCACGAAGGACACCCACCCTGGTGCCCTCAGATGATTCTCTGTCCCTTGATGGAGACACACAAGTCCCGCCAGTGTGCAGTCTCGCTTATCACAGCGAGTCAATAAACACGACAGGTGTGTCCCAAGTGGCCTTAGGCTGGCTGGAAGGTCACCCTCTCCTTCTCCAAACATATACCACCTCTTCCCCAAACTTCACTCTCAGCTGATCATCTAACAAGATCATCCTATTTTACTGGAAAAACAGAAGCAATCAGAGAGCATTTCCACCAGTTCCCAAGCCCCACCCCGGGTTCCTGCAGTCTCCTGTTACTATGAACTGTGTGTTACCCTGAAACTGGCCCCATGCCCAGCTCAGGCAAACCCCAAGCCCAGCTCTGTCCTCTCATTCTCTCCAACTCACCGCTACTCCACCCAAACTGACCTTATCACAGTCAGGCAGCACGGGTGACCTCCACATCACTAAACACAACAGTCAAAGCCCAGCCCCCATCTTCCTTGACCTATCAATGGCATCTAGTGTGACTGATCACTCCCTACTTACACACCTTCTTTACTTGGTTTCCAGGAAATTACACTCTGGCAGCTCCTCCTCATCTCTGAGTCCACTTAGTGGGGTCCCCCAGAGCTCAGAGCTCAGACCTCTGCCCACACTCCCTGGGAGAGCTCACCCAGACTCTGGACTTTTCATCTCTGCCTGCTGACAACTTCCAAAGGTAAAACTCCAATCCCAGCCTCTCCTCAGAACTCAAGGCTTGCTTCTTCGACATGTCCATGTGGATGTCTGATGAACAACTCAAAAGATTCAAAAATCAATACCAAATAACTCAATTTAAAAATGAGCAAAGGGCCAGGCATCGGTGGCTCACACTTGTAATCCCAGCACTTTGGGAGGCCGAGGTGGGAGGATCGCTTGAGCCTAGGAGTTCCAGACCAGCCAGGGCAACCTAGTAAGACCTTGTGTCTACAAAAACCAAATTTAAAAATGAGCCAGGCATGTTGGCATGTGCCCGTAGTCCCAGCTATTCAGGAGACCAAGGCTGCAGTGAGCTGTGATCATGCCACAGCACTCCAGCCTAGCTGACAGAGGCTTTGTCTCAAAATAAACAAAATAAGATGTTTAAAATGGGAAAAGGACTTGAATAGACATTTCACCAAAGAAGATACACAGATAGCCAACAGGCACATGAAAGATGCCCAGCTGCACCAGTCATCAAGGCAAACACAGATCAGAAGTGTGACAAGGTGGCATTTCACACCCAGGAGGATGGCTATAATACAAAAATCAGTAACATGAGTTTAGGGGGATGTGGAGAAACTGGAATCCTCAAACATCACTGGTGGGAAAGTAAAATGCAGCCACTGTGGAAAGCAGTCTGGCCACTCCTCAAAAGGTTAAGCACAGTCACCACATGACCCAGCGACTCCACTGCCCAGTGTGTACCCAGGAGGACTGAAGACACCTGTGCTCATGCACACACTTACACATGAACGTTCACAGAAGCATTATCCACAACAGCCAAACAGTGGAAATCACCCAAGTGTCCATCAGCTGATGAATGGACAGACAAAATGTGGTACATCCACAAATGGAGTATTATTCCGCCATAAAGAAGAATAAAGCACTAATTCATGCTGCAACATAAGTGAACCCTGGAAACATCACGCTCAGTGAAATAAGCCTGAGAAAAAGATCATACTGTGTACTATTCTATTTACATGAAATGTCCAGAAGCAGCAAATGCAGAGACAGAACACAGATTCGTGGCTGTCAGAGGCTGGGGGGTGGGCGTGGAATAGCTGCTGACAGGGATGGGGTCTCTTTTTGTCTACAATGTTCCTAAATTAGACAGTGATGATGGTTGTACAACCTTGTGAATATGCTAAATACCACTGAACTGTGCACTTTAAAATGTCAAATGTTATGGTTTGTGAATTATATCTTCACTGAATTCTCCCCTTAACATTTAAAAAGATAAAAGCATTCTCAGCTCTCAGGCTATACAAAACGAGCAGCAAGCTGTGGTTGGCCAAGCCTCGCCTTAGGTGACAGCATTGCTTCAGGTCTGCCAAAGGCCCAGGTGACCTCATCCACTCCTGGGGCACTGGCAGCCATCTGAACTCTGATGCTTTCTAAGTCTGCACTGCAGCCCAGATCTCTCCTACGTTTTGCTCACTGGGCTACCAAGATATGGGATGTCCACTCCGGAACTCCTACCTGTCCCCACATGCCCCTCCTCCAGGGTTCCCTTGGTGATCGGCTCATGACCCAACCACCCACTGAAGTCACAGACCAGGTGTATGACTTGATTCTGCCCTCCCCTAACCTCTAAACCAACCAATTACCACATGGAGTCAATGCTCCCACCCAAATCTCCCTCACAGCTGCCCGCCTCTCTCCTTCCTTGCTGCCTTTCCCACCCCACCCCCACCTTCCCACCTCCCGTGTAAGCCAGCCGCACCTCTCACCTGGGTTTCCACAAAAGATTCCCACGAAGACACCCAGTTCTTCCTCTTTTCCAGTCCATTCTGAGGATTACACAGCAAACAATAGGATCCTTTTTCTTTAATTAAATGTTTCACACACAGAGAAAAATTAAAAACATCAATGAACATCCATCCAGCTTTGTCAAGTTACGTTGCATCATTTTTTCAGATTTTTTTTAAAGAAATTAAATATTACAAATAGAGTCGAAGTCCCTCTGGACTCCTTCCCATCCAGTTCTGCTCCCTCCCAAGAAGTGATCACTGTCTTCAAGTTGTCAAGTTGGTGGACATCAGAGATTCTCAAACTGAGGTCCCCAGACTGGTGGCATCAGGAACTTGGGAGAAATGCAAATTCTAGGGTCCTCACCCCAGACCTACTGAATCAGAAATGAAAATCTGTGTTTTAATAAGTCCTCTAGGTGATTTGGATGCATGCTAAAGTCTGAAAAATACTGGTATCTCTAAGTCCTGCACATGCCATCTATCTATCTATCTATCTATCTATCTATCTATCTATCTATCTAATCGATTATCTAATCCATCTTATCTATTTACCTACCTACTTACCTATCCACTTAAGACCCGGAGTCACACTATGTTGCCCATGCTGGACTCTGGGCTCAAGTGCACCTGGGACTCACTACAGGCATGGGCCACTGAACTCAGCTTCCCATATGTGATTTTTATTTTCACCACAAGTATGTGCCCATAAATAATACATTATGTTTTCCAGCTTTATACAAACAGTGGTGGGCTGGTATTATCCTCTTGCAACTAGCTTTTTGAAAAGCTCAAGGTTACGTTTTTGAGATTTATCCATGCAGATACACAAAGTTCCAGTTCACTATTTTCAACTGGTTTGACTTTTCCACAATTAGTGAGACAAGTTATGTACACATCTCCCCAGGCATATGTGGAAGTTTCTCTCATACATGCAGGGAGAGCTTTCTAAAGCACAGATCTGGTCCCACTTTGCTTAACATTCAAAAGCCCCCAACTCAGCCCTCAGGATCAAGTCCAAACTCTTATGCGGCCTCCTGAAATCTAAACCCTACCTCCCTCCCTAGACCCTCCCTGCACCCCACACCCCAGCCCCTGAGCTTTCCTCAGTCCTCAAAGGCTCCCTTTTTGGGAGGCCCAGGCCCCGGCTTCCTCTAGATTCTGAGCACTAAGAGGCCTGCCTGCCTGTCCTGCTCACTACTGTCCTGTTCCTGGCATGCGGCAGGTACTCGGCAAAGACGCACCAACTGCCTGGTCACTCTGCACCTCTCCCTCTTCATGGCCTCAGCCGCACAGGCTGCTTTCCCTCTCCTGTATTCGCTTCACCGAATCTGCTCTTCCTCTCCTCAAGGCTCCCGTCCTCTGAGGCCCCTTATCTGCCACCTCCTTCTCCAATCCGAGTTCCCCAGCTCAAACCCCATGGTGAATCCTTTCAACTCTCCAACGCTCTTCATGCCTAACCTCCCACCAATCCTTCCTTGCCACTAGGGGTGGAGTCAGGTTTTATGGGGCCTGAAGCTTATACAACTGGGGGCAAGGGGCAGTAATGCTTTAAGGGAAGAATACACAATTATGAATGAAAAACTGCTGAGCCCCTTGCCAGGGTTTTGGAAGGTATTTGTGCAAGTGAAGCGTCTAGAGGCTTCATCATAAACCCAGATCTGCTTGTCATTCACCAGCCCCGTGTAACTTGCCCTGTGCACTTCTTCATTTCCACTCAAAGGCTGCCAAAATCGGCTACAAAACTCTGTAGGACTCTGGAAATGCGTATTTTCTTACCTGTGTTGGACCCTCATCATTACTCAGAAAACCTTTAATGCATTTCTTGCTGAATCTAAATTTTATATTCCCCAGTAACCTTTTCTATAAGCCTAAGTTCTCACATTCACTTCTGAATCCTCTCTCAGCAAAAAGAAACCAAACCAAAATGAAATAAATAAATAAATACCCAAAAATTCATCTGAATGTCAACTTCACACCAGTTCTGTGAGGTGGATATAATTGTTGTTATTCCCATTTCACAGATAAGACAACTGAGTCAGAGATGAAGTAATATATCCAATGTCACTAAATTATACACAGAAGAGCCAAGTTTTCTGGCCTCAAGCCCATTCTTCCTCTGCAATGCTCAGGAGCTGAACTAAATCAAACCCACTGTGGTCACCTGGGGGCTGCCTGGGGGACCCTGGGACTGCTGGTTTCTTAAAGAAGACTTTAGCCCACCTCAACCCCGATTTGCTTTTTTGTTTCAGAGGCATATTCTGGAGTCGGCGGCCCAGAGCACAGGATGAGGCTGTGTGGCTGAAGGAACTTTCCGGTCCAGAAACAAGCAAAAACCACTGAAATTTACTGGTCCTGAAAAACAGCCTGCACATTAAGGAATAAAGAAGGTGGGCAGATTGGGCAGGAGAAATTCGGGCACGACATGTAGGAAGGCTTGCTGATGATAGAGAAAAACGTGGGATCCACTGCTCTGCATTTACAGCTTAAAGAAAAAAGAAAACCACAGGAATAAAACTAGTTTTTACCGACTTACAAGGTATTTTCTACAACTAGAGAAGACAGAGTAGTGTCATTCAATACAATTTAGAGTAGAATTCCATTTTGCCAATAAAGCACAAGGTACATGAAGAGGATTATTTTAAACATTCTGGATGTTTATTTAGCCTTAGGGTTCTATAGCAAAGGCAAAGGGTGGTAAAGACAAGATTATGCAACAAAACAGCAACATTTTGCTCTCTAAAAAAAAGAATATGATCACACTTAACACACCCGGGCAAAAATGATCTCGTGCAGAATAAACGCCCAAAGGCAAAGAGCTGAGGTGGAGTCCTTTCTGGTTTTTCCGTTTTGTTTTGTTTTGTTTAGTTTGTTTCTAAATAGAGAAAGCCTCCGCCAGGCTCTTGCCTGTGATTCCAGCATTTTGGGAGGCCGAGGCAGGTGGATCAACTGAGGTCAGAAGTTCGAGAACAGCTTGGTCAGCATGGCGAAACCCCGTCTCTACTAAAAACACAAAACTAAGCCTGGCGTGGTGGTGGGTGTCCATAACCCCAGCTACTCGGGAGACTGAGGCAGGAGAATGGATTGAACCTGGGAGCCGAGATCGCGCCAATGCACTTCAGCCTGGGCGACAGAGCGAGACTCCTTCTCAAATAATAACAAAATCATAGAAGCGGCCTCACACTGTCCCCCAGGCTGGCGTGCAATGGCGCGATCTCGGCTCACGGAAACCTCCGCCCCCGAGTTCGAGCGATCCTCCCGCCTCGGCCTCCCGAGTAGCTGGGATGACAGGCGGGCCACCGCGGCCGGCCACGTTTTTAATAGAGACAGGGGTTCCGCCATGTTGCCCAGGCTGCTCTCCCCCGAGCTCAAGCGATCCTCCCGCCTCGGCCTCCAAAACCACCGGGATGACCTGCGGGAGCCCTCGCGACCGGCCCCCGTCGGGTCCTTCAATGTCCAGCTCCAGCGCAGGGCGGGGCCCCGCGCAGCCTCCGGACCGCTCG
Organism: Aotus nancymaae; assembly: GCF_030222135.1. Classification (NCBI taxonomy): domain Eukaryota; kingdom Metazoa; phylum Chordata; class Mammalia; order Primates; family Aotidae; genus Aotus; species Aotus nancymaae. The sequence goes on along the minus strand of NW_026988512.1, from coordinate 2,787,685 downwards.
CGTGGTGGCGGCCGGAGCTGCGGGGGGTGCAGGCCGCGTGACGTATAGGCCCCGCGGAAAACCTAGCTGCAAGCCCCTCGCCCCTCGGCCCTCGCCGTTGAGCCCTGCCGCCCCTCGAACCCCTGCCCCTTGGCCCTCTCGCCCCTCCTCGCCCCAGCACCTACCTGCAACCCAAGTCTCCGCGCCCCCGGCCACCCCGGGCCAGCACGCACTGGGCCTACTGCGCTTGCGCGCTCGGAAGCGCGTCCTGGGGGCGAGCGCGACGCTGCTGCCCCCTGGCGCCCACCTCCGACCGTGCACTGAAGCCGGAGCGAGCGCAGCGGCGGTGCCAACGCGCACCTGCCGTGCCAACGCGCACCTGCCCGGTCTCCCGCTCTGGCTTCTGCTTCCCGAACTTGCGAGGACGATTTTGCGTTGACCGACTATTGCTTCAGCCTGGTGCCAGGCCCGTGCGGAGCAGCTGTCAGATCTCGACGCACTGCGAGGCCGTGGGTTCCAAAGCGTAGTCCTCAGACCCGCGGCATCAGCGGGGGCCTTGCCGGGAAGGCGGATTCCCCACTCCGGCCCAGACCCGCTGCGCGGGGACTCAGATGCCTCAAGTTCGAGACTCGCTCTGTCACGGAAACTGTGCGCTCAGCCCAGACGCCGTAAAGCTGAGCTGCACACATCAGGGGCAGCACACGAGACCTAGGCAAGCCTCTGCAGAGAAGTAGGACTGGGCAAGGGCAGGGAAGACAGCCGGTGGCCGGCCGGGAGCACCACACGCACGCGGGCGCTTGCTCCAGGGAACCGAGAGGGAGGCTTGCAGCGTCGAAGTCAGCCTGGGGTCATGGAACGTCTGGGTTGTGTACATCGCAAGTGTTAGCTGTTTCTACCCTGACACACTGCGAAAGTTCAGAATCAAGACACTAACACTATGTAGGATAAAAAACGGAACCTGTACTAGCAACCCAAACAGTATCAAAGTAACTACGGGCAACTTTTGCCTGTCACATGGACAAATAGCAAAAGAAGAATGGTAACACCTCCCGTCGTTAGAGTCCTTGCACTCCTACAAGTGAGTGTAAATTGGAGTTCCTCCTGCGGGCCCTAGCAAATCCCAGTTCTAGGAATTTATCCTTCAGAAATAATATGTCTGCAGGATGTATGCACAAGAGATCTTGCTGAAGCATTGTTGATAAGGGATATTTATACTAGGGGAAAAAAGAAACCTAAATGTATAATAGGGGTTTCTGAAAGAAATTATATTACATCCACAAGCCATGAAAACTGATGCTGTCTAACGGGTGCACAATTTCAGTTTGAGAAGATGGTAAAGTCCTGGAGATGGATGGGGATGATGGTTGCACAACAATGTGAATATACCTAATTCCGCTGAACTGTACACTTTCAAATTGTTACAATGGTAAATTTTATGTTATGTATCTTTTACTACAATGTTTTTAAAGTTATGCTATAGATCTATATATATATATATATAGTCAGGAAAGGATAGCCATAATATATGGCCAAGAGAGGAAGCAATCTCATTTTTTAAAAATATGTATTTATAATCCTATATATACATATATATTCCAATGGTTACCTCCAATAAGTAGAATTTGGGGCAATTTAAATTCTCCATTCTTGCTTATATGTATTTTTAAATGTTTATGCAATAAATAGATATTTCTCCATATATGTGTGTGTGTGTGTGTGTGTGTATATATGAACCATCAACCTGGTAGCAGTATTAGACATGTATGACATATCTTAGAAGGAAGGCATTTAGAAAGATCATAAAACAAATCTATTAAATTAATAATAACTTTTTAAAATAAAGTAGGCCAGGCACGGTAGCTAACACCTGTTATCTCAGCACTCTGGGAGGCCAAGGCAGGTGGATCACTTGAGGTCAGGAGTTTGAGACCAGCCTGACCAACATGGTGAAATCCCATCTCTACTAAACATACATAAATAAGCCAGGCATGGTGGCAGGCACCTGTAGTCACAGCTACTCAGGAGGCTGTGGCAGGAGAATTGCTTGGATCCAGGAAGTGGAGGTTGCAGTGAGCCAGGATCACGCCACTGCACTCCAGCATGGATGACAGAATAAGACTCCATCTCAGGGGGTGAAAAAAAGAAGAAAGTCAAAGGAAAATAGGTGAGATATGAGAAACTTTGAATATGAGAATTTTGAAGGGAAAAAAATAGGCATTGAAATTTTACTAGATGTAGGGAATTAAGGAAATAAATAAAGTGTAGTCAGTTCAGCTATAACATATTTTAAAGACACAAATTTGTTTCAATATGATTGATACATTAAGAATTAAGCATAACACAAATTTCCTATTTGGTTGGTTGGTTTTGTTTCATTTTGGTTTGATTTCAGAAAGTCTCACTACATTGTCCAGGTTGGCCTCAAATTCCTGGCCTCAAGTGGTCCCCCTGCCTTATCCTCCCAAAATGCTAGGATTACAGGTGTGAGCCACCAATTTACTGTTTCTAGATATGTGATTTCATCCTGGAGAGGCACTAAGGGAATGCGGAAAATGATCCTCTAAGCCACACTGCATAGGAATACACAAGGTATGCACATGCACACCCCTCAACATCGATCGCATTCTTTGATACACTGTTATAAGCCACACCCACAGACACCTGCTGTTACAGCTTTCTGCCAGATTTCAGATAACCCTGTCCCCACCACCTCACCATAACTTAACAAGCTGCTCTCCTTCTAAGCCTGCTTCCACTGGCAAGCTCCAGGTCTTCTTTAAGGTCAAGTACCGTGTTTATTATCAAACTTATGCACTCTTAACCACCTGAAATGTGTAAAACTGTGGCATCATTTTTGTTAGGTTTTTCATTTTTATTACTTAAAAATTTTTTTAGACAGTCTCACTCTCTGTCACACAGGCTGGAGTGCAGTGGCGCAATCTTGGCTCACTACAACCTCCGCCTCCCAGGTTCAAGCAATTCTCCTGCCTCAGCCTGCAGAGTAGCTGGAATTACAGATTCCCGCCACCATGGGAGACTAATTTTTGTATTTTTATTGAAGATGGCCCATCTGGTCTCAAACTCCTGACCTCAAGTGATCCACCTGCCTTGGCTTCCCAAAGTGCTGGGATTATAGGCATTGAGACACTGTGCCCAGCATTGCCGTTTTCGTGAACACTGGAGTAGACACTGCTTGGCATATACCACTGAATTGCTATAAAAATAGGATGATGAGTTTTGGTTTTTCATAAAATGAAACCTGCTGGCTGACAGAGTTGGCTGTTGGCATCAAGATAGAAACCAATTGACCAGGCATGGTGGTTCATGCCTGTAATCCCAGCACATTGGGAGGCTAAGGTGGGCAGATCACCTGAGGTCAGGTGTTCAAGATCAGCCTGGCCAACATGGTGAAACTCTGTCCCTACTAAAAATAAAAAAAAAATTGGCCAGGTGTGGTGGTGTGCACCTGTAATCTCAGCTACTCGGGAGGCTGAGGCAGGAGAATCACTTGAACCCAGGGAGCAGAGGTTGCCGTGAGCCAAGATGGCGCTACTTCACTGTAGCCTGGGCTAAAGAACGAAACTCCATCTCAAAAAAAAAAAGATAGAAACCAATCAGCAGCTCTCTTTGCTGAGTTCTTTGCCACGTGGCCACCATTTCATGCCTAGAGGCTTTTGTGGGGTGCTGGCTGGGAAAGGGTGAAACTTTAATACTGATGAAAAATTAGAGTAATTAAAATCAAACCAAAATTTTTTTTTAAAAGGCAGAATTTGATGCACCATTAAACTGGTTGTGTCACCCTTTTTTCTTCTAATATCTTCGACCTGAGTGTAGCCGAATACCTGGAAGTGAGTGTCGTGGGCACACAGACTCGGGAGAAATCCTCTGCTTCTGGCTCATGGAGCAGAAAAGGAAACTCCTAACACGCAGAGGGAGTGCAGAAAATTCCCGTTCTATTTTCATTTCTTTGCACTCCAGCCCCTAGTCAAGCCCGTGGCCAGAGCAAAAAGCTTCAGTAGCCAAAACTCTGAGGGAGAGAGAGAGTCCCATTCAGTGGCACTGCATCACCAAGAGGACAGACACAAATGGTGTTTTGTTATTTTTGTTTTCCCACTATGCGGCACAACTGTGGAAGTGGACAGCTCCCCCAAGCGAAACTGAAAGCGGGAGGTTTCTGACCAGCGAACCGAAACCTCAGGGAACCTGAAAGCACTGAGAAGACAGTGGAACGGGAGTGCATCCGGCACGCAACCTCAAAGAGTTGTTTTTGAACTCGGGCTCACCGCTGGCCTGCCTATCACAGATTTAATGAGCACACCACTCAGAGAACTGTGCTCGTGAACAGATTTTTTGTTCAGGTACCAAACTACTAGGGGCTGCAGCCATGAGATCGATCCAAATAGCCCTGCAGAGGATATGAACGCAGAGCTCACTTTGGAACACTGCCCCCAGAAGAAGATTGGAACCTGCAGCCTGGTGCACGTGCTAGTGCATGTGCTTGCTTCAGTTAAAATGTTGGCCAGGCAAGGTGGACCACAGGCACACACCACCACTCCTGGCTAACAGTATTTTTAAAAATTCTGTAGAGATAGGATCTTGCTATGTTGCCCAGGCAGGTCTTGAATTCCAGGGCTCAAGCAGCCCTCCCACCTCAGCCTCCCAAAGTGCTGGAATTATAGGCATGAGTCACAGCACCTGGCCTCATTATGCTTTTTATTAAGCTATCTCTATGAGCTTTGTTGAGTCCAAAGCCCCAAATCCAATCAGTCTGGGCCACTGATGATAGTTTCTAAGAGTAACTGCTTTTTTTTCCCCCCTCCAAGACTGAGCCTCGCTCTGTTGCCCTAGCTGGAGTGCAATGGCACCATCTTGGCTCACTGAAACCTCTGCCTCCCAGGCTCAAGCAAGTCTCCTGTCTCAACTTCCCAAGTAGCTGGAATTACAGGCACCCATCACCACGCCTGGCTAATTTTTGAATTTTTAGTAGAAACAGGGTTTCCCCATGTTGGCCAGGCTGGTCTTGAACTCTTGACTTCAAATGATCCACCCCATCTCAGCCTCCCAAAGCGCTAGGATTACAGGTGTGAGCCATCACACCCAGCTGAGAGTAACTGCTATCTTATGAGAACCTCTCTCTATAGTTTTTAATCCTTATTACACCTTTGAAATGGTCTACATAGAAATGACATTTTGTGGCAACTTCAAAAATCAGAGATTTTTGGATTCTAAAAACAACAAAAACATGTAAAATGTCAGAAATAACACTTCGCAAATATATTTTCTTCAGAAAGTATTAAAAAAATTTTTTTGTTTTGAGACAGTCTCTGTCACCCAGGCTGGAGTGCAGTGGCAAGATCTTGGCTCACTGCAATCACTGCAACCTGTACCTACTGGATTTAAGCAAATTTTCTGCCTTAGCCTCCTGAGTAGTTGGGATTACAGGCATGCACCACAACGTCCAACTAATTTTTGTATTTTTGGTAGAGACAGGGTTTCACCACATTGGCCAGGCTGGTCTTTAAAACTCCTGACCTCAGGTGATCCACCTGCCTCAGCCTCCCAAAGTGCTGGGATTACAGGTGTGAGCCACTGCGTCCAGCCATTAAAATATAAAGGATAACAATTTAACTTTATATGATTTCTTTATTTAACTTTGGTGCTTTGACAGAACAAAAATTACAGATAAAGTGAGACTGAGGCCGGGCCCGGTGTCTCATGCCTGTAATCCCAGCAATTTGGGAGGCTGAGGCAGGAAGATCCCTTGAGGTCAGGAGTTCATGACCAGCCTGGCCAACATGGTAAAACCCCATTTCTACTAAAAATACAAAAATTAGCCAGGCATGGGGCTAATTAGCCACACTTGGGGCAAGAGTGAGTGAGACTCTATCTAAAAAAAAAAAAATCAACATATAAAAATAAATAAATAATAAAGAAAGAAAGTGAGATTGAATTAAGTCCAGGTACAGCAAGCCAGCTTGCTAACTACTCCCAACTCCTTCCTGGCATGGCATCCTACATCACAGAGGCTGGAAAGTTACAAACCACATTTCCCAAATTCCTTTGCATTAAGATTTTAAGACTTCCTGGCAGGGCACGGTGGCTCACATCTGTAATCCCAGTACTTTGGGAGGCTGAGGCAGGTGGATCATGAGGTCAGGAGATCCAAGACCATCCTGGCCAACATAGTGAAACCCCATCTCTACTAAAACACAAAAAACTAGCTGGGCATGATGGTGTGCACGTGTGATCCCAACTACCTGGGAAGCTAAGGCAGGGGAATCGCTTGAACCCGGGAGGCAGAGGTTGCAGAGAGCCCAGATCACACCACTGCACTCCAGCCTGGGAGGTCAAGGCGGGTGGATCACCTGAGGTCAGGGGTTTGAGACCAGCCTGACCAACATGGTGAAACCCCGTATCTACTAAAAATACAAAAAAAAAAAAAAGAATGAACGGCGCCTACTGGGAGGCTGAGGCAGGAGAATCACTTGAACCTGGGAGGCGGAGTTGTGAGCTGAGATCGCGACACTGCACTCCAGCCAGGACAACAGTGAGACTCCATCTGAAAAGAAAAGACATCCCGTTGGTTCTTTCCAATCAGATGCACTGCAATGAGCCGTAATTTGGAACCACACTACATGGGAAGAGCAGCAGATGTGCCTTTTATGGAACACGCCGAAACAGCACAGTCTTGGAGCAGCCAGGGTGTGGCTCCTCATTCCTCATCTAGCAGTTTTCTGATTCTGGACAGGCGGCAGCAACGGGACGGTCCAGTTGTGTACTATGGTTTGGGAATGTACTTCTCAAAGATTAGGCAATTCTTCTGTGAGATATTTATAAACCTGAATAAACCCTTTGGGTTTAAACTACCTTGAGTGGATTTTCTCACTTTTTCAGTCAAGAACTGATCAATTCACATTTTAACATTTCCTCCAACATATCACGTTCCTAGTTTAAAGTTTTATAGCAATATTTTCTTCTTCAATTGCTTTTCTAAGCTGAGACAATGTGTCTTCTATAATATATAGTTAAATGCTATTAAAAAATCAAACTACTGTACCACTGCTTTTAGATACAGCTATAATTTTATTACAAAACCGTTCTTTTGGCATTAGTTGGTTACAGTGATAGCAAGATTCTGTGAGTGTGCAGACCAGCTCTGATGGAACCACTGTATTCCCTGCTTACTGAACCGAACTTCAGCTACCTCATATCCATGACATACAAGCGACCGCAGTCGTAACTGCTGCAAACCCTGACACGTGTACCCCTGAGGGAGGAGCTGGTGCTGAGGGATTAGATCACATGCTGATAAAACTACAGAAGTTCCTTGACGGGACTTTTTCTTTCCCCGCCCATCCAATGACTGTGCTTTAGAAGAATCACATTACTTAGAGCTAGTCTGAGTAGCAGCAGCACCCAAGGAGCATCAGTTCTTGTTAAAAAGCAATACCTGTACGATGTACTTTTACACCACAGGCAAAGGGAAGGATCACTCTAGTTTTAAATTCCTGCATAGATTCCCTTAATAGAAAAAGCATTCCGTCAAGTTCTTCTGGACGGTGTTACTGCTGTACATTTGTTGGTGAGTCATTTTCTGTGCTGTGTTTGCTTTGCAGGGATCTTCCAATGTATCTCCAATATTCCTTTCTAATAGTGTCCTTTTCTTTAGCTAGGATTTCACATAACTAAAAACAAAAAATAAAAATTTATTAAAGTAATATGTAATTCAATCTCAAGGGCAAATGCCTTTGAGCCAATACAATTTAATTCAGATCATATTCAAATGTGACATGCTGTTAGAGACAGGCTGTGTCCCCAGGTGATGTCAATGCTGCCCCTAACTCTTCTACTGAATTCTGAGTAACAATGTTGAAAGGGGCATGAATATCAGTGGCACTGGGCAGACCGTTCTGAGATACCAAAGTGAATGCACTGAGCCGCACCCGCTTACCTCCAATGCTTTATTCAGAATGTCTTCCTTATTGTCACATTGGTTTTCCAACATGTCTTCATAGATATCCACAAGAAAGGCAATCAGGTAGGGGGAACTATGACTGGGTTGTAAATCAAGTAATTGATTTAACAGATTAGGATATTTGGAAAGACCACGATCCTGCAAAATCCTAAAAACAACAACAAAAAACACTTGATTTTGTGAAGGAAGAACAAAAGCAGCAGGAAGATCAAGAGAAAATAAACCCTGAAACGCAAACAAGAAAGCGAGTTATTTTGAATGAATGAAGCTGAAACTGTAACGAAACTTTTAAGTTACATCAGTCTTATCATAAACAATTAGATAATTAAGAGCTGGCCAGGTGCAGTGGCTCATGCCCATAATCACAACACTCTGGGAAGCAGAGGCAGGGGAACACTTGAACCCAGGAGTTTAAGACCAACCTGGGTAAAACAGCAAGATCTCATCTCTAACTAAATTTTTTGAAAAATCAGCCATGCCTAGTGGTGCCGCCTGTAGTCTTGGCTACTTGGAAGGCTGAGGTGTGAGAATCCTAGAGCCTATGAGATCGAGACTACAGTGAGCCATGATCATGCCACTGCCCTCCAGCCTAGGCTACAGAGTCATCCTGTCCCAAAAAAAAAAAAGGATAATTAAGAGCTAAGTAGAATTAAGTTTTTAAAAATGAAGTTTAAAAGTCTTCATTTATAACTTAATCTGTACAACATGCAAAACAAATCATTTTAAAAAGTGAAGGACAACCAGGAGAGATGTTCTTGTCTTTTCTTTTGAGACAGGGTCTCTGTCACCTGGGCTGGAGTGCAGTGGTATGATCTCAGCTCACTCTTACCTCCACTTCTAGGTTCAAGCAATGCTCATGCCTCAGCCTCCCAAGTAGCTGTATTACAGGCATGTACCAACATGCTCAACTAATTTTTGTATTTTTAGTAGAGATGGGGTTTTGCCATGTTGGCCAGGTTGGTCTTGACCTCCTAGCCTCAAATGATCCATCCACCTTGGCCTCCCAAAGTGCCGGGATTGCAGGCATGAGCTAATGCGCCCAGCCCGCTTGTCTTTTCTTGAGCCCCCCTTGACATATCTCCAAGGATGACTTCTTCCATACTTCACATCCTTTGAGCCTAGTTTCCTTGAAGACCTTTAAGTTCAACAAGGAACTAGGTTATGTCAGTGGCCAGGCAAGTGAAATCTTTTCTATTTGAGGAGTAAGTTAACTTGTAGGTGTTAATCTCTAGAAACAAAAACAGCAAGGCTGACTGTCCATTGGAAAAATCTTCTTGTAAATCAGCCTGCTTTACTGTGTTCCTGAGCCGAACAGAGCCTGGGGGTGTATGTGTTCCGTTCTTTGATATAAAGACTACAGGATTTGGCCAGGTGCACAGGCTCACACCTGTAATCCCAGCACTTTGGGAGGCCAAGGTGGGTGGATCACGAGGTCAAAGAGATTGAGACCATATTGGCCAACATCATGAAACCCCATTTCTACCAAAAATACAAAAATTTGGACTTCCACCAGATGGCTGAATAGGAACAGCTCCGGAGTGCAGTTCTCATCGAGAGCAACGCAAGACAAGTGATCTCCGCATTTCCAACCGAGGTACCAGGTTCATCTCTCAAGAGGACTGGCTGGACAGTGGCTGTAGCCCAAGGAGGGCAAACCGAGGCAGGGTGGGGTGTTGCCTCACCCGGAAAGTGCAAGGGGCCAGAGAAATCCCCCTCCTATGCAAGGGAGGCCATCAGGGACTTCTCCAGTCACTCAGGCTCAGATATTGCACTTTTCACACGGTCTTTACATCCCACAGACGAGGAGATTACTGCTGTTACTGACAACACCAGCCCCGCAGGTTTCCAGCACAAAACTGGGTGGCCATTTTGGCCAGTGCCTAGAACACCTGCAAGACAGAACCACCCATTCCCATGAAAAAAAGGGGGCTGAAGGCAGAGAGCCAAGTCATCTGGCTTGGTAGGTCCCACCCCGACAAAGACCAGCAAGCTGAGACCCACTGGCTTGAGATTTTCCACAGCCAGCACAGCAGTTTGTGTTCGACCTGGGACGGTCGAGCTCAGTGGGGGTAGGGGTATCTGCCATTCCTGAGGCAGTTCTAACCTTCCCTGTGTAAACAAAACCGCAAGGAAGTTCACACAGCAGCTGGGCACAGCCCACGACAGCTCAGCAAGGCCTCTGCAGGCAGACTGTGACTAGACTCCCTCCTTGCTCGGCAGGGCATCTCTGAAAAAAGGCGGCAACACATCAGGGACTTATAAATAAAGCCCCACCTTCCTGGGACAGCACACCTGGGAAAAGAGGTGGTTCTCAGTTCCACTTCAGCAGACTTAAATGTCCCTGCCCAGCAGCTCTGAAGGGAACAACGGAGCTCCCAGCACAGCACTTGAGCTCTGATCAGGGACAGACTGCCTCCTCCCGTATATCCAAAGAGACACTTCATACAGGAGCACTCTGGCTGACCTCTGGCAGGTACCCTTCCAGAACAAAGCTACAAGAGGAAGAAACAGGCAGCAATCCTTGTGGTTCTGCAGCCCCCACAGGTAACTTCCAGGCAAGCAGGGTCTGGAATGGGCCTCCAGCAATCCTGCAGCAGAGGGGCCTATTAGAAGGAAAACTAAAAAACAGAAAGAAATAGCTTCTACAGCAACAGAAAGGACATCCACTCAGAGACCCCATCCGAAAGTCACCAACTTCAAACACCAAAGGTAGATAAATCCACGGAGATGGGAAGAAACCAGCACAAAAAGCTGAAACCACCAAAAACCAGAATGCCCCTCCCCCTCCAAGGATCACAACTCCTCACCAGCAAGAGAACAAAACTGGATGGAGAATAAGTTTTGACAAATTTACAGAAGCAGGCTTCAGAAGGTGGGTCATAACAAACTTCTCTGAGCTAAAGGAGCATGTTCTAAACCAATGCAAAGAAACTAAGAACCTTGAAAAAAGGTTAGACAAAATGCTAACTAGAATAACCAGCTTAGAGAAGTACATAAACGACTTGATGGAGCTGAAAAACACAGCAAAAGAACTTCATGAAGCCTACACAAGTTTCAATAGCCGAATAGATCAAGCGGAAGAAAGGATATCAGAGATTGAAGATGAACTCAATGAAATAAAACAAGAAGGCAAGATTAGAGAAAACAAGAGTGAAAAGAAATGAACAAAGCCTCCAAGAAATACGGGATTATGTGAAAAGACCTAATCTACGTTTGATCAGTGTACCTGAATGTGACAGGGAGAATGAAACCAATTATCTTCAGGATATTATCCAGGAGAACTTTCCCAACCTAGCAAGGCAGGCCAACATTCAAATCCAGGAAATACAGAGAACACCACAAAGATACTCCTCAAGAAGAGCAACCCCAAGGCACATAATCATCAGATTCACCAGGGTTAAAATGAAGGAAAAAATGCTAAGGGCAGCCAGAGAGAAAGGTCAAGTTACCCACAAAGGAAAGCCCATCAGACTCACAGCAGATCTCTCAGCAGAAACCCTATAAGCCAGAAGAGAGTGGGGGCCGATATTCAATATCCTTAAACAAAAGAACTCTCAACCCAGAATTTCATATCCAGCCAAACTAAGCTTCATAAGTGAAGAAGAAATAAAATCCTTTACAGACAAGCAACTGCTGAGAGATTTCATCACCACCAGGCCTGCCTTACAAGAGCTCCTGAAGGAAGCACTAAACATGGAAAGGAATAACCAGTACCAGCCACTGTAAAAAAATACCAAATGATAAAGACCATTGACACAATAAAGAACTGCATCAACTAATGGGCAAAACAACTAGGTAGTATCAAAATGTCAGGATCAAATTCACACATAACAATATTAACCCTAAATGTAAATGGGCTGAATGCCCCAATCAAAAGGCACAGACTGGCAAATTGGATAAAGAATCAAGACCCATCAGTGTGCTGTATTGAGGAGACACATCTCATGTGCAAAGACACACATAGACTCAAAACAAAGGCATGGAGGAAGATTTACCAAACAAATGGAGAGCACAAAAAAGCAGGAGTTGCAATCCTAGTCTCTAATAAAACATCCGGACTTTAAACCAACAAAGATCAAAAGAGACAAAGAAGGGCATTATATAATGGTAAAAGGATCAATGCAACAAGAAGAGCTAACTATCCTAGATATATATATACCCAATACAGGAGCACTCAGATACATAAAGCAAGTTCTTAACTACCTACAAAGAGACTTAGACTCCCATAAAATAGTAGTAGGAGACTATAACACTCCACTGTCAATATTAGACAGATCAACGAGGCAGAAAATTAACAAGGATATCCAGGACTTGAACTCAGATCTGGACCAAGCAGACCTAATAGACATCTACAGAACTCTCCACCCCAAATCCACAGAATATATATTTTTCTCAGCACCACATCGCACCTTCCCTAAAACTGACCACATAATTGGAAGTAAACCACTCCTCAGCAAATGCAAAAGAATAGAAATCATAACAACCAGTCTCAGACCACAGTGCAATCAAATTATAACTCAGGATTAAGAAACTCACTCAAAACCACAACTACATGGAAACTGAACAACCTCCTCCTGAATGACTACTGGATAAACAATGAAACGAAGGCAGATATAAAGATGTTCTTCGAAACCAAATGAGTATGAAGACATAATGTACCAGAATCTCTGGGACACATTTAAAGCAGTGTCCAGAGGAAAATTTATAGCACTAAATGCCCACATGAGAAGCAAAGAAAGATATAAAATCGACACCCTAATGTCACAATTAAAAGAACTAGAGGAGCAAGATCAAACAAATTCAAAAGCTAGCTGAAGACAAGAAATAACTAAGAGCAGAACTGAAGGAGATAGAGACACAAAAAACCCTTCAAAAAAATGAATGAATCCAGGAGCTGATTTTTTGAAAAGATCAACAAAATAGATAGACCACTAACCAGAATAAAAAAGAAAGAAGAATAGAATAGATGCAATAATAAATAAATGGCATATCACCACCAATTCAACAGAAATACAAACTACCATCAGAGATTACTACAAATACCTCTATGCATATAAACCAGTGATCTAGAAGAAATGGATGAACTCCTGGACACTTACACCCTCCCAAGACTAAACCAGGAAGAAGCTGAATCCCTGAGTAGACCAAGAACAAGGTCTGAAGTTGAGGCAGCAATTTATAGCTTACCAACCAAAAAAAGTCCAGGACCAGACGGTTCACAGCCGAATTCTACCAGACATACAAAGAGGAGCTGGTACTATTCCTTCGGAAACTATTCCAAACAATATAAAAATACGGAATCCTCCCTAACTCATTTTATGAAACCAACATCATCCCGATATCATGAAATCAGTATCATGAAAATGGCCATACTGTCCAAAGTAATTTATAGATTCAATGCTATCCCCATCAAGCTACCATTGACCTTCTTCACAGAACTGGAAAATACCACCTTAAACTTCGTATGGAACCAAAAAAGAGCCCGCATAGCCAAGTCAATTCTAAGCAAAAAGAACAAAGTTGCAGGCATCACACTCCCTGACTTCAGACTATACTACAAGACTACAGTAATCAAAATAGCATGATACTGGTACCAAAACAGAGATATAGACCAATGGAACAGAACAGAGGCCTTGGAAGTAATGCCACATCTACAACCAACTGATCTTTGACAAATATGAAGGAAATAAGCAATGGGGAAAGGATTCCCTGTTTAACAAATGGTGCTGGGAAAACTGCCTAGCCACGTGCAGCAAGCTGAAACTGGACCCCTTCCTTATACCTTATACAAAAATTAACTCCAGATGGATTAAAGATTTAAACATAAGACCTAACATCATAAAAAACCTAGAAGAAAACCTAGGCAATACCATTCAGGACACAAGCATAGGAAAGGACTTCATGATGAAAACACCAAAAGCAATGGCAACAAAAGCCAAAATAGACAAATGGGATCTAATTAAACTGAAGAGCTTCTGCACAACAAAAGACACAGTCATTAGAGTGAACCAGCAACCAACAGAATGGGAAAAAAATTTTGCAATCTACCCATCTGACAAAGGGCTAACATCCAGATTCTACAAAGAACTTAAACCAATTTACAAGAAAAAAAACCTATCAAAAAGTGGGCAAAGGATATAAAGACACTTTACAAAAGAAGACATACATTAGGCCAACAAACATATGAAAACATGCTCATCATCACTGGTCATCAGAGAAATGCAAATCAAAACCACACTGAGATGCCATCTCACGCCAGTTAGAATGGCAATCATTAAAAAATCTGGAGACAACAGATGCTGGAGAGGATGTGGAGAAATAGGAACACTTTTACACTGCTGGTAAGAGTGTAAATTAGTTCAAGTACTGTGGAAGACAGTGTAGCGCTTCCTCAATGATCTAGAAATAGAAATTCCATTTGACCCAGCAATCCCATTACTGGGTATATACCCAAAGGATTATAAATCATTCTGTTATAAAGACACATGTATACGTATGTTCATTGCAGCACTGTGTACAATAGCAAAGACTTGGAACCAACCCAAATGCCCATCAATGATAGGCTGGATAAAGAAAATGTGGTACATACACAACATGAAATACTATGCAGCCATAAAAAAAGGATGAGTTCATGTCCTCTGCAAGGACATGGATGAAGCTGAAAACCATCATTCTCAGCAAACTGATATAAGAACAGAAAACAAAATACTGCATGTTCTCACTTATAAGTGGGTCTTGAACAATGAGAACACATGGACACAGGGAGAGGAACATCACACACCAGGGCCTGTTGAGTGGAGGGAGGTAGGGGAGGGATAGTAGTTGGTGGGGGGATTGGGGAGGAATAACATTAGGAGAAATACTTAACGTAGATGACAGGGGGATGGATGCAGCAAACCACCAAGGCATGTGTATATCTATGTAACAATCCTGTATGATCTGCACATGTGCCCCAGAATTTAAAGTATAATAAAAAAAAAATACAAAAATTAGCCAGCATGGCAGTGTGCATCTATAGTCCCAGCTACTCAGGAGGCTGAGGCAGGAGAATCGCTTGAACCTGGGAGGTGGAGGCTGCAGTGAGCCAAGATTGTGCCACTGCACTCCAGCCTAGAGACAAGACAGACTGTGACTCCGTCTCAAAAAAAAAAAAAAAAAGACTTTTGGATTTATGAATTGGATTCATAAATACAATTAAAATGGCATTATTTACTGGTGGATTATTCTGAAAACAGTGTTGGCAGGTGTTTGAGAGGTGCAGAGAAGGGTAGAGGGCACTTTTCCAGAGTTTCCATAATGCTGTTATACTTCTGCTCTTAGATCCAGAAAAATGAAAAATTATTTACTATCCTTTTGGAATCTGATTATGGAATATACTCCATGATGCATCATATAGCCACTTCTTTTTTTAAATAATAAAACAACAACAACCTCTTACCCTTTCAAATAGTTCCATGCACTTTCATTATGTGGGACTAGTTTAATCATTTCCAGTGTATATCTGAAAGAAAAATGTATATACAATTTTAAAAGAACAGTGCAATGATGAGACACAGTTTTAGTAAGATTGTGGCACAGCTTTGGAAACATACTTTCACTTGTGTCAGCATATCTCTCTTAGCTGACTGTGGCACCTCTCCAGGTCATATTTAAATCAGAGAGTCTCTCGAGGTTGCAGCTGTCAATTCAGTTCTAGGGAAGGACACATAACTAATCTAAAAGTTTCAATTTACAACAGGAAAAAAATTAACATGAAATATTTCCTTTAAGGCCAGGTGCAGTGGCTCACACCTGTAATCCCAGCATTTTGGGAGGCTGAGGCAGGCAAATCACCTGAGGTTGGGAGTTCGAGACCAGCCTGACCAACACGGAGAAACCCTGTCTCTACTAAAAATACAAAATTAGGCTGGGAGCGGTGGCTCACGCCTGTAATCCCAACACTTTGGGAGGCTGAGATGGGTGAATCACGAGGTCAAGAGATCAAGACCACCCTGGCCAACATGGTGAAACTCCGTCTCTACTAAAAATACAAAAAGTAGCTGGACATGGTGGCACACGCCTGTAGTCCCAGCTACTCAGGAGGCTGAGGCAGGAGAATTGCTTGAACAAGGGAGGTGGAGGTTGCAGTGAGCCAAAATTGCGCCACTGCACTCTAGCCTGGCCACAGAGCAAGACTCTGTCTCAAAAATAAATAAATTAACTAATTTAAAAAATAAAATAAATAAAATACAAAATTAGCCAGGCATGGTGGCACATGCCTGTAATCCCAGGTACTCCGGATGCTGACGTAGGAAAATCACTTGAACCTAGGAGTCAGAGGTTGCAGTGAGCCAAGTTCACACCATTGAACTCCAGCTTGGGCAACAAGGGCAAAATTCCATCTCAAAAAAGAAAAGAAAAGAAATTCCTTTAAATATGGAAAATTTTCCTTTTGAAGGAAACATCAGCTAAAAGAAGGAGGCTTCTCATTTACTGGTAAAGCACCCTTGGGAAAACAGTCTAAGCTCTACTTATATCCCAACAAATCCTTAGTCACTGAAATAGGACAATTTACATAATCTTAACTATCATTAAAAAACAGCATGGAAATTATATACGCAAACAATAAAAATGAAAAACGAACGCAAGAATGTATTTCTTAATATTCCGAAGCAAAATGACTCGTAAACTGCGACGTGATTCTGTCAAAACGGGTGCTCCACACTTGTCTTCCCCTTAAACAGATAAAATAGAATCCAGACCTGATCACCACACATCCTAAGGGAGCCACAGAACTTGCCTCACCACACACTTGCTCAGGTAAGTGAGTCACTGACTAAAGCTTAGTAGTCTTGGTTCTGTTGCAGTGCTCTTACTATAAGATCTTTTTTTTCCCCACAGAGTAATAATAAACTCATTCAACATTATAAAAATATTTCTCCAACTACTTCTACATGACTTCATGTTTCCAATTCTTTGCGAAACCATGTCCCTCCGGGTCTTAGCTGGTCCTCGTTTAAGAGTCTTAATTTCGTGTTGGCGACATCTAAATTTTTATTTACATACATGTGCACTAAAGCATTACCTACCTATTTTTATGGTTAAAACATTAACTTCGGCCGCGCATGATGGCTCACACCTGTAATCCTAGCGCTTTCATAGGTTAAAGCAGAAAGACTGCTTGAGGCCAGGAGATAAGACCATTCTGGGCAACATAGGGAGACCTTACCTCTACAAAAAATGTTAACAATTAGCTGGGAGCAGTGGCACGCGCCTGTAGTCTCAGCTACTCAGAGGCTGAGGTGGGAGGGTTCCTTAAGCCCAGGAGCTCAAGGCAGCAGCGAGCACTCCAGACTGGGAAGAGTGAAACCCTCTCTCTTAGGAAAACAAAACAAAACAAACCCATGAACTTTGAGGTCAGGCTCCCTAGCTTCAAATCCTGGCCCCATAAATTATCTATGTGCTCTTAGGCAAATTGCAGAATTACCTAGAACCTCAAGTTCTTCATGAAGTGTCTCAGAGAACTGTTAGAATTAGCGGCACATCGTATAAACGCTTGATAGATGCTGTTATTGGTAGTACTAGAAGACTAGGCACTCGTAGTCTAGAAAAAGGGCTATGACACATTAATCTAGGTTGCTGTGTATAAACGTTTGCAAGTGTATTTATAAAGTTTGGGGAAATTCACCCAATTATAGCTCACTCTGGAAAATGTGATGTGGGATGAAGAAAAGTAAGAGACTTTGACTTCTTACTTTATAGAATTTAGTACAATTTCCCCCATAACTACACTGCATTACTTTTATAATGAAAAGATGACAAAAATAATTATGTACATCTATCTGTATGCTAAGAGTTAAAAGTTAACAAACTGTAAATTCTAGACACCTACAGCTACTCTTAACATTTTAAATACTTCCTTAACCCATCTAAGGAAAATAAATATTAAATATAGGAAGCTCTTTTAGATTCTTGGGTAATTATTTCTGTTTCTATGTGACAAGAGGATCTGTGCTTATTGTGAAAAAGGCAGTGATCTGCCTCTGGAAAGGCTAAAAATTTGCATTTTCAAAACTCTTCATATTCAATTTTTAAAATACTTTGTTACTTTTAACTACTGTCAATCTTTAGACCAGCAATGTTCAATAAATCCGCCAGTGATGATGGAAATGTTTTTTGTATGTGCCGTCCAATATAGTAATCACTAGCCACATGCGGGTACTGAACACCTGAAACAGGACATGTGCAATGGAAGAACCGTATTTTTAATTTTTTTATAATCATACTGATTGAAACTTAAACAGTCATATGTGGCTAGTCACTACCATACTAAACAGCACAGGTATACCTTGCAGATATCAAAGGTTCTGTTCTAGACCATCTCAATAAAGCAATTTTATCACAATTAAGCAAGTCACGTGACTTTTCTGTTTCCCAGCACATAAATTATGTTTACACTATACTGTAGTCTAGTATGCAATAGCATCATATCTAAAAAAGCAATGTACATACCTCAATTTAAAAATACTTTATTGCTAAAAAATGCTAATGATCATCTGAGCCTTCAGCAAGTCGTAATCTTTCTGCTGGTGGAGGGTCTGGCCTCCATGTTGATGGCTGCTGACTGATCAGGGTAGGGTGCTGGGTGCTGAAGGATGAGGTGTCTGTGGCAATTTCTTAAAATAAGACAACAATAAAAGACTTCTCTGTAGCATGTGATGCTGACAGCCTTTTACTCACAGTAAAACTTTTCAGAACTGGAGTCAATCCTCTCAACTCCTGCTGCTGCTTTATCAACTAAGTTTAGGTAACAGTCAAGATATTAAAAATCCTTTGTCGTCATTTCAACAATGTTCACAACGTTGTTACCAAAAGTAGATTCCATCTTAAGCAACTCCTTCCTTTGCTCATCCGTAAGAAGCAACTCCTCATCTGATCAAGTATTATCATGATGCAGCAGTTCGGTCACATCTTCAGGCGCCACTTCTAATTCTAGTTCCCTTGCTGTTTCCACCTCAGCAGCAGTTCCTCCTTCCTCTAAAGTCCTGAACCCCTCAAAGTCATCCATGAGGGCTGGAATCAACTTCTTCCAAACTCCTGTTAATGTTGATATTTTGATCTCCTCCCATGATTCACGAATATTCCTAATAGCATCTAGAATGGTGAATTCTTTCCAGAAGATTTTCAATTGACTGCGCAGATTCACTGGAGGAATCACTATCTATGGCAGCTATAGTCTTACAAAATGTACTTCTTAAACAGTAAGACTTTAAAATCAAAATGACTCCTTTATCCAGGGCTGCAGAACAGATGTTGTGTTCGCAGGCATGAAAACAGCATCTCTTTGCACATCTCCATTAGAACTCTTGGGTGACCAGGTCCATTGTCAATGAGCAGTAATACTTTCAAAGAAATTTTTCTGAATAGGCCTCAAAGAGGGCTTAGAATTTTCAGTAAACCATGCTGTAAACAGATGTGCTGTCATCCTGGCTTTGTTGTTCCATTTATAGAGCACAGGCAGAGGAGATTCAGCATAATTCTTAAGGGCCCTAGGATTTCCGGAATAGTCACTGACCACTGTTTTAAACTTAAAGTCACCAGCTGCATTAGCCTCTAATAAGATTCAGCCAGCTGTGTGAGGCTTTGAAGCAGTGCTTCCTCTCTGGCTATGAAAAGTCCTAGATGGCATCTTCTTCCAATACAAGGCTGTTCACACTGAAAATCTTGTTTCTACGCAGCCACCTTCCTCAGTGATCTCAACTGGATCTTCTGCAGCAGCACGTGCTACTGCACCTTGCACTTCCATGCTGTGGAGATGGCGTCCTTCTTACCCCTCATGAACCAACCTCTGCTAGCATCCAAATTCTCTTCTGCAGCTTCCTCACTTCTCTCGGCCTTCATCGAATTAAAGAGAATAAGGGCTTCCTCTGGATTAGGCTTTGGGTTAAGGAAATGTTGTGGCTGGTCTGATCTTTTATCCAGGCCACTCAAACTTTTTCCGAATCGGCAATAATGCTGTTTTGTCCATGTGTTCGCTGGAGCAGCACTTTTAATTTCCTTCAATAACTCCTTTTGTGCATTCACAATATGGCTAACTGTTTGGTGCAAGAGGCTTAGCTTTGGACCTATCTCAGCTTTTGACATGCACTCCTCATTAAGCTTAATCACTTAATCACTTCTAGCTTTTTATTTAAAGTGAGAGGCTGTGACTCTTCCTTTCACTTGAACACTCAGAGGACATTGCAGGGTTAAATGGCTTAATGTCAATATTGTGGTGTCTCAGGGAATAGGGAGGCCTGAGGTGAGGGAGAGAGATGAGGGAACACGTGCAACAGTGATATCTGCTATTTTATACAGGTGCAGTTTGTGGCACCCCCAAAGAATTACAATCGATGACTGATCAAAGATGACTGATCACAAATCACTAGAACAGATATAATGATTATGAAAAAATGTGAAATACTGAGGAGTACCAAAACGTGACACAGAGACACAAAGTGAGCACATGCTGTTAGAAAAAATGGCACTGACAGACTTGCTCAATGCAAGACTGCCACGAATCTTCAACTTATATATATTTTAAAAACCCAACCATAATATCTGCAAGGCTCAAAAAATCAGGTATGCTTTATATAGGAGAGCAGTAGAAAGAAAGCATAAAGTGTGCTTGAGGGGTAGTGTGTGCTCCAGACGTAAGCCCAAAGCGGGGCATTAAAGTGAGACGTGGATTGAAGCCTTTTATAAATTTCAAGTCACCAGAATCCTGTATAGCAGATAAAATAAGAGCAAGCTGCCTCAATCCAGGCAAAAGCAAGGGCTTGGAGGATGACAGGCAGGTGCACCATACAAATCAGCTCCGCCCAACAGTCGTTCAAACATGTCTATACTAAAATTATGACTCCCACCTCACCAGGCTCCAAAAACAGTAAGCCTATTCAAATTGTGAAACAGACACTCAGATACAATGGACAAGTAAGGTCAGAAAAATCGTGGCTACTAATGTTTATGGATACAACATAGAAATTGATGCCAACTCAGAAATTTCTAGCTCTAATAATAGCTCTTTGTATAGTGGTTCTCAACTTGAGGGTGACTTCTCTTCTTGGGACAGCTGGCAATGTCTGAAAACATTTTTGTTTAAGGACAGGATGCTGCTAAACACCCTAAAAAACACAGGACAGCCCCCTACAACCAAAAGTTATTCAGCCCCAAATCCTGCATTAGGGTAACATGGCATCTGGGGATGATTATCTAAAATGTGACAGAATTTAATGAGATAGTTTTAAAATAAAGCTTCTTAGACAATACCCCATAACACTGGAATTCTTTTTAATCTCCAGTAACAGTATTTCGAGAAACCTAAGATAGTACAAGCAGAGGTATACTATGTTATTTGTAAATCTATCATTGTATGTTTCACTCAGTACTCTGTCCTCTTTTAGTTCCTTGGGGTAGGATCTTGATCTGCTATATCCCCAGTGCCTGAGACATGGTAGGCATGCAAAGATGTTTGTAATGAACGAGCAAGTGAAGAAGATTACTAACTGGACTTCTCTCTCCAAGACAGCACGATCATTGTAGCCAGTGGTGTTAGAAATGACAAAGTATCTTTGGTTCCAGACAGAGTTATTTCTCACATCCGCTTTGAGAAGTTGGTCCACATACTGCAGTTCATTATCCCAAAGTTTAAATTCCTAAAGGAAAAATTTAGAAAAACCATCCAATTAGAAATGTCCCATTATTTATGAACAATACAAATAAATAAATAAAACTTCAACAAAGAAGGTAGAACTGAGGACACAGGATTTATCACAAATTCAGAAGGCAGAGGGGGATACAGTATGAAACTGATGACAGAGACCGGAAAGACACATACAGAAAGCAGTAAAAAGACAGCAAAGAAAATTTGGGGGAAAACCCCACCAAACTCACTAGTAAGAGAGTAAGTGACCACAGTGTAGATATAAATTTGATGTGACTTGATATTAATATATCAAAGTAAAAGGGCAGCATTCAAAAGTGCACATACATGACAGAATTACATTAAAATACATGGAGAGAAGCATACATGCCCAAGAGTGGTGGCTCACACCAGCAATTCCACTGCTTCGGGAGGCTGAAGCAGAAGGAGTTCGAGACCAGCCAAGGCAACATAAGGAGACCACATTTCAAAAAATAATAAAGGCAGGCTGTGCACGGTGGCTCACGTCTGTAATCCCAGCACTCTGGGAAGCCGAGGCAGGCGGATCACCTGAGGTCAGGAGTTCAAAACCAGCCTGGCCAACATGGCAAAATCCCGTCTCTACTAAAAATACAACAATTAGCCAGGCGTGGTGGCAGGCGCTTGTAATCCCAGCTACTTGAGAGGCTGAGGAATGAGAATCACTTGAACTCGAGGCAGAGGTTGCAATGAGCCAAGATAGAGCCACTGCACTCCAGCCTGGGAGACAAAGTGAGGCTCTGTCTTCAAAAATAATAAAAATAAAAATAAAAAAATTAGTCGAGCATGGTGGCACATGCCTAGAGTCCAGCAACTCAGGAGGCTGAAGAGGGAGGATTGCTTGAGCCCAGGAGTTTAAGGCTGCAGCAAGCTATGATCACACCACTGAACTCTGGACAACAGAAAGAGACCCTGTCTCAAAAAACAAAAAGAAAAGAAAAAAGAAATATACACAATTGGACCAAAATATAAATTTTTATTAATTTTTGAGATGGAGTCTTGCTCTGTCGCCCAGGCTGGTGTGCAATGGCATGATCTCAGGTCACTGCAACCGCCATCTCCCAGGCTCAAGCAATATTCTTGCCTCAGCCTCTCAAATAGCTGGGACTATAGGCAGGCGCCACCACAACTAGCTAATTTTTGTAGTTTTCATAGAGATGGAGTTTTACCATGTTGCCCAGGCTAGTCTTGAACTCCTGAACTCAAGCAATCTGCCCACCTCAGCCTCCCAAAGTGCTGGGATTACAGGCATAACCCACCGTACCCAGCCAATATAAATTCTTTATATTATAAAACTGTCTTAAAAAAAAAATCATAGGGGGAAGAAAACCAATAAAGATAATTTAAAAGAGGAGAATGATAAAACTTATTAATACTTAGAAAGTAGGGGACATTAACTATGAAAAAGATAATGGAGTTTTCTTATTTGATAACAGCAAAAAAAGTAAGAATCTCCTGTGATAGTCCCCGATTTTACAGGTGATCATGAAAAAAATGCATTAAGGAAAGTAATTTTTGTGAAAGTTCCTAGCGGAGTTCAGTGATCCTAGTGTGGACCACTGATTGGTGTCCTCCCACTGTTCCCAGTCTCCAGCATGCTAAGTATAGAAAGAGAGCGTAAACATCTACAAGCTGTTTTATCAGTGTAACAATAATTTTATGTCCATTGAATCTAATAACAAAAAATTGGGAATAGTGTTTTCTATACATATGTGTTTCTGTTTGTTTTCACTCATATAAGTTATAAAATTAACACAGTGCCCTGTGTACCCTTCACTTAGATTCCTCAAATGGTAAACATCTTACTAACTGAAGCGCAATCCCAAAACCAGAAAATGACATCAGCACATTATTGTTAATAGAATCACTAACTTGATTCATATGTTTTTGGTTTTTTTGTTTTTGAGATGGAGTCTCACTCTGTCACTCAGGCTGGAGTGCAATGGAGCGATCTTGACTCACTGTTAACTTCTGCCTCCTCGGTTCAAGTGATTCTCCTGCCTCAGCCTCCCAAGTAGCTGGGATTACAGGTGCCCACCACCACGCTCGGCTATTTTTGTATTTTCAGTAGAGACAGGGTTTTACCACGTTGGCCAGGCTGGTCTCGAACTCCTGACCTCAGGTGATCCGCCTGCCTTGGCCTCCCAAAGTCCTCAGATTACAAGCGTGAGCCACTGCACTCAGCCTATTCAGATCTTGTATGTAGTCACTTGTGTGTATGTGGTACAGGTGGGGAATGGGGGCAGAATATAATTCTACACAATTTTATCCTATGTATAGTATAACCACTACAATCAAGATGCAGAACTATTCCCTTAGCACAAAGAAACTGCCTGATGCTACCCCTTTATAGCTGTACCCCTTTTTCCCTCACCCTGGCAACCTCTAATCCATTCTCTACGTCTATAATTTTGCTATTTTAAGGATGTTCTCTCAATGGAGCCATGCAGTATGAAACCCGAGACTCCCTTTTCCACTAAGGATCATACACTTGAGATCCATTCAAGTTGTTGCCTGTACGGATCGTTCATTTATTTTGACTGTGAGTAGTATTCTGTGCGTGTGTATATATTTCATTTTTATTTATTTTTTTTAATTGAGACAGTCTCACTTTGTCGCCCAGGCTGGAGTGCAGTGGCGCGAGCATAGCTCACCATAGCCTCAACCTCTTGGGCTGAAGTGATTCTCCTGCCTCAACCTCCTGAGAGCTGCAAACACAAGCATGTGCCACTATGTTTGGCTAATTTTTTTGTATTTTTTACAGAGACAGGGTTTTGTCATGCTGCCAGGCTAGTCTTGAACTCCTGGCCTCACAGGATCCACCTGCCTGGGCCTCCCAGTGTTGGGATTACAGGTGTGAGCCACTGCACCCAGCCTCATTGTAAAATTTCATATAAAATGTATAATTTTATATAAAATACATCACACTATATTTTATATAAATGAGACATACATGAAATACAGTAAAATACATCCAACCTGTGATGTATTGGGGGCAAAGAAGGGTTCTTCACTCCTTCACTTAAGAAGCTCTAGTACAGTCAATGCCAATGACATACAGGACATGAATGTTTATAATTCATGTTTAAAACTTTTAAAACTAAAATTTTACATTTCTAATAAATGTCATAATTTTTTTTTTTTAAATGGAGTCTCAGTCTGTCACCCAGGTTGGAGTGCAGTGGTGTGACCTCAGCTCACTACAACCCCTGCCTCCCTGGTTCAAGCAATTCTTCTGCCTCAGCCTCCCAACTAGCTGGGACTGTAACTGTGTGTCACCACGCCCAGCTAATTTTTTTATTTTTAGTAGAGACAGGGTTTCATCATGTTAGCCAGGATGGTCTCGATCCTCTGACCTTGTGATCCGCCCACCTTGGCCTCCCAAAGTGCTAGGATTACAGGTGTGAGCCACTGCACCTGGCCATAAAATATTTTTTAAAGAACTGCCTCAGAGTCCCATTTTACATCATCAAAGAATATGCTGAATTCTTTAAATCCTGATTGAAAATAACTAAAATATTAATAAAATAGCTTTCCATATAGAAATAGACCAGAGTTCCTTGGCTGTGACACTGCTGAGAGTACAGGCTGGATAATTCTTTGTTGTGGGGGGGGCTGTCCTGTGCATTTTGGGATGTTTAGTAGCATCCTGGTCCTCTACCCGATAGCTCCCAATAGCAACATGCCCCAAGTTGTAACAACCAAAAATGTCCCATAGGGGACACAATCACTGTGGCTTGAGAACCAGTGACTATCTTTTTTTTTTTTTTTAATAAAAATAAACAGAGAAAATCTGTTGTTTTTTGGAGATGGAGTCTTGCTCTGTAGCCCAGGCTGGAAGTGCAAGGGTGCAATCTTGGCTCACTGCAACTTCTGCCTCCTGGGTTCAAGCCATTCTCCTGCCTCAGCCTCCCGAATAGCTGGGACTATAGGCACACACTGACACACTCAGCTAATTTTTTGTATTTTTTTGTAGAGACGGGGTTTCACCGTGTTGCCCAGACTAGTCTCGAACTCCTGAGCTCAGGCAATCCGCATGCTTCAACCTCCCAAAGTGCTAGGATTACAGGCATGAGCCACCATGCCCGGCCAAAACCTGTTCTTAAACTGTGAAGACCAGGGAAAAGTGGCACACAGTCCCCCTATCACAAATTATGCAGTCGAATTTCCCCCAGTTGGGGAAATGACAGGGGTCAGCACATCCAGAGTGCAATGAATGAACTTTATCCTGGGAAAACCACCTCAGTGATCATATCTCCCATGCCAGGTAAGTAACTCACATAATATATGTATGTCCTACTTGGAACAAGTTATTTCCTTTTTATTTAGCATATGAAAATTTATACACAGATTCTCTTCAGTTTTCAGAATTCATTATAGTTGAAATCATTACCTTTTAAAAAATTATATTGGCAACATATAAAATCATAATATATTAAATGTCGAAAGAAGATAATTATGTGTACTTTATAAAATAAATAGAAATGTATAAACTACAACACAATTAAGAGATATTTTTAAGTCTTTTCCTCATAGGAACCTTTTATAAGAATCTCAGTAAGAAGCATGCCAGTTAAGGGGGCTTTTCAAAAATACTGGTTATGTTCTCGGTCTTAACCTGTTGTGGTAGATGGAGAGAGCCGTGCGTATGTGTAAAATGTATATGCTTTTATGTGATTTGTTTTTCAGAAATAAGTAAAAATATTGAATACCTTTACAACATGTTATTCCTTTAATCAAATTTGGAAAAATTCAAAACTTTTTAAATTTCAAATATTTCGTGAAATGCTCTTGGGTCTAATGAACAGTGCAGAAAGTAGCAATCCCTAGAAAAAAATTCACAGGAAACAACACTAGAATTGTTTGTTAAAATAAAAAACCCAGAGTGGGAGTTAACAACTATTCTATTCAGGATTTAGCAAAAAACTTTAACACGTGGGTAGAAGTAAAATACTTAACAGTTACTGCAAACTCATATTCCAAAGTTTATCTATGAAAAAAACTTAATATATGCCTTTGTTAATTAAAATAATACATTTGTAGTTAAAATACGCTTTTTATACTCAATTTGCTAACAAATGTGTGACACAATTCAATTTTAAAAATATTTAAAATTTACTATATCCAAAGAGATTATAAAGGTTAGCTAGCATGAAGGATGTCAGGTTTTAATTAAGTATTTGAGTAATTCTTTTTTTGGAGACAAAGTCTCACTCTCTCACCAGGCTGGAGTGCAGTGGCACAATCTCAGCTCACTCCCTCTGCCGGGTTCAAGCAATTCTCCTGTACTTTGTGTGCAATGATCTTTATATGTGTGTGTTTTAGTTTAGAAACAGATTTTAATAGTAATTTTAGTTAGTTCAGTTAAAAAAAAATCTGAAAAACACTGTACAAGAAAGGCAATACCTGAATAACCCACTGTCGATGCTGCCAGGCATGATAATTCTTTGCATCCTGATTAAGAATATCAGCAATAAATTCAAGCTCCTGAGATGGATCTCTTAGCCATTCCACTAATACTCGCCTATGATGCCTAAAGCCCAGAGAAGAAGGGAGAGAAGTTTTTTGTTAATTTATCCAAGAACTAAAATATCAGCTGCACATGTTGGCTAGGTAACATGGAAGGACACACAAGAAACAAAAATTCATCTCTAATTCTCAAGACACTACTGGAGAGAAAAGATAACACAAAAATAAGAAAAAAATTCAGATAGTTTATCTCAAACTACAACTGGAAGTACAGTAATCCTTCGACAACCATGAAATTGTGTCAAAAAATTTTGAAACATTACTAGATTGTATAATGAGACAAGAGAAAATGTGATTATCTTACTGAGTACATAAGTTCCTCTACTTACACATGCCTACCAATTTTCGCTAAGTGCAAAGTGTTACCACACAAGTGGCTTCTCATTCCACAAATTAGTGGGCAGAACTGAATTCAATGCTGCACTGGCAAGTAGCTATGACAACTTGCAAACTGTCAACAGAGGAGTTTCTATACTAGAAAAACAATTAAGAGTTTTATATTGGGTTCTGTTTTATAATTTTCTTTAGCTGAAATAGTTATAGAAATCTATTAGTGAAATGTTCTAAAATTCACTATGGTGATGGTTGTATAGATCTTATATGTACTAAAAACCAATTATATACTTTGAATGGGGGAATTGTATGGTAAGTAAACTGTATCTCAATAAAACAGATCTTTAAAGCAATCTATTAGAGTATAACATTCTTTATACTAAAAGTGAGCAGAACCATAGGAAAAAAGGAAGAATTTAATGCTTAATGAATGACCTATTCTACATGCCTGGAAAATTTAAAAATTTGTCTTACAGATTATTAAGACAAGATACTACTAAAAAGAAAATCATAGGCCAGGCGCGGTGGCTCACACCTGTGGTCCTAGCACTTTGGGAGGCTGAGGCAGGCGTTATCACCTGAGGTCAGGAGTTCGAGACCAGCCTGGCCAACATGGCAAACTCCTGTCTCTACTAAAAATACAAAGAAATTAGCCAGGCGTGGTGGCAGGTGCCTGTAATCCCAGCTACTCAGGAGGCTGAGGCAGGAGAATCAGTTGAACCCAGGAGGCAGAGATTGCAGCGAGACGAGATTGTGCCACTGCACTCCAGCCTGGGCGACAAGAGCAACACTCTGTCTCAAAAAAAAAAAAAGGGAAAGAAAATCCTAGACAGGTTTCCAAATATATTTTAGAAATCTTTCAAGTCAGTGAACACTAGCTGCACTTTATTTTTCCAGGTTGTCGCTGAATTCAGTAATTTAGGAAACACTAAGAATCAGATCCTCCAGGATATCAAACTGAGGAAGAAAGTTCATGCTGATGTTCTCCGATTTAAGGAGTTACAGGGCTTTATATTATAGCATAAGTTTTCATAGTTAGAAGTTAATAAAAAGTGATTAGTTAACTGGGATACAGAACTTGCATTGCCTGTACTATACTAGTTACAAAAGGAAAAGAGTAGACAATTAAAAATGTACAATTTAAAAACTGCTGGGCTTTCCACAGCAGCTACTTTTGAGTGATTTTTGTGTTTTACCTAACAGTGGGTGATGAAATGCTAACGACAGTGTCTGCAGTATCCAGAAAAGAAAAGCAATTTCTCTTTAGCAAAAACGGATGTAATCAAATACTAATGCCTGTGATGTCAGAATTTTTTAGCTACAGATTTTTATAAAAAAGCACTTTAATTCCACCGAGTAAATAACTTTAGTGAGGGTCTGAAACTCTCCATTTAAACACTTTTCTCATTAAAACAACTATTTTATAACGTAATTTCTTAGAAATGCAACAATCTTGTAATAAAGACACTACAGCGGTAAAGATTTTAGTTTTTAATTTTTATTTTGTTTAGACAGAGTCTTGCTCTGTTGCCCAGGCGGGAGTGCAATGACACACTCTCGGCTCACTGTAACCTCCACCTCCCAGGTTCAAGTGTTTCTCCTGCCACAGCCTCCCGAGTAGCTCGGATTATAGGTGCACACCATCACATCACGCCTGGCTAATTTTTGTATTTTTTGTAGAGACGGGGATTCACCATGTTGGCCAGGCTGGTCTCAAACTCCTGACCTCAAGTGAGTCACCTGTCTCAGCCTCCCAAACTGCTGGGATTACAGGCATGAGCCACTGCGCCTGGCTGCAGTGGTAAAGTTTTTAAATAAAATTCTACAAATAGAAATTCGTACAATAGCTACTACTTTCATCCTTTGCCGAATAATGTTATTTACTTTTTTTTGTATTTGCAAATAATCTTATTAACTGGACACAATTATGCACTGTTAGGTTTATCATGTTCTAATTCTTGGGAAATTAATCATCTAGCTATGGTGACATACGCCTTGTTATTTGATTCTGCAGGTGATTATTCCACAGCTGGGCAAGATGGCAGTTAATGCTCCATGTTACCCACATTTGAGATGAAAGTGCTTCTTCTGCTAAGGTAACCTGTGTACTGCCCCGCTTCCCGACTCTCCCTTGATGCTATTCTGTTCTCTCGTGAACTCTCAACCTCTCTCTCTGTATTAACACTCTCCCTTCACCATGATGTCTTCACCACCTTGAAAAAACAAACAAAACCCCACAGCCCTGACTACTGCATTCATTTCTCAGAAGCTGAGCTTCTTCACCTCCTATCTGCAGGTCAGCACCAACCCCAGCACCAGTGGGAGGACTGCGTGTGGCAAGGACACTGGCTGAGAAGCACCTAACTAATCTACTGCTCTGCCACTTTCAGCCCTTTTTTGACCTCTCATCTCAGTAGCTGATATGTCATTCATTCTTTTTTTTTTTTTTTTCTGAAATGGAGTCTTGCTTTGTTGCCCAGGCTGGAGTACAATGGTGTCATGATCTCGGTTCACTGCAACCTTCCCCTCCCGGGTTTAAGTGATTCTCGTGCCTCAGCCTCTCTAGCAGCTGGGATTACAGATGCACACCACCACCCTGGCTAATTTTTGTATGTTTAGTAGAGACAGGGTTTCACCATGTTGACCAGGCTGGTCTTGAACTCCTGACCTCAGGTGATCCGACCGCCTTGGCCTCCCAAACTGCTGGTATTACAGGCGTGAGTCACCACGCCCAGTCCATTCCTTTTTTCTCAAAACTCTCTCTTCTCTTGATTTAATGTCACAACACTAACTTCTTGTTTTCTTTCTCAGTCTTCCTTGCACACTTCTCTGCCTTTTAAATGATCCATTTGTTTGGTTTTCCTTTGTTTCGGTATTTTTAAACCAAAGTTTTGCTCTGTTGCCCAGGCTGGAATGCAGTGGTGCGATCTTGGCTCACTGAAGCCTTTCCCTCCCAATTCCCAATTCAAGCAATTCTTGCGCCTCAAACTCCCAAGTATCTGGGACTACAGGCATACACCACAATGCCCAGCTAATTTTTGTATTTTTAGTAGAGATGAGGTTTCAACAGGTTGACCAGGCTAGTCTCAAACTTCTAAAGTCAAGTGGTCCACCGGCGTTGGCCTCCCAAAGTGCTAAGGCATGAGTCACCACACTCAGCCTATTTGTTTTTGAAAGAATCTCGCTCTGTCGCCCAGGCTGGAGTGCAGTGACACAACCTCGGCTCACTGCAACCTCTGTCTCCGTGGCACAAGTGATTCTTATGCCTCAGCCTCGCGAGTAGCAGGGACTATAGGCACGCACCACCTCGCCTGGCTATTTTTATTTTAGTAGAAACAAGGTTTCGCCATGTTGGCCAGACTGGTCTTGAACTCCTGAGCTGAAGTGACCCACCCACCTTGGCCTCCCAAAGTGCAGAGATTATAGGCATGAGCCACTGCACCCGGCCAGTGTTGTTTTTTATAGAGACACGGTCTTGCTCTGTCACCAAGGCTGAAGTACAGCGGCACCATTATGGCTCACTGGAGCCTCCAACTTCTGAGCTCAAGTAATCCTCCTACCTCCACCTCCAACAGTGCTGGCATCACAGGCATGAGCCACAGCGCCTGGCTATTCATCAATGTTCTATCCTCGACCTTCTCCTCTAACTCCCCTTGAGCTTCCTCACCCACAGCTAGGACTTCAACTACCACTTCCAGAAAGCAAACAGCCCCTAAGTCTTGCCATCACTTCAAAAGAGCATTTCTCAGCCAGGCGTGGTGGGTCATGCCTGTAATCCCAGCACTTTGGGAGGCCAAGGCGGGCAGATCATGAGGTCTAGAGATTGAGACCATCCTGGCTAACACACTGAAACCCTGTCTCTACTAAAAATATAAAAAAAGAAAAAAAATTAGCTAGGCATGGTGGCACACACCTGTAGTCACAGCTACTCAGGAGACCGAGGTAATAGAATTGCTTGAATCCAGGAGGCAGAGGTTTTAGTGAGCCAAGATTGTGCCATTGCACTCCAGCCTGGGCAACAGAGTGAGACTCACTCACAAAAAAAAAAAAAAAATAGAGCATTTTCAACTAATAGTACTGCACAGCCGTCCACAGTTTTTCTGCATGCAGATCAAACTCCACTTGTCCATTACTGACCCCATCTTTCTCTCCCAAAAACGTGCTGCTTTGGTCGGGCGCAGTGGCTCATGCCTGTAATCCCAGCACTTTGGGAGACCGAGCCAGGTGGATCACTTGAGGTCAGGAGTTTGAGACTGGCTGGCCAATATGGTGAAACCTCGTCCCTACTAAAAATACAAAACTTAGCCAGGCATGGTGGTGCGTGCCTGTAATCCCAGCTACTAAGCAGGAGAATCGCTGGAACCCAGGAGGCGGAGGGTGCAGTGAGCCAGGATCACACCATTCCACTCCAGCCTGGGCAACAGAGCCAGACTCTGCCTCAAAATAAAGAAAGAAAAAAAAACTGCTGCTTTGCCTCCCAAATTGCCAAAGTAGCCAGTTGTCAAGCCAAATATATAGTCATTCTCTGTCACTCCCTCAATAAATTAAACTTCAAAACCTGTTGCTTTTATACAAAATCTCTCAGATTTACCATTCTCTCCCACAGCCCTGCCACATTTTGAGCCTCAGCTCTTCTAACCTACACCACGACAATGGCCTCCCAGACTCCAGGCTTCCAGAAATGTGGACCTATTCCAGTGCAGCCTCCACCTGCCATCAGGGTTAACCTTCTATGACACAAGTCTAATCACGTTACTTCCTTAATTAAAACTTGTCACTAGCTTTCCACTGCCACTAAGATCAGTGCAAACTCCTTGTCCCTATTCCTGAGGCCACCTGCACCACACAGAACTACATAGTTCTCCAGGTGCATCATGGTCCTTCATGCTTCTGCCCAGAACACTTTGACTCAAGGGTCCGTCCTTTCAAGTCTTCCTTAAATCTCAGGAATAAAGATGATACGATGTGTGCAGGTCGTAATGTTGGGAAAGAGTAAGATGGTGGTAACTCCTGTACTGTGAGTAGGCAGGAAGAGGCACCAAAGTGGAGACAGCCTTGGTGGGAGGGTAGACAGCCTCTTCTACTTCACCATTTTCACCTCTTCACCACCGCTGCCACCACCACCACGCCACACTACACCACCACACACCACTGCATACCACACCACACACCACTACTACGCCTCACACCATCACACACCACTACCACTCCACCACTACACACCATCACACCACCACAGCACACCCCCAGACATCACACCACCATAGCACCACACACCAAACCACATTATCACACACCATCACACACCACTAGCACACCACACCATACCACTACACACCATCACACCACCACACGCCATACCACCTCACATCACACCATACATCACCACCACCAGACATACCACCACATCACCACACATGCCATACCATACCACCACCATCTCACACCATCACCAAGACATACCATACCACACCACCACATCACACCACACACCACCACGCCACACACCACACCACCACTGCAGCAATTCCAGCTGCTATGCACACTGGCTACTGTTCAAACTCTTTCTTATTTGTTCTCTGCCTACTCCGTAATGCCTCTTTTTCCCTACTGTGTTCCACTACCTTCACCCATAACAATCCCCACACTCTTACCTGTGCTAGCCTAGGGGCTTATTTCTCACACTCAACAGAAAACATTTTTCAAGTTTTTCAAACATACTCTAATTTTTTCTGACTCTAGCAGTACAGCATACCACATTGAAACTTTAAATAATAATGGCAGCTAACATTCGAGTGTTAACTACAGGTCAGGCACCATTTTGAGCACTAAACGTAAGCTATTTTCTTTAATCATCCTAACAATCCTATGAGGCAGTTAACAGTAGCTCCAATGTAAAGGACTTAAATTACAAAGAAACAAAAATTTCCCAATGATCTCATCGTCCATTAGCAAGTACTATTAATATTAGCACCGTGACATCCTTTCTTCCTATTTCCATCTTACCAAACTTGATAGTTTTTGGGCTGCTCCTCAATTATTGCAGTGATGTAGTTCATTTCCTCATGTAGATCCTTCTGAAGTGACTTTAAGAGAACTCTCCGGAAATGCCTAGGGCAAATATAAAAAAGCCAAAGTCGCATTAGTCCACAGAAGTTGCCTAGTAACAACATCAAACACAGCTACAAGTCAGCACTACAGTTAGATAAATTTTTGGCAGGTATTCTGTATAATTTAACAATTATATGGCTGGGCATGGTGGCTCACGGCTATAATCCCAGCACTTTGGGAGGTCAAGGCAGGCAGATCACAAGGTCAGGAGTTCGAGACCAGCCTGGCCGATATGGTGAAACCCTGTCTCTACTAAAAATATTAGCCAGGCATGGTGGCACGTGCCTGTAGTCCCAGCTACTTGCAAGGCTGAGGCAGGAGAATCGCTTGAACCTGGGAGACGGAGGTTGTAGTGAGCTGAGATTACGCCACTGCACTCAGAGCGAGACTCCGTCTCAAAAAAGAAAAAAACAATTACAGGCTGGGCATGGTGGCTCACGCCTGTAATCCCAGCACTTTGGGAGGCCAAAGTGAGCAGATCACCTAAGTCAAGAGTTCAAGACCAGCCTGGCTAACATGGTGAAACCTCGCCTCTACTAAAAATACAAAAAAAAAAATCAGCTGGGCGTGGCGGCATGCACTTGTAATCCAGCTACTCAGGAAGACTGAGGCAGGAGAATCACTTGAACCCAGGAGGTGGAGGCTGCAGTTGGCCAAGATTGTGCCGTGCACTCCAGCATGGGCAACAGAGAGGAACTCCATCTCAAAAAAAAAAAAAAAAAAAAAAAAAATACAGAGGTACTCTGTATAAAACTGCTTGTGGGTGTCCAAATTCATACAACTATCTCTGGTGACTAGAACAAATCAGCACATTTAGTAAAAACAGTGAAAGGTAACAAGTATGAGATAGAAGAAAAGTAAATTTCTAAATCTTAAGTAATGACAGAAAACCAACTAAAATTATTTTGAGGTACTACTCTGGTCACCGGTGTTCTGTAATATGAGAATCAAAGACATCTCTTTCCCTATATAGTACAGCTTGTTTCTGTAGATATATTATTCATATAATAAATTAATTCTATTACAAACATTAACAAAATATTTACTGGTAGAACCACCACAAAAATGCTACTTATAAATGAAACAAGTTTCTCTTTAATTTCCCCATAGGTGGAGAACCAACAACAAAAAAAATTTTCCTAAAAAGTTAGTTCTGGCGTATTTTTACTTCAAAATTTCAAAAATTTCAAATTACTAAGTAACGGGCATTCCAGAACCTAATTTTATTAGCTATTAAAATGAATTGTTCACTTTGGGAGGCCGAGGCAGGCGGATCACTTGAGGTCAGGAGTTCGAGACCAGCCTGGCCAATATAGTGAAACCCCATCTCTACTAAAAATACAAAAATTAGCTGGATGTGCTGGCAGACACCTGCAATCCCAGCTACTCAGGACACTGCAGCACAAGAATCGCTTGAACCTGGGAAGCAGAAGTTGCAGTGAGCCAAGATTACACCACTGTACTCCAGCCTGGGCAACAGCAAGACACTCTGTCTCAAAAATAATAATAACAAAGTAAGGCCGGGCGTGGTGGCTCACGCCTGTAATCCCAGCACTTTGGGAGGCCGAGGCGGGTGGATCACAAGGTCAAGAGATCGAGACCATCCTGGTCAACATGGTGAAACCCTGTCTCTACTAAAAATACAAAAAATTAGCTGGGCATGGTGGCGCGTGCCTGCAATCCCAGCTACTCGGGAGGCTGAGGCAGGAGAATTGCCTGAACACAGGAGGCGGAGGTTGCGGTGAGCCGAGATCGCGCCATTGCACTCCAGCCTGGGTAACAAGAGCGAAACTCCGTCTCAAAAATAATAATAATAATAATAATAACAACAGAATAAAATGAACTGTAAAGTAGGAGAGACAATAGTATTTCTCTCCATTATTATTTTTAAAAAGTAGACTTCACGGAGTCTGTAAATATAAGCCCTTGGCTTTTATGGGTAATGACTCCAGGTATACTGCTTTCTTCACAACATCAGTAAACTCGCAGGCAATCTTTAAGTGTATTCTAAGATCCAAAAATGATGAAACACACTGAGAATTCCAGTTAAACAGGCTGGATTAAATAAACGAGTTTATTCTTACTCCCTAATAAAACCCCACTAAAATGACAACAAAGGAATAAACCCACAAGAACAAAGAGAATCTGGGACAAAGATACCACGGCAACTGGAAGAGGTCAACATTATGGGAAGTTTAAGCAGACAGACAAGATTTAACTGACTAAAACACAGAATAAGACTATAAGAAAATTCCAGAAATCAGAGGTATGACCTATTTCCAAAACTGGGGGTCAAAGGTGGGACTAAAAGCAGTAGAAAGAGTATAGAAAAAGAGTCCTTGGCAGTCAAGACCCTTCCCACTCCCCTGAGCAGAAGTGACATCCTCTGTCTTGGGCAGGAGACAAGTGGCTTTATTCTCTGGAAAAATATGAAGCAGAATGGGTTACCAGGCACACTAGAAGGCAGGGTAAGTTAAAGGGTGGAAACGAGGACATTTAAAATGTTGACATACTAAGTTAGAAAAAAAAAGTTTCTATTTCAAATTACAAGGTAAGATCTGCAAAAAGTTGATATCCTAAACAGTAAGACTCTCCTACCATCTTCCCCGGCCTGACCCCCCAGAACTGTGGCAGCCAAACGTACACTCCTTAAGCAATAAACTACTTAATCCTCTTTGAGAGACACTGTCCAAGAGAAAAGATTTAAATACTGACAAGTGAGATTTCACTACAACACAGCCACAGAGAAGCCCTCCGGCTGATAAATCCTGCCACATACACGGCTTTCAATCAGGATTTTTCCTGTCTCTCTTATAAGCATAAAGAGAAAGTCAAGAATTACCAACCATGAAAGAGACCAAAAGAGATGAAAAGATCTCATACTGATGAAATTAAAAAAAAAAAAAAAAAAAAAAAAAGAAGGGGCGGGTGGGGAAGGATCTCTGGCGAGACTCAAGCACCTGCCCCCGCCCTGGCCCCCAGTGCCCAGCCATGATCAAGGCAATCCTAATCTTCAACAACCACAGGAAGCCGAGGCTCTCCAAGTTCTACCAGCCCAACAGTGAAGATACACAACAGCAAATCATCAGGGGTACTTTCCATTTGGTATCTAAGAGAGATGAAAATGTTTGTAATTTCCTATTGGAGGATCCGACAACAAACTGATTTATAGACATTATGCAATGCCAATATTTCGTCTTCTGTGTGGATTCTTCAGAAAGTGAACTTGGCATTTTAGATCTAATTCAAGTATTTGTGGAAACATTAGACAATGTTTTAAAAATGTCTGTGAACTGGATTTGATTTTCCATGTAGACAAGGTTCACAATATTCTTGCAGAAATGGTGATGGGGGGAATGCTATTAGAGACTAACATGAATCAGATTGTTACACAAATTGATACAAAAAATAAGCTGGAAAAATCTGAGGGCTGAGTGGAAGCTCCCGCCAGTGCTGCATCAGCTGTAAAGAATATGAATCTTCCTGAGATCCCAAGAAATATTAACATTGGTGACATCAGTATACAAGTGGCAAACCTGCCCTCTTTTAAACAAAAATTTTAAAAAGCTACTCCCAGGTAAAATCCAGAGGAAAAAGTCATCTAAGTTTACCATGCAGTCGTTTACCAAAAATACAGGAGAAGAGTCTTAACTTTTGCTCAAGGTACTATATAGGAGTTGTGTAAAATCAACATGAAAGTTCATTGTTCCGGTGGGTCGGGGAGAGGCTCCAGACCTGCACACCGCACCCAGAGCTCTCAGCGCTGCTCCCAGCCACAGCCTCCCACACGCCTCGCTCAGCTTCAACATGGCAAAAATCTCCAGCCCTACACGGACTGAGTGGTGCATCAAGTCCCTGACTACTGTTTTCCAGAAGTACGCTGGAAAGGATGCTTGTAACTACACTCTCTTTGAGACGGAGTTCCTAAGCATCATGAATAGAGAACTGGCTGCCCTCACAAAGAACAAGAAGGACCCCAGTGTCCTTGACCGTATGATGAAGAAACTGGACACCAACAACGATGGGCAGCTAGGTTTCTCAGAATTTCTTAATCTGACTGGTGGCCTAGCTATGGCTTGTCATGACTCCTTCCTCAAGGCTGTCCGTTCCCAGAAGCGGACCTGAGGACCCCTTGGGCCTGGCCTTCAAATCCACCCCATTTC
This sequence comes from Aotus nancymaae, assembly GCF_030222135.1. Lineage (NCBI taxonomy): Eukaryota > Metazoa > Chordata > Mammalia > Primates > Aotidae > Aotus > Aotus nancymaae. The sequence continues at coordinate 2,749,896 of NW_026988512.1, read as the reverse complement.
CTTCCTGCCTTTCTGTCATCATCTCCACAGCCCACACATCATTCCGAGCCCAGCACACCAGCCGCCTCACGCGGGTCCCACCTGCGGACAGTAATAAACAAAGAAAGTTCACTGTTGCTTTTCTTGCTCAGTGATTTTAAATAAATTGAGTAGTTCCTATATGATTTTTTCTTTCTTTGCTAAACTGCAGTCCTGTGCCCACCTACAGCTTGCCTCTATGTATTGGCTACTACAGTGTTTTAAAAAGTATTTCCGGGGGTTAAGAGGTCACCATGCTAAGGGCCGCGTGGAGGGTGCTGAGTTTGATTCGGACCCAGGCAGTCACCCAGGCCCCAGGCCCCGGGCTGCCGGGCTGTGGGAGCGCCAGGTTTCCTTCCAACCAGTGGGGCCTGCAGCCTCAAAGTCTCCTCCAGGCCACGCGCAGGTATGTCATCCAGAAACCAGTCCAGCCCAGGCAAGTTGATGACCTGCCTCCTTCTACGCTGCTCCAAGACTACCAGAATGTCCCTGGAATTGAGAAGGTTGATGATGTTGTGAAAAGACTCTTGTCTTTGGAAATGGCCAAAAAGGAGAAGCTGAAAGTCATATAAGAACAGCTGATGAAAAAGACTGTTGAAAACCCTAAGGACACCAGATCCCCGGAGGCTCGAATTGTTGCCTTGACCATCAGGATCCGCAGTTATGAAGAACACATGCAGAAACATCGAAAGGACAGAGCCCACAAACGCTATCTGCTGACGAGCATCGACCAGAGGAAAAAGATGCTCAAAAACCTCCGTAACACCAACTATGATGTCTACGAGAAGGTATGCAAGGAGCTGGGGATTGAGTACACCTTCCCACCTCTGTATTACCGAAGAGCGCACTGCCGATTCGTGACCAAGAAGGCTCTGTGCATCCGGGTTTTCCAGGAGACGCAAAAGCTGAAGACGCAAAAAAGAGCTTTAAAGGCTGCAGCAGCAGCCCAAAAACAAGCAAAGCGAAGGAAACCAGACAGCCCTGCCAAGGCCGAACCAGAGATACTCGGAGACAACCAGTAAATTCTGTTCAGTCATTGCTTTCTGTCTTGAAGAATGATAGGAGAGACAATGGGGCTCTTTTTGGTCTGAGGAGGAGGAGAAATTTATTCTTTGATTCAGCTCTGGGATCCTAGAGTCGTGTGAGACAGAGTCCCTGCCCTCACCCACCAGGGGACACACACTCATACAAACAATTACCTGTCATCCAGGTGACATATTTTCAGTGGAGGCAAGACAGAGGATGTGACAGCACAGTGGAAGTGTGGCTGTATGGGTGAAAAGAACTGCTGTAAGAGATGCCTTCCAGACTGGGCCCTAAAGGATAAGCAGGAGTTCACTGGATAGAGACAGGAAGAGAAAGGCTCCTGGGCAGAAGGAATTACAAGTACAAAGGCAAAGAAGTCTAGAGAGAGGGGCATGCTGTATGCAGAGACTGGGGAGAATAAAAAATAAAGCTTGAAAAGCTGAAAAAAAAAATTATTTCCGATATTTCCTTATTTTTTTGGTGTCGGAGTCTCGCTCTGTTGCCCAGGCTGGAGTACAGTGTCGCAATCTCAGCTCACTGCAACCTCTGCCTCCTGGGTTCAAGTGATTCTCCCACCTCAGTCTCCCAAGTAGCTGGAATTACAGGCGTCCCAAGATGGAGTTTCACTGTGTTGCCTAGTCTGGTTTCGAACTCCTGACCTTGTGATCCACCCCCCCTCGGCCTCCCAAAGAGCTGGGATTACAGGCATAAACCACCGCGTCCGACCTGGATATTTCTTTAATTGTGTACAACCTAAAATGTTGGTGGTTTGTATGGATCACAAGTGCAACATTCCTTAATTCCTTTCGCTATCTGTCACACAATTATTATTTAAGGAACCAAGTACGTATTACATGAAAACATTATGACTTTTTTCTCACCACACACAGACACACAAACACACACGACGCTATTTAAAAAAAGAATATTCAGAGAACAAAAAACAGTTCTCCCAAATTAAATGTAGAAATCTTTAAAAATTCATACAAGAGTTAAAAAATAAAATTGAGGAAATATTTCAAAAGAAAATAAAAAGACAAAGAAATGGGTATAAGAAAAGGTAATCCAGGAGATACAACATACAACTAAAAGGCATTCCAGAAAAAGTAAACAGAGGAAAGAGAGAGGAAATTATCAGAAGAACATAAAAAAATCCCCAGAACTTAAAAAGAAGGTTTAAACAAAGGAAATGGAAATCTTCTCAATCTGAAAAGAAGCTAAGAGAAACAGAAAGCGTTTTAAATTTCCTAGAGAAAATAATTTCCAATCTAGAATCCTATTACTATAGTTGAAGAGAGACTACTGATTTTTAATTGTATAAATCTCAGAAATTACTTTCCATCCTTCTACTCAATGACATGACATGCTCTATAAAATGAGAAAGTCAATCAAGAAAGAGAAAGGTATGGGGTCTAGGACACAGGAGATCTAACACATGAACGAGCTGAAGACCAGGTATGCAGCAGCCAACTGGTGAAAAGAAAAATGGAACTGAAGGATGACCTGTGTTCAATAGAAAAATGACACTTCACGTATATCAGAGCATCTGGAAGACAAATTACCTATTGGTACAAAGAAAACAAAATAAAAATGACACTCTGTTAGAAGGAATGTAATTACACTTTAAAATGTGGGTCAACATGAACATAAACTGAGTACTCATTTGTGATGGAGAGAGGGTAGTGGAGAATGAACGATCTTTCACAGAAGGAATAATGTTTAAAATAAAAAAATAATAACAATTAAGCAAATTATCTAGAATATGGAGATTAATTCAAGAAAAAAATCCCTAAGAGTTATTGCCTCTGCGGAGTGGAACTGGCAGTAGGAGGGAATGGGCTGGAGATTGCTACTTTTTTTCATGCAGCTTCTTAAACCCATACTCAAATCGCTATTTTGATGAAAATTAAAGGCCAGGCTTGGAGGCTCACATCTGTAATCCAAACACTTTGGGAGGCCAAGGAGGGTGGATCACCTGAGGTCAAGAGTTCAAGACCAACTTGGCCAACACAGTGAAACCCCATCTCTACTAAAAATGCAAGAAAAGTAGCCAGGCATGGTGACGGCTGCCTGTAATCCCAGCTGCTCGGGAGGCTGAGGCAGGAGAATCACTTCAACCCAGGAGGCAAAGGTTGCAGTAAGCCAAGATCGTACCAACTGCATTCCGACCTGGGCAACAAGAGCAAAACTCCATTCCCCCAACCAAAGAATTAAAGTACAGCTTAAAAAAGAAAGTCACTTCAAGTAAAACATTTATGCAGGGAGTACTGACGATGTATATTACTTACCACACCGTATAATTGGCTGCATTTAATTCAATAGCATCCCGGGTTAGCTTAAAGGCTCTTTCACTTCTTTCGTCACGCTGTAGGACAGCTCGGAAGTAATCATAAACATCTCTAACTAGAGATAGAGCACACAACCGCATTAGGACCATCTTACTTACAACTAGCACTATGATGTACAATGTCGCTATATCTGTGCAGAAGGATACTTTATTGGCCTTTGTATCATTTATACCAAAAAGCAGTCAAATGGCTATGGTTGCCACCCTGATAATGCCCTAGTATCACAGCCACACAAAAAAGCATGGGCTACTTATGTCTAACCAGACGCTTACTGCTTACGTGCATACATAAGAATTCACACCAGATTCCAAATCTCCCATAAGCCTTATGTGTAAAAGGAAAATTAGGGGTGCATACATTCAAATACATTCATATAGCTGTTTTTCTGAAATTTTATTTTGATGATCAGATTTTTAAGTGAAAAATATGTCCAAAGGCAGAAAATTCAAAACAGTACAAAAAGGTTCACACTAAATTTCCATTCCACTAAATTCCCAATCCCTCTCCCCAGAAAAGCAACCATTATTAACTGATTCTACTGTATCCTTCGAAATATATTCTATGCATCTACAAGTAAATAGTCTAACTCCATCCTTCATTTTTATGCAAAAGAGATCCCATCCCACTCTGAGCTTTGCTTTTTTCACTCATACATTATTAAAGATAGTGTAAACTAGGTCGGGCGTGGTGGCTCATGCCTATAATCCCAGAACTTTGGGAGGCTGAGGCAGGCAGATCACCAGGTCAGGAGTTCGAGATAAGCCTGACCAACATGGTGTAACCCCGTCTCTACTAAAAATACAAAAATTAGCTGGGTGTGGTGGCATGGGCCTGTAATTCCAGCTACTGGGGAGGCTAAGGGAGGAGAATTGCTCAAACCCAGGAGGCAGAGGTTGTGGTGAGCTAAGATCACACTAAGCTGAGATCGCACCACTGCACTCCAGCCTGGGTGACAGTAAGACTGTCTCAAAAAAAAAACAACGTTGAATTCATTCCAGAGCAAAATTTAGAAACAACATAAATGTCAAACAACTATGAAATACTACGCAGTCATTAAGAACCAAGCTTCCTTGGCCAGACGCCATGGCTCATGCCTGTAATCCCAGCACTTTGGGAGGCTGAGGCAGGTGGATCACTTCAGGTTAGGAGTTCAAAGCCAGCCTGGCTAATATGGCGAAACCCTGTCTCTACTAAAAATACAAAATTGGCCAGACGTGATGACACATGCCTGTAATCCCAGCTACTCAGGAGGCTGAGACAGGAAAATCGCTTGAACCCAGGGGTCAGAGGTTGCAGTGAGCCAAGATCATGCCACTGGACTCCAGCCTGGGCAACAAGACTGAAACTCTGTCTCAAACAAAAAAAAAAAAAAAAACCTTCCAAATAATTTCAAATTTGTAACAAAATAAAATGTTAACTATATATATAATATATACATATAACATTATTTTACACACACACACACATAAAACATACACATATACATACGCACACTGATAAAATAAACTTGGAGGCTATCAGGCTGGCATAGCTCCAAAGCCTTAGGTTCCTATGTAAGCAACCAAAATCCAAGTCAATGTAAAAGGTAACATGAAACACCATTAAAATATTCTTTTTTTTTTTCTGAGACGGAGTCTCACTCTTGTTACCCAGGTTGGAGTACAATGGCATGATCTCGTCTCACCACAACCTCCGCCTCCCGGGTTCAAGTGATTCTCCTGCCTCAGCCTCCCCAGTAGCTGGAATTACAGGCGCTGCCACCACACCCGGCTAATTTTTTGTATTTTTAGTAGAGACAGAGTTTCACTATGTGGGTCAGGCTAGTCTCAAACTCTTAACCTCAGGCGATCCACCCACCTCAGCCTCCCAAAGTGCTGAGATTATAGGCATGAGCCACTGCGCCCGGCCTAACATATTCTTTTAATTTAAAAATTGTATTGGCCAGGCACAGTGGCTCACGCCCATAATCCCAGCACTTTGGGAGGCCAAAGCAGGCGGATCACAAGGTCAAAAGATCTAGACCATCTTGGCCAACATGGTGAAACCCCATCTCTACTAAAAATACAAAAATTAGCTGGGCGTAGTGGTGCAGGCCTGTAGTCCCAACTACTCGGGAGGCTGAGGCAGGAGAATCGCTTGAACCCAGGAGACGGTGGTTGCAGTGAGCCGAGATTGTGCCACTGCACTCCAGACTGGAGACAGAGTGAGATTCCGTCCCAAAAAAAAAAAAAAATTATGAACAACATACTGTTGTTCATAATTCGAAGTTTCCAATACTTTGCCTTTTTTAACTCAACATTGTTTCTGAGATCTGTTCATGTTATAATAGATCAAAATCCTCCTAATGGTTATATAGTTTCCAGTATCTTACTTTTTCCAAAAAATGCTGCAAATATAGTAGCTAACATATATAGTGCTTACTATGAGCCAGACACTATTCTATTATTTTATGTGAATAATTTACTACATCTATAGTTACTACCATTATCCTCATTTTACACATGTGGAAACAGAGGTACATAGGAGTTAAATAACTTGTCCAAGATTACAGTCAGTAAAATGTGAAGTTAGAATTTGAACCAGATGGTCTGGCTCCAAAGTCTGTCCTCGTAACCTCCTGCGCATATCCTCTCACGCCATGTGCCAGAATGAACCTAGAGTATTACATCAGAAGCAGCACTGCTAGGCTGTAAGACAGGTGCATTTTCCAGTTTTAAGAGATATAACAACACTGCTTTCCAAAATGGCTAAACATATGAAACTGTCACATGAAATGTATGGAGCTCTTCACGTATCTTAATACCTAATATCATAAGACAGTTTTCATTTCTGCCACTTCAATCATAGGTGAAAAATGGCATTCTCATTTCAACCTGTCTATCCTTCATTCCTAATGATTAGAGATTCTTCCTATTTTATTGGCCAATGGTATTTTCTTTTCCATGAATTGCCAGTTCATACCCTTTGTCCATTTTTTGATTAAACTGTCTCCTTATCCTTTTGTAGAAATGACTTACAAGTTTCAATATGGATCCTGCTTTGTATGACGTACCTTCTCTCACACTGCTACTTGTTCAGGGTTGCTTCTGCTGCGGTTTTAAATTGACCCATTTGTCTATAAATGGTTGGCAGGTCAAACTTATCTTTTATTTTATGGTTTTAACTATGGTGTATGTAAGAATTCAAAATGTTAATTTTTCTTTTGTTTGAGACGGAGTTTTGCTCTTGTCATCCAGACTAGAGCACAATGTCGGCTCATTGCAACCTCCACCTCTCAGGTTCAAGTGATTCTCCTACCTCAGACTCCTCAGTAGCTGGGATTACAGGTTCCTGCCACCACGCCTGGCTGATTTTTGTATTTTTAGTAGAGACGGTGTTTCACCATGTTGGCCAGGCTAGTCTGGAACTCCTACCTCAGGTGATCTGACCTCAGGTGATATGCCCACCTTGGCCTCTCTAAGTGCTGGGATTACAGGTGTGAGCTACCACATCCTGCCCAAAATGTTAATTTTATACCTTGAAAAAAAAGGTTATTAATTTATCCTCAATGGAAACATACGATTATTATGTTTCCCCCAACATCTCTAAGTACTTATGAATCTGAAAAAGTTATGGTTTACATTTCTCTGATCACTAGTAAGGTTAATATCACTTTATAGATATTTATATTTTGTGAAGTGTCTCTTCACATATAATATCCTTCAAAGTATGGGAGTTTTGCATTTTAGTGCAGTTATATATTCTGACCTTTTCCTTAATCGATTCTGAGGTTTACATTTTGCCGAAAAATACCTTCTTCACCCTAAGAATGATAGGAATACAATTCTGCTTTTATCTAATTGCACAGCCAACTGTTTCAAACCATTATTTGACTAATCCATCCTTGTCATGAAGGCATAAAACGTCCTTTTTATCATATGTTAATTAAGTTTTCATAGAGTGAGGACCTATTTCTAGAGTCCTTATTAATCTATTTCTGTGCTACTTCCACTAAATCATTTAGTAGTGTATTTGCATACTTAATAAGGAAAATCTGTTTTATTATTTTTTAAACATTTATTGTCATTTTATTTTTTTATTGTCATTTTGTTATCAGAAAAAAAGTTTTTGTAAAAGAATGATCTTAGTAAAGCCTTAGCTGAAAGAACATATATATATAAAATTACAAGACTGTCATTCCATTTTATTCATTTTTCCTTTCCTAGAAGAACTAACAATTAACATTTGCATGACCTTCAATTTACATTTTCATTCATTATAAAAGAACGATACTTTATCAAAGAAAAAAATCCACTCATTCTAATATCCACTCATTTTAATACCACTCAGTTTTGATATTAAACCGAGCCTAACACTTCATTGCCAAAATATATTTTTAAATACTGATGTTTCAGCAACCAAAGTTTATTCTAAAAACAGTAACTCATTTATATTGTATTATACATGCACAATCTCCCAGGCTGTGAGGTCTCCAGGAAGGAAAAGAAAAGCACAATTACATAGTAGCTATTATCTATTATACTGTAACATTCCTTACTTGTTCATTACTTAGAGTATGTCCAGTCTCTGGGCAAAATAAAACTTTTAATCATAAAGATAAATCACCAAGAAAAGCACAAAATTAACTCATCTTAAGTCATTCAGATTTTTATTAGACAAAAATCTGTCATCTATCTTGCTACATAGTTGTGAATTCCAATTCTGCTACTAAGTTTAACTTACAGACCTTTTCCTAATTCAAACAAACTTACATTTGTCACTATAAATGATCTGGACCACGGGATTGGGGCCATCGTTCTGCGGCACTGGATCTATGTCAGCCCATTCTGCTCTGTCCCTGAAAATAGACATTCCCCCACCAGTGGTTACATTCAAATTCAGAAGAAAAAAAAGAACTCTAGTGTTTTAAAAATGACAACAATTACACTTACATTAATATTAGTAACTTACAGGGCTCGTAATGTAATCATGGTTGGATTCTCCATGACCAAGTTTTGCCAATATGCTTTATATATTAAACTACTAAAGTAAAATTAAACAAATAACACCCAGATGCTGAAACATTAATCAAGTTTTCAAATTCAAAGTTTTATAAGTAGAAAACATGTTTTTGCAGCAAGTACACAGTATTTTTTATTTTTATTTTTATTTTTGAAACAGAGTCTTGCACTGTCACCCAGGCTGGAGTGCAGTAGCCGGATCTCGGGTCACTGCAATCTCCACCTCCCAGCTTCAAGCGATTCTCCTGCCTCCACCTCCCAAGCAGCTGGGATTACAGGAGTCCACCCCATGCCCAGCTAATTTTTTGTATTTTTAGTAGAGATGGGTTTCACCATGTTGGTCAAATTGGTCTCAAACTCCTGATCTCAGGTAATCCACTGCGCCTGGCCCACAGTATTTTTAACTTAGAAATCAATCTAACTCATTGGTCTACTAAGATTCTTTGAGTCAGTCAGCATTTTTAAAAGGTCTGAGTAACAAAGTACTAGGAATCGACATTTTAATAAGTAAGCACCATTAATTTACTCAAGAGGTGGTGCGTGTAATCAATAAGAAAGCAGGCTCTGGAATCCGACAATTGCCTAAGTCGTAACATTGGCTCTACCACTTACTAGCTGTGTGACCTTCAGAAAGTTACTTAACTTCTTTGGGCTTCAGTTTCATCATTTATAAAAAGAGGGCAATATTACTACCCACCAACCTTATAAGGTTTTTTGGAGGATTAAATGAGGTAACAGATGTTAAGCACTTAAAGCACCCACTGCAGACAGGCAGCATTCAATGACTACTAATACGCAATGCTAAAATAACTGTATAGTACCAATTCGTGCTTTACAGAAATCTGTGAACCACCCAGTGTGACCAAATTTCTCTTCAAAGCGTTCACTCATATTCTTTTCCTTTCGTTTTTTTTTGGGGTGGGGGGGGAATGGAGTCTCGCTCTAGACATCCAGGCTGGAGTGCAATGGCACAATCTAGACTTTCTGCAACCTCCGCCTCCCGGGTTCAAGCGATTCTCCTGCCTCAGCCTCCCGATTAGCTGGGATTACAGGCGCTCGCCACCATGCCTGGCTAATTTTTATATTTTTAGTAGAGAGGGGGTTTCACCATGTTGGCCAGGCTGCTCTCGAACTCCTGACCTCACGTGATCAGCCCACCTCAGCCTCCCAAAGTGCTGGGATTACAGACATGAGCCAGCGCCTTCGGCCTTCCTTTCACTTTTTATTTCTCTATAATGATCAACTATTGACAGCAAAGATTCTGTGACATCCATGCTAGAAACTGTGTCCATTATACAAGGAGAAATACAAGAGAAGCCGTGACCTGAGAGGGACACCTAAAGCCTGGGGGAGTGGCCTGGAAAGGTAAGGCTGTCATTTAGTCACCAGGAAATCACACACAGTCATGTGAGAACCTGCGTATTTCACAATCCAGAGAGCTGACTTGAGAGTTATGGGGCTACCAATTTAAATCAGTAAAACATTATATCCAAAAAAAAAAAAAACAAACCTCTAGTGACTTCTATTCATTCATAAAATCAAGGTAAACAAGCCACAGAATGGGTTTACCTAGAACTACAGAAGTAAAACTAAGGCGATTATCTCTGCAGGTTCACAGGGCATTAGGGAATCAGCATTACCATCTGAAAGCAAAGAACTGATGGAACTGGGTGTCAGCAAAGACGAGGGGCGTCCCCAGTACACACCACTTGTATTATGTTCGAGGCAATGCAGGGAGGCTTCAGAGAGATTCAGTAACAAATCTCTTTCCAGCCTTCAGCCTGGCTGATACGAGGCGCTAAAATACGGATCGGATGAAAATGCCTCAGTGCTCCAAGCAGAGCAAGCCACGGGAAGCCCTCAGACCTCGTTTTCAGGGTGAGCGAATCTGGCCCCGGTTTACTGCCGACTACCAGAACGGCGTCCTGACCGCTGGGTATTCACTACGTGTTACGGGCACAGCGCTCTGGGCCGTGGAAGAGAGCGGGAAATTTCTTCTATTTACGACCCGCGACGCCGAAAGACCTGAACGAGTGCGACTCGGGGCGCAGCAGTTTCCGCGCGGCTTAAAGCGGGCAGGAAGCCGAGACCCCGCTGTGCCGCGTCCCCACAGTCTCGCGCCGGCGCCGCCCCGGGAAGAGGCGACCTCACGGCCGCTGCCCCGGCCCAGCGCCCCGCACCGGCCCACGCGACACCGCGAGAACTTCGGCCGGGAGCGCGAGCCGCGGGCCTCGGGGCAGCTCGGCCTCCAGGGAGAATCCCGCGCCGCGGCCGCCGCGGGGGCGTTACCTGTATAGGACGTAGGAGGGCGAGTCCAGGCTGAGAAACCCGTCGTCCATGGGGGACGCCACGGCTTCCCCGGCCTCGGCCGCCATCTCTTCCTCGTGCTGCTGGTGGGGCGGCGGTGGGGGCGGCTGGGGCGGCGGCTGCTCCGGCTGCCCTGGCTCTCCGCCCTGCGCAGCCTCCCCGACCCCCTCCGTGGCCGCCATCTCGCCTCGGTCCGCAGCGGAGGTGGTGACGGAGGCCCCGCCCCTCGGAGGCCCCGCCCATCCCTTCCCCGCCAAGCGGGCAACTTCCGGTTTCCTGGGTTTGTTTACTTTTATTATTTTTTTTTTTAAAAAACCATAGAGGTGCTGGCTAGAGGGTCCTGGCTGGCGGCCAGGGTTGAGACGCGAGGTTGCGGTGGGAGCGTGTGGGTGCTGGCGGCGTCCGCCGCGAGGCTGCGCGGCTCTTCCGAGGGGGCCCCAGGATCCCACCCGTCTTCCCTTGTGTCGCCGTTCCCGAGCTTTGCAGATGTCACGCGACCGTATTAGTGCTGTTAGCGGCCCCGGCAGGAAAAGCGCGATGCCTTTTTGGACAGAAGCTTGCGGCTCAGGGTGGCTGGCGGACACTGAGCACTCAGCCCTTTGCGTCCATCTTAGCATTTCCGAAACAAAATATAAAGGCCGGGCACGGTGGTTCACGCCTGACCCCAGCCGCTCAGAGGCCGCGGCGGGAGGATCGCGTGAACCCGGGCAGTCGAGACCAGCCTGGGCAACATAATGCAACCCCTTCTCTACCAAAAATACAAAAACTTAGCAGGGCGTCATATGGGCGCCTGTGGTTCCAGCTACTTGGGAGGCTGAGGTGGGAGGATGGCTTGAGCTGGGAGTTGGAGGCTGCAGTGAGCTGAGATGCCACTGCACTCCAGCCTGAGTGACAGAGACCCTGTTTCAAAACAAACACACATACCATTAGAAAAAGAAAGTAATTTTTGGTGAAGTTTGTGTTTGTATTTATATACGTTCAGATATAATGGTGTAAACCAAAAAAATAAAATTCTGAACCCAAACCATCTGAATAGACCCTTCCTCTCTGCCAAGGGCATTCCAAAGTTAACCTGAAAAACTTGTTCAGGCCATGATAGAAGGGGGTAGGGTAGGCCACTAACGTCAAGACCAACCATAAGTCTGATAAGAAACATTTACAATCTATTCTCTCTGAAGCCTGTTACTTGGAGGCTTCGTCTGCATAATACAACCTTGGTCTCCACAACCCCTTATCACAAATCTGGACATTCTTTCTATTCATAATAACTTTCAACCAACTGCTAATCAGAACATATTCAAACCTACCTAGGCCTGGAAGCACCCCCTCCCCGACTCTGAGCTGTCTTGTCCTTCCAGACAAACCAATGTGTATCTTGCATGTATTTGATTGAAGTCTTATGCCTCCCAAAAATGTATAAAACCCAGCTATGCCCCAACCACCCTGGGCACATGTTCTCAGGATCTCTTGAGGGCTATGGCACAGGCCATGAATCATTCATATTTGGCTCAGAATAAATCTCTTCAAATATTTTCCAGAATTTGACTCTTTTCATTAACAAGGGGTCACATGAATGTATGCTGTTGTGGCTCAGAAAACAATACCCCAAATGAAGGTCAAGCATCAGCTTCAGAAGCCCATTCTCCCTGACCTTCTCCTTTCCTCCTCTCTGTGACCACTCATCCTCTCCTGAGGCAAACTACAGCAACTAGAATTCCTCTTCCCCCTTGCAGGTCATAGAAACCAGAACCTTTTTCCCCCAAAGCCGGCCATGGCACCTGCAAATACTACTCTAACCTTCCTCCAGCCCTGCCTTTCTATGTGACAGCTGGCTGTAAAGAAAATAAACCCTAGTGGGCCGGGCGTGGTGGCTCACACCTGTAATCCCAGCACTTTGGGAGGTCGAGGCAGGTGGATCACAAGGTCAAGAGATCGAGACCATCCTGGTCAACATGGTGAAACCCCGTCTCTACCAAAAATACAAAAAATTAGCTGGGCATGGTGGTGCGTGCCTGTAATCCCAGCTACTCAGGAGGCTGAGGCAGGAGAATTGCCTGAACCCAGGAGGCAGAGGTTGCGGTGAGCTGAGATCGCGCCATTGCACTCCAGCCTGGGTAACAAGAGCGAAACTCCGTCTCAAAAAAAAAAAAAAGAAAAGAAAAGAAACCCTAGTTCTAGAGGCTCTTATCCCACTGGGGGTCGCAGGGAGGAATGCTGCACAGAGAGGCCAAGGAAAACCTGAACAGACAGGCCTTTTTGAGTTTCTCCACTCCATATATTGCATTAAATCGTCCTCTTTTTGTTCAAAGAGGCTATAGTATTGGTGCAGAAATAGATAAACCAAATAATGGGACACAGCAGAGAACTCACAAACAGATCCATGCATATGTGGATGCTTGAGACTAGACAAAGCCTTCATTGCAGAAGATTGAGAAAAGGATGGTGTTCTGAATAATGGTGCTGGGTCAATTGGGCACCAACAGAAGAAAAGAAAAAGAAATTGCATCCCTATGTCATACTTCCTAGACTTCAATGTGAAAGTAAAAACATAAAATCTTAAGATTCTGCACAAAGCAGAAAACCTAGAATGGCAAATCTATGCATGAAGAGATGATCAGACTCATTAGTAATCAAGAAAATGCAAATTAGAAATCTCTTTGGCCAGGCAGGGTGGCTCACCCCTGTAATCCCAACACTTTGGGAAGCTGAGACAGGTGGATCACCTGAGGTCAGGAGTTCGAGACCAGCCTGGCTAACACGGTGATACCTTGTCTCTACTAAAAATACAAAAATTAGCTGGGCGTAGTGGCATACACCTGTAATCCCAGCTACTTGGGAGGCTGAGGCAGAAGAATTGCTTGAATCTGGGAGGCAGAGGTTGCAGTGAGCTGAGATCATGCCACTGCACTACAGAGTGGGCGACAAAAGCGAAACTCCATCTCAAAAAAAAAAAAAAAAGAAATATATCTTTATATACTACACACATTCACTACATTGGCAAAACTGGAAAAGCTTAGCAATTCCAAGTGGCTTTGGAAAATAGGTTGGCATTATGTAGGAAAGTTAAGATACACATTGTTATCACCCAGTGCTATGGCCTGGATGTTTTGTCCCTACCAAAACTCACTCAGGGTTGATAGGCATGGCCTAGTGGGAGCTGTTTGGGTCATGGGAGCAGATCCCTCATGAATAGATTAATGCCCTCCCTTAAGGATAAGTAGGTTCTTGCTCTTGCAGAATAGACTAGCCGTCTTCCTCAGTTCCTCTCTCTTGCTTCTTCTCTTGCTATGTGATCTTGCACACAGTACTCCCCTTCTCTTTCCCTGATGAGTTGAAGCAGCCTGAGGACCTCATCCGGTAAAGCTGCCCAGTCTTGAGTCTTTCAGCCTCCAGAATCATGGGCCAAATACATCTCTTTTCTTTATAAATTACCAGCCTCAGGTATTCTATTATAGTAACACGAAATGACTAAGACATCCAGCAATACTCAGGTATATATATATATATTTTTTAAATGGTGTACTCACATGCATCAGAACACATAAACACCTTGTAATAGCCACAGACCAGAAACAACCAACATGCTCATCAAGAGTACAACGTGGTATAGTCATATAATGGAATACTTGCACAATAAAATGTATAAACTAGAGCTCATGCAATAATCAGCATGGTTAAAAGAAAATCATGGCTGGACACAGTGGCTCACATCTGTAATCACAGCACTTTAATCAGGCAAGAATTCTACCACGGAACCACCCATGCATCACAGCACTTTAGGAGGCCAAGGCAGGAGGATCATTTGAGCCCAGGAGTTTGAGATCAACATAGCCAGAATCCATCTCTTAAAAAACACAAAAATTAGGCCGGGCGTGGTGGCTTACGCCTGTAATCCCAGCACTTTGGGAGGCCAAGGTGAGAGGATTCCTCGAGCCCAGGAGTTTGAGACCAGCCTAGGCAACCCCATTGCTATAAAAAAAAAAAAATTAGCTGGGCATGGTGGTGCGTGCCTGTGGTCCCAGCTACTCAAGAGGCTGAGGTGGGAGGATCACTTGAGCCCAGGAAGTTGAGGCTGCAGTAAACCATGTTTGTGCCCCTGCACTCAGCCTGGGCAACAGAGGGAGACCCTGGATCTAAAAAATAATAATGTTGGCCAGGCGTGGTGGCTGACGCCTATAATCCCAGCATTTTGGGAGGCCGAGGCAGGTGGATCATGAGGTCAGGAGTTTGAGACAAGCCTGGCTAACATTGTGAAACCCCATCTCTACTAAAAATACAAAAAATAGCTTGGTGTGGTTGCAGGCGCCTGTAATCCCAATTACTTGGGAGGCTGAGGCAGAATTGCTTGAACCTAGGAGGCGGAGGTTGCAGTGAGCTAAGATTGCACCACTGCACTCTAGTCTAGGTGACAAGGTGAGACTCCATCTCAAATAAAAAAAAATAATAATAATCTTAATTATAAAAAATAATCTATTGTTGAATGTTTAACATTGTTTTGAATCTCTCACTTGGAATGTTTCATTCATGAACATCTCATATTAATAAATGTATCTAATAAACATTCATTTTGTGATCATTGTGTGCTACTGTTCTCAACACTGGTAATATATCAGTGAAAACAAAATTGATAACAAAAAAGCACTCTGCTCTTATGGTATTTTCATTCTAGTGAGTGAGATGAAAATAAACATTTAATAGTTATTGAATATTATCTAGTGGTAAGTGCTAGGGAGGAAAAGCAGGGAAGTGAAGGGATGGATTACAAGTGATAGCTCATCGTTAGGGGGAAGTCTTTATTAAGGAGGTGACAGTCAAATAAAGATTTCAGGGAGATGAAGGAGCAAGCCCACGTGGATATCTTCCAGACCATTCCTGGCAGACGTCCAAAGATACTGAGCAGGGAGAGTCTGGTGTGTCTGTGGATCCAGGCAGCTAATGTGGCTGGAATGGAGTGACCAGATGGGAGGGTGGGAGGCGGTGAGGTTGGAGATGGAGGTAGAGCACATCACAGGGTCTTACTGTCACCCAGGCTGGAGTATAGTGGCGAAATCATAGCTCACTGCAGCCTTGAACTCCTGGACTCAAGCAATCCTCACACTTCAGCCTCCCAAGTAGGTGGAACTACAGGTGTGTGCCATCATGCCTGGCTGATTTTTTTTTTTTTTTTAATTTTTGTAAAGACAGTATCTTGCTATGTTGCCCAAGCTGGTCTCAAACTCCTGGGCTCAAGCAACCCTCCTGATTTGGCCTCGCAAAGTGTTGGGATTACAGGCATGAGCCATCGTGCCTGGCCTGACATAAATTTTGAAATCAACAAGTATAAGCCCTTTATATTTACTTTTCATAATACAAAATTTCAATCTAAACAAATATAGGGGAAATAATTCAATAAACCCTCATATCCCCTCAGCCAAGTAATGAAACAATCACCAACTCATGAATATTGATGTCAATACTCTTCTCTTTTGTTTTTTTGAGACAGAGTCTCACTCTGTTGCCCAGGATGGAGTGATGTGATCTTAGCTCACTGAAACCTCTGCCTCCTGGGTTCAAGTGATTTTCCTGCCTCAGCCTCCCAAGTAGCTGGGATTACAGGCGTGAGCAACAGCAGCCGGCAAGTTTCTGTATTTTCAGTAGAGACAAGGTTTCACTGCATTAGCCAGGCTGGTCTCAAACTGCTAACCTCAAGTGATTCATTCGTCTCGGCCCCCCAAAGTGCTGGGATTACAGGCGTGAGTCACCGCACTTGGCCCCGATACTCTTCTCTTAATCCCTCACCCTACAGAAATATTTTGAAGCAAATTCAAGACATCGTATAACACATCATTATAATACAAAAAATATAATTGTATAGGCTGGGCGTGGTGGCTCATGCCTGTAATCCCAGCACTTTAGGAGGCCGAGTCGGGTTACGAGGTCAGGAGTTCGAGACCAGTCTGGCCAACATGGTGAAAATCCATCTCTACTGAAAATACTAAAAATTAGCTGGGCATGGTGGTGGGCACCTGTAATCCCAGCTACTCGGGAGGCTGAGGCAGGAGAACTGCTTGAACCCAGGAAGTGGAGGTTGCAGTGAGTTGAGATTGTACCACTGCACTCCAGCCTGGGCAACAGAGCAAGATTCTGTCTAAAAACAAACAAACAAACAAATAAACGTGCAGGTCATGATTGAGAGAGGCAGAGCACAATGGCCCCTCCTGAGTTGAGGAGGCAGCGCTGGACATCTGAGGGGGCCAGTGTGGCGACCTTATACAGGGCAGGATGCCTGAAGGAGACAGTTACAGAGAGAACTCTGAAGGCTTGCTGAGGGTCGCCCTCAAGTATTCAGTTGCATAATGAGCAGTGTACGTATTGGAGGAATAAACAAGGATGGAAAAAGGATCACACAAAGAATTAGATGGGAGAATTCCTGAAGCTCACACACAATCACACATACTGCCTGTTCAGATGGATCACTGCAGGAGTTCGAGGCTGCAATGAGCTATGATCATGTCACTGCACTCCAGCCTGGGTGACAGAGCAAGACTCTGTCTTTAAAACAACAACAAAAGCAACAATAAACGACAAAAACAAAAGAATAAATACTGCCTGTTTTCTCCATCTACAGCAAGAAATCTTAAAACTCACAGGGTAGCAGATAGAGTATCCAACAGGGTCTTCCCTTAGTTGTGGGGTGAAATTATCCCAAATGTGGACATGGTTGGGTAAGACCCAAAGGGATCAATCTGCTTCCAATTAACCTAACTGCACCCTATTAAAAAGTTCAAGAATTATTGTAGTAATAGAAAGATATCGATCATCCAATAAAATAAAGTTCACAATGTCTGGCATCCAATTTAAAGTTTCCAAGCACACAAAGAAGTAGAAAAATTTGACTCATTATGAGGAGGAAAAAATATCTATCTATCAAAACCAACCCTGAACTAATACAAACATTACAATCAACAGACATGGGTACTAAGACAGTTGCAACTGTGTTCCTTATGATCAAGAAGCCAGCAGAAATATTCCACATGCTAAGGAGAGACATGGAAGATATCAATGAAAAAAATAACAAATAAATTTAACCTCTAGAGATAAAAAATACACTGGATGGCATTAGCAGATTAGACATTCTAGACAAAAAGATTTGTGAATTTGAAGACAGTCATAGAAATTATCCAAAATGAAACTGAGAGAAAAGCCTGGAAAAAGATCCACAGAACATCCGTGAGCTGTCAGACACCCTTACCTCACTAATACCTGTGTAACTAGAGTTCTCAGAGAGGAGCAGAAGGATAGACAAAATATTTGAAGACATAATAGCTGCAGTTTTTCCAAACTGGAGAAAAAATATAAACCTACAAAGCTCAAAGAAGCCCAAGCACAAGAAATGTTTAAAAAAAAAAAAAAATACATGGGCTGGGAGCAGTGGTTCACACCTGTAATCCCAGCACTTCGGGAGGGCAAGGCGGCCAGATCACGAGGTGAAGACATTGAGACCCTCCTGGCCAACATCGTGAAACTCCATCCCTACTAAAAAAATACAAAACTTAGCTGGGCATGGTGGTGCACGCCTGTAGCCCCAGCTACTCAGGAGGCTGAGGCAGGAGAATTGCTTGAACCTGGGAGGCGGAGGTTGCAGTAAGCCAAGATCACGCCACTGCACTCAAGCCTGGATCCTGGCAACAGAGTGAGACTCTGTCTCAAAAAAAAAAAAAAAAATGACAAATCAAAATCAAATTGCTCAAAAGCAGTGATAAAGAGAAAATCTTAAAATCCAACAAAGAAGAATACATATTAGGTATAGAAGAACAAATCTGGCTGGACGTGTTGGCTTATGCTTGTAATTCCAGCACTTTGGAAGGCCAAGGCGGGCTGATCACCTGAGGTCAGGAGTTTGAGACCAGCCTAGACATTATGGTGAAATCCCATCTCTACTAAAAATACAAAAATTAGCCGTGTGTAGTGGCAGGCACTTGTAATTCCAGCTACTCGGGAGGTTGAGGCAGGAGCATTGCTTGAACCCGGGAGGTGGAGGTTACAGTGAGCTGAGATCACACCACTGCATTCCAGCCTGGGCAACAGAGTAAGACTCCGTTACAAAACAAAACAGAACAAAAAAACGACAACAACAAAAAGAAGAAACCTACTGATGACAGCAGATTCTCAATGGAAGCTGCAGTAGGCAGTCTCACAGACGGCTCCTACGAGCCCACCTCATGGAGTTCATATTCTTGTAAAGTCCCCTCCATTTGAGTGCAGGCTGACCTCATGACCAGCTTCTAATGAATAGAATATGGTAAAAGTGGCTACAACTCTAGTCCCAACTACTTGGGAGGCCGATGTAGGAGGATCAGTTGAGCCCAGGAGCTCAAGGCTGCAGGGAGCTACAATCATGCCCTGCACTCCAGTCTGGGTGACAGAGTGAGACTACGTCTCAAAAAAGAAAAAAAAGTGGCAAAAGTGACGGCATGCCAACTCTGAGATTACATGACTGTGACCTCCACCGTGTTTGCCACCCTGCCCCTGCCCTTATGTCTCTTGGAGACCTCATTTTGAGGGAAGCAAATTGCCATGTTGTGAACTGCACTATGGAGAGGCCAACGTGGCAGGAAACTGACATATCAGTGATGTCAATGAACTTGGAAGCCTATCCTCCCCTCGTCTAGCTTTTTTTTTTTTTTCTGGACAGGGTCTCCCTCTGTCACTCAAGCTGGAGTTCACCGGTGCGATCTTGGCTCACTGCAGCCTCTGCCTCTCGGGTTCAAGTGATCCTCTTGGCTCAGCCTCCCAGAGCTGAGATTAGGCATGCACCATCACGCCCAGTTTTTAAATTTTGTATAGAGATGGGGTTTTCACTATGTTGCCTAGGCTGGCCTCTAATTCTTGGACTCAAGAGATCCTTCCATCTTGGCCTCCTAAAGTGCTGGGCTTGGCCTGGCAGGGTGGCTCACACTTGTAATCCCAGCACTTTGGGAGGCTGAGGCAAGCAGAGTGCTTAAGTCCAAAGTTCAAGACCAGCTCAGCAACACAAAGAGGCCTGGTCTCTACAGAAAATACACAACTATCTGGCCGTGGTGGTGTGTGACTGTGGTCCCAGCCACTTGGGATCACTTGAGCTCAGGAGGTCAAGGCTTTAGTAAGCCATGATCACACTACTGTCCTCAGCTTGGGTGACAGAGTGAGATCCTGTCTTAAAAAAAAAAAGCAAATGGAATCAAATTACATGGAAGAAATAATAAAGATCAGAATGAAAACCAATAAAATAGAAAGCAAAAAGCTATAGAGAAATTAAGTAAACCAAAAGTTGTTTTAATTGTATGTTAGCATGGAATAACTGAAATTGAAATTTACAAGACCATTTATGGCTGGGCATGATGGCTCACTCCTGTAATCCCAGCACTTTGGGAGGCCAAGGCAGGCGGATCACGAGGTCAGGAGTTCGAGACCAGCCTGGCCAACATGGTGAAACCCCGTCTCTACTAAAAATACAAAAATTAGCTGGGTGTGGTGGCACATGCCTGTAATACTAGCTACTTAGGAGGCTGATAAAGGAGAATCACTTGAACCTGGGAGGTGGAGGTTGCAGTGAGCTGAGATTGCACCACTATACTCCAGCCTGGGTGACAGAGCAAGACTCTGTCTCAGAAAACAACAACAACAACAAACAAACAAAAACCACTTACAACAGCATCATAAAATACACAATGCTCAGGATAAAACCGACAAAAACCACTTACAACAGCATCATAAAATACACAATGCTCAGGATAAAACCGACAAAAACCATTTACAACAGCATCATAAAATACACAATGCTCAGGATAAAACTGACAAAAACCATTTACAATAGCATCATAAAATACACAATGCTCAGGATAAAACTGACAAAAGTTAAGAAGGACTATTTTTTTTTTGAGACGGAGTCTTGATTCGTCGCCCAGGCTGGAGTGCAGTGGTGCAATCTCAAATATGCAATCTCTGCCTCCACCTCCTTGGTTCAAGTGATTCTCCTGCCTCATCCTCCTGAGTATCTGGGAATACAGGCGCCCACCACCATGCCCCACTAATTTTTGTTTTTTTAGAGACAGAGTCTCATTCTGTTGCCCAGGCTGGAGTACAATGGCATGGTCTCGGCTCACTGAAACCTCTGCCTCCGGATTCAAGTGATTCTCCTGCCTCAGCCTCTCAAGTAGCTGGGATTACAGGTGCCCTCCACCATGCCCGGCTAATTTTTTATTTTGTAATTTTGTATTTTCCTGACCTCATGATCCACCTGCCTCGACCTCCCAAAGTGCTGGGATTACAGGCGTGAGCCACCGTACCCAGCCTAGTTTTTGTATTTTTAGGAGAGACAGCGTTTCACCATGTTATCCAGGTTGGTCTCCAGCTCTGGACCTCAGGTGACCTACCTGCCTCGGCCTCTCAAAGTGATGGGATTACAGGTGTGAGCCACTGTGCCTGGCCAGGACCTACACGTTGAAAACTGCTGAGAGACATTAAAGACAACTTAAATAAATGAAACAAAGGCTCAATATTATAAATTCTCTCCAAATTCACCTATAGATTCAACACAATCCTAGTCAAAATTCCAACTTTTAAAAATAGAGGCTGGGCGTGGTGGCTGATGCCTGTAATCCCAGCACTTTGGGAGGCCAAGGCGGGTGGGTCATAGGGTCAGGAGTTCCAGACCAGCCTGACCAACATGGTGAAACCCAGTCTCTAATAAAAATACAAAAATTAGCTGGGTGTGTTGGTACATGCCTATAATCCCAGCTACTCCGGAGGCTGAGGCAGGAGAATTGCTCGAACCCAGGAGGTGGAAATTGCGGTGAGTTGAGATTGCAGCACTGCACTCCAGCCTGGGCGAGAGAGTGAGACTCCATCTCAGAAAAAAAAAAAACAGACGTTTATAAGCTGATAATAAAATTCATATGACAAAGAACAAAATAACAGACAACTTTGAAAAGGAAAAGAAATTGGGAGACTGACACCATGTGACTTCAACACTTCTTGTAAACCTACCACAATCAAGGTAGGGTGTTACTGGTGTCAAGATACAAAAATAGATCAATGGAACAAAACAGGAACCCAGAAATAAACAGGCTGACACATTACACTCAATTGATTTCCAACAAACACGTACAACGCGGTTCAGTGGAACAAATGTCCACTTTTCAACAAATGGTGCTGGAACAGTTTATATACCTACACTCAAATGAAAAAGAAAAGTAACTTCAATCCATATTTTATACTATATACCAAAATTAAGACAAATTGGGTAATAAACCTAAATGTAATATATAACATTATGAAACTTCTAAAAAAAAAAACCGGAAATCTTTGTGACCTTAGGTTAGAAAAAGATTTCTTAGATCCACTATGAAAATTAAGAAATTCCGCACTTGGGGCCGGGCGCGGTGGCTCACGCCTGTAATCCCAGCACTTTGGGAGGCCGAGGCGGGTGGATCACGAGGTCAAGAGATCGAGACCATCCTGGTCAACATGGTGAAACCCCATCTCTACTAAAAATACAAAAAATTAGCTGGGCACGGTGGTGCGTGCCTGTAATCCCAGCTACTCAGGAGGCTGAGGCAGGAGAATTGCCTGAACCCAGGAGGCAGAGGTTGCGGTGAGCCGAGATCGCGCCATTGCACTCCAGCCTGGGTAACAAGAGCGAAACTCTGTCTCAAAAAAAAAAAAAAAAAAAAGAAATTCTGCACTTTGAAAGACACAGTAATAGAAAGCCAAGGAACAGACTGGAAGAAAATATTTGCATATCAATTATCTAATAAAAAACTTTTGTTTCCCCCAAGACAGAGTCTTGCTCTGTCACCCAGAGCTGGAGTGCAATGGTGTGATCTCTGCTCACTGCAACCTCCACCTCCCAGGTTTAAGTAATTCTCCTGCCTAAATATCCTCAGCAGCTGGGATTACAGGCACACGCCACCATGTCCTGCTTTTTTTTTTTTTTTTTTGAGACAGAGTCTCGCACTGTCACCCAGGCTGTAGTGTGGTAGCACGATCTCAGCTCACTGCAATCTCTGCCTCCTGGGTTCAAACAATTCTCTTGCCTCAGCCTCCTGAGTAGCTGGGACTACAGGCACATGCCACCATGCCCAGCTAATATTTTTGTATTTTTAGTAGAGACGGGGTTTCATCATGTTGGCCAGGATGGTTTCAATTTCCTGACCTCGTGATCTGCCTGCCTCGGCTTCCCAAAGTGCTGGGATTACAGGTGTAAGCCACTGTGCCCTGCCCTAACTTTTGTATTTTTAGTAGAGATGTGGTTTCACCATGTTGGCCAGGCTGGTCTCGAACACCTGACCTTGTGATCCTCCCGCCTTGTCCTCCCAAAGTGCTGGGATTACAGGCATGAGGCACTGCGCCTGGCCAACATTTTTATATATGACTTGTTCATAGCTTGTTACATGCAATTAGATACCTACCAAAAGAAGTATGAGTGTTATTTGTTACTTTATTTCCATGTAGTTTCTACCTCAGGTTTTGTTCACACTGAAGTCATGTACCTGACTGTTGTACACAGTGAATGTGCTTGACATAGCAATCAAAAAATGGGGAAAGATTTTACTTCAGAAGTATGATCCTCATAGCAGATATTTTCCTTTGAGTCCAGAGTGACAGCTGTGTAATCTGGTCATTCTACCACTGAGAATTGCAGTGTATTCTGTCAGCCCCTGGACCTAGTCTTGTCTTTGACAGTTTTGACAAATAAGAGAAGTGATGCTGTGTGGCTTCCAAGGCTGAGCATAAGAAGCTGCAAAGCATTCACCTTGCTCTAGGGAAAGCTGGCTGCATGGAATAACTCATCTGGTCATTTTGTGAGAAAACCCAAACAAGTTGTGGCATGAGGCTGTGTGGAAACGTCTGATGTGCCCTGGGTGTGCCATCCATACCAGCCAGGGCGCCAGGTGTATGGGAGAGCAAGTCTTCAGATGACTTTGACCTCAAACATCATCTAACCTAACCACACCCAAATGGGGGACCCCACCTGAGAACGGCGGAGCCTGAGCCTGTCTCCAGACTCAGGAGGGAGAATAGGTTGTTTGAAGACCCTAGGTTTTGGAGTGGTTTGTGATACACCAATAGATAATCACAACAGTAGCAAAAATATATGTAAGGCAAAGCTGGCAGGGCTTTGGCTGGGGAACACTTCTTTTTACAGGGTTTTGCTTGGCTGCCCAGGCCGGAGTGCAGTGGCATGATCTTGGCTCACTTGCAGCTTTGACTTCTTGGGCTCAAGTGATCCTCTTGCTGAGTAGCCGGGACTACAGGTTTGCATCAACACAAATACTTCTATTGTGAACTTTAATGCTTAATTAATATGGATATCTCCAAGCAAATGAGTGAAGAAAACGTGTATTTATCTTTCTGACATTAAAATGGGTACTATTTTGGCTATATATATACTGTTTTTATTTAGCTGCTAACTTCACTTTGGAACTAACAACTTGATATTTAATGTAAATATAATCAACTCCCATTCTGCTACTACCACTTTTAACACCAAAGATGCCAGATTTCAACGATTAGGGGAGAGCTGGGGAAAAGAGAAACTGTACGGATCTAAGAAAAAGTGCAGAAAAAGTGCATTTATTGCCTAAATAGGGTGCCGACAATAATGCTTTACACTGTGACATTAAGCTGTCACAAAGAATAACATACTCTCTGTGGCAAAATCAGTCATGCCAACATGCTAGCTCTACAGAGAAGCAGCCATGTTTCACTTTTATCCCCGAAGACCAATCAGCTTACAAACAGAAAGTACCAGCCTAAATCAACATGACATCCACCAGTGGTACTGGAAAAAACCCAAAGGATACTCCTGATTTACAATAAATCAGTGACATAATCTTCATTACTTTTTTTTTTTTCAGTCTTTCTCTGTTGCCCAAGCTAGACTGCCATGGTATGATCTTGGCTCACTGCAACCTCTGCCTCCTGGGTTCAGCAATTCTTCCTGCCTCAGCCTCCCAAGTAGTTGGGACTACAAGCACACATCACCATGCCCAGCTAATTTTTTTTTTTTTTTAAGACAGGGTTTCACCATGTTGGCCAGGGTGGTCTTCATCTCCTGACATGGCGATCTACCCGCCTTGGCCTCCCAAAGTGCTGGGATTACAGGCATGAGCCACCACATCCGGCCACCCAGCTAATTTTTGTATTTTTAGTAAAGATGGGATTTCACTGTGTTGGCCAGGCTGGTCTTAAACTCCTGACCTTAGGTGATCTGCCTGACTCAGCTTCCCAAAGTGCTGGGAACACACTCATGCACCACCACTCCCGGCCAGTGACATAAGCTTTAAATTGATAGGACACAATGCCAGGTGTCACAGGTGAGTGGAAGAACATCACTGCACAATTATGAAGTGCGTTTGTCACAGTCTAAGAGCAGAAAAAAGAAATCTAAGCTGAATTTTTATACAAGTCTTTATTTACAACTCGTTTAACAACTGTACACTTTTTGCAGCCTTGAAAACATTTTTGTACTTGAATGGGAAAATATAGTTTGACCAAATCTTAACTTTATTCTTCATATACATATACATATATTATATGCATACATATAAACACATACATATAATACCGTAATTAATTGGCAGTCGTAAAATAAAAAGGAGTAAGTGATATCGAAATATAAGATCTCAAAAACACTAAAAATCCATCATCTGGTGGTTTCCTGGACTTTATGTTTTTGTGATTTTAGTTAAAATTTCTTACTGAGGCTCTTTAACAAGTCACTCACCTTAGAAAAACAGCAAGAAAACCCATCAATCTCAACACATAGTAAATGGTTGGACAACTCAGTAAACAGGTGGAAAAATGCTTGAACATCATTATGTACAACATTGCTAAATCTGTATTTCATTTTTGAAGTGAGAAGTTTCAAGTCCGATGTGGACACTGTTTTTGGATCATAATGACAAAGAATGAAACTGTGAAAATGTAAATTCAATAGTCAATCAGAAATAAGAATATACCTAGCTATATCCTTTTTGCAAAGACTAAAATGCAAGGTGGATTACTACAATGTCAAATATGAAACTAACAACAACTCACAGAACAATCGATAGTACTTAAGACATGAATATAAGGCTTCAGAGGTGGGGCTGTACTCAATACAACTCCAGCTCCAATGTACTAAGGTCGTCCAGCTCATCTAAAAAGTTTAAAAAATACTATAGGGGAAAAAAAGCCTCTTTCTATCCCCAAATTTTTGATATAATTTATTAATCAAACTAAGGCAAATTATTATTAGATATGTTTAAATTTTAGTATCCATTACATAATCAAAAATTGAGTGTTATAAATGGTGGGCAATTGTCAAAACATGAAAATTGCAAAACAAAATAAACCTAGAAGTTATTTTCTAAGTACAAAGCATTCTGAATTACACAGAACGTGTAAAACAGCAAAGTTCATGACAGCGATGATATTTTAGTGCATTTGAATTATAAATAACTAAGGCTATTAAAAAATAAAAGATGGAACCGGGCGCGGTGGCTCACGCCTGTAATCCCAGCACTTTGGGAGGCCGAGGTGGGCAGATCACAAGGTCAAGAGATCAAGACCATCCTGGCCAACATGGTGAAACCCTATCTCTACTAAAAATACAAAAATTAGCTGGGTGCGGTGGCGCGCACCTGTAGTCCAGCTACTCAGGAGGCTGAAGCAGGAGAATTGTTTGAACCCGGGAGGTGAAGGCTGCAGTGAGCCAAGATCACACCACTGCACTGCAGCCTGGTGACAGAGGGATACTCCATCTCAAAAATAATAATAATAATAAATAAATAAAAGATTGCTGTTAAAAATATTAAAACGCCCCATATCACTGACTGGCATTTGTGTACAGTCATTTCCTATATTCAGAGTAAAATGCTATTTCTTATTTCAAGCATATTGAAAACTTCCCTTAACTAATATGAATCACTACAGAATACATATTAAAGTAGGTCACCAAGAAGATAATAAACTGAAGTCACACCACTTACTCATCTGTACTTGAACTACAATTAAGAATTTCATCATAACTTGCTTAGAATTTGATACTGCTGGATCAAGTCTGTTGCTTGATTACAAAAATTTAAAGAGAAAGAGGAAAGCATCAAGACTTCCTAACAAAATAATTCTAACTAAGCACCAAGCTGACTCAAAGGGAATATGGTTAGTCCCTTACTTCTATTAAAAAATTTAGACATGTTACAATAGATCCATTTAGGTATGTTAAGCACTTTAGTAATAGGCCAAGTAAATTAATACTTTTCATTAGCTAAGTCAATGGAATACTAAATGCCTCATACATAAAACTTAAATTTGATTCATAATACAAGTTAATAAGAGCAGGAAGCTATGAAGATAAACCAAAAAACTGTTTGCTGTGCACCTTGATGTACCTTTGAGGTCAACTTTCAGGAGAAATGTTTAAGGGACAGAAACAAACAAAAAAACTGTTGGCAATTTTTATTGGATCTAAGTAAATTTAAAAGTTAGGATATCAAGAAATTTATCAATCTTTATTTGAAACAAATTAAGCATTCGTATCAGTTTGCTTGATAAATGTTAACTTTATAACATCAATTTCTATTATATATTTTTTAGAGACGGGGTCTTGCTTTGCCACCCAGGCGTGATCAGACCTCACCGCAGCCTGAACCTCCTGGGTTTAAGCAATCTTCCTGTCTCAATCTCTGGAGTAGCTTGGGCTACAGGCATGAGCTACCATGCCCAACTTATAGCAATTTAACGAGTACATAAAAAAAGAAAAAACACTGACGATATTAAGAAATGACTTATAAAATAATGCTATCACTTGAAAAATAAAATACTGAGAATCTGTTTTTTGTTTTTTTTTTGAGACGGAGTTTCGCTCTTGTTACCCAGGCTGGAGTGCAATGGCGCGATCTCGGCTCACCGCAACCTCCGCCTCCTGGGTTCAGGCAATTCTCCTGCCTCAGCCTCCTGAGTAGCTGGGATTACAGGCACGCGCCACCGTGCCCAGCTAATTTTTTTGTATTAGTAGAGACGGGGTTTCACCATGTTGACCAGGATGGTCTTGATCTCTTGACCTCGTGATCCACCCGCCTCAGCCTGCCAAAGTGCTGGGATTACAGGCGTGAGCCACCGCGCTCGGCGAGAATCTGTTCTTAAAAAATAATATACTGAAGACTAGCTTAAAGAAATGGGGTTTTGATTTTTCCAAGGTTTTTAAAAAGGATTGGTATTAACTTTTATAAGAGAAAAACTTGTTCTAAGTATGGTGGTAAAATCTCAGAGTTGTTATAAGTTACTTCACTTCCCTTACTTTGTCCTTATTTTCTCTCTGGGCATTAAAAATGCTGTCAAATAGCATTTTCTGCAATATGGGGATTGTTTTATACCTGTGCTGATAGGTAAGCACTATCCACATGTGACTGTGGAACACCTGAAACGTGGATAGGCCACTGAGAAACTATAGTTTTAATTTTACTTAATTTTTTTTTTTTTTTGAGACGGAGTTTCGCTCTTGTTGCCCAGGCTGGAGTGCAATGGCGCGATCTCGGCTCACCATAACCTCCGCCTCCCAGGTTCAGGCAATTCTCCTGCCTCAGCCTCCTGAGTAGCTGGGATTACAGGCACGCGCCACCATGCCCAGCTAATTTTTTGTATCTTTAGTAGAGACGGGGTTTCACCATGTTGGCCAGGATGGTCTCGATCTCTTGACCTTGTGATCCACCCGCCTCGGCCTCCCAAAGTGCTGGGATTACAGGCGTGAGCCACCGCGCCTGGCCTTAATTTTACTTAATTTTAACCACCACATGCAGCTACTGAATTACCTATAATCTACTCTTGTCTAGATTAACCAGACAATGGAAGTTAAAATAGAGACTTACTCATTCAATAATTAATAAGTGGAAGATATTCAGAACATTGTATTTCATCCTTATGTGTTATGTTTCACTTTTAATTTTTTACTTTGGGAGAGAAAAAAAGCAGCCCTTTCCCTCAAAGGCCAGGGTCTAGACTTCTCTATTTCAGCATTACTCTCTTCTAGGTGAGCTACATGTCAGTAGACCAGAGGGGTAAGGTAGAAGAGAAACATCTTGCACTATAAAAGCACATCTCAGGCTGGGCATGGTGGCTCACGCCTGTAATCCAAGCTCTTTGGAGGCCAAGGCGAGTGGATCACCTGAGGTCAGGAGTTCAAGACCAGCCTGACCAACATGGTGAAACCCCATCTATTAAAAAAAAAAAAACAAAAGCACATCTCTCCTCTAAAAACAGAACAAAACAACTGACAGAATGTTCTTTTGAGTAAATCTCTCTATTCTTTGGCAGTAATTGTGTCCATATTTATGTGACAAACAAGTATTTCAGTACTTTTGAACTATGATTTGGGTATTAACATACTCAAGTTACAAATGCAGAAGTCCTGGCTCCTAAAAAAAGTCTCTTGGTAGAACAAGCTGAAAACTTTGCCATTATGAATGTAAGAAAATGGCCAAGTTCACTGGGCATGGTGGCTCACACCTGTAATCCCAGCACTCTGGGAGGCTGAACCAGGCAGATCACCTGAGGTTGGGAGTTCAAGACCAGCCTGACCAACATGGAGAAACCTTGTCTCTACTAAAAATACAAAATTAGCTAGGCGTGGTGGCAGATTCCTGTAATCCCAGCTACTTGGGAGGCTGAGGAAGGAGAATCTCTTGAACTCAAGAGGCAGAGGTTGTGGTGAGCCTAGTTCATGCCATTGGACTCCAGCCTGGGCAACAGAGTAAGACTCTATCTCAAAAAAAAAAAGAAAAGAAAAGAAAGAAAGAAAAAAAAAAAGAAAAACAGAAAACGGCCAAGTTCACAAAACCTATCTGTTACAAGGGAACTGAGAATGCTTTTGCAGCCTGCCATCTTTAGTACCTGCCTTTCCAGTCAACTCTTCCCCACCATTTTCCGGATCCTCTGACTTGACAGCTCCTGGAACTCGGCTTTCCCGTCTTTAGGTACATGCAGTGACGGAGGTACTGCTGAAGTTAGAGGCAATCTACAGGTTTGTATTTCAGGAAGCAGGCAAACCAAAGGTGGGAACATCTTCTGATTAACGATAAGATGGGACATTTTTTATGAATACAACTTCAGAAAGCATCAAGTTTCAAGGGTGTTTGCATTTGAAAGGATTTGGCTTCAAAGTATTACATTATAAAAGAGTCTTTTTAAGGAGACATGTAAAAAGAAACTCATGCCCAGGAGCTCCAACCCAGCTTCGAACAGATTTCTAGACTTAGACCTAAGATAATAGAAAATTCCATAAAGGTAGAGGGGAAGAGGGAAAATAATGCTCTAATATTAGTAAAGTGCTATAAATCTTACAGTAAAATATACTACATAAATGACTAGAAGTAACAGTAAATAATATTAACACACTATATAAGGACACTATATATTAAGACACTAAATAAATACACTATAGAATGTACATGTCGTAATCACTATCTATGGGTTCACAAATACATCAGAATAAACATGTCTTTTTTATTAATTTTACAACATAACTGCTAAAGTAATTATTTTCCTTCATCAAGTTAGTTACCACTCAAGTGATAACGCCCACTTGGAAGTCCCCCATGTTAAAGCCTTAACATGCTTTGGTAGTTTTCTTTTTCTCATGTAGCAGTTGCTTTTCTCATGACACCTAATTCCTCCTCTAAACTCTAAGTAGATATAATTCAGATTTGATAGTCCCATGGACCCAAACTTTGAGGCCGTGGACACCTGTGATTTCATCTTCAGATCCTAAGCACCTGATTCTGAGCCCGCAGGTAATCAGGTACATAAAGGCGCAACATTGAATATTTTTAAAATGCCTACTTTTGCCTTAATTTTAAACAAAACTGTGTGGGGATACTGTGTGTAAATAAGAGGGACATAAAATTGAGTCTAAGGCTTGCAAACTAGATAAGGCAGATCTAGGTAACACCAAGTTTGTCATGATATTCAGCCACTGTAGATTTCTTCTCATCTCATCAGATCATAGTAACCTCAGCTAAATCACTCTGGAGATCCAAAATCACTTTCTGAGCTTTAGTAATAGCTGAACAGTTTCAAAATGAAAACAAGTGTTTTTCCCTTTGCTAATAAACATATACAATTACATTATGTGCCTAGTTAATACTCAATGAAGGGAAGGACAATCAGAAAATAAGATTTTTGTCTACTCTTTTACTGAATGATCATGTAATAAAGACAGAAGATTTTATGCAAACTTTTACCTTGGGAACATTTGTTTAGATAGTGCAAGTTTTCATTGTATTAGGACTTCCCTCTGTCTGCATATTTGTTTATAATTAGGCTATTTCTTTTCCCAATGATCCACTCCACTTTCTAGGATGAATTTGCCTTCACAGCCTTCCATTACGATCTTAGATTCCTATTCTCATGCAAACACACACAGCATGCAAACCGAGTCTTTCAGACTGGAAATAAGAAAACAGAAAACTTCTGACGAGACATCAAGTAATTCCTGATCTATATCTATATATTTATCTTGCAGAGTATTACTGAAAATTATAAGAAAACTTCTGAAGAGACTTCAAGTAATTCCTGATCTACATATTTATCTATCATAGGAAACATTTAAGACCACCCACAATCACCAAAACTCATATACTTGCCATAATTAGGTTCAGGTCTCTTGTTTCTCAAACGAATGTCCTTTTTTCTATAATTTCAGTGCAATGTGAAGAATCCAAGGAAGCTCATGTTTTAAGTCAACAGTAATTAAATATGTTTTATAAGTTTCTGCAGTCATAAAGATAACACATGTGAACTGGTTTGATAAAAGGCTATTTAAAAAACAAAATAATCTATACATACTTCCTCAGAAAATCGTCAGTGATTTAAAAGAGATGGATGCCATCCCATTTGTACTGCCCTTTGTTTTCTAGAAAGAAAGCTAAATATTAATACTTCGGTAATTTGAGGGATTGGGGAGAAATTAGCTCTGTTAGCAGCATATTATGTTATGTTTTTTAGGCTTCTGGGAACTGAACAGCATTTGCTGCAAAACTTTAGACCATTTCTGTGCTAAAACTGGACAATAAAACATTTTCAACAAAAGGAACATACACCAATTACTATTTAAATATTCTTTATACAAAGTAAAAAACTGGGTAACAGATACATTGAGAATAGCCTTCCTCATAGAAAAAACTTTGTGTTTCCTCATAGAAAAAACATTCAAATCATTATAGTTATATAAAGAATAAGCTCTGAAACCTCTTTCTAAATGTAATGAAACTAGGTTGGATAATTATGAAATAAACTGCCATTTTGACAGAATTATAGGAAGAGAGAGTATCTTTATTGAATGGAAAATCCTTCTGATTTATAAAAATGGAAAAATAGAAAAAGTGATAAGATAATTTTCGAAGATTCTGACATCCCATTTTCTTTTGCTCAGTAGAGTCTCCATCCTACTGTAGGGCATCACAGAGGCTTCACTGTTAAGAAGTACAATGCTGTATCAGTTTGACCGCCACGGCTAGGCAAAGAATCCCTTCATAATATAAGGATAAAAACTCAAAATATTCTTCTACAGTTTCAGGAATAGATAACAAAAAGCACTTTGTCTTCATGTTGTTATTTTGCCCTCAGCAAAAAGCAAGATGCCAAGTACTCTCCTCTCACTTTAGACTCAAAGATGTTCTTAAGCACGTGGCTGTAAACTAGCTGGGTTTTAACTAGCTGTGGGATGTGGATGCTTTTTCAGATAAATCACACATGATCCAACTGGAGATAACTGTAAACCTCCTGGAGTCAGAAATCTGGACAATAAAAGACTAAACGCAGAGTTAAGAGAATTTTAAAAAATAATTTAGATTTTTGTTTCAAGATAATTCTTATGAAGATTTCCAAGTTTTTAACATGCTGTTATCATTAAAACAACAGGTGAATGTTAGTGAGGGAGCAAGAGAGGTTGAAAAATATTTCAAACCTTTACTTAGCTAACAACAATAAACTAAACTGCTACTTTTGAAAAGGAGACAGGAGGCTGGGTACAGTAACTCATACCTATAATCCCAGCACTTTGGGAGGCTGAGGCAGGTGGATCACCTGAGGTCAGGAGTTGGAGAGCAGCCTGGTCAACATGGTAAAACCCCGTCTCTACTAAAAATACAAATATTAGATGGCTGTGGTGGCAGATGCCTGTAATCCCAGCTACTAGGAAGGCTGAGGCAGGAGAATCGCTTGAACCCAGGAGGGAGAGATTGCAGTGAGATCGTACCACTGCACTCCAGCCTGGGCGACTAAGGGAGACTTCATCTCAAAAAAAAAAAGAAAGAAAGAAAGAAAGAATGAGTGAAAAGGAGATAGCAAAGTGGCTATGAATAAAATGTATCTTTTCTTCAACTTAGCTCATCTTTCACTTAAGAATCACTACCTACTAGGCCGAGTGAGATGGCTCACACCTGTAATCGCAGCACTTTGGGAGGCCAAGGCAGGCGGATCACGAGGTTAGGAGATCAAGACCATCCTGGCCAACATGGTGAAACCCCTATCTCTACTAAAAAACAAAAAAGTTAGCTGGGCATGGTGGCACACACCTGTAGTCCCAGCTACTCGGGAGGCTGAGGCAGGAGAATTGCTTGAGCCAAGATCATGCCACTGCACTACAGCCTGGGTGAGTGACAGTGCAAGACTGTCTCAAAAAAAAAAAAAAAAAAAGAATCACTCACTACTGATCTATTTGCATAGCAGCATGGATTTTCATTCTTTTGTGAGAATTACTGGAATATATAGGCTGATGTTTCTGACTAGATAATATTTAACTTAATTTTGTACAGTTAAGCTTTTATTATATTGACAATAAAACCTCAACAAAATTACAGACAACAATTTCATCCTTATTATAGCCTAATCATCTCATTAACCCAATTATACCAGGTTAAGGATGTCTAATAGAAATGTTAATCTTGGTAAATTTTGGCACACAGGGTCTTTAGGGACTTCTTTTTCTGCATTACTATCAAATAGACAAATGGTAAAAGATATGACAGAGTTTTTCAAGTTCTTTTATATATGTAAAATTGTATACCTTATTCTCTTCAGATATACACTACTATATTTTCTGGATTACAAACTTTTAAAACACACTGTAGAACATAAATGCTAGGTTTTAATATTCCTTAGTTCTTTACTTTGTATTTTCTCACCCTGGTTCTAAGGAAAACAGAAAATGAGCTTTCTGTTTATAAGACTTCAGACACTGTGGTGACAGCATGTTCCAACCCAACACAGCAACCCTGCCCTTACTCCACGCTGGTGCCGGCACAAGCTCCACTGCACAAGCCCATGTGGCCCAGGAAGCTGCTGTGTGCCAGTAGTTTGTAAAAATACAGCACAACATCACTCACA
This sequence comes from Aotus nancymaae, assembly GCF_030222135.1. Lineage (NCBI taxonomy): Eukaryota > Metazoa > Chordata > Mammalia > Primates > Aotidae > Aotus > Aotus nancymaae. The sequence continues at coordinate 2,715,809 of NW_026988512.1, read as the reverse complement.
ATGAGACAAAGCTCCTAGTGTCTTAAACTTCGATAGACCATACAACATGACAAACCTCCTAAGGAATCATTAATCATTACTAAAGAAACAGAAATGTAACAAACCCTGTCCAAAGCTGGACACATGACATGGAGTTGCACCGTTACAGTTAAGTTTTATTTTTGGCTTTCTGATACCTAAAGTACATTCAGAAGCTATTTTATCTTATTTTTTTACAAAAGGCTGCTCTGTTTTTACATGTCATAAAATGTTTAGAAATATAATTTCTCCTATGTAATGAAACTAATATACTACATTTTATAGGTACAGTAAAGGAGAATGAAAGTTAGAAATGTAAACATCAAAATAACAGCATACAACAGATGCTGAAGAAAAGTCAAAAGTATGGCTGGGTGCAGTGACCTCATGCCTGTAATCCCAGCACTTTGGGAGGCAGAGGAGGGTGGATCACGAGGTTCAGGAGTTGGAGACCAGCCTGGCCAACATGGTGAAAGCCCGTCTCTATTAACTCACAAAAATTTGCTGGGCATGGTGGCAGGTGCCTGTAATCCCAGCTACTTGGAAGGCTGAGGCAGGAGAATTGATTGAACCTGGGAGGTGGAGGCTGCAGTGAGCCGAGATTGCACCATGGCACTGCAGCCTGGGCAACGAGCAAGACTCCATCTTGGGGGAAAAAAAGAAAAGTCAGAAGTAAAAGCTTGGCGCCTTTCCAACCCAGTTAGAGAACAGTATCTGGGTAGCTGGATGGGTAGGAGACTAGGCCTGGGGGCATAAATAGAAAATGAAAATCAAAACCTCTCATCTCACAGAACAAAATCCATTCAGTGAGTAGTTCACAGACTCTTATTTTTTTTTTTGAGACAGAGTTTCGCTCTTGTCACCCATCTGGGGTATAATGGCGCAATCTCAGGTCACTGCAACCGGGGTTCAAGCGATTCTCCTGCCTCAGTCTCTTGAGTAACTGGGAATACAGGCACGCGCCACCATGCCTGGCTAATGTTTTGTATTTTCAGTAGAGACCGGGTTTCACCATGTTGGCCAGGCTGATCTTGAACTCCTTACCTCAGATGATGTGCCTGCCTCCACCTCCCAAAGTGCTGGGACTACAGGCATAAGACAATGAGCCCGGCTCTAATTTTCCCAAAATTTTAACTTACCAAGGTTAGGGCTCACATCCCAGTTTGCTTTATTGATTGACTGATTAATTGATTGAGATGGAGTCTCGCTATGTCGCCCAGGCTGGACTGCAGTGGTGCAATCTCAGCTCACCGCAGTCTTTGCCTCCTGGGTTCCAGTGATTCTCCTGCCTCAGCCTCCCAAGCCGGGATTACAGGCATGTGCCACCACGCCCAGCTAATTTGTGTAATTTAGTAGAGATAGAGTTTCACCATGTTGGCCAGAATGGTCTCAAACTCCTGACCTCAAGTGATCCACCCCCACCTAAGCCTCCCAAATGGGATTACAGGTGTGAGCCACCAGGCCTGGCCCCAATTTGCTTTAAAAACCAGTTGGATCCTCAAGCTATTTGTGAAATATGGGTAGGGGTAAGAACTATCTGAAATAGTTTTTAATCTTTTACTTTCAAAAGTTTCTACACCGATCAGGTCTGCATAGCCTCCTGAAGCCTTACACCAATTCTACTCCTGGCTGTCTCCGTTTATCCCTGACTCTGACTGCTTTGTGGTCTCATCAGGCAGAAGCATTCAGGCTGCGCTCAGACTTCTGTACTTAATGTAAGAAATTAGTACAACGTATGGAATGTATGGATTCATTTCTGTGTATATTCTAATATGTTTCTTCAACCATGGCTTCTGAGGACAAAGAAAAATACTACTGATTTTTAGGTCAACTTTCTTATTAAAAAGCAAGGATTTAAAAATCAAATACTTGAATATAGTTTCTGAAAATTCTTAATTACATTTAGCTTGATTTAAGGTTACTTATTTGTATTTAACATAAATAACTAAATGAAACCTGAACTTCCAAATAGCAAGTACACGAGAAAACATTCTCCTATGTTAGGTGACCTATCTAAAAATAAAAAATAGCATGATCTTATTTCAGAAATTTTTTGCTTTCAAAAAATGGACTATGTTGCAAGAAAAAGACTGAAGGAAAATTTAAATATAATTTGGGACCAAATACATAAGTCAATATGGAAAGTTAGAAGGCATTTCATTTTTAAATGAATGATATTTCGCACTTATATAGCAGCTTATATATACAAAGTGCTTTACAATGATTACTCATTGACAGCCCATTCATCAATGTAAATAAACGTGGTTTACAATCTGTTAACAATGTAATAAGCACTTTGAGGCAACCAAATACCCAAGAGAATCTATTTAGTAACAAATTCCTGGACTAGCAGATAGATGTGAGAAAAAAACATAAAGAGATCTGTCATGATATAACATATAAGAAGTTACTAATGTTAATGACTGATATTAAGATGTCAAGTGTTAGGAATTATTAAAAAATGGAAGGGTTTATATTAAGGAATAAGTAAAACAAATGAGGCATAAGTCAACAAATAGTCCAAAAGGTAAGGCTACCCAATAACTTGTACCTATATGAAAGATTAAATCTTTTAGATGTGGAGAGAAACTGAAGGTATAATATAAATGTCAACCACATTGCTAGACTCTGATCCCCAGTTACTAAGATATTCCAAAACAACAACAAATTAATGTAGTGCCTGATATTTTTTCTTTTGTAATTTATCCCAAAATACCTTACCAATACATTCACTTCTGCCAGCAAACCAGATAGCAGGAAATAATGAAATTTTATGTATTTATGTTTAAAAAATAGTCTCCAAATCTTTGGGCAAATTTAATTTCCTATAAAACAATGTGAAAACTCATTTTTTCCCTCAAATAATTCGACCAGGTGCCTTAGAGAAGATATGCTTAGCACCTCTGCCAATGTATTTATGTCTTTGCAAAAAGAACACTTGTCAACCATTTTGTAGAGTAAATATGCAAGTTATTTGAACTGTACTTGGAAAACAACTGAAAACACAGATTAATACATCATAAAAATATTAATTCCCTTTAAACAAAGACATTCTTATAAAGCATGGTAACACACAGGCACAATAAAGAATATAAATTGTATATAATTATTGGCAGAAAATCTAATTCATTACAAAGCCTACACCTTTGAGGAAGAGGACATTTTCATACAAAGAAAAGTATTACACTATTATACAACATTTTTAATTGGACTTGTACAAATTTTTGGCACATTAAAAAGAACTGAAAGGACTACAAAATAAGAACCAAAGAAACTAAAATAAAGATACGGGAGAGAGAAAAAGTCCTCAGAATGAGAAACACTAAGTATTGGCATAGAAGACAAACAAAAAATAAGCTGGCTGAGCTTCCTGAAATGGTGTGTGTAACAGAAGGATGCTGTGGGTGCAGGCGTCTGTACTGTGTTTGGGCAGCAGTACTTTTCTACCTTGCTGCAGCCGGCTGCACATGGCCTGGGTACGATCTTCTGCTGCTGGTCGCTTGCCTCTGCCTCGCCAGAAACGACTGCCCTGAGCCTGTGCTTGCCAGTCTATCTTCAGCTGCCTTTTTATGCAGAGTCATTCCCTGCAACATTAAAACAAAAAAAAAGGAATCAATAAAATAAAGTGGAATCTACTTTGACAAAAGAAAATTTCATTATGCAGAATTTGTTACATTGCATCATACAGCACAATTAGGAATATTAATTCTACTCACTATAGATTAAAATCTCATAGAGGCATTTTAGTTCCCACAATTAGGTACAAATTTTCTTTGGAAAAATTCAGGCTTAAATGTCTGATTTTACAACAAACAAAACAGCAGATAATAGAGACAGACATTACCCATACCCAATCATACTTCCTTTCAAATTAAATGTAAAAAGTGATTTTCCAAGGAAGAGAGCACGATTGGTAGCAGTAGATTCACTCCAGGGGTAGAAATCACAGGTTTTATTTAGAATGAGAAACACAAAAGCTTGTTTTGTTTCCTAAGGTGGAAACCACAATAGGTAATGTACATACCACCATGCTGTTTTTCTTCACTTCAAGCCAGACCTGAATTCTCAAACAAATTAAGAAAACTTCCTGACAGTCCACAACAGAGGGCCCAACCAACAGGAGGGGGTCTTTCTTGAAGACAGGAGAAGGATCGCCCAATAGTTTAGAAGGGAGAGAAGGCAACTGCTGGACTCAGAGCACCTTAACAGGAGGGAGGAAACCTCCAGGGCACTCCCTGACTACGGAGGAATGACAAGAATATGATAATAACACTATTTACAAAAGGCAGAAGTCTATGAGTAGATCAGGAAAAAAGCAATTTTTTGGTAAGCATCTAACAAGACAATGAAGAATCCTAGCCAGAGAAACATTAAGAACTGAGAGACGGCCAGGCTGTAACACTCTGGGAGGCTATGGTGGGAAGATCACTTGAGGCTAGAAGCTCAAGACTAGCCTTAGCAAAATAGCCAGAGACCCTCTCTCTAAAATAATAAAAAATTTAGCTGCACATGATAGCATGCCCATACTCCCAGCTACTTGGAAGACTGAGGTGAGAGGATCACTTGAGTTCAGGAAGTTGAGGCTGCAGTGAGCTGTGATTATACCACTGCACTGCAGCATGGGAACACTGCAAGACCTTGCCTCAAAAACAGTAACAACAACAAAAACAAAAGAACTGAGAGCTGTTGTTTAATCTCAACAATTACTGAATACAAGTAAACTGCTGGGCATAACTGAAAGCAGGCAGCAAGGAAGAAGAAACTAATCAAAAGGCAAAAGGAGAGCCAGGTGGAAAAGCCAAACTACAGGATGCAATGAACTATGTGCAGAAGACAGAAAACTGGAAGATACATCACTAGCTAGTTTCTAGGGAAAACACAGGTCCTGACTTTGCATTTTTTCTTTTTTCTTTTTTTTAGATAGAGTCTTGCCACTAGCTGCCCAGGCTGGTCTTGAACTCCTGGGCTCAAGAGATCCTTCCACCTTGGCCTCCGAAAGTGCTGGGATTGCAGGTGTGAGCCACTGCGCCCAGCCTCAGCTTTGCATTTTTAATACAATTTCAGTCTATCCTGTCAACCCAAAAACACAATATTTTCCAAATGACAAAAATCTAAAACACATTTTTAAATTCAACTTGAAATCAGAGCATTTAAAGTTTTGAATAAAATTGACAAATATTTATTGGTAATCTTTAACTTATAATTTTGGCTACATATATTAAAATGTATATTTTATTTAAATATTCTAATTTTTTCACTTTCACATTTCAAACAGTTTATTAAATTCTTCACACAGGTTAAAGACCTCAGTATACGGCATTCTCTGAGCTACTTAATACCTCTTCCCACCACTAATCATTTCCATTTTCATTTAAGTTATGAGACGCAGAACTTTCTGAATGTAAGCATGATGGTTTACTTATCTGAACATAACTTCAGGGAGTCTATTTGGCATTATTCCTTCACTCTCTGAAGAGTTAAAAATTAGAACTTTATTTTTTTTTTAATTTTTTGAGATGGAGTCTCACTCTGTTGCCAGGCTGGAGCTCAGTGGCGAGATCTTGGCTCACTGCAACCTCCACCTCCTGGGTTCAAGCAATTCTCCTGCCTCAGCCTCCCGAGTAGCTGAGACTACAGGTGTACGCCACCATGCCCAGATAATTTTTGTATTTTTAGTAGAGATGGGGTTTCAACACGTTGGCCAGGATGGTCTCAATCTCTTGACCTTGTGATCTGCCCGCCTCAGTCTCCCAAAGTGCTGAGATTACAGGCGTAAGCCACCGAGCCCAGCCAGGACTATTCTTTAGAACCACTTCACAGATAAATCAATCTGGTTCTGTAAGAAACACAATATGTGAAGTCATAAAAATCAATCAAGAATATGAATTATTGGGCCGGGTGCAGTGGCTCACATCTGTAATCCCAGCACTTTGGGAGGCCGAGGTGGGTGGATCACGAGGTCAGGAGTTCAAGATCAGCCTGGCCAACGTGGTGAAACTCTGTCTCTACTAAAAATACAAAAATTAGCCAGATGCGGTGGTACATGCCTGTAATCCCAGCTACTTGGGAGGCTGAGGCAGAGAATTGCTTGAACCCAGGAGGCAGAGGTTGCAGTGAACTGAGATTGCACCATTGTACAAGCCTGGGCGACAGAGTGAGACCTCATCTCAAAAAAAAAAAAAAGAAAGAAAGAAATTATTAATAAGGCCTGAAATGCAGAGGTCTAAGATTGCTAACACTAAGCTTCCAGAAGGACAGGGAAGAGACAGAATAGTTTAAAAGTCACAAGTAATTCCCAGAGAATTTCCTCAGATATATAGTTTTATTTTTTTCTATTTTTTGAATTTTAATTTTCAAGAAAGCCATATTTGTTTGTTTTCTGAGACGGAGTCTTGCTCTGTTGTCAAGGCTGGAGTGCAGTCATATGATCTCGGCTCACTGCAACCTCTGCCTCCCAGGTTCAGGCAATTCTCCTGCCTCAGCCTCCAGAGTAGCTGGGATTACAGACACCTGCTACCACACCTGGCTAATTTTTGTATTTACAGGCATGAGCCACCGCACCCGGCCTCTATTTATCAAAAATAGTATTCTAACTCTGATATAATTTCCTCTTTGGTTTTTAAATTGCAGTAAAATCTTAGATATGTAGTTTTTTTACTTTGAGACAGTCTCACTCTGTCGCCTGGGCTGGAGTAGAGAGGTGCAATCTTTGCTCACTGCAACCTCTGCCTCCCGGGTTCAAGCAATTATAGTGCCTCAGCCTCCTGAGTAGCTGGGACTACAGATGTGTGCCACCATGACTGACTAATTTCTGTATTTTTACAGAGGTGAAAGACCTCAGTCTATTCTGACACAGGTTAAAGACCTCAGTCTATTGCAAGGGCATTCTCTGAGCTATTTATTACCTCTTCCCAGCACTCATCATTTCCCTCAACCATCACTTCCATCAACCTCTCCTTCCCGAGTTCAAGTGATTCTCCTGCCTCGTCCTCCCAAGTAGCTGTATTTTTAGTAGAGATGGGGTTTTACTATGTTGGCCAGACTGGTCTTAAACTCCTGACCTCAGGTAATCTGCCTGCCTCGACCTCCCAAAGTGCTGAAATTATAGGCATTAGCCACTGCATCCAGCCATAGATATGCCTTTTTGACCAAGGCAAATATAGACGTGAAAATAATATATAATGAAATTTATGAATTTTTGATGGAGATTAAATCACAGTGTTCAGAGGCCAGAGACATTAACCTTTAAGAGGCAATATCAATTATAACTGTAAAATAAAAACAATGGTACTGTCCCATAACAGAGCTACAGGGTCACAGGGGGATGTTAAAAGGAATCTGGGGTGAAGTGCAGTGGCTCACACCTGTAATCCCAGCACTTTAGGAGGCTGACGTAGGCAGATCACAAGGTCAGGAGTTCGAGACCAGCCTGACAAATATGGTGAACCCGTCTCTACTAAAAATACAAAAATCAGCAGGCATGATGGCAGGTAACTGTACTCCCAGCTACTAGGGAGGCTGAGGCAGAGAATCACTTGAACCCAAGAGGCGGAGGTTGCAGTCAGCTGAGATCGTGCCACTGCACTCCAACCTGGATGCCGAGGCAATATTCCGTCTCAAAAAAATATAAAAATAGAAACATAAAAGGAATCTGGTCCCACTTCTTCATTTCTTGTCTCAGATAACTTTTTTGTGTGTTTTTTGGGAAAGACAGTCTTGCTCTGTCACCCAGGCTGGAGTGCAACGGTGCGATCTTGGCTCACTACAACCTCCCCTTCCCAAGTTCAAGCGATTCTCCTGACTTAGCCTCCTGAGTACCTGGGATTACAGGCATGTGGCACCAAACCCGGTTAATTTTTGTATTTTTAGTAAAGGTGGGGTTTTGCCATGTTGGCCAGGCTGGTCTCTCCTCCTGACCTCATGATCCACCTGCCTGGCCTCCCAAAATGCTGGGATTACAGGTGTGAGCCACCACACTCAGTTAACTAACATTTTTTAAAAGGCAGAAGTGGTCTTATTGAAAAGAACAAAGAACAAAAGTAAGACAGAAAGTCTTGGGAAAATACTGAAAGAAGTGCAGCACTCTTTAAAATCCCTAACTATTCACATCCCAACTAGGATGCTAATGAGCATTAGTTTTTGTGTTGGGATATTCAATTTCAAAACCTCCAGTGGTTCAGGGTCTGACAATGTGAACATTTTCCAAACCCCATGAGATAAACTACCCTCAATCAAAGTACCATGCTGCAAAGACACTGAAATAATCTCACAAAACAAAACTATTGCATCTGTTTAGATGGTATTAGTGTCCCTTCCCTTACAATAAAGTCTCTGACGGACAGAAATTAGACTGACATTTATCTTTCTATCCTCTAGAAATAATGATGTTTTGAAAATGCTCTAACCCTGTTTACGGCGGTTCTCATATTAGCTTTTCAGTTCAGAAATAGCATTAAGATTCTGTTAGTGTATGATAGGATAGCAATTACTTTCAGATTCATTCGGTAGAATGACTTCTACAGTAAAGGGAATATTAAGTATTACATATTAATTGAACTTTTCATTATTCTCCGAAGTACTATGTTCTTACCATATTGTACCAGGCACTAACAATGTATTTTTCTTCCATCTCTCTTTGACTCTTTGTTTTCTCATATTCTTTCTAAAAAAACAAAAGGACATGTAAATATGTAAAGATATAAAATAACTCAATATAAATAAAATATTTACAATTAATTGTTAAAATCCATGGACACAACTGTAAAATATAACAAGGCTCCCAGGACATTAAAATCAAAATGCAATTATTTTATTATACAGTATAGTGAACTACCTCTAATGAGTGAAACAGTCGGTCTCGTTCCTGGAGCTGATTTTTAAGAGCTTGTATTTCTGGTGCTGCTCCTTGATTCTGTTTAGGATCTAAAGTACGAATAACCTGCAAAAAATAATAGAAATAGAAATTCCATTTGACCCAGCAATCCCATTACTGGGTATATCCAAAGGATTATAAATCGTTCTACTATAAGGACACATGCACACGAATGTTCACTGCAGCACAGTTTACAATAGCAAAGACCTGGAACCAACCCAAATGCCCATTGATGATAGACTGGACAGGGAAAATGTAGCGCATGTACACCATGGAATATTATGCAGCCATCAAAAACGATGAGTTTGCGTTCTTTGTAGGGACATGGGATGAACCTGGAAACCATCATTCTCAGCAAACTGACACAAAAACACAAAATCAAACACCGCACGTTCTCACTCATAGACGGGTGTTGAACAATGGGAACACATGGACACAGGGAGGGGAGCACTATACACTGGGGTCTGTTGAGGGGGAGTGGGGGGGACAGCGGGGGGTGGGGAGTTGGGGAGAGATAGCATGGGGAGAAATGCCACATATAGGTGAAGGGGAGGAAGACAGCAAATCACACTGCCATGTATGCACCTATGCAACAATCTTGCATGTTTTTCACATGTACCCCAAAACCTAAAATGCAATAAAAAATAATAATAATAGAAAAATTTTAAAAGTCTCAAGCTTAAAGAATGTAACATTTGATAAAAGAATTAGTATTTTTTTTAAATGAAAGGATAAACTTATGAAAAATCAAAGGTTATCTTACAAGGGTATTTTAGAAAGTAAATGTGGCCTGGAGTAGTGGCTCATGCCTGTAATCCCAGCACTTTGGGAGGCTGAGGCAGGTGGATCACTTGAGCTCAGGAATTTGAGATCAGCCTCGACAACATAGTGAGACCATCTCTATAAAAAATACTTAAAAATTAGCTGGGTGTGGTGGTGCACCCATACAGTCCCAGCTACTCAGGAGGCTGAGGCAGGAGGATCCCTTGAGTCTGGGAAGTCGAGGCTGCACTGAGCTGAGATTACATCACTGTGCTCCAGCCTGGGCAACAGAGCAAGACTCTGTCTCAAAAAAATTAAAAAAGTAAATGTATGAAATAGTATTAACTATAACTTCAAATAAAATTTTCTGGGGTATATATTTGTACAAACATAAAACTTTTTACTTATATAAAGATCCAATTATAAAAAGTAATTCTGGCTTAAAATTAATAAATGCAGTTATGTACCATATAATGTTTCAGTCAACAATGAACTATATATATGATGTCCACCATCATATTGTAAAGGAGCTGAAAAATTCCTATCACACAAATACCATTGTGTAACTATTTCCTCACACTATTCAGTACAGTAATGTGCTGTACAGGTTTCCAGCTAGGCACAATACTCCATATCATATAGTCTAGTTGTGTACTAAGCTATATAGCCTCCAGGTTTGCATAAGTACACTCTACAATGTTTGCACAATGACAAAATTACCTAAGAATGCATTTCTCAGAACGTGTCCCTGTTGTTAAATGACTCGTGTCTGCACAGCAGACACTACCGACAGTAGTCTACTCTTCTCCTTTCCCTCTCATCTAGTCTGCTAGCCTTCTGCCTCTAATCAGATATGTACTTTGGGGAGAGGGTCCTGACTAGTGTAAGCCTATCACTGTGCCCATCTCTTCCTCTGCTGGCAATCCAGTTTGGCATGGACATTGGATGTGATTATTCTGGCTGGCCAAGTAGAGGACTGCTGGGAAACGTATTTTTACTTCTTCGCTCAATATTTTTATTTAGTTTTATTTTAAAAGATAGGGCCTTGCTCTGTAATCCTGGCTGGAGTGCAGTGGTGTGATCATAGCCCACTGCAGCCTTGAACCACTGGACTCAAGTGACTTTCCTGCCCCAGCTTCCTGAAAGGCTAGGGTTATAGCTGCATGCCACCATGACCAGCTAATTTTTTTTTAAGATGGAGATTTGCTCGTTTCCCAGGCAGGAATGCAATGGCGCGATCTCAGCTCACCACAACCTCCACCTCCTGGGTTCAAGTGATTCTCCTAAGATTACAGGCATGTGCCACCACATCTGACTAATTTTGTATTTTTAGTAGAGATGCGGTTTCTCCATGTTGGTCAGGCTGCTCTTGACCTCCTGACCTTGGATGATCAGCCCGCCTCGGCTTCCCAAAGTGCTGGGATTACAGGCGTGAGCCACCGTGCCTGGCCATGACCAGCTAATTTTTAAAAACATTTTCTTTGTAGAGATGGAGTCTGGGTATATTGCTCAGACTGACCTCAAACTTGAAACGGTAGAATAAAAACCCATTTACCTTTAACCGAGAGTCACCAATTACTTCATTGCCATATTTGATTTCTCTCCACACACACACACACACACACAAACACACACACACACAAACACACACACACACATGGGTTACTTATTTGGGAGACTATTTTTTAAAGTCTCCCAAATAAGTTATTCAGATCTCATAACATATAATCTTTAAATACTTAAGCACGAATCTCCTTAGATTAAGGATATTAACCTATATAACCACAAGCATTATCATCTGTAAGAAAACTGACCCCCTTAACCCCCAGTCTAGGACTCAGAGGTGAATACATTGATTTGGCAATTAGCAGAGGGTGGGGGTCCTCTTTTCAATGGGTCCCTGTGCTCTTCCACACTCCACAGTCTTGTTGGTCTGTTCTTGTTTTCATGACAGTGACTTCTATTCTAAATTCTGGATTTAGCTGATGGTTTTTTGAACATGTTATTTAGCTTGTTCCAATAAACCTCATTTTGCCTGTGAACTGGAACTAGAAGGTTACTTAAATTCAGGTTAACTATTATTTACAATGATACTCCATTAGGAAGCACAGTACATCAGTTGTCCCATCATTAATTAGGGCTGTTAATTTTGTTGACTAGTAAGGTGGCAAGTGCCACTCATTTCCCACTCAAAGTACATTTTCCTCTTGGTAATTAGTAAGCAATCCGTGGAATGACCTATTTTGACCACTGCTTCTTGCTCAGGTTCTTTTTATTTGTTAAAAGATCTGTTCTTCTGAGAGTTTTCTGCCTGAGAAGTTGCTGTAGTGTCAATCTCATTTGAGACTTCACTGAAATGTGATCAGAAGGTAATAAAGTGAGATGCCTCCGAAATTCATACTTACACTTTTGGCTTTCTCTAAGTATTTTTTATATCGTTCTTCCATTTGCTTCATTTCCTCTTCTTTCTTTCGTAAAGCTTCTTGTAATTCTTCAATTTTTAAGGCTGCAGATGAGACATAGTACTATATATATATAAACATATATTTAGATTGTAACAAATATATGTAAATTGTCATAATATTTATTTTAGATTACAACAATTTTAAAAAGATTTTAATTGACTAACAACAAATAGTTAACAGCTTTGAGAGACTGGTCTATTTTTATGCATTATTTTCTTCTAAAAAAAATTCAGATTTTAAATTTTTTTTACAAAATTCTTATAAATAAATAAAAACTCCGGTATGAATAAACAAAATGTGATACATATATACATTATAATATTATTCTCCCTTAATTATGATACATGCCATGACATGGAGACACTATGTTAAGTGAAATAAACCAGATACAAAAGGACAAATATTACTTAATTCTACTCATATGAGTGACCTAGAATAGTCAAATTCACAGAGACAGAAAATGGAATAGCGGTTATTAGGGGGTGGGAAGAGGGAGGAAGGGAGAGTTATTGTTTAATGGATAAGAACTTCTGTTTGAGATGATAAAGTTTTGCAGATGGTTAACAGTGACAGTTGCACAACAATGTCAATGTCCTTAATGTCACTAGACTATACACGAAAAATGGCTTAAAATGGTGTGTTTTGGCCGGGCGTGGTGGCTCACGCCTGTAATCCCAGGACTTTGGGAGGCCAAGGCGGGTGGATCATCTGAGGTCAGGAGTTCAAGACCAGCCTGGCCAACATGGTGAAACCCCGTCTCTATTACAAATAAAAAAAATTAGCTGGGTAGGGTGGCTCATGGCTGTAGTCCCAGCTACTAGGGGAGTTAGGTGAGAGGATGGCTTGAGCATGGGAGGTCAGGCTGCAGTGAGCTGTGATCATGCCATTTACTCCAGTCTGGGCAACACATCCAGACCCTGCCTCAAAAATAAGTAAATAAAATTATGTAAACTCACTATCACTATGGCAGTATACAGTAAGCCCATTTAAAAACTATCCTAATTAAGAAAACTCACAGCTGTTGTTAAATCTTGGCTCGAGATCTTCAATAATGGCTCTCTTCTTCTGTAGTTCATTATTGGCTTCATGCAGCTTCTCTCTGTAACAAATAGGTAAATGTCACCTACTACTATTTCGCTAATTTTTTCCACTTCAAAGATCTAGGTTCTTTATACTTGGATTACACTTGCATTGCATGTGTAATGCAATTAATTGCATGCAAGTGATATGAAACAAATATGAAAAGACAAAACATGAATTTAATATATTTAAAAAATAAGTAAAAAGTAAAGACAAAAAAATTCCTTTTTGTTTGAAAAAGTAGTCATTTGTTTTACACAGACCTTTATAAAGAGAGGGTATAGATTTTTTCTAGGAATAAGCATACTTAAATAACTTTGTAAAGGTTTTACCAAGCAAAATCTTGTTGCAAAAAAATGAAGTTCTAAAAATAAGAATTAACAAATAGAACACTACATATCAATAAAAAGAAATAAACAAATGATACATGCAACCACGTGAATAGATGTCATAGAATGTTGAACAAAGGAAGTCAAAGGGGTAACCATGTATGATTCCATAATGAATGGAAGGTGATACAGATCAGCAGTGTGGCTAGTTTTGGGGTCAATCTACTGGGAGGAAGAATATAGAATCCTGGTCGGTTGCTAGATATATTACGTATGTTGATCTGGGTCAACTATATATGTATGTTTGGGAGGTCTTGGCAGGTGGATCACTTGAGGTCAGAAGTTTGAGACCAGCCTGGCCACCATGGCAAAACACAGTCTCTGCTAAAAATACAAAAATTAGCCAGGCGTGGTGGCAGGCGCCTGTAACCTAGCTACATGGGAGGGAGAATTGCTTGAACCTGGGAGGCGGAGGTTACAGTGAGCCAAGATCGCGCCATTGCACTCCAGCCTGGGTGACAGAGTGAGACTCTGTCTCAAAAAACAAAAAACAACAACAAAAAAAACTAGGAACTTAGGACATGTATTTTATGTGTCATATTCCAATATAAATGCATTTAAATAATTGATCGAAAGTGAGATATTTTTCCCCTGGCATTTGTATAGTATGCGTAATTCTCCCTTTATCATAGTTAATACGGCACTATGTAACATAACTAGGGAAGAAGCCTGCAAAAATGGGAAGATACAGAAAATCACTAATTAAAAAAATAGAGCACTTTGTTATGTCTATTTATGATCTTTTCCATGCATAATGCTTAAATAAATCTTTCTCTTTCTCAATATTTTTTGAGGATGTGACATTGTGGGCATATATGACCTATGACAAAGAACATTTACAATATAACAGTTTAAAGAATAATAAGGCTGGGTGAGGTGGCTCACGCCTTTAATCCAAGCACTTTGGGAGGCCGAGGCGGGTGGATCATAAGGTCAGGAGGTTGAGACCATTCTGGCTAACACAGTGAAATCCCGTCTCCACTAAAAATACAAAAAATTAGCCAGGCGTGGTAGCACGCGCCTGTAGCCCAGCTACTCAGGAGGCTGAGGCTGCAGAATCGCTTGAACTCAGGAGGCGGAGGTTGCAGTGAGCCAAGATCACGCCACTGCACTCCAGCCTGGGCAACAGAGTGAGACTATGGCTCAAAAAACAAAAAAGAATAATAAAACTAAGCCCAATGAATCACTACCATGTTACCAAAAAAAAAAAAAAAAACAGAAATTGGCTAGCCACAGTGTTTCACACCTGTAATCCTAGCACTTTGGAAGGCCGAGGTGGGTGGACTGCCTGAGTTCAGGAGTTCAAAACCAGCCTGGGCAACATGGTGAAACCCCATCTCTACTAAAATACAAAAAATCAGTCGGGCATGGTGGTGCATGCCTGTAGTCCCAGCTACTCGAGGGGTTGAGGTGGGAGAATCGCTTGAACCTGGGAGGCAGAGGTTGCAGTGAGCCGAGATGGCAACACTGTACTCCAGGCTAGGTGACAGAATGAGACTGTCTCAAAAAAATTAAAATAAATAGAAATCATCCCAAAAACTTAGAAGTCACACGTGTCTCTATATTCTTCCCAGAGGTAACCAAAGTCCAGAATTTGAATCATTCTCATGATTTTCATGATGGTTTTATTGTCTTTATGCTGTTCCTAAACAATATATTGCTTAATTTTGTGAAATTTAAGTTTTATACATTAATCATTACGTATTATTCTGACTTGCATTTTTCACTAAACACTATGTTCTTGAGATTCATCTGTGTTGATGTATTAGCCATGGTTTATTTCACATTGCCCCTATTGTTTGGTATTCTATTGTTTGAATATACCTATTCTATCACTTTCCAATTGGTGGACATTTGCATATTATTTTTACTTTTCTGTGATTACAACGTTCTTCCATACTTTCTTCTATATGCCTCCTGCTATGCACAGACAATATTTCTAGGAATCTAGTATATATATAGTGGAACCGAGAGGTCACATAATATGTGGCATGTTCAGGTTTACTAAGCAGACTGATGCATACTCCTACCAGCAGCGGATGAGAATTACCATTGTTTAACATCTTCAGCAATACTCAGTACATCGGATTTTTAAAATGTTAACAATCTGATGTGTAAAATGGTCTCCACTGTAGTTTATTTTTTTTAGACAGAGTCTCACTGTGTCACCCAGGCTGGAATGCAATGGTGTAATATCAACTCACTGTAGCCTCTGTCTCCCGGGTTCAAGCGATTCACTTGCTTCAGCCTCCCAAATAGCTGGGATTACAGGCATGTGCCAACACGCCCAGCTAATTTTTGTACTTTTAGTAGAGATGAGGTTCCACCATGTTGGCCAGGCTGGTCTTGAACTCCTGACTTTGAGTGATCCACCTACCTCGGCCTCCCAAAGTGCTGGGATTACAGGTATGAGCCACCGTGCCTGGCTTTTTTTTTTTTTTTTTTTTTTTTTTTTTGAGACAGAGTCTGGCTCTGTTGCTCAGGTTGGAGTGCAGGCTGGAGTGCAGTGGTGTGATCTTGGCTCACTGCAAACTCTGCCTGCCTCAGCCTCCCAAGTAGCTGGCATTACAGGCACATGCCACCATGCCCCACTGATTTTTGTCTTTTTAGTAGAGACAGGGTTTCGCCATGTTGGCCAGGCTGGTCTCAAACTCCTGACCTCAAGTAATTTGCCCTTTAGGGCCTCCCAAAGTGCTGTAATTTTAGGCATGAGTCACCACACCTAACCCATTGTAGTTTTAAATATGCATGAGACTGGCCATATTTTGAGGTATCTGTGGCCTCTGTGGTGGGCTAAATTGTGTCTCCTAAAAAGACAAATTGAAGTTTTAATTCCTAGGATATGTCAATGTGTCACTATTTGGAAATTGGGTGTTTGTAGATGTAATTAGTTAAGACGAGGGCACAGTGGATCAGGGAAGGCCCTAAATCCAATGATTAGCATCCTTATAAGAAGGTCACGTGAGACACAGACATACAGAGAGAAGAATGACATGTGAAGGTGGACAAAGAGACTGGAGTGATCTGTCTACAACCAAAGAACACCAGGACTGCTGGCAGTTACCAGCAGCAACAAGGAGCACAGAGCAGATTGTCCCTCCAAACCTCTAGAAGGAACCAGCCTGCTGCCACCTTGGCTCTTCTTCTAGCCTCCAGAACTATGAGAGAATAAATTTATGTTGCCATAAGCCATCTAGTGTGCGGTAATTTGACATGGCAGCTACAGGAACTAATAGGTTCCATCTTCACTAATAAATCCCTTCTGATGAAGATTTTTCACCTTGTAAATGACTGAACACAGAATAATGGGTAGAGGGTAGTTTTATGAAATGACTATTTTTTGCCATAAAGGAATGAGAATTTTTTTTAAAAGGATAGACTTCAGTACTAAATTCTCATTGCAGGTAATCTTACAAAAAGCAAAAGTAACATTTTCTGTTCTAGTACAGTAAGACTCTGCCCACTGCTAGAATTGCTAGCAAATCTGTCGCCAGGAGTAGCTTGTGTCTCCCACATTTATCATTTAAAAAACAAAAACTGGGTAGCATGAGGCAAACTGCCAGAGAAGAGAATTTCTTTCCCATCTTAGTAGAATAAATCCAGATTATCTTTGTGGTACTTGGGATGTCTGGTTTAGCACAATGTAATGTTGTAACACTTTAACAGGCTATCTATTCATGGTCATTAACTCAATGCTTTCAAGGAGTTTTGCTAGAAAACAATGAGGAGGATTAAGTTGTTACTGGGTGCAAGAAAAATTATGAAACATTTCTTATATTGTCAACCTCAGTTATAGATAAAGAGAAATGAAGATTTCTTCTTCATGAAAAAACAAATGTGAGTATTTTAAAATTCATCTCATTGGGTGCAGTGGCTCATGCCTGTAATCCCAGCATTTTGGGAGGCCAAGGCAGACAGATCACCTGAGGTCGGGAGTTCGAGACCAGCCTCATCAACATGGAGAAACCCCATTTCTACTAAAAATACAAAATTGGCCGGGTGTGGTAGTGCATGCCTGTAATCCCAGCTACTCAGGAGGCTGAGGAAGCAGAACTGCTTGAACCAGGGAGGTGGAGGTTGCGGTGAGCTGAGATCATGCCATTGCACACCAGCCTGGGTAACAAAAGTGAAACTCTGTCTCAAAAATAAATAAATAAATAAAAATAAAATAATAAAATTTACTTCATTTTTTAGATCAAAAAGTCCTTGTTTGTAATTCAAGGAAATATTTAAAAATCTACTGACAAGCTATTATAGACTTTTAAAAATTTACTTAAAAAGGAAGATTAGATTGGGTGTGGTGGCATGTACTTGCAATCCCAACTACTCAGAAGGCTAAGGCAGGAGGATTGCTTGAGGCCAGGAGTTCAAGTCCAGCCTGGGCAGCACAGTAAGACCCTCTCTCTTAAATTTTTTTTTTTTTTTTTTTGAGACAGAGTCTCGCTCTTTTGCCCAGGCTGGAGTGCAGTGGTGTGATCTCAGCTCACTGCAAGCTTTGCCTCCTGGGTTCAAGCGATTCTCTTGTCTCAGCCTCCTGAGTAGCTGGGATTACAGGCATCAACCACCATGCCTGGCTAATTTTTGTATTTTTAGTAGAGACGAGATTTCACTGTGTTGACCAGGCTGGTCTCGAACTCCTGACCCACCTTGGCCTCCCAAAGAGCTGGGATTACAGGTGTGAGCCACTGCACCCAGTGAAAAAAATTTTTTTTTTAAATAAAGAGAGTAAGCTGGCAATACTTTAGAGCTGGCAAACTATAGCCCAAAGGTCAAAACCAGTCTGCTGCCTGTTGGTATCTATAAAGTTTTACTGGAACATGGCCACATCCGTTAGTTTACATATTGTCTATGGCTGTTTTCAAGCCACAACTGTAGAGCTAAGTGGTTGTGACAGAGACCAGCTTTCAAAGCCTAAAGTAATTACTATTTGACCCTTTACAGAAAGACGTGTCTGACCCATGATCTAGAGTGTCTCAAACTCCTAACTATGATTGTAAATACTATCACAAAGGCAGAAAACCCTGAAGTCTCATTTGAGAAAGCAGTTCTAAAGCAGTCATTGTTCTGACCTGAGAACCTTGGGTGGAAATGACCCTTCAGACTCTGTTAATGTGCATTATAATTTTTTATTTCTTCAAGGACCACCTGTGCCGCCACCTAGACACTCCGTATCTACCTAACACAAAGCATGTGTATTCTACCATAGAAGAATCAGCCTCAACAGCTTTTATACTTACAGATGTTCTTCAAGCTTCTTTTTTAGAAGGACTGACTAAAAATGAAAAACAAAACTAGTTTATTACCTCACATTTTAACTAAAATAGTATTTTTAAAGTTAAAAGTACAATAGTTATTAATTTTTTGAGCAAGCTCTCAGTAATTTGTTTGGTCAAAGAGCTCAAAACACACAATGTACCCCAGTTTAAATCGCTTTATAAAGGAAGAGAGCAGCCCCTAAGTGATGACACTCAGTATAAAATACCCACAGCCTGGATACATAAATTCTCTACTTATAGTCAGGGAAATGAATAAAATAGAATTAAAAAGCCACTTAATTATAGACCTAATATTCCTGGATATGGCAGGCAGACAAGACCATAGTAATAATAAACTTCCCTTAAGACACTTATCTGCTATACTGTTTTTCTTGAGTCATAATAAAGTACTGGGTCCATTTCTATAAATACGTCTGACTTAATTAGTGACTTATGAAAATATACAGGTTACAAATAATTTTTGCAATAGATGGGAATGTTTAGAATGGCAAATGCACAGCCTTTAATATGTTGGAGAATGCAGCTTTCACTGGGTAAAAAAAAAGTCTCCTGAAAAGCAGGAGATCAAAATTGACCTAAAAATAAATAACGTTCTTTATAAGACCACTAAATTTCATAATTAAACACGTATTGAGTACATACTATTAATAAATTTTATGAAATATTTCATATTGAGATAAATGGTTATATAATTAATTCAGCCAAAATCCAATTAACATAGGCTTATAAAACAAATTGTCCAATAAATCAACACCAGCAATGAGGGAAAAGGAACCCTCACACTAAGTTCTTTTGATAATGATTACCATAATTTTTTATTCATTTCCATCCTAACACAGTTCTGTAATACTTCAAATTCACTTCTTTCCTCAATATGTTAACTATAACTACATCAGTAGATCCACATGTCCTCTATCACTGCTCCCCAAATATACAAAAATATAACCCTATTAACTTTATTTATTTTATACAAAATTAAAAAAAAAATAAAGATGGGGTCTCACTTTCTTGCCCAGGCTGGTCTTGAACTTGTGGGCTTCAGTGATCCTCCCACCTTGACCTCTCAAAGTCCTGGGATTACAGGCGTGAGCCACTGCGCCCAGCCAACTCTATTAACTTTCAATTATTGCTCATTTCCTCTTTAGCACAGGACAAAATGTAAATACTTTTTAGAAACTTCAATTCTGTACTTAAGTTTTCATTAGACTCTAGCAGAACTTTAATTCTGAGATGATATATAATAAAATAGTTAAATGGGTGGTTAATAAGCCAAACAATGCTCTAAATCATTTCATAAACACTGCTATATGTAAATCTCACAGCCTGTGTAGTAATAGCCCATCTTACGGTTGAGGAAGGGCAGGCTGGAGAACATTTAGTAGCTTTCAAGTGGTAGATCCAAAACCCAGGTCTGCCAGACCCCAGAGCCCATGCATGGCCTTCACCACCAGGCTTCCAATGTTGCAGTGCCTCTCCAAACTAAAGACTGTTTCTACCAAAGCATGGGGCAGCAGCAGGGTGGACTGCATCCAGATAATTTATACAAATGAATAAATTATAATGGGATGGAACAGGAATGAGACGGAGAATAAAACCAAGAGCAGACTTCTCTTTGACTGACTCTTTAACATTTTGATATCCTTTGAATATCTTAATTGTAAAGGCCCTAAACTTATAGGGCAAGTAATCCAGGTATTCATTTTGCACAAAACTACCTTAATTAAAATTTTCCATAACATCAACTATGATGGCAGTCTAAATACAAAAACTGCTCACTATATAAAAATAAGAAGGAAGCCATACTTACAATAGCCTTGAGCAGAAACCATGCCAAGAGACAGAGAGGACAAATTAGTATGAAGCAAACACAGCAGCCGAGAGAAGGAACGATTTAGCAATTCATGAACAGGTAAAAGATATGCACTTTTTTTTTTCCTGAGATGGAGTTTTGCTCTTCTCGCCCAGGCTGATTGAAGCAAAGACTGATCACCAAAATTTAGTTTTTTCTCCTCTTTACACTATTTTTGAACACTCTAAATCTTAGTTCTGTTGTTTGCTATTCATTAAATATACAGGATTTGCGAAATTTGACTGACTTAAACTTTTGTCAGAGACTGATGACTGTGCTACCCGAGCACTGTGATAGAAGGTTAACATGCAGGTGTGAAGAAAGGCAGTCCTTGGCTAATATATTTACCCTGTTCTAATCAGAGTGTGCAGAGCTGTGACAAAACACAGTGTGCTGGGGGATGTAAAAAAAGGGCCAGTGTTGGGGAAGCGAAAGAGTAAGAGGGATTCAGAAATATAGAGATAATGCAATTCTAGGGATGGCATTATTTTCTTAAATATCACTTTTACATTAAAAATTTCTACTTGAACATTCCAAATTTCCACTAGCAATTTTTTTTGACCAACGGGGAAAAACCCTACACTTCATCTTTGAATACTGAGTTGAGGACATGTAAAATATAAAGCCTCAATTAATTCCTCAGTTGGTAACTATAAATAAACTTCTAATTCCCAGCAGAGTGAATCTGAAGAAACAATAAAGTAGTATCTGGTCCTTTTTATAAGAAACGTTAGTATAAAGGAAAACACTGTTTCTTTTCTATAACCAATATAATACTAAATTATTTTGATAGAAAATATCAAATAAAAAAATAAAAGTTATTTCTCAACATTGTGAAACGGATGGACTATAACTGGTGCATATTAAAACTTACATCTTCTGCTTTCGAGCCTTGATCCTGTAAAGATTTTTGCAGTTCTTCAACTTGTGACTGTACTTCCAGAAGTCTTTGATTCACCAGCCTAGAAATGAAATGTACGTTAATTTTCCAAGTGGTGACTTATGTATGCCTTTTTTCCTTAGGTTGTCATATTACTTAGAAAGTATCATTAGCAAAATAAAGTCTCATGTTACAGCAGTAGTAGTACAGTAGTAGCCTAATGTCATGAGTAGCAGCTTATTTTTCTGATTATTTTTGGTACTGCTTGAAATTTCAAATGACTTCCAACACAGTGTTTGGGTGGGCACATATTTTAGAATCAATGTACTAAGGCATATTTATTTCTCTGAAGTTCACTTCAATACATGTTTATGAAGACTATGTGTCAAAAATTGTGCTCAGCACTAGTATTAAAAGATCTCTGCACCCAGGCAGGGCATGGTGGCTCATGCCTGTAATCCCAGCACTTTGGGAGGCCAAGGTGGACAGATTACTTGAGACCGGCCTGGGCAACACGGTGAAACCCCATCTCTACCAAAAGTATAAAAATTAGCTAGGCATGGTGGTGAGCACCTGTAAATTCCAGCTACTTGTGGGGCTGAGGCGGAAAGATTGCTTGAGCCCAGGAGGTTGAGGCTGAATGAGCTGTGTTCATCCCACTGCACTCCAGTCTTGGCAACAGAGTGAGACCCTACCTCACAGAAAAAAAAAAAAAAAAAAAAGATCCCTGTACTCACAGAATTAAAGTCTCGGGGGGAGGCAAAAGTGTAAAAAGTAAAATACAATCAGATGAAAACTTCAAAGTAGTACACAGATGCATACAAAAATAATAGTTGTATTATTGTATTATTATGCATACAAAAATAATAGTCAAAGAAACAATAACTCTCTGGAGGATTTAAAATACGCTGAACTTGAAATGAGACTAGAACAATAAATAAAACACCTGCTGGTTAAGGGCAGAAAGGAGATTCAAGACAGAGGTCAGTATGTCCAAAGTATGCAGAAAAATGAGAGGATGCAGTGAATTTAGGAATGGTATGGAGGCAAGTATGTTACAAGAGGAAGAATGGCTGGAGAGAAACGGGGGGAAAAGGAGATCAGCACAACCCTGTATAGAATGCAAAGTGTTTCCTGGGATTATCCTGTAATCAGTAAGCCTCAAGTCAGGCTGAAACTGGAATAACTCAGAACCTTCAATAACGCTGATTTCACGGCTTGACTTTCTTTTTTTTTTTTTTTTTTTGCGTTAGAGTCTCACTCTGTCACCCAGCCTGGAGTGCAATGGCGTGATCTCGGCTCACTGCAACCTCTGCCTCCTGTGCTCAAGCGATTCTTGTGCCTCAGCCTCCCGAGTAGCTGGGATTACAGATGCATACCACCATGCCTGGCTAATTTTTGTATTTTCAGTAGACACAGGGTTTCACTATGTTGATCAGGTTGGTCTCAAACTCCCAATCTCAGGTGATCCACCTGCCTCGGTCTCCCAAAGTGCTGGGATTACATGTGTGAGCCACTGTGCTCGGCCCACAGCTTGACTTTCATAAATTCTCTAGGTAATGATGCAACATTCAGGAGACCAACTTGCTTTCAAGGTCTTGGGTGATATTGAAGGATTGCAAGAAGGGGAAAACACGGTCAGACAGATCATACAGGTATTATGTCAGACAGATTACTTTAGTTTTAAAATGGAAGATATTATTAAAAAGGTTTAAGAGCAGGCATGAAGATGAGAGGAAGCTATTATTACTAAATATGCCTGAAACAGAAAGGCACAGTGGAGGAACTATCTTGAGAAAAGGAAAAAGAATACAAGGATTTTGGTATTCACTGAGCAAGGGAAGATAGGAGGAACAGGATGAGAAAGAAACACAAGAATCTGATTTTATATTTGTTGAAAATGAAATGCCTAGAAATCTGTCAAACAGCTAGATATTTCAATCTAAAGCACAGAGAAGACAGAGCTGAACATACAGATTTGGGAGCCATTTGGAGTTAACTGAGGCCACAAGCAAAGATGTTATTGTCTAGGAAGAGTATGAAAAATAGTGTAAAAGACTAACAGGATGGCCCATGGAGGATCAACCAAGGGGTAGAAACAGGAACCTCATCCTGAAGAATATCAGACAATGAGAGCGAATATAAGAGAAAGGTATTATTGAAATAAAAAATGTGAAGAAAGATGAACTGAGTAACAACACTGAATATAGTAGAAAGATGAGAAAAAATAACGTCTTGAGTGCTGCTACTAGGTTGGCCATTTAAGAGATGATCGGTTATCTTAGTAAGAAATATTTTTGTGAAATGATAGCAGTAGAAGCCAGACTGCTCCAAATTAAAAACAAAACAAGGCAATGACTGTTTAGAATCCAAACAGCCAAAATGTTTTAATAAGAAATTTTTTTACTTAAATTATAAGAAATTCTAGGTTTATAATTTAGAAAGGATCTCAGTAAAAGTTTAATTAAAACTATAATAACTTTTCACATCAAGGTAAAAATATCTGAGAGGTTTTGAGTAATAAAAGAATAAATTATCTTAAAAATCCACATTCAATATGGGACACAGGTCCATAAACACACTACTAATAATACTGTAATACTGTTCAATCTTTCCAGAAAGCAAAATGGAAATCCAACTAAAGGATTATTTTAACTATCCATCTTAGTCATTTTTGAGATTATTTCATCAAACAACACTGTAAGCCTACTAGGTGGAAGCCATTGTAAACATCATAAAACACAATTCAGTGTGCTCCAAGATGTTCTTTGGAACGGTTTAAAACAGCTAAATTCCCTCAATGGGGAATAGATGAGCAAAAGTAGTAATATAACGGTTAAAGTATGAAGTATGTAAGCAGCATAACTATAAGAAAATATATATTTTTAAAAGTACATCTATAAAATACTCAAAAAATTGAAATAATATCAAGCATATTCTCTAAACACAATAAAACTAGAAATCAGTAACAAAAGAAATTGTGGAAACTATACAAACACATGGAAATTAAACAGTATGTTCCTGAATGACCAGTAGGTCAATGAAAAAGTCAAGAAGGAAACAGAAAAATTTACTAAAACAAATAATAACGGAAACACAACATATCAAAACCTATAGGATACAGCAAAAGCAGTTCTAAGAGGGAAATTTACGGGTATAAGCACCTACATCAAAAAAAGAGAAAAACTTCAAATAAACAACCTAACAATGCAACTTAAGAAACTAGAAATGGAAGAACAAACCAAACCCAAAATTAGTAGAAGAAATAATAAAGATCAGAGCAGGCTGGGCACGGTGGCTCACACCTGTAACCCCAGCAATTTGGGAGGCCAATGTGGGAAGATCACTTGAGGTCAGGAGTTCGAGATCACCCTGGCCAACATGGCGAAACCCCATCTCTATTAAAAATACAAAAAATTGCCAGGTGTGGTGGCGCATGCCTGTAGTTCAAGCTACTCTGGAGGCTGAGGCAGGAGAATCGTTTGAACCCAGGAGGCAGAGGCTGCAGCAAGCCGAGATCACACCATTGCACTCCAGCCTGGTGACAGAGTGAGACTCTGTCTCAAAACAAACAAATAAAAAATAAAAATAAAAAATAAGGATCAGAGCAGAAATAAATGAATTTGAAATGAAGAAAACAATACAAAAGAACAACAAAACAAAAACCAGTCTTTTAAAAAGATAAATTAAATTGACAAACCTTTAGCCAGACTAAGAAAAAAAGAGAAAAGACCCAAATAAATAAAATCAGAGATGAAAAATGAGATATTACAACTGATACTGGAGAAACTAAAAGGATTATTGCTGGTTACTATGAGCAACTATATGCCAAAAAATTTAAAAATCTAGAAGAAATGGATAAATTCAGAGACACATACAACCTACTAAGATTAAATAATGAAGAAATCCAAAACCTAAACAGACCAATAGCAAGTAATGAGACTGAAACCATAATAAAAAGTCTCCCAATAAAGAAAGGCCCCAGATCCGCTGACCTCACTGGCTAATTCTACAGAACAATTAAGGAAGAACTAATACCAATCCTACTAATCCTACTCAAACTATTCTGAAAAATAGAGGAGGAAGGAATACCTCCAAACTCATTCTACATGGCCAGTATTATTCTGATACCAGAACCAGACAAAAACACATCAAAAAATAAAACAGAACTACAGACCAGGCACGGTGGCTCACACCTGTAAACCCAACACTTTGGGAGGCAAAGGCAGGTGGATCACCTGAAGTCAAGAGTCTGAGGCCAGCCTGGCCAACATGGTGAAACCCTGGCTCTACTAAGCCACTGCACTCCAGCTTGGGCGACAGAGTAAGAACCTATCTTTTAAAAAAAAAAAAAGTATAGGCCAACATAACCAATTGATATTTATGCAAAAATCCTCAATAAAACACTAGCAAAGCAAATTCAACAACACATTAAAAAGGTCATTTATGATCAAGTGGGATTGATCCCAGGTATGCAAGGATGGCTCAACATATTCATATCAACTAATATGACACATTATATCAACAGAATGAAGGACAAAAACCATATGATCATTTCAATTGATGTTGAAAAAGCATTTGATAAAATTCAACATCCATTCATGATAAAAACCTTAAAAACACTGGGTATAAAAGGAATGTATCTCAACATAATAAAAGTTACATATGAGAGACCTAAAGCTAATACAGTACTGAATGGGGAAAAACTGGAAGTTTTTCCTCTAAGATCAGGAACAGAACAAGGATGCTCACTTTCACCCTATTATTCAAACACAGTACTAGAAGTCCTAGCTAGAGCAATCAGACAAGATAAACAAGAGAAAGAAATAAACGGCACCCAGATTACAAAGGAATAAGTCAAATTACAAATCAACATACAAAAATCAGTAACATTTCTTTTCTTTTTCTTTTTTTTTTTTAAGGCAGAGTCTTGCGCTATTGCCCAGGCTGGAGTGTAGCGGCGTCTTGGTTCACTGCAACCTCCACCTTCTGGGTTCAAGGAATTCTCCTGCCTCAGCCTCCCAAGTAGCTAGGACTACAGAGGACCACCATCATGCCCAGCTAATTTTTGTAATTTTAGTAAAGATGGGGTTTCACCATGTTGGCCAGGCTGGTCTCGAACTCCTGACCCTTGTGATACGCCCACCTTGGTCTCCCAAAGTGCTGGGATTACAGGCGTGAGCCACTGCGCCCGACCGCAAAAATCAGTAACATGTCTATATGCCAACAGCAAACAATCTGAAAAACAAATAAAGAATCCCATTTATGATCACTACATATAAAATACCTAGGAATTAAGCAAATAAGTGAATTATCTCTACAATTAAAACTATAAAACAGTGATGCAAGAAACTGAAGACATGAAAAAATGGAAAGATATTCTATGTTCATGAATTAGAAGAATCAGTATTGTTAAAATGTCCATGTCAGGTGTGGTGGCTCACACCTGTAATCCTAGATCTTAGGGAGGCAGAGATGGGAGGACAGCTTGAGCTCAGGAGTTTGAGACCTGCCTGGGCAATTTAGTGAGACCCAGTTATCTACTAAAAGAAAAAAAAAAAAAGACAAAGTACTCAGTATGTCCAAGTTCCATACTTTGGCATATTGTTGGCCAGGCATGGTGGCTCACACCTGTAATCTCAGCACTTTGGGAGGCTGAGGTGGGTGGATCACCTGAGCTCAGGACTTTGAGACCAGCCTAGCCAACATGGTAAAACCCTGTCTCTACTAAAAATACAAATATTAACTGGGTGTGGTGGCACACGCCTGTAATCCCAGCTACTAGTGAGACTGAGGCAAAAGAATCTCTTGAACCTGGCAGGTGTAGGTTTCAGTGAACTGAGATTGCATCAGTGTACTCCAGCCTGGGTGACAGAGGGTGATTTCAACTCAAAAAAAAAAAAAAAAAGTCCATACTACCCAAAGCTATCTACAGATTCAATGCAATCCCTATGAAAATACCAATGAAATTCTTCACAGAAAGAGAGAAAAAAATCCTAAAATTTATATGGAACTACAAAATACCCAGAACAGCCAAAGCTATTCTAAGAAAAAAAAAAAAAATGGAGGAATCATGCTACCTAACTTCAAATTATACTACAGAACTATGGTAACCCAAACAGCATGGCACTGCCATAAAAACAGACACATAGACCAGTGGAACAGAACAGAGAACTCAGAGATAAATCTACGTATCTACAGTGAACTCATATTGACAAAGGTGCCAAGAACATATTCTGGGGAAAGGGCAGTCCCTTCAATAAATGTGCTAGGAGAGAGATCCAAGATGGCCGGTTAGGAGGAGCTCAGGATTGCAGGTCCGAGTGAAAGCACAGAGGGTGAGTGGATACCGCATTTCCAGATGGATTTTTACTGCCCAGAGACCAGGAGATTCACAGGTGGAGGAGCCCCACGGGTCGCCAGCGCGGCTGTTGGGCCTGTGCCCTGGCGCAGGGGTTCCCAGTGCAGAGTAAACTAGACTGTGTCCCCTCTTAGCCAGCAAGGGGAGCTGAAACACGGAGCCAAGCCAGGAGATTCCCAGGCAAAAAAGCGCCATGAATCTCAGAGCCACGGATTCAGCCGGCGCAGCACCTCCCAGTGCAGAGTAAACAAGACTGTGTCCCCACTTAGCCAACAAGGGGAGCTGAAGCAGGGAGCCAGGCCAGGAGATTCCCGGGCAAAAAAGGGCCACAAATCTCAGAGCCGCGGTTTTAGCGGCACAGTGGGTCGCCGCACGGGAAATCACACAGATCCCGGCACCTATTCAACAGGCGACCAGGTCACCTGGTAGAGAGCCGACCGTTCAACTAAAAAACAAAAGGCTCTCAGGCAGAGAGTCAGGTGACCAGGCCTGGCTGGTCCCACCCCCCACAAAAACAAAAACAAAAACAAAAAAACAGCAATTGGAAACGCTCTGGGTTGAGACTTTCACGGCAAGCACAACTGAACCCGGGACGGTCCAGCTCTGTGGAGGACGGGTGTCCGCCATTACGGAGGCAGCCTGCAGTTCCCGAGACAACCTGCCATCGCCAAGGCAACCCGCCATTACAGAGAGAGTCCGTCACTACAGAGGCGGGCCAACATAGCAGAAGCAGTTCTAACTACACCCATATAAACAGGACTGCAGGGAAGTTCACATGGCAGCTGGGCGAAGCCCACAGCAGCTCAGCGAAGTCTCTGCAGGCTGAGAATGACTAGGCTGCCTCCTTGTGGGCAGGGAAAACAGCAGCAGAACAGCAGAAACTCATAAAGCCCTAACTCCCTGGGACAGAACACCTGGGGGGAAGAAAAGGGGGTTTATGAGTTCTGCTGCTGCAGACTTAAAATTACCAAAATCAGAAAGTCAGCAACTACAAAGTCGACAGGTGGATAAATCCACAAAGATGGGAAGAAACCAGCGCAAAAAGGATGAAAACACCCAAAACCAGAACACCTCTCCTCCTACAAGGGATCACAACTCGTCACCAGCAAGGGAACAAGACTGGATGGAGAATGAGTGTGATGAAATGACAGAATCAGCCTTCAGAAAGTGGATAATAAGAAACTTCCGTGAGCTAAAAGAACATGTTCTAACCCAATGCAAAGAAACTAAGAACCTTGAAAAAAGACTTGACGAAATGCTAACGAGAATGGACAACTTAGAGAGGAATATGAGCAAATTGATGGAGCTGAAAAACACAACACGAGAACTTCGTGAAGCATGCACAAGTTTCAACAGCCGAATTGACCAAGCAGAAGAAAGGATATCAGAGGTCGAAGATCAACTGAATGAAATAAAACGAGAAGGCAAGATTAGAGAAAACAGGGTAAAAAGGAATGAACAAAGTCAACAAGAAATATGGGACTATGTGAAAAGACCTAATCTACGTTTGATAGGTGTACCTGAATGTGACGAAGAGAATGCATCCAAACTGGAAAATACTCCTCAGGATATTATCCAGGAAAACGTCCCCAACCTAGCAAGGCAGGCCAATATTCAAGTCCAGGAAATACAGAGAACACCACAAAGATATTCCTCTAGAAGAGCAACCCCAAGGCACATAATAGTCAGATTCACCAGGGTTGAAATGAAGGAGAAAATACTAAGGGCAGTCAGAGAGAAAGGTCGGGTTACCCACAAAGGGAAGCCCATCGGAATCACAGCAGATCTCTCAGCAGAAACCCTACAAGCCACAAGAGGGTGGGGGCCAATATTCAACATCCTTAAAGAAAAGAACTTTGAACCCAGAATTTCATATCCAGCCAAACTAAGCTTCATAAGTGAAGGAGAAATAAAATCCTTTGTGAACAAGCAAGTACTCAGAGATTTCATCACCACCAGACCGGCTTTACAAGAGCTCCTGAAAGAGGCACTACACATAGAAAAGAACAACTAGTATAAGCCACTCCAAAAACACATGAAATGGTAAAGAGCATCAACACAATGAAGAATCAGCATCAACCAACAGGCAAAACAGCTGGCTAGCATCAAAATGGCAGGATCAAATTCACACATAACAATATTAACCCTAAACATAAAGGGACTAAATGCCCCAATCAAAAGACACAGACTGGCAAATTGGATAAAAAGCCAAAACTCATCAGTGTGCTGTATCCAGGAAACCCATCTCACATGCAAGGATACACAAAGGCTCAAAATAAAGGGATGGAGGAAGATTTACCATGCAAATGGAGAGCAAAAAAAAGCAGGAGTTGCAATTCTCATCTCCAATAAAATAGACTTTAAAGCAACAAAGATCAAAAGAGACAAAGAAGGACATTACATAATGGTAAAAGGATCAATGCAACAAGAAGAGCTAACGATCCTAAATATATATGCACCTAATACAGGAGCACCCAGATACATAAGGCAAGTTCTTAATGACTTACAAAGAGACTTAGACTCCCACACAATAATAGTGGGAGACTTCAACACACCATTGTCAATATTAGACAGATCAACGAGACAGAAAATTAACAAGGATATCCAGGACTTGAACTCAGACCTGGAACAAGCAAACCTAATAGACATTTACAAAACTCTCCACCCCAAATCCACAGAATATACATTCTTCTCAGCACCACATCACACCTACTCTAAAATTGACCACATAATTGGAAGTAAATCACTCCTCAGCAAATGCAAAAGAACGGAAACCATAACAAACAGTCTCTCAGACCACAGGGCAATCAAGTTAGAACTCAGAATTCAGAAACCAACCCAGAACCACACAGCTTCATGGAAACTGAACAACTTTCTCCTGAATGTTGACTGGATAAACACTGAAATGAAGGCAGAAATAAAGATGTTCTTCGAAACCAACGAGAACGAAGACATCACATACCAGAATCTCTGGGACACATTTAAAGCAGTCTCTAGAGGAAAATATATAGCAATAAGTGCCCACATGAGAAGAAAGGAGAGATCTAAAATTGACACCCTATCGTCAAAATTGAAAGAGCTAGAGGAGCAAGATCAAAAAAACTCAAAACCTAGCAGAAGACAAGAAATAACTAAGATCAAAGCAGAATTGAAGGGGATAGAGACACGAAAAACCCTTCAAAAAATCAATAAATCCAGGAGCTCGTTTTTTGAAAAGATCAACAAAATAGACAGACCACTAGCCAGATTAATAAAAAAGAAAAGGGAGAATAACCAAATAGATGCAATAAAAAATGATAAAGGGGATATCACCACAGATGCCACAGAAATTCAAACCATCATCAGAGATTATTACAAACAACTCTATGCACATAAACTAGAAAACCGGGAAGAAATGGATAAATTCCTGGACAGTTGCCTCCTCCCAAGCTTAAACCAGGAAGAAGTCGAAACCCTGAATAGACCAATAACAAGGTCTGAAGTTGAGGCAGCAATTAAGAGCCTACCACACAAAAAAAGCCCAGGTCCAGATGGGTTCACAGCCAAATTCTACCAGACATACAAAGAGGAACTGATACCATTCCTTCTGAAACTATTCCAAATAATCCAAAAAGAGGGAATCCTTCCTAAATCATTTTATGAGACCAACATCATCCTGATACCAAAACCTGGCAGAGACTCAACAAGAAAAGAAAACTACAGGCCAATATCCATGATGAACATAGATGCAAAAATCTTCAATAAAATACTGGCAAGCCAATTACAACAGCACATCAAAAAGCTTATCCACCATGATTAACTAGGATTCATTCCGGGGATGCAAGGCTGGTTCAACATATGCAAGTCTATAAATGTAATTCACCACATAAACAGAACCAAAGACAAAAACCACATGATTATCTCAATTGATGCAGAGAAAGCCTTCGACAAAATTCAACAGCCCTTTATGCTAAAAATCCTCAATAAACTAGGTATTCACAGAATTTATCTCAAAATAATAAAAGCTATTTACGACAAACCAACAGCCAATATCATACTGAATGGGCAAAACTGGAAGCATTCCCTTTGAAATCTGGCACTAGACAAGGATGCCCTCTCTCACCACTCCTATTCAATATAGTACTGGAAGTTCTAGCCAGAGCAATCAGGCAAGAAAAAGAAATAAAGGGTATTCAATTAGGAAAGGAGGAAGTCAAATTGTCTCTATTTGCAGACGACATGATTGTATATCTAGAAGACCCCATCATCTCCGTCCAAAATCTCCTGAAACTGATAAGCAACTTCAGCAAAGTCTCAGGATACAAAATCAATGTGCAAAAATCACAAGCATTCCTATACACCAATAACAGACTTAAAGAGAGCCAAATCAAGAATGAACTGCCATTCACAATTGCTACAAAGAGAATAAAATACCTAGGAATACAACTAACAAGGAATGTAAAGGACCTCTTCAAGGAGAACTACAAACCACTGCTCAACGAAATAAGAGAGGACACAAACAGATGGAGAAACATTCCATGTTCATGGTTAGGAAGAATCAATATCGTGAAAATGGCCATACTGCCCAAGTAATTTACAGATTTAACACTATCCCCATCAAGCTACCAATGACCTTCTTCACAGAACTGGAAAAAACCACCTTAAACTTCATATGGAACCAAAACAGAGCCCGCATAGCCAAGTCAATTCTAAGCAAAAAGAACAAAGCGGGAGGCATCACACTACTGGACATCAAACTATACTACAAGGCTACAGTAATCAAAACAGCATGGTACTGGTACCAAAACAGAGATATAGACCAATGGAACAGAACAGAGGCCTCGGAGGTGACACAACATATCTACAACCATCCGATCTTTGACAAACCTGATAAAAACAAGCAATGGGGAAAGGATTCCCTGTTTAATAAGCGGTGTTGGGAAAACTGGCTAGCCATATGCAGAAAGCAGAAACTGGACCCCTTCCTGACACCTTACACTAAAATTAACTCCAGATGGATTAAAGACTTAAACATAAGACCTAACACCATAAAAACCCTAGAAGAATACCTAGGCAAAACCATTCAGGTCATAGGCGTAGGCAAGGACTTCATGACCAAAACACCAAAAGCATTGGCAACAAAAGCCAAAATAAACAAATGGGACCTAATCAAACTCCACAGCTTCTGCATGGCGAAAGAAACAGTCAACAGAGTGAATTGGCAACCAACAGAATGGGAAAAAATTTTTGCAGCCCACCCATCTGACAAAGGGCTGATATCCAGAATTACAATGAACTAAAACATATTTACAAGAAAAAAACAAACAAGCCCATTCAAAAATGGGTGAAGGATATGAACAGATACTTTACAAAAGAAGACATACATGAGGCCAACAAGCATATGAAAAAATGCTCCTCATCACTGGTCATTAGAGAAATGCAAATCAAAACTACATTGAGATACCATCTCACGCCAGTTAGAACGGTGATCATTAAAAAATCTGGAGACAGATGCTGGAGAGGATGTGGAGAAATAGGAACACTTTTACACTGTTAGTGGGAGTGTAAATTAGTTCAACCATTGTGGAAGACAGTGTGGCGATTCCTCAAGGACCTAGAAATAGAAATTCCATTTGACCCAGCAATCCCATTACTGGGTATATATCCAAAGGATTATAAATCGTTCTACTATAAGGACACATGCACACGAATGTTCATTGCAGCACAGTTTACAATAGCAAAGACCTGGAACCAACCCAAATGCCCATCGATGATAGACTGGACAGGAAAAATGTGGCACATATACACCATGGAATATTATGCAGCCATCAAAAACGATGAGTTCGCGTCTTTTGTAGGGACATGGATGAACCTGGAAACCATCATTCTCAGCAAACTGACACAAGAACACAAAATCAAACATCGCATGTTCTCACTCATAGACAGGTGTTGAACAATGGGAACACACGGACACAGGGAGGGGAGCACTATACACTGGGGTCTGTTTTGGGGTTTGGGGGAACAGCGGGGGGTGGGGAGTTGGGGAGAGATAGCATGGGGAGAAATGCCACATATAGGTGAAGAGGAGGAAGGCAGCAAATCACACTGCCACGTATGCACCTATGCAACAATCTTGCATGTTTTTCACATGTACCCCAAAACCTAAAATGCAATAAAAAAAATAATGTGCTAGGAAAACTAGATATCGCTATGTAAAATAATGAAACTAGACCCCTATCTCTTGCCATATGAAAAAGTCAAATTAAAATAGATCAAAGATTTAAATCTAAGACTTGAAACTATGAAACTACTAAAACAAAACTGGAGAAATGCTCCACGACATTGGTGTGGGCAAAAATTTCTTGAGTAATACTCCATAAGCCCAAGGAACCGAAGCAAAAAGCAACAAATGGGATCGTATCAAATTAAAAGGAAACAAATCAACAAAGTGAGAGAGAACCCACAGAATGGGAGAAAATATGTGCAAATTCCCCATCTGACAAGGGATGACTAATCAGAATATATAAGGAGCTGAAACAACCCTACAGGAAAAACTCTAATAATCCTATTTTTAAAATTGGCAAAAGGAAGGCTGAGTGTGGTGTCTTATCCCTGTAATCCCAGCACTTTGGAAGGCTGAGGTGGGTGGATTGCTTGAGCCCAGAAGTTCAAGACCAGCCTGGGCAACATGACAAAACCCCATCTCTACAAAAAAATTTAAAAAAAATTAGCTGGGCATGGTGGCACATGCCTGCAACTCCAGGTGCTTGGAAGATGAGGCAGGAGGATCACTTGAGCCCAGGATGTTGAGGCTGCGGTGAACTGTGATCGTGCCACTGCACTCCAGCCTGGGTGATGGAGTGAGATCCTGTCTCAAAAAAAAAAGATAAAAGACCTACACAGATATTTCTCTAAAGAGGCTGGGCATGGTGGTTAATGCCTATAACACTGGCAGTTTGGGAAGCAGAGGCGGAAGGATCCCTCAAGTCCAAGAGTTTGAAACCAGGCTGGGCAAATTAATAAACTAGCCAGGCATGGTGGTGTGTGCCTATAGTCCCAGCTACTCAGAGGCTGAGATGAGAGGATAGCTTGAGCCTGGGAGGTCGAGGCTACAGTGAGCTATGATCATATCACTGCACTCTAGCCTGAGTGACAGAGTGAGATCCTGTCTCAAAAAATAATAATAAAAAACAAAAAAAATTAATAGGCACAGAAAATGTGGAATGTGTAGATGTAGACAATGGAGCACTATTTAGCCATAAAAAAGAATAAAAGCCTATTATTTGCAAAAACATGGATGAAACTGAAGGTCATTAAGTTAAATAAACCAGGCACAGAAAGACAAACTTTGCATGACCTCACTTATTTGTGGGAGCTAAAAATTTTTAAAATTGAACTCATGGAGCTAGAGAGGAGAAGGATGGTTACCACAGGCTGGGAAGGGTAGTGGGGAGAGGTGGAGAGGGTTAATAGGTACACAAAAAGAGAAAGAATTAATCAGATCTAGTATTTGCTAGCAAAACAAAGTCACTATAGTAAAGAAATAATGTAATCGTACATTTAAAAATAGCTAAAATAGTATAATGGGATTTGTTTGTAACATAAATGATAAATCCTTGAGATGATGGATACCCCATTTACCCCAATATGATTATTACGCACTGCATACCTGTATCAAACTATCTCCTGTAACCCATAAAACCTACTATGTACCCACAAAAATAAAAAATAAATTAAAAAGTTCATCTACAAAATAAATGAGGATTATAATGCCTACCTCATGGGTTGTTTAAAAGACCGAGATAATACATAAAGTGTGTCGGCTGAGCGCGGTGGTTCACGCCTGTAATCCCAGCACTTTGGGAGGCTGAGGTGGGCGGATCACAAGGTCAGGAGTTCCAGACCAGCATGGCCAATATCATGAAACCCCATTTCTACTAAAAACATAAAAATTAGCCCGGTGTGGTGGCAGGCTCCTGTAGTCCTAGCTCCCTGGGAGGCTGAGGCAGGGGCATTGCTTGAACGCAGGAGATGGAGATTGCAGTGAGCCAAGATTGCGCCGCTGCACTCCAGCCTGGGCGACAGAGCAAGACTCTATATCAAAAAAAAAAAAAAAAAAAAAAAAAAATACACACACACACACACACACAGACAAAGTGTGTCTAGTAGAGGCTCTGCACATTGCAGGTATTTTATCAATGTGAATTGCCTCTATCTTCTTTCTTCCACTTTAGGGAATGATATAGTTAACATTTTAATCAAAGTCCAATTGCTAAGTACATACAGTTGTGGGATACAGAAGGGAGGGTGAGCCTGAGATCACAGAACACTCTGAGAGTTAGAGAAACAAGATCAGGTCTACTCTGACAGAATTTCTGGGGAATACTGATGGGGCTCCCCTCTCAACGCTCCATTCTCTTAATAGTGTTTGAGGATTAGTGGGTATTATAGATTCGGTAAAAGTGTTCACTCTTGTGAAAACTAATTAGAAAGGACTTTAGAGGTCTATGACAGACTTTGCCTTCTGCCAGGTGATATACATAGGCAGTGAGCAAACTGTAACAGACTCAGTGGGACCCAGTGTTGAAAACTAGTAGGAGATTAAGTTAGAGTCAAG
Source organism: Aotus nancymaae (assembly GCF_030222135.1). NCBI lineage: Eukaryota > Metazoa > Chordata > Mammalia > Primates > Aotidae > Aotus > Aotus nancymaae. Next base: position 2,679,261 of record NW_026988512.1, on the reverse strand, counting down.
GTAAAATAAATGCTCATTAAATTCAGTAAGAACAAACTTAAAGTAAGTCACTTAGGAGAAAAAGCATCCTGTGAGAGGAAGACAGGAAAAGGAATAAATATTGTGCAAACATAGTAGAAGATAAATTGGCAAGAGAGTATGGAGGCCGGGCGCGGTGGCTCACGCCTGTAATCCCAGCACATTGGCCAAGGTGGGCGGATCACGAGGTCAAGAGATCGAGACCATCCTGGCCAACATGGTGAAACCCATCTCTACTAAAAAATACAAAAATTAACTGGGCATGGTGGTGCGTGCCTGTAATCCCAGCTACTTGGGAGGCTGAGGCAGGAGCACTACTTGAACCCAGGAGGCAGAGGTTGCAGTGAGCCAAGTTCACGCCACTGCACTCTAGCCTGGCGTCTGAGAGAGACTGTCTTAAAAAAAAAAAAAAATGAGGCCAGGCGCGGTGGCTCACACCTGTAATCCCAGCACTTTGGGAGGCCGAGGTGGGTGGATCACGAGGTCAAGAGATCAAGACCATCCTGGCCAACATGGTGAAACCCCGTCTCTACTAAAAATATAAAAAATTAGCTGGGCATGGTGGTGCGTGCCTGTAGTCCCAGCTACTCAGGAGGCTGAGGCAGGAGAATTGCCTGAACCCAGGAGGCGGAGGTTGCGGTGAGCCGAGATCGCGCCATGGCACTCCAGCCTGGGTAACAAGAGTGAAACTCCTTCTCAAAAAAAAAAAAAAAAAAAAAAAGAAAGAGAGTATGGATTAGGTATGGACACTTTGGAGTCAGGCAGTCAGGGTCTTAGTCTGAGTTTCCTCATCTGTAAAACTTCCATAAAGTAAGAAAGGATGTTTAAGACACCCAGCACAGTATCTGAGACAAACAGGTGCTCAGTAAATATTAACTGTTGGCCGGGCGCGGTGGCTCAAGCCTGTAATCCCAGCACTTTGGGAGGCCGAGGCGGCTGGATCACGAGGTCAAGAGATCGAGACCATCTTGGTCAACATGGTGAAACCCCGTCTCTACTAATACAAAAAAATTAGCTGGGCACGGTGGCGCGTGCCTGTAATCCCAGCTACTCAGGAGGCTGAGGCAGGAGAATTGCCTGAACCCAGGAGGCGGAGATTGCGGTGAGCCGAGATCGCGCCATTGCGCTCCAGCCTGGGTATCAAGAGCGAAACTCCGTCTCAAAAAAAAAAAAAAAAAAAAAAAAAAATATTAACTGTTATTATTGTTGTTATTATAAATAACAGGTAGCCATATTCTAAAAGTTATTTATCATCAGTGTTGTAATTTAAGAAATAATCACAACATTAAGTTGTACCCAGCAGTAAGTCACACAGGAACTTAGGAGGTGACAGTCATCCACAGACATGGACATTGTATAATGACAATTGGCTGTCCTGTCTCTGGTAAAAAGAGCAATAATTATAAAGCCTGTGAGAAACAATGAAGAGCAGTAAGAAGAAAGCTGTGGGTGATTTTTCACTTAAAACAAACAATTAGGGTAGGGAGAGACCTATCCTAATTTTTAGCTTACCCTGACTACAATGGCTAAAATACAGCCCAGAGGCAAAGGATGAATGAGGCGAACATTAGACACTTTCACCAGTGGGACTGTCCACCAGCCAGCTGCTCCTGCAATTCCCCCTGCTCCACTGTCTCCATTTCCCACTTTTCCTGAGTACTTTAAAAAAAAAAATCACCCATTCTCTAGACTCCTAAGAGTTGACGTAAAATTTTCTCATTCTGTTTATGCTTGACGGTGCTCTTATAATCACCCTAGCATTTATACTGATTAATACTGTTTGTCGATTTATACTGTTTATCTCAGTAGCTTTAAAATGTAAAGCTACAGAAAGAAGAGTAGGATGAGTACCACTGTCATAGCAATTCTGACTCCTAAGATTCACTTTCATCTGGGAGAGGCCAAATCAATTATTCAAAATAAACAAAGAATCTGTAATGTAAGGTGAGCTATGGAGCCATTAATAAAAATTTCAAATCCTTCAAAAATGACAGAGTATCACTGCAGTAAAACAAAAACAAAGCAAAACAAAACAAAAAAGAAAAAAAAATGGAATGTTTGGGATCTAAGAAACATTTCCAAAAAGGAAAAGAACAAAAACACAGTCACAACAAAATATAAATGTAGCCCTTTTCAGAGTAAATCACTGATTTTAAAGTAACTGACTTTGAATGAGTGAATAGCACCATGTTGCTGAAAACGTACAAGCAGAAAAGTGATTTTCTTGTTAATTTTGCAGATTCTAAATTCTTAAAATAAGTAGGTTGTTCCTAAGATGAATCATTTCCTTTTAGGGTCATAATAAATAACATGTTGGAAGAAAAACGCTTTGTCAATCCAATTGTGAGGGAGCTACTGCTCTCCCCACACCAGCAGAGCTCAAACACACCGGCCTGTGTCAACGGGAAACTCTATCACCCCGACACTGACTATGAATTGAAATTCTTGTGAAAGACTGAATTATCGGATTTTTTAAATTCCTCTAGTTTTAATTAGTGATTAGAAAGGGTAAATAGGGTAAACTTCACTGACTGTGAATTGAAATTCTTGTGAAAGACTGAATTATCAGATTTTTTAAAATCTTCTAGTTTTAATTAGTGATTACAAAGGGTAAATGGTAGAGCTCTGGTATCATTTTGCATGAAGAAGTGAAGAGGACAACACCAGTCTAAAAAGGCACAGTATTTTTTGACAAGGCTGCCCAAAAGTGGAGAAATGGATTTGAGTTCTCTTAAAGGGACAGAGAACAGCACACAACCATTTTTCAAACTATAACTCAGATCTTTGTCGTTGTTGTTGTTGTTTTTTGAGATAGAATTTTGCTCTAATTGCCCAAGCTGGAGTGCAGTGGTGTGATTTCGGCTCACTGGAACCTCCACCTCCTGGGCTCAAATGATCCTTCAACCTCAGCCTCCTGAGTAGCTGGGATCACAGGCATGCACCACCAAGCCTGGTTAAGTTTTGCTTTTTTTTTTTAGATGGAGTTTTATTCATCACCTAGGCTGGAGTGCAATGGCACGATCTTGGCTCACTGCAACCTCCACTTCCCAGGTTTAAGCAATTCTCCTGCCTCAGTCTCCCAAGTAGCTGGGACTACAGGCAAGTGCCACCATGCTCAGCTAATTTTTTTATTTTTTAGTAGAGATGGGGTTTCACCATGTTGGTCAGGCTGCTCCTGAACTCCTGACCTCAGGTGATCCACCCACCTCAGCCTCCCAAAGTGCTGGGATTACAGGCGTGAGCCACCACAAAATATCAACGCCCAGACATTTTTGCATTTTTTATAGAGATGGAGTTTCATTCACCATGTTGTCCAGGCTGGTCTTGAACTCCTGGGCTCAAGTGATCTGCCCTCCTTGGCCTCCCAAAGTGCTGGGATTATAGGCATGAGCCACCATGTCCTGCCAGATCTTTGTTTAAGGGATTAAGAATCAAGGCAAATAAGGAAAACTTGTAGCCAGATGCGGCCACTGATAATACTCTACCTATTCTCTGTCTCCAGTTCATTCTTGCGTAGATTTGCATCATCTAGAAGGCTCTGCAATAAGGCTATTTTTTCATTGTCCGAACCTTCTTGGTTAATTTTTAACATCTTATTCTCATGCTGAAGACGAATAAGTTTCTCCCTGAATGAGCAAAATAAAAACTAAATATTATATACACAGTCATTTGGTGCATTAACATTCAATACAACTATCAAATCCAGCTAAGCACTCTTACAAATTTAATACCAGAACAGAAATGAAAAACAAAGAACTTGCAACAAATTCAGCTATTATAGCTGGCAAAGACATTACAATTCAGATTATAAATATTTTCTTTATAGAATGGATAATATGAAAATAATATAGTCTCTAAATATCATGATTTGTAATGAATGTGATTTCAAAATCCTATTTCTTCTCTGATTTAAATATTTAAGCTATGAATGCATTTATTTATGTGATTCTTATCAGAGAACATAATCTCTAATGTTATGCTCTTAAGTCACCAATCATTTGGTGGCAAGATATTATATTCAACAAGAATCACTTCAACACATTCAGTCTACCCATTCCTGTAGATATGTAAAATTAAATTCTTGAAACAAGCCAGATCATTACAATCAGGTTATTGGACTGCATTGTTTTGGACTCTGCATATGCCAAAAGCTTAACATTAAGGGATATTAAAAACAGTATCTATACAGAACTTGCCACCACATTTTCTGCAGGGACAATATAATTAAATGTTAGTTCATATGAAGACATACTTGTTGAAGATATAATTCATTCTTTTCTTTACACAGGGTCATCTGTAGAGGGCCCCATAAAGATAGTGTGAACAGATACCAGATACTAAGAAAAGCTGTGGAAAAGCTTCTTGTGGAAAAAGAAAAATCAAGAAAGAAACATGCACACACACACATTGCTCTTGTTTTGTAAACACAATAAGTCTTATAAAGTATTTTTAGTTTTGCTACTGAAAAGATGAACCAAATTTGTGATCTAATTCAAGCAACTATTTAGAATTTGATGTATTTTGTTACGGGCAACATGGACTTTATCTTTTTCAGTTACAAAGTAAACATGCACATTGTAAAAAAAAAAAAAATGAAAAGAAAATATAAACCCTCCATAACTATGGTGCAAAACAACTACTGCTGAAATATGCCTTCTAATTCTATGCACAGATACACACAAATGGAACCACACAGTATTTTTTACATTGGTGCCTGCTATTTACACCTAAAATTTCACAATCTTTTTATATCATTAAATATATTTGAATATTTTAAATGACATGGCATTAAAATCGTTAGTTATTTAATAAATGCCCAATTTTTGGGTATTTAGATTGCTACCAATTTTGAGCTTTAAACAAGTTAATAAGACCTTTTTTTATTCTTTTTTTTTTTGAGATGAAGTCTCACTCCCATAGTGCAGGCTGGAAGTACAGTGGCGAGATCTTGGCCCACTGCAACCTCCACCTCCCAGGTTCAAGCAATTCTCCTTCCTCAGCCTCCTGAGTAGCTGGGATTATAGGCATCTGCCACCACGCCCAGCTAATTCTGTAGTTTTAGTAGAGACAGGGTTTCGCCATGTTGGCCAGGCTGGTCTCAAACTCCTGACCTCAAGTGATCCACCTGCTTCGGCCTCCCAAAGTGCTAGGATTACAGGGATGAGCCACCGTGACCAGCCAAGATTAGCTTTATAAATATACTTTTCTATATATCCTTAGTTATTTCCTTAGGATTAACTCCCAGAAAAGTAATTTTTGGATCAAAAGATACGTGCATTTTTAAACAGACACATCCTGCGAATCTCCTCAAAAGAAAGGTCTTACCACTTTAATCTTTTTTCCTTAGTTTATGAGATTTCCAATTTGTCCACATCCTTAACATAAATAAAATACATCAAATATTAACCCACTGTCTAAAACATGTTGCAAAATTTTTACCCCAGTTTATCGTTTTTCCTTGATTGCTCTCTTCTGGACATAGAGCCAATTTTAATTTTTATCTAGTCATACTCAGAAAAGTCATATTTGTTGAATCTTTATCATCGTTCTTTTTTTTGCAGACAGAATCTAGCTGTCATCCAGGCCGGAGTGCCAAGGTGCCAGCTTGGCTCATTGCAACCTCTGCAATAAGCTTTCTTAAAAACTGTGGATTGTTTTGGACATAACCACTTATTTATAAATGTTCATAAATGTGTTCATTTATTCAACAAATCTTACTGGTTCAATTATAAAGTAGCATATCAGATGTCAGAAAAGAAAAAGGTACACAAAATACTTCCAGACTTGGTGCTGCCTTACACTCCTTTCGTCTGTCCTTATCATTACTATTTGTTTGAGACAGAGTCTTGCTCTTGTTGCCCAGGCTGTAGCGCAATGGCAAAATCTCAGCTCACTGCAATCCCCACACCTCCTGGGTTCAAGCGATTCTCCTACCTCAGCCTCCCGAGTAGCTGGGATTAAAGGGATGCACCACCATGCCCAGCTAACTTTGAATTCTTTAGTAGAGGCAGGGTTTCGCTATGTTGGTCAGGCTGGTCTCGAACTCCTGATCTCAGGTGATCCACCCACCTCGGCCTCCGAGAGTGCTAGGATTACAGGTGTGAGCCACCATGCCCAGCCTGTTTGTCCTTCCTAAACAAATGCTAACCAACAACTACAAACTGTCTCCATTTATTCAACAAGTATTTGAATGCTTATTTCAACTTTTACAGTGCATGAAACCCTTACACAACTGTTATTTAATATTCCTCAAGGAGTTTATGAAGAAGCAAGGCCAGTGTCCATTTTAAGGGGCAAATAGGCCACAAAAAGGTAAAAAGCAATATTCAGAATTAATCATTCTCCGTTTAATGGACACTTGGTGCCTACCCCACTTTTCTTTTTTGAGACAGAATTTCACTCGTCACCCAGGCTGGAGTGCAATGGCACAATCTTGGCTTACTGCAACCTCCGCCTCACAGGTTCAAGCAATTCTCCTGTCTCAGCCTCCCAAGTAGCTTCTGAGTACAGGCATGTGCCACCACACCCACCTAATTTTGTATTTTTAGTAGCGACAGGGTTTCTCAATGTTGGTCAGGCTGATCTCGACTCCTGACCTCAGGTGATCTGCCCACCTTGGCCTCCCTGGGATTACAGGCCATGGAGCCTGGCCTACTTTTCATTTTTATATATAAAGCTAGTTATGCATAAAAATAGATGGAACTGGCTGGGCACACTGGCTCACGCCTGTAATCCCAGCACTTTGGGAGGCTGAGGTGGGCAGATCATGAAGTCAGGAGATTGAGACCATCCTAGGTAACATGGTGAAAACCGGTCTCTACTAAAAATACAAAAAATAGTTGGGTGTGGTGGCATGTGCCTGTAATCCCAGCTACTTGGGAGGCTGAGGCAGAAGAATCGTTTGAACCGGGGAGTTGGAGGTTTCAGTGAGCTGAGATCATACCACTGTACTCCAGCCTGGTGACAGAGCAAGACTCTGTCTCAAAAAAATAAAAATAAAAATAAAAATGGAACTGGCTGTGTGCAGTGGCTCACACCTATAATCCCAGCACTTTGGGAAGGCAAGGTGGGCAGATCATTTCAGCTCAAGGAGTTCAAGACCAGGCTAGGAAACATGGCAAAACCCAGTCTCAACAAAAAATAGCGTAGTGGCACATGCCTAAGATCCCAGCTACTAAGTAGGCTGAGGTAGGAGGATTGCTTGAGCCCAGAAGGTCAATGCTGCAGTGAGCCGTGATTGTGCCACTGCACTCCAGCCTGGGTGACAGAGCAAGACCTTGCCTCTAAATAAATAAATAAACGGAATTTTTTAAATGCTGTGATTAAAAATATAAGGTATTACTGAGGAAAGAGTAGTGAAGGTGAGAGGTCATTTCCTCCTGCCTATAACATTATCTTTCCCAGACCTTTCCATGTGGTTAGCAGATAAATCTTAGTAACTAATGATTTTGCATGCTGATAGCTAAACATAACCATTGTCTACAGGCCGTGTCTTCATTGCTTAATGTTTGCTGAGTTTACTCAAGCTCAGGACATGACTGCTGGCTTTGTTAGGTGTGAAAGATTGTCTTACTGAAGTGAGCAAATCAATTTTCTGTAGGCCCAGTTGAAGAAAGTTTCTAACATTGAAGGAATGTTTTCTCTTTCCAGGTCCACAAGGGGGCGTAGTTTTAAGGGCAAGAACTTCCCAGTGCCATGACTCCCTCCCATCTCTCTCCATCCGGCAGATTTAACGGTTTATGTTTAAATTTTGCGGGTGTGAGAAGAAACTAAGAGTCAATCATCCCAGCGGAAGTTTAAAGGAACTCCTTTCATTGGCCAGAGGAACTTGAGGAGGTGGGAATTTCTCCCAGGATAAATTCCCCTGCTCCTTCACCCACACCGGATTTCCAGCTCTCTGGAATCCCCTCCCACGTAGTGGGAGCTCTCTTTCCCCTCCTGGATTTCCCCTCTGGGGTCCCGCTTCCATACGCTCTTCCTGGAAGTTTTCTCTCTTCTTCTCCTTTTTCTCTCTCTGCCTAAATAAATCACTTTTTTTGAGTTTGGCATTTACTTTTATAAGTGCACTGTGCCATGGTCTCCTCTCCCATTCTTGTGGAGTGATAGACCAAGAACCTGGAGAAACATCCTCTCAGGGGAACTGAGGGCTCCCCGGAACCCCTGAACCCCAACAACATGTTGAAAACATAAAACTTTAACACTGAATTCATATTTAAAGTGTCAGTGAGAAAGAATAAGGAAATGATCCTCTTCCTACTATAGAGAAGTAAGTTTTCTCCAGGAATACTGTTCAGTGTGTGAACACCACAATCCCCTTACCTGATTTCAGGTGTAACAATCTCTGCAGCTAGACTGTCTGAAGACTCCTGACTTCCCAGAGGCATTAACCCTGTAAATATGCAAACATAAATATAAGGCTAACTGAAAACACAGTCATACAACTTCAATATGAAATCCTACTTTAAGCATTAATTTTATCAGCAAAAATCATTTTCTCAAGTAAAAGACCATGTCACAGTGGCCTTAAAATATTATTAAGTATTAGTATTTTACTATTTTAACCATTTTTAAATGTACAATAGAGTGGCATTCAGTATATTCACAATGTTGTGTAACCATCACTGCTACCAATTTTCAAAACTTTTTCATCATCCAAATCACAAATTCTATAACCATTAAGCAATAATTCCCTATTTCTCCCTCCGTACTTTTTTTTTTTGAGACTAAGTCTCACTCTGTTACCCAGGCTGGAGTGCAATGGCACAATCTGCACTCACTGCAACCTCTGCCTCCTGGGTTCAGGCAATTCTTCTGTTTCAGCCTCCCAAGTAGCTGGGATAACAGGAGCCTGCCACCAAGCCTGACCAATTTTCTGTATTTTTACGTAAGACAGGTTTCACCATGTTGGCCAGGCTGGTCTCGAATTCCTGACTTTAGGTGATCTGGCAGCCTCGGCCTCCCAAAGTGCTGGGATTGCAGGCGTGAGCCACTGCGCCAGCCTTACTTTTTAAATGTAATGATGTAACATACATCTCTCTCTGTCAGGTGTATAGAAAATATACCTTATTCTTTTAAATGGCTCTACTGTATACCATTGAATAAGAATACTATTCCTGTATTGCTAAACTTTCAGGTTGTTTTGAAATGTCACTACTAGAAACAATGCTTTAATTCATTAGGGTAAATTTAATTCCTAAGAGCAAAGGTCCTAGATCAAAGGATACATACACAAAGAGGGTGTCCTAGTCCATTTTCTGTTGCTTACAACAGAATAATTGAAACTGAGTCATTTATAAGAAACACTCTTTTTGGCTGGGTGTGGCGGCTCATGCCTGTAATCTCCCAGCACTTTGGGAAGCCTAGGTGGGCAGATCGCTTGAGCTTGGGAGTTTGAGCCCAAAGCAAGACCTGTGGTCTTTGTAGATGGTGACTTTCGGATGGGGTCTCTGAGTGGACGTCCTTTTTGTTGATGCTGTTTTTTGTTTTTGTTTTTGTTTTGTTTTGTTTTAGGGATAGGGTCTCACTCTGTCACCCATGTTGGAGTGAAGTGGCACAATTTTGGCTCAATGTAACCTCAAACTCCCGGGCTCCAGTGATCCTCCCACCTGGCTTTCCAAGTAGCTGAAACTACATACAAGCGCCACTGTTCCCGGCTTGATATGGAAAGTTTGATATATGGCTGAGCATGGTGGCTCACGCTTGCCAAGGCGGGCAGATAACAAGGTCAGGAGTTTGAGACCAGCCTGGCCAACGTGGTGAAACTCGGTCTTGACTAAAAATACAAAAAAAATTAGCCGGGTGTGGTGGTGGGTGCCTGTAATCCCAGCTACTTGGGAGGCTGAGAGGGAGATCCAAGATGGCCAAATAGGAACAGCTCTGGAGTGCAGTTCCTAGTGAGAGCAACGCAGAGGGTGAGTTATCACCGCATTTACAAACGAGGTACCAGATGCATCTCAATGGGACTGTCTGCACAATGGGTGTAGCCCAAGAAGGGCAAGCCAAGGCAAGGTAGGGCGCTGCCTCACCCAGGAAGTGCAATCCCTGGAGTACCCGCCTCCCTACTCAACAGAGGCCATCAGGGGTTTTTACATCCACTCCAGCACTCCGGTTCAGATCCTGCTGCTTCTCTCACAGTTTTTTGTTTTTGTTTTTGTTTTTGATACAGAGTCTCGCTCTGTCACCAGGCTGGAGTGCAGTGGTGTGATCTCGGCTCACTGCAACCTCCGCCTCCTGGGTTCAAGCAATTCTCCTGCCTCAGCCTGCCAAGTAGCTGGGACTACAGGCGCACGCCACCACACCCAGCTAATTTTTCTATTTTTAGTAGAGACGGGGTTTCACCATGTTGGCCAGGATGGGCTCGATCTCTTGACCTCATGATCCACCCGCTTCGGCCTCCGAAAGTGCTGGGATTACAGGCATGAGCTACACGCGCCCAGCCTCTCCCGCAGTTTTTAACCACCCACAGACCCGGAGATTCCTGGGCCGAAAAGTGCCATGAATTTCCAGCACAGCTGTTTTGGCTGGCACCCCAGGTTTCCACACAAAAACTCACACAAATCTGGGCAGCCACTTCAACTGGTGCCTGGAACGCCTGGGAGACAGAGCCGCCCATTCAAATGAAAAAGTAGGGGCTGAAACAGGGAGCCAGGTAATCTGGCTCGGCGGGTCCCACCCCCACAAAGACCAGCAATTTGAAATGCTCTGGATTTGGAGTTTCGCAGCAAGTGCAGCTAGACCCAGGATGGTCCAGCTCTGTGGGGGGAAGGGCGTCCACCACCACTGAGGCAGTCTGCCACTACCTACGCAGCCCACCGTTAGCGAGGCAGTCCACCATGATCGAGGCAGTTCTAACTGTACCTCTGTAAACAAAACTGCAAGGAAGCTTACACAGCATCTGGGCAGAGCCCGTGGCAGCTCAGCAACACCTCTGCTGACAGACTGCAACTAGACTACCTCCTTGCTGGGCAGGGCATCTCTGAAAAAAGGCAGCAGAGCAGCATGTCAGGAACTTATAAATAAAGCTCCGGATTCCCAGGACAGAGCACCTGGGAACAGACGCAGTTATGAGTTTCGCTGCAGCAGACTTAAACGTACCTGCCTAGCAGCTCTGAATGGAACAACAGAGCTCCCAGTACAGCACTTGAGCCCTGATAAGAGACAGACTATCTCCTCAAGTGGCTCCCCACCCCCTGTAGATCCAAAGAGGCACCTCATAAAGGAGAGGTCTGGCTGACATCTGGTGGATACCCTTCTGGGACAAAGATAACAGAAGCAGAAACTGGCAGCAACTCTTACTGTTTGTTCTGCAGCCCCCGGGGGTATTCCCAGGCAAGCAGGGTCTGGAGTGAACCTCCAACAGTCCTGCAGCAGAGAAGCCTGTTAGAAGGAAAACTTAAAAACAGAAAGAAATAGCTTCAACATCAAGAAAAAGGATGTCCACTCAGAGACCCCATCTGAAAATCACCAACTACAAAGACCACAGATCCACAAAGATGGGAAAAAAACAGCACGAAAAGGATGAAAACACCAAAAACCAGAACATCTCTCCTCCTCTAAGGGATCACAACTCCTCAGCAGCAAGGGAACAAAGCTGGATGGTGAATGAGTCTGATGAATTCACAGAAGCAGGCTTCAGAAGGTGGGTAATAACAAACTTCTCTGAGCTAAAAGAACATGTTCTAACCCAATGCAAAGAAACTAGGAACCTTGAAAAAAGGTTAGGTGAAATGCTAACTAGAATAACCAACTTAGAAAAGAACATAAATGACTTAAAAGGGAGGCTGAGGTTGCAGTGAGCCAAGATCGTGCCACTGCACTCCAGCCTGGGCGACAGAGCTAGACTCTGTTTCGGGGGGAAAAAAAAGTTTGATATACTTTTAAAAAGGTCATTAGAAATTTTTTGGAATAAAACTCTCCAGGCTAACAGATGATTCAACAAATGTTTATAATTTTGACCTACATGAAATGTAAATTTTTTTTTTTTTTTTTTTTTTTTGAGACGGAGTTTCGCTCTTGTTTACCCAGGTTGGAGTGCAATGGCGCGATCTCGGCTCACCGCAACCTCCGCCTCCTGGGTTCAGGCAATTCTCCTGCCTCAGCCTCCCGAGTAGCTGGGATTACAGGCACGCGCCACCATGCCCAGCTAATTTTTTGTATCTTTAGTAGAGACAGGGTTTCACCATGTTGACCAGGATGGTCTCGATCTCTTGACCTCATGATCCACCCGCCTCGGCCTCCCAAAGTGCTGGGATTACAGGCTTGAGCCACCGCGCCCGGCCGCAAATATTTTTTAAAAATTCTTTTAAAGTAAGCAAGTAAAATCAGTCACATAATTATAGCCTATATGGCATAAAATCTAGTAACAGTTCAAAAATTTTACCAATTTTGCTGCCTCTTCACCAATTTTTCATTTTTTAACAAATGTAGAAAACAGGCTTATTAGCGGAACATTTCCAGTGGTTAAGAAGGGAGTGGATCAATCCACTCATATCAGGCTATTAAGTTTGACATCAAAGCTCCTTGTCAGAGGGAGCACAGTGATCTGCGTATAATAGGCACGTAAGTGTGTTGAGTGAATAAATGAAACTTCTTTTACGTGACATACAAAGACTCAGATTCCAACTGTGACAGTCACTGTATTAGGTGCAATTATGTACCATGTCCTTTTAATTTTTTAAATGTTTATTATTTTGAGACAGGATCTTGCTCTGTTGCTCAGACTGGAGTGCAGTGACCATGATTACAGGTCACTGCAGCCTCTAACTCTTGGGTCAAGTTATCCTCCCATCTGAGCCTTCCAAGTAGCTGGGACTACAGGCATAAGCCACCGCACCCAGCCATTATTTTTATTTTTAGAATATATATTTAGAAACAGATGGAGTCTCAATATGTTGGCCAGGCTGAACTCAAGCTCCTGGCCTCAAGAAATCTTCCTTCCTTGGCCTCTCAAAGTGCTGGGATTACAGGCACAAGCCACCATGCCTGGCTCATATTCTATTTAATCTTTGAAACAACTGTGTTAAGTGCAGCACTGAATTATCTGCCACTAGGTATGGGCTTAGGGCACCAGCAAAACTAGGTCACCCTAATTTTTCAAGAGCAAATGGTTATCTAGCCAGGTGCGGTGGCACACGCCTGTAATCCAAGTACTTTAGGAGGCTAAAGTGGGCAGATCACCTGAAGTCAGGAGTTCAAGACCAGCCTGGCCAACATGGTGAAACCCCGTCTCTTTTTTTTTATCTTGAGACGGAGCCTTACTCTGTGCAGTGGCATGATCCTGGCTAACTGCAACCTCCACCTCCTGGGTTCAAGCGATTCTCCTGCCTCAGCCTCCCCAGTAGCAGGATTATGGGCACCCGAAACTATGCCCAGCTAATTTTTGTATTTTTAGTAGAGACCGGGTTTCATCATGTTGGCCAGGATGGTCTCTATCTCTTGACCTTGTGATGCACCCGCCTCAGCCTCCCAAAGTGCTGAGATTACAAGCATGAGCCACCACACTCAGCAAAACGCCATCTCTATTAAAAATATAAAAATTAGCCAGGCATGGTGGTAAACACCTGTAATCTAATCCACTTGGGAGGCTAAGGCAAGAGAATCACTTGAACCCAGGAGGCAGAGGTTGCAGTGAGTCGAAACGACGTCATTGCACTCCAGCCTGGGCGACAAGAGCGAGACTCTATCTCAAAGAAAAAAAAAGGCAGGAAGAAAAAGGAAAAAAAGAAAATGGTTATCTGATATCTTCTTAAGAAAGAATATCAGAGTATTACAGCCAACATAGGAAAAAGCACAACTTTTTCTATATTACATTTAATACTGTTTTCATTTAAAATTAAATACTGGGGAGTGCTTTGCATTACTCAGATCATCTAAAACTCTAAAACTCTTCCCTTGGCTCTCGAGAAAGAAGTTATGATTCTCATTTTGCAGAACAAACCAAGTCTTTGAGAGTTTAGTTACTAGCTCAAGCCGCACAGGTAGTTAGTAGCAGAGCCCATTATGATGGTATTCAATGTTTATGATGGTACTCACCAGTTTTTTTTTAAAGTTGTGAATCTTGTTGGGCCTTCTTTAAAGGTTTTTTTTTTTTTTTTTTTCTTTTTTTGGAGACAGAGTCTTGCTCTGTCACCCAGGCTGCAATGCACTGGTGCTATTTCAGCTCACTATGGCATCCACCTCCCAGGTTCAAGTGATTCTTATGCCTCAGCCTCCTGAATAGCTGGGATTACAGGCATGTGCCACCATGGCTGGCTAATTTTTGTATTTTTAGTAGAAGTGAGGTTTCACCATGTTGGCCAGGCTGGTCTCAAACTCCTGGCCTCAAGTGAGCTGCCTGCCTTGGCCTCCCATGCTGGCATCACAGGCGTGAGCCACTGCGCCCAGCCTAATGGTTAAGCGTTTTAATCAAATAATGCATACAAAAAGTTAACCTAAATGTTTTGGGGTATCTCCACACATCTTTTATTTTTTTTCTCTGAGTGACTGAAAGCTTGAATGATATGGAATCATCAGCCCACCTAAGTGATTCAGCTTTGTGTTTCTTTTTGGGTCAACCAAGGTAAAGTAAGAAGGAACTCAAGCAAGCCAAGAAACTACTGTCACGCCCTTCTGTGGTTGACTGTATTCACTAGACAGGGGGTCCCCAAGTATCTTCCATTTTTGATGCTTAGCATGGTTCTCATTTTAGAAGCTGAGGTCCCAGACCCCTTTCTGCTTATATAAGGGGTGTCAGGCAACAGTGTGTTTATGGAAATTCTTTCTGTGAGTCATTTCATTCATATTTCTTGAGGACTGTACTATCTCACACTGATAATAAAGGGGATGACAGAAAGGTGAGATATAAATATGTTCTCCCAACATGCAAAGTGAGGAAATGAATTTTACTTTACATCTGTCTCCATTATCCTATGCCAGAGGGCCTAATTGATGTGCATGCACACAAAAAAAACATCCAGGGAACTATTTTGAAATTCACCTTTCTGAGCCTTGTCCCCAGAGTCCCTGATTTGTAGGCATGAGTGGACCTGGGAATCTGCATCCCAGATGACTCTAACACTATTCACCACGCTGTAAGAAACACCATTCTTACACAAACTTCATGAGTAGGTTTAAAAAGCCTGAATTGCAATTAAGCTTTTGTTTTTGTCATCCTTACCACAGCCCAGGCAATTGTCCTATTACTTGGTTGGCCCATTTCTTTTTTTTTGTTGCCCAGGCTAGAATACAGTGGTGTGACCTCAGCTCACTGCAGCCTCTGCCTCCCAGGCTCAAGTGACCCTCCTGCCTTGGCCTCCTGAGTAGCTGGGCCCACAGACACATGCCACCACGCCCAGCTAATTTTTAAAATTTTTTTGTTGGGGAGGGTGTCTTGCTATGTTGTCCAGGCTTCTCTTGAACTTGTGAGCGCAAACCATCTGTCCACCTTAGCCTCCCTAAGTGTTGAGATTACAGGCGTGAGCCACCACACCCAGCCTAAATTTGCCCTTTTCTACAAAACACTGACAATCCCTAACCTGAATAGCACTGTTGGGTCTAAGCTTAAATTGTCTGGCCAAAGCAGTTTACACTAAAGTTGGAATTAGGCTTAAATCCTCTTTTATGGCACTTGGATTTAAAAAAATAATAAATAAATAAATATAGCTTAAGTATTAGAATACCTCTATTACACTACTTTTGTTTCTTGTTTGGAGAATTAACATGGCAGCGTCATTTAATTCGATAGCTGGAGAAGTCATGTCCACTTTTCTCATGGGCCTGTTAAAGCCCTCTCATTCATTCTTGACTCATCCTGTGTCTTTGGGAAGCCTTTCTGGGTAAACCTATCCACAAGGAAGATCCTTTATGTCACTACCAGCCCTTGCACATGTTTCAATTATAGCACCTATAATCTTGTACCACAATTTCCTAATTTATTTTTGTATCTCCAGCTCTACTAACAGTGCCTGGCAAACAGCAGGCACTCAATAACTGGGGGGTGAATGAGCCCATGGCAAGAGACTAGGCCAGGAGTTTTAAAAATCAATGCTGACTGAGAAACGAAATATGGCAATGTCAAAGGCTGGAACAAAAATAATCCCTAACAGCACATAATCCTCCTGAAAGGAACACAGGTCAGGCAGGTGTCACAGCCCGGCAGTGCTGAGGGGTTGGTGGTGCTTTCGTTGTTAAGAAACATGCCGGCTCTCTCCTCCCCACAATACCTCCAGAGCCTGGCCTCTGAGGTTCCCACTCCCACATGTGCCCCACCCACGGCTCCTCTCCCCAGCCTGCTGCTTGTCCTCACCTGAACCACCTCTTCATGTAGCCGGGCCAAGGAGGGGCGTTCATATCCTCCAATGAGGGCCTAGGAGGCCTTTCTTGGCCATTCAGTAGCCAGGCACTGCAGCAGGACTCGGCATCCACAGCAACAGATGTACTGCCTGGCGATCCCTTAGGGCGCTTGTTTTACGCAAGGCTTAGAGGTCAAAAATAAGGGGACACAATCCTCGCAGAATGGGAAGCAGCTGCACAGGCTCCCTGGGTTTGGCCATTTTCTAAGACAAACCAACCACTTTTAAGATGTCTCTCTGCCTCGTGCATGTTCGTCTCAAAAAAGCCAGTGCGACTGATTTGGAAATTGGCTCAGTGACTGAGGGTTTGCACCATGATTTGGACCAATAAGAAAAGGCAATCACTGGGGCCCAAGCTTTTTGAGGAGGAGTGCACGTGGGCACAATATTTCATTTTTATCTACTGGTACAGTCATGTTCAAGTGAACCAAATATTTTTATGTATACCACTGGACATAAATCATCTGACCGGGCATGGCGTCTCATGGCTGTAATCCCAGCACTTTGGGAAGCTGAGGTGGCAGATCATGAGGTCAAGAGATCGAGACCATCCTGGCCAACATGGTGAAACCTTGACTCTACTAAAAATACAAAAACTTAGCTGAGCGTGGTGGCACGTGCCTGTAGTCCCAGCTACTCAGGAGGCTGAGGCAGGAGAATTGCTTGACCCGGGAGGCGGAGGGTGCAGTGAGCTGAGATTGTGCCACTGCACTCCAGCCTGGCAACAGAGCAAGACTCTGTCTCAAAAAAAAAAAAAAAAGAGTCATCTGGTTTGTGCTCCCAAAACGTTTTTACCTTGAGTTGTGAGCTGCCCTTCTTGAGCTTGTACGCAACGAAGTTCTTCAATGGTTTCCTTCAGAGAATCCCTTTCTGTTCTCAGTCTCTGGAGAGAGACAAAAACATGGAGGGTTAGCTTCATGTTTTAAGAATTTATTCATCAGTGGCCTCTCTGCCTTACCTAATAGAATGATAAACAATAGTATATAACTCAATCAAGACAGTAAAAAAAAAAATAGTGAACATGAACATGTTTTACCTTTTGCTCTTCTTTGGAAAGATCACAGAAGGAGGAAAAGATTAAAACAAGTCTTCCCATTTAACAATACTGAATATCTACTATGTGCAAGGCAATACGCTATCCACGGTTAAACTTAAGAAACAAACTGTCTACTCCATCTTTAACAATTAGTAACTAATTTCTTAACATTCTTTTCACTAGACATAAAAGATTGAAGAACAAAGACAATATTCATAAATCATGAAAAAGTAGAAATATTTTTAAAAGATTCAAAATATGCTGAACAACAAAAAGTCCTCTATACATACAGGACTTTCTTGTTTTCATACAGAAAACAAAGCTTAACAAATTTATAGAAAGTCATGAGCAGGAAAAAAAAAAAGGCATGAGTAGAACAATGTAAAGAAGGCAACAGTGGTAGAAAAGATAACTATATAAAAAAGAAATCCGAATGAAAGTATTATAAAAACATTCCTTTCTTTTTTTGCTTTATTTCTGAAACACAAATGGAATTCTCCTATGGCTTAAAAATAAATAGGATTTCTAATTTTTAAATTCATAAGTAATTAATGTGGCCAAACATAAACATAATCACCTTAATTTTAGCAGTACTCAAAACCAAAATGCCTAATACATATACTCACATCCTTTTCTTTTTGAAGACTGTCAACTTTTTCTTTTAGCCGCTTATATTCAAAATCTAGTTTATCTGCTTTCTTTGATTCTTCGGATAATCTATTTTGTAGTTCTACTACCTAACACAGAAAGATACCATTACTTATAAATAATCTGAATCATTAGAAATTATCCTTATTTTCTTCTACAGGTCTAAGAAAACGAAACCCCTTCCCACCAGTACACAAATGCATATGATCCAGCAGCCTAACCCAATGGAGAGAACTAGGAATAAAATCCTGCCCAGTTACTATGGGTTCCCAACCAATCCACAGTAACAATGTTCAAAATCATAAAAGAATCTATACAATTTTCATTTCCAGCAATACAGATAACTGGGTAGTCTGAAATTCTTTTTGTATAAAACAAAATAAATGCTGGGGTGAGGGTGGGGCAGGGAGAATCCAATTGCATAGCTAAGCTTAGAAAATAAGAGAAATACTCAGAGGTTAAAACCAGAATGAGAAGTTCATGCAGACAATCTGGGTACCATGAGGTGCCAACTGCCGATAACAGGAACCTAGAGCTTTAACAGGAGATGAGTAGTTGTTAAACCACCTTAGGCTCTAAAAGGTAGCAAATAGGTGGATTAGAAAAAAAAATTTCATCAGCTGGAACAATAAACTGAGTGCTTTGGGTTTAAAAAAGTATAACTCGGGGCTAAGTGCGGTGGCTCATGCCTACAATCCCAGTACTTTGGGAGGCTAAGGTGGGAGGATGGCTTGAACCCAGAATTTGAGATCAGACTAGGCATCTGATCTCTATAATTTAAAAATTAGCTGAGTATGGTGGCACATGTCTGTAGTTCCAGCTACTTAGAAGGCTGAGGTGGGAGGATCGCTTGAGCCCAGGAGTTCAAGATTGTAGTAAGCTATGATCATATCATTGCACCCCAGCCTGGAAAACAGAGTGAGATCCTGTCTTTAAAAAAAAGTAATAATGAAAGAAAAAAGGGACCCTGGGAGTTTGTAACCACAGGCTGTTAATAACACATGGACTTATGTTTGAATTTTTACTACTTGCATTGTTTGGGAAAACCTAAGCCAAGCAATTAGAGGGGTATTAGTTGGTAATGCTGTGGAAAATCTGTAATAAACAAACACACATATTGACTGCGGAAACAAAATCTGAACCCCAGAATTCCCCCCAAGGTAAAGATGAGCTAATGAAAGAGCAAAATCCCAAAGTATAAAGGCTATAAAGAAATACGCCACAATGAACAAGGCTGTGGAAAACATTAACAACAATAACAACCAAAAAATAATAGAATAAGATCTCCAAAGATTTCATATTGTAATTATCAGATACAAAATATACATACTTAAAAATACAAAGAGGAGATCTAAATTGAAAATGGAGTAAGAGGCCAGTCGCGGTAGCTCAGCTTGTAATCCTAACACTTTGGGAGGCCGAGGAGGGGAGATTGCTTGAGCTCAGAAGTTCAAGATCAACCTGGGGGCAACATGTTGAAACCCTGTATCTACAAAAATACAAAAAATAAGCTGGGCAAGGTGGCACACTCCATTAATCCCAGCTACTCACGAGACTGTGGCAGGAGAATTGCTTGAACCCAGGAGGCTGAGGTTGCAGTGAGCTGAGGTTATGCCAGTGCACTCCAACATGAGCCACAGAGCAAGACACTGTCTCAAAAAATAAATAAATAGGCCAGCTGCAGTGGCTCACACCTATAGTCCCAGCACGTTGGGAGGCCGAGGCAGGCGGATCATGAGGTCAGGAGTTTGCAACCAGTCTGACCAACATGGTGAAACCCCGTCTCTACTAAAAATACAAAAATTAGCTGGGCGTGGTGGCATGCGCCCGTATTTCCAGCTACTCAGAAGGCTGAGGCAGGAGAATCGCTTGAACCTGGGAGGCTGAAGTTGCAGTGAGCTGAGATCGCGCCACTGCACTCCAGCCTGGGCAAGAGAGTGAGCCTCCATCTCTAAATAAATAAATAAATAAATATCAAAAAGAAGTCAGCCGGGTACAGTGGCTCATGTATATAATCCCAGTACTTTGAAAGGCCAACCCAGGCAAATCACGAAGTCAGGAGTTCAAGACCATTCTGGCCAATATGGTGAAACCACCTCTACAAAAAATGCAAAAATTAGCCGGGCGTGCTGGCACGCGTCTGTAGTCCCAGCTACTCAGGAGGCTGAGGCAGAAGAATCGCTTGAATCCAGGAGGTAGAGGTTGCAATGAGCTGAGATCACGCCACTGCACTCCAGCCTGGGTGACAGAGTGACTGTCTATAAATAAATAAAGCATATTAAGCATTAAATCAGAAACAGGTAGAGAGAATTAGTGTATCATGTAGTTTCACTACAATATCTCTAGGTATAGATTTCTCTTTTTTTTTTTTTTTGAGATGGAGTCTCACTCTTGTTGCCCAGGCTGAATGGAGTGCATTGGTGTGGTCTCGGCTCACTGCAACCTGTCTTCTCAGTTCAAACAATTCTCCTGCCTCAGCCTCTCGAGTAGCTGGGATTACAGGCACTTGTCACCACACCTGGCTAATTTCTGTATTTTTAGTAGAGATGGGTTTTCACCATGTTGGCCAAGCTGGTCTTGAACTCCTGACCTCAGGTGATCCGCCTGTCTCAGCCTCCCAAAGTGCTGGGATTACACAAGTGAGCCATCACACCTGGCCAATTTATTTTTAATTCTAAATCTGATATCCCTTCATTAGTTCTGAAAAATGTTCAGCCATTTATTCCTTCAAATAATGTCTTTCTTCAATTTTGTTCTCTCCTCTGGAACTCTAATCAGATTATGTATCATATTAAAATTTATATTCTATACATTTTAATATTATGTATAGTTTATCTGGCCTATATTTATTCTTTTTTTTTTTTTTGAGATGGAGTTTCGCTTTTGTTGCTCAGGCTGGAGTGCAGTGGCATGATCTTGGCTCACTGCAACCTTCACCTCCCAGATTAAAGCAATTCTCCTGCCTCAGCCTCCCAAGTAGCTGGCATTACAAGTGCATGCCACAACTCCCAGCTAATTTTTTATATTTAGTAGAGATGAGGTTTCACCACGTTGGTCAGGCTGGTCTCGAACTCCTGACCTCAGGTGATCCACCCGCTTCAGCCTCCCAAAGTGCTGAAATTAGAAGCATGAAACCCCATCTCTACTAAAAAGGCAAAAATTAGCTGAGCATGGTAGCACATGCCTGCAGCTGCAGCTACTCAGGAAGCTGAAGCAAGAGAATCGCTTGAACATGGGAGGTGGAAGTTGAAGTAAGCCAAGATCGCACCACTGTACTCCAGCCTGGGGACAGAGGGAGACACTATCTCAAAAACAGCAACAACAACAACAACAACAACAACAACAACAACATATAGCAATCTTAGTAACATACAGGCAAAACAAAACATTCTGTATATAATCAACAAGGAATGCTTTCCCACCATTATTGTTTTTTACTCCAAGTTGTATTGAAGGCCAGGTATGCTAATTAAAAAGATAAAAAGGATATGGAGTAGGAAGAAAGAGAAATTGGGCCAGGTGCAGTGGCTCACACCTACAATCCCAGCACTGTGGGAGGCTGATCATGAGGTCAGGAGTTCAAGACCAGCCTGGCCAATATGGTGAAACCCATCTCTACAAAAAATACAAAACTGGCCAGGTGCAGTGGCTCATGCCTCTAATCCCAGAACTTTGGGAGGCTGAGGCTGGTGGATCATTGTAAGGCCAGTTCCCTTGCCAGGAGCACGGACGCACACACCCCACTCCCCTACCCCCGCCGGGAGCTCGGATGCTCCCCTCTCCCTCGCCAGGAGCTTGTGCACACCCCGCCCCCTCGCCGGGAGCTCGGACACACCCCCCTTCCCTCGCTGGGAGCTCAGATGCATACACACCCCCACCACCGGGAGCCCGGAAAAAAAAAAGCCCCGCCAGGACCTACCCAATAGCATTTTGTCTCATCCGGGCCCCACTCCCTGCCTGCCATTTTGTCCCATCCGGGCCCCATCCACCTTGGGCACAACCAATCAAACACCTCCACTCCCTATAAAACCCCACGTCTGAGAGGAGTCCACGCAACTTCTCTGGCCCCTCCTGTCGGACCGCAGAACTTGTCCAGGAGCCTGAATAAATTCCTTCGCATTGGATCTTCTTGTACTGGCCTCAGTTTCTTCCCTTTTAAACTCAGCAAGAACAAACCTTACATATGGTGTCAAAACCCGGGAGGAGTTGTAAGACCCCTCCTGGGGGAAACTGACTCCTCCACACAAAGCCGGACCGGGGAGCTGCCGTTTCATCACAAGGTAAGACTTCTGTTGCCCACCACCCCACAGTCGGGGAGTCCCTGTCGGAAATCACTATAGCATCAGGGATTCCTGTTGGGAGTCCAGGACTCGAGTCCGGGACTCCGGCCGTGGGTTGTCCGGGACTCCGGCTGCCTGCCGTGGGTCCAGGGCCCCGGCTTAGGACCTGAGTGTAAGAGAAGACGTCCCTACACCCTTGTTCTCTCCCCATGAGGGGTTTTTTAGGGTCAGGAATTTGAGGGAGACGTCCCCACTTTCCTGAACCCTCACCAGTGACTGAGGTGTGGGTACTCAGAAGCCCCGTTTAAGCAGCCCTGCCTCACGGCAGAGACAAACCCCCGGCTTACGCCACCAAAATTCGTATTTTGAACCAGCCTATTGGCACAAAGGCTCCCGTTATTTAAGAAATTGTATTTACAGTTTTTCTCTCTGACTTCTCACACCTAAGATGGAAGCCGTACCCCGCCCTTAAGATGGCGGCCGCTTTCTACTTTTAACTCTATCCTTCTCTCTCTCTTCCTAATTCCGATGCGAGTGAGTGAGTGAGTGAGTTTATGTGTAGTCCCACGGCCTAACAGCTACAGGGCTTGTGTGGGCCTCTACCTGCGGTTCCACGGGGATGTCATAAGGCATAACGGTGATTCACCTCTGGACTGAAAAGTTCTGCGGTGACCAGGCCCGGGGGTTATACGGGTACACCTTAGCCAAGACGCCCCTGAAACATCCCTTTGGGGACATGGCTGGGAAGGCATCAGACTGGTCTCCCATTTGGGGGGCACCCACCCTTTGTCCGTCAGTCTTGTATGTGGTACTGTATTTATTGTAACCTCTAATTTTGCCATGTGGCAGACAGTCCTAACCCTTTTTGTTTTTCTCTGTGTTTATTGTACCCTCTAATTTAGCCATGTGGCAGATAGCCCTAGCCATGTCGTTTTTTGTTTTCTTCCTGATTATAATCATTGTAAACATGCAGGCTTTCTGGTATCTTCATTCCTGCCCCACCCTCTGTTCCTCTTGCCCCACTGCCCAGGTGCTCCCAGCCAAAGAAACTTCCTCTTCGCCCTTAGCCCCTCCACCCTCCTCCTCTTCCTTTTCCAACCCCAATGCGCCTGAGGAACTCTCCTTTCCACTGGCCCGACCCAATAATCCTCCGCCCTATGACAGACCTCGACCCCCCTCAGCTCCTCCACCTCCTAATTACAACCTAGCCTCTCCTGTTAGTGGTCACACCCACTCGCACTGTGCTCCCAACGACGAAGCCTCCCTCCTTTGTCCCCTCAGCGAGGTGGCCGGAGCAGAGGGCATTGTCCGAGTGCACGTCCCCTTCTTCCTCTCTGATCTATCGGCTATCGAAAAACGCCTAGGGTCTTTCTCCACCAATCCTACTGCTTACACCAAAGAATTATGCTATCTTACTCAGGCATATGACCTAACCTGGCATGACATGTATGTAATCCTGTCTTCCACCCTCACTCCAGACGAGCGTGACTGGATCTTTACAGCAGCCCGGGCACACCCCGATCAGGTACACCTGACAACCAGATGCCGGTAGGCGCAGCAGCGGTCCCCGAGGCCAACCCTAATTGGGACTATCAGGACGGTCGAGATGGCTGCCGCTGCCGAGACCAGATGATACAGTGCCTCTTAGCGGGCATGCAAAGCGCAGCCCAGAAGGTAGTTAATTATGACAGGTTGAGGGAAATAACTCAGGGACCTGATGAAAACCCAACCACCTTCCTTGATAGATTAACTAATGCTATGATCCTCCATACATGGCTGGACCCAGCCTCCTTAGCAGGAGCTACAGTCCTAGCCACCCACTTCATTTCCCAGTTGGCGGCTGATACAAGGAGAAAACTTAAAGCCGAGGAGGGCTCCCAAACTCCCATACGTGACCTGGTAAACATGGCATTTAAAGTTTTAACGGCCAAGAGGATAAGGCTGAGGCCACCCGACAGGCCCATTTACGGCAGAAGGTAGGCCTCCAAACATGAGCTCTTGTAGCAGCCCTGAGGCCGGCAGCCCACTGAACATCCGGTGGGGGAGGTCCATTGAAATCCTTCCAAAAGGCTCCAAGGGCCCGGCCCAGGCCTTGTTTCAGATGTGGTCAAGAGGGACACTGGCCTGTCCTCGTCCACCTCCTGGACCCTGCCCAAACTGCAAGCAGACTGGACACTGGAAGGTTGATTGCCCGGACCACAGGCCCACTCCCCGCACCTCTATGTGAGGAGCAGGCTGGTCCACAGGAAGCAATCCCTTTGTCTGAATTTCTCAGCCTTCTGGATGACTGATGCAGTCCGGACTCGAGGACCCCCATCACCCTTGCCGAGCCCAGGGTAACACTGCAGGTAGCAGTTAAGTCTATTTATTCCTTCCTACTCAGGGCCTAGCATACCTTCCCAGGTCTCAGTCCTTCTTTACCATTCCCCTACACTCTGAGTCTTACTTTCTCTTTAAAAATCCTTCAGTCAGCCTTCATCCCACTTCTCTACTCAACTCAGCTACTTTGTTTCCTCTTCCATCCCATTCCTCCTCCCCAGCCCATTCCTGTCCTAAATACATTTCTTACACCTCGGGAGGGCCTGTCTAACCTTCCTCACTCTAGCCCAGACCTTACCTTTTATATAAATGGGAGTTCAATAGTTACAGCCGAGGGGCAACGAGAAGCAGCCTATGCAGTAGCCACAGATTCAGCCATCCTCGAGGCACATCACCTCCCCAATGGACCTACAGAATGAGGCCACCTTAACTAACCAACTCAGGCCCTCTAGATGAAGGTGACTGTTAATAATGGTGGTGGTAATGAAAGTGGTAATGATAATGAAGGTATAATGAAGGTGATGAAGGCGATGATGAAGGCAATGATGAAGGTAATGGTAGTATGTTGTAAGTGATAATGGAGGTGATAAGGAAGATGGTAATGGTAGTGATGGTAAAGGTGGTAGTATGTGGTGGTATGAAGGTAGTGATGAAAGTAATGAAGGTAATGATGAAGATGATGGTAGTAGTTAATAATGGAGGTGATGGTGATGATGGTAAAAGTGGTGATAATCATAATGAAGGTCATGGCAATGGTGATAATGAAGAAAATAGTAATCATAATGAAGGTTAAGGTAATGGTAATGATGGTAATGGTGGTAATGGTAAAGGTGATGATGCTGAAGGTGGTGATGATAAAGGTTGTAGTAATAACAGTGGTAATGATAAGGGTGATAATGAAGGTCGCTAGTCGAATCCATAAACTTCACTAATTGCTTTTATGTGCCTCCCTTAACAAACCCCCCTTAGCCGCAGTTCCCCTCTGGACCGGGTTCAACCTGTCACAATCATCTACGGGACCTGACACCATCCTAACGGGTATCCCGCTGTTCAAGGTACACTCCCAAGATCTCTTTCTCTGCTACGGAACGACTAACAGCTCCAGCTGCAACACAACTGTAAAAGTAAGATCCACCCACTATGCACCTCCGGGACGATATTTTTGGTGTAATGGGACCCTAACCAAGGTTATAAGTGCCTCTCTCCCCTCTCCCTGTGTGCCCGTTACTCTAGTCTCGCGGTTGGAGGTATATGGGCAAGCTGAGCTCCTATCTCTCCTTACGCTTCCCTCTGCTCCCCGAAACAAACGAGCAGTCCGTTTTCCTCCCAATAGTTGTTGGTCTCTCTCTAGCATCCTCTCTAGCAGCAGCTGGACTCGGGAGTAGTGCCCTAGGGTAGTGTCACTTCAGCCGCCCAACTGGAAGACAAGCTCCGTGTGGCTGCTGAAGCGTCAGCCGCCTCTCTGGCCTCCCTCCAGCAACAAACCACATCACTGGCCCAGGTTCCTACAAGCTCGTATGCGAGAAATTAGACGAGTGGCTGTTAACCAAATGCTGCTTCATCCCTTCATCCAATTCTCAGCTGAGGCACCAGCCAACTGACCTGTCCCCCTTACTCCGCCTCTGTTCAGCAGGAAGTAGTCAGGAAGAGTGGCGCCCTCTATCTATCACCAAAAGGTCGGAATGTAAGGCCAGTTGCCTTGCCGGGAGCATGGACACACACACCCCCTACCCCGCCAGGAGCTCGGACGCTCCCCTCTCCCTCGCTGGGAGCTCGCGCACACCCTCCCCTCACCGGGAGCTCGGACACCCGCCCCCCCCTCGCCGGGAGCTCGGACGCACACACCACCCCCCCCTCACTGGGAGCCCGGAAAAAAAAAAAGCCCTGCCAGGACCTACCCAATAGCATTTTGTACCATCCGGGCCCCACTCCCTGCCTGCCATTTTGTTCCATCTGGGTCCCACTCCCTACCATTTTGTCCCATCCGGGCCCCACTCCCTGCCCGCCATTTTGTCCCATCCGGGCCCCATCCACCTTGGGCACAACCAATCAAACACCTCCACTCCCTATAAAACCCCACGTCTGAGAGGAGTCCGTGCGACTTCTCCGGCCCCTCCTGTCAGACCGCAGAACCTCACTTGGGAGCCTGAATAAACCCTTCGCATTGGATCTTCCTGTGCTGGCCTCAGTTTCTTCCGTTTTAAACTCGGCAAGAACAAACCTTACAATCATGAGGTCAAGAGTTCAAGACCTGCCTGGCCAATATGGTGAAACCCTGTCTCTATTAAAATACAAAAATTAGCCAGGTGTGGTGGGACGCATCTGTAGTCCCAGCTACTTGGGAGGCCAAGGCAAGAGAATCACTTGAACCTGGGAGGTGGAGGTTGCCGTGAGCCAAGACTGCACCACTGCACTTCAGCCTGGGCTACAGAGCAAGACTCTGTCTCAAAAAAAAAAAAAAAAAAAAAAATTAGCTGGGTGTGGTGACATACACTTGTGATTCTGGCTACCTGTGAGGCTGAGGTGGGAGAATCACTTAAGCCTGGGGAGACTGAGGCTGCAGTGAGCCATGACTGCACCACTGCACTCTTGTCAAGGTGACAGAGTGAAACCCTGTCTTGGAAAAAAAAAAAAAGAAGAAACAAACTGCTTTTATTTGTTTACTATATCCCTCTGACAAGAGAAATCTACAGACATTATCAGAAGTAATATGAGAATTTGGCAAGGTTGCAGAATCAACATTTAACAGTTAATTTCATTCATATAAGTTAGCAATAAAGTGAAAATGGTATTTTTATCTAACTGCATTTAAAAAACAACCCAAAACACAAAGTACCTAAGAGTAAGAATAATGAAATATGCACAAAATCTTTAGAAGAACATTATAAAACTTAACTCAAAAGAAATGGAAGACCATAGAAAGGCATCATGTTGAGACAGGAACAACTCTCCCCAAATTGATCAACAGAGTCAATGTAATTCCAATTCCCAAGAGTTTGGAGTTTAAAGGAAAAGCAAAGGGCTGAGAATAGACAATTTTGAAAAAGGACAAAGTATGAGAGTCTGCACTACCACCTATCAAAATTGCTAAAAATTAGTAAAACATGAGTGTGGTATTGGTGTAGGAACAGATAAGTATACTAACGAAACATAAGAAAGTGTCCAGAAATAAATCCATACGTGACATGGACACTTTAGATATACAAGGTAGAATTGCAGGTCATTGTGGAAGAATGGACTGTTAATTAATGGCAGTAGGTTGACTGGTTATCCACACAGACAAAGAGTATCAAAGGGATCCCTACCTTACACCCCACATAAAAATTAATTCCAAGTGGGTTAAAGACCTAAATGTGCAAAACAAACTTTAAAGCTTTGTAAAGAAAACAGAGATTAGACTTATATCCTTATTTAGGAAATAATTTCTTAAACAAAACATAACAACTACAAATCATTTTTAAAAAGTACTTGAAGTTCATTACACTGAAATTATCAACCTCAAAAAAATAAAAGGACAGGTCATAGATCCACAGAAGATTAAATAAAAATATGTGTAAGTGATAAAGAATATCTAGAACATATAAACAACTCTTAGAAATCAGTAAAAAAAAAAAAAGATTCAATTTTTTAAATAGGTAAAAGATTAAGAAATTTACAAAAGAAATATAGTCAGTAAATATATTTGTAATCAGGGTAACACAAAGCATAATTAAAAGGAGTCACTATTTTACACTCATCTAATTGGCAAATTTTACTTATTTTTTCTTTACTCAAGACAAAGTCTTGCATGTCTCGTGTTGCCAGCAAAGTTACATGTGGCACAAAAGCAAAGCTGGAGTGCAGTGGTGCAATCATAGCTCACTGTAGCCTCTGAGACCTAGGCTCAAGCAATCCTTCAACCTCAGCCTCCTGAGTAGCTGGGACCACAGGTTCATGCCACCATGCCCAGATAACTTAAAATTGGTTTTAGAGATCAGATCTTGCTATGTTTCCCAGGCTGGTCTGGAACTCCTGGGCTCAAGTCATTCTTCTGCCTCAGCCTCCCAAAGTGTTGGAATTACAGGCATGAGATACTATGCCAGGCCAGCAAAATTTAAAGTTTGCCAATACTGTGTGTTGGTGATAACGTGGAGCAACAGGAATATAAACTGCTCGTTGGTAACACAATCACGTTAAGGAACAATCTGCTAATATCTAACTACATTGAAGATACTCTTAGACAGAAATTCCATCAAGTTGTAAAACCTTCACACATGTACAGGAGAAGCTCTGTACAATAATATCTAACTACATTGAAGATACTTTTAGAAATTCCATCAAGTTGTAAAACCTTCACACATGTATAGGAGAGGACCTGTACAATACTATTTATATGGCATTTCTTTTTTTTTATTTTTGAGACAGAGTCTTGCTCTGTTGCTTAGGCTATTGTGCAGTGGCACAACCCTGGCTCACTGCAACCTCTGCCTCCCAGGTTCAAGCAATTCTCCTGCCTCAGTCTCCCAAGTAGCTGGGACTACAGGTGCCTGCCACCATGCCCACCTAATTTTTTGTATTTTTAGTAGAGACGGGGTTTCACCTTGTTAGCCAGGATGGTCTTGATATCCTGACCTCGTGAATTGCCCGCCTCGGCCTCCCAAAGTGCTGGGATTACAGGCATGAGCCACTGTGCCCGGCCGGCATTTCTTTTAATGCAGAAAAAGAGCTAAAACATCCTGTATGTCTCTTAACAGGAAAATGGATAAATCTTGGTACAGAGACTCACTGGGATACTATACAGCAGCAGAAATGAATGTTATAAAGCTACATCTATTATAATAAACAAATCTCACTGAGCAAAAGAAAGAAAATTATGGAAGAGTGTTTTCACCGTATCACTTATATAAAGTTTTGGAACATGTCAAAATGCTATAAATTCTTAGCGATAAATATATATATGTAGCAAAAGTATAGAGAGATGAATGGGAATGCAAACTGCAGCATGGAGGCTGCCTGTAATGAAGGGAAGAGCATGTTTTATTCAAGCATGAATATTTATTGAACTATGCTTTTACATTTATGTATTTCTTAAGTATTACACAATAAATTAATAAATAAAAATAAGTTAAAAAAAAAAAAAAAACACCTGCTATAGAGAGTTTAAAGCCCTTTAAATACAGGATAAATAAAAATAAATACAATAGGCTGGGCATGGTGGCTCACACCTGTAATCCTAGAACTTTGGAAGGCCAAAGTGGGTGGATCAGTTGAGCTCAGGAGTTCGAGACCAGCCTGGGCAACACTGTGAAACACCGTCAATACCAAAATACAAAAAAGTAGCCAGGTGTGACAGCATGCACCTGTAGACCCAGCTACTAGGGAGGCTGAGGCAGTAGAATTGCTTGAACCCAGGAGGTGGAGGTTGCAGTGAGCTGAGATCATACCACTGCACTCCAAGCTGAGTGACAGAGTTAGACTCTGTCTTCTAAATAAATAAATACAATAAAGAAAAGGTAAAAAACAGAATACCATGAAAACAAGGCAGTAATTTTTGTAAGCTACATGTTATAATGAAGAGTTTGCCTGAAACCATCACCAAGATGCTGTGTTTCTGTTTTTTTTTTTTTTTCATTCAGTCTCCAGGGAGACTGTCAAAAATTGCCAATGCCGACTATATTTCAAGTCGTCATGGCGGGGTATTGGGAAAAGTTTTCAATTAGCAATAATCATGCCTCGGATAAACCTCATTGGCTACGATACTGCCACTGTGCAAAGCTAAGACGCAATGTTTCTTTTACCTGTCTCTTGTAGGTTTCAAGTTGACTTCGCGCTGCGTTGGCCTTTCTTAACTCTTCCTCTAGACTGACAGTGTTCTGCATATACATGGTATTCTTTTCTTCTAAGAGTTTAACCTGCCGCCTTAAATCACCAAGATCTTCTAGCTTCTTTTTATAGGATTCTACTTGACCTTCTAGTTTAGATACTTTATCAGAAGAATGTCTAGAATTAGATGGGAAATTTAAAAATCAGAAATACATCCACACTTGTAAAGTTGTTTCAGTGTTAAAACAAGAGGGATAGCCGGAAGGGGAGAGCAGAAAACACACATCTAATGAAATTATAAGACAAAAGTGATTCCAGGTTAATGCTCTGCACAGGTTAAAAAATATGACCTAAAATACAACTAAATGTGTAATGGAGAGTAATAATTTAAGAAAACCAAGCAGGAGAGGGAATCCAGCAGAGTCACATGTGGCACAAAAGAAAAGTAAGTTTTACAGTGTCCAAATAATTTGGCAATTATCAGTGACCACCAGAATGGCAGGTTCAGTGGGGCAGTGCAGGCAGACAGTGGGGTTGAGGGGAGAATATAAATTTTACCTTATGTAATCTAAGTTTGGTTCTGGAGGGAAGGAGAGAGAAATAACTCCCTCTGTTTTTAAGAGTAAAGAGACCTAAATGTGTGTGTACACGTGTACAAAGGAGAGCGATCCAAATGGCAAAAGAAATGAGGATTGATGTAACACAGTCCCTGCGTAGGCAAGAAGGGTGGAGGTCCAGAGCACTGAAGAAGGAATTAGCCCTGAACAGGGGGAGGAATAACAGGTCTGCACTCTCTAAGCAAAAAAAGAAAGGATGGGCGGGAATGCAGGGAAGTTTAGTGGTGCAGGAGACAAAAGACATGGAGAGTTCAGCAGTTCATGGCCTCTTTCTTCCCTGCTACAGGAGACAAGGACATCTATTGAGACTAAGGCATGCGAGGTGTGCAGGGAAAGCAGCCAGGGGAGTAGAATCCTGAAGAATCCTAATAGCTGTGAGTGAGACAATAAGCAGGAGGAGGGCAGGCCGTTGGGAAGAACCCAGTTCAGAAGGAAGCCACCAATTGGCAGTAGCACAAAAACATCAATTATGCATTTCCCTTGTTTTTCTCAGTATTTAAGGAGCAAAAGTGGAAAAGTGTAGATGGTTGAGAAAATCAACAGAGGATACGAGATTTCACAAGTAGAGGGGTGAAAAAATGAGATGGCAGGGAGTGAGGTGCCTCATGAGAGAACTGAAGGGATGACAGCAAGGCCCAGCAAGAAAATGAGGCCTTGTGGGCGTGGTGGAAGAACAGCTCCAGAGCTGTACTAGTAAGAAGAGATGGTCAGAATTTCTGTTTTACAAACACGTATGTATCACTTAATTGCCAGACACTGTTGCAAGTGTTCACAAATATAAATTCACTCAACTCCTTATATAAACCTGAGGTAGGCATGTGTATTGTTTCCATTTTGCAGATGAGAAAATGATCATACAGAGATTGCATAAACAACAGACCCAGGATCTCTGCCTGGGTAGCCTGGCTCTTAATCTTGCCAGATGCTCAGAAACCCTAGAGTTTTTAACACCAGAGCCGAACTGTGCTGGGCAGTGAAGGTAAAGGTGAAGGTGAGGCTGTTTACCTCAGCACGTCGATCTCATCTTTCAGAGACTGAGCTTCATCTGCCAAAGTGGTCAGTTCATCATTCTGTTGCCGAAGTTCAGAGATCTCCTTTTCTAACTCTTCACAACGTATTCGATAATCATCTTTGGCTGCTTCTAGTCTGTAACCGATACAAAACAGACCAAGAAAGCACTATTTACTGCCTCCTCATCCTCCTTAGAACAGTAAAAGAAAAATATAAAGTATGAGAATAAAGCCTTTTGAATATGTTTCCCACGTTTGTGGCCATAAGCTGCCTTCTCAAGTCTTAACTATCATAAAAATGGACTCCACTATCCCAAGGCTTGGGAACGGTGACAAATGGATATTTATTTCCCTACCAGAAAGCAAGACAGCATGCAACATTTTTTCAAAATACTACAGATATAATTTATCTAAGGTTTTTTATAAATTATAAAATTAACATATATGGCCCAGCACAGTGGCTTACAGTAATAAACTCATTTTGTTAATATAAACAAATACTCTTTAAGAAAGATAACTATTTTCTGAAACAAAAAAGTGTGAAGAGTGGTACTGTTTTACATTTTTGTGATTCTATTATCTGTTTTAATAGAAGATAGCTGGGTTCTCGTATTTGTTTCTACATTCATCTGTTGGTGACATGTTGTTTTTGGCTGAAGTATACGAAGAAAATCCAGCCTTGCAGACACATAGATGGAAAAGAGAGGGTCTTGCAGATTCTCCAAAATGGTTTCAGAGGACCTCCAGGGGCCTCAACCAGTCTCTGAACTGCTGATGTGAACCACAGGGAATGGACTGTTGCTAAGGAGCCTAAGAAAAGTTTCGTACTTTTTCCTGTTAAGGCGAAAGAAGAAAAAAATCCAGAAACATTTCACTGAGGAATAACAAGGACAGTAGGTATGTTACCACACTCAGTTATTCAGCAAAGTAAAAAACTAAATGATGTTTAATTTCTCTTATTGTTTTAACCCTAGAAATCTATGGCTAGGTAAGAAACAAGTCATGATATACTTTTTTAGTAAACTGTAACAAAGCATTTTCATCGTATTCTTAAGTTTTTCAGTTTTGTGTTTCTGTCTTATCTTGCAGGACACATTTTCTCTTTTCTTCTTTTTCCTTTCACCACCCGAAGGCCAAAGGGCCCTTCTTCCTTCCTTTTGGACTTTTTTTCCCCACAGAAGATACCTGGAATACTGCTCCTTTAAATCTCACCTATCCTTTTAAATCAGCTCACCCCTTTAAACAAGTCTATCTCTATAAACACATACACACACGTGCGTGCGCGCACACACACACACACACGGAGACGTATACAGAGTTCTATTAATCTATAAATGCACCTGTCTTTTAAAAATACCTGCCTGCAACTTTTCATGATATCTGGCCCCTCCCAAAGATGTGCTTACTTTAAAATCCCTAATCTGTGGTTTGTCTATGGTCTGCTCTGACCATTACTTTTCCAAAAAAAAAGTCATTTCAGATTTTCAGTGAAATTTAATCTTTCTGGTGATCATGCCAACTCGCCTTCACGCCCCTTCATGAATGTTCTTCCTCTGTCTTTCTTGAATGTTTACTCAGTCACCTTTGTTTCCCTGTCAGGTGCAAGGCTGGTGTCTGATTTCTTTCTCCCACTCACAGTTAATCTGCAGTTGGGGCATTCTGTCTTCAAGTAATAACAAGGGTGGCACTCTGATAGAACATTTCCTAGATGTGAAGTAGTTTTGTGTTGTACGTGGAGATTCTGCAAAGATGTTTATTATGCAACCTCACTGGTCTGCAGTTTCCCAGAAGTCCTAACACTGTATTCTTTTTTTTTTTGAGACAGAGTCTTGCTCTATTGCCCAGGCTGGGGTGCAATGGCACAATCCTGACTCACTGCAATCTCCACACCCCTGGTTCAAGCAATTCTGGTGTTTCAGCCTCCCAAGTAGCTGGGATTATAGGCACCTGCCTTCACGCCTGGCTAATTTTCATATTTTTTTGTAGAGAAGAGTTTCATCATGTTAGCCAGGCTAGTTTAGAATCCCTGACCTCAGGTGATTTGCTTGCCTCAGCCTCCCAAAGGGCTGGGATTACAGGTGTGAGCCACCGTGCCCAGCCGATATATACTTAACTTTAAATGACAGCTAACAAATTTTTTAAAATCATTTTAATGAGTTGTCTTTTACCTGAATGTTTCTTCTTGGAGCTGTTCTAATTGAGTCTGGAGCTGCAAATGCCTTCTTCCTGCTGGACTGTTAGGATCTTCTATAGAATCAGATTGATTGAGTCTTTCCATTAATACCTGATTCTCTGCCAACAAACTACTTTTCTCTTCCTGCAACGCTGCAACCTGTTGGAATACAGGACAATAGCACTTATTTCCTCCAATTACACTGGCATCAAGCTCAATTGCTTATGGATTATTATTACCATTATAAATTAAAGCCTATTTTTAAAGAAGTACAATAAATCTCCACTTAAAACATTTATGTCATTTTGGAATACTGCACATACAGAGCAAGAGGTAAGAGTAACACTTCACTCATTTCATGTTTGAAAAAACAACTCACCAGAAAAATAGAGAGATGGCTAATAGGCACACAAATAAATAATCATTAGTTATCAAGAAAATGCAAATTAAAATCACAATATTATATAACTACACTCCCACTAGAATAAATAAAATTTAAAAGACTGTACCAGTGTTGGCAAAGAAACTTCTGGTGAGAATACAATGTTTCAAACACTTTGGAAAATAGTTTAGCAGCTTCTTAAAGAATTAAACATGCAACTACCACATGACTGATTTAGCCATCCTACTCCTAGGTATTTACTCAAGAGAAAAGTATATGCCCACACAAAGACTTAGGAAGAATGTTTATAGCAGCTTCATTTGTAATAGAGAAAAACTGGAAACCACCCAAACATATGCCAATAAACAAATGGATAAATGATTTGCAGTATATCCATATAGGTTGAAGATCCCAAATCCAAAAATCCAAACTCAGAAATGCTTCAAAATCTGAACGTTTCTGAGCACCCACATGACACTCAATAGAAATGCTCATCAGAGCTGTTTTAGCTTTTGGATTTTTGGATTTAGGACGTTCAACCAGTAAGTATATAATGCAAATATCCCCAAATCCAAAAACATACCCGATTTCAGATATGGAACACTCAACTTGTATTAAAGAATACTACTCAGCAATAAAAAATTTAATGATTTATAGCTACAACATAGATGATCTCAAAATAATGTAAGGAGTCAGACAAAAAAAGTCAATATATAGAGCAGAAATCCTTTTTACACACAGACAAAAAGAATCAAATTTCAAAATTTGATTATAGGCTCATGCCTATAATCCTAGCCCTTTGGGAGGCTGAGGGAGGAGGATTACTTGAGCTAGGAGTTGGAGAACAGTCTGGGCAACACAGTGAGACACTGTCTCCACAAAAAATAAAAAATTAGCTAGCTGTGGTGGTGAATGTCTGTGGTCCCCACTACTCAGGAGATTGAGGCAAGAGGATCGCTCGAGTCCAGGAGGTCGAGGCTGCAGTTAGCCATGTTCATACCACTGCACTCCATCCCAGATGACAGAGCAAGACCCTGTTTCAAAAAACAAAACAGGCCAGGTACAGTGGCTCACGCCTATAATCCCAGCACTTTGGGAGGCCAAGGTGGTAGAACTGCTTGGGGCCAGGAGTTTGAGACCAGCCTGGGTAGCACAACAAGACCCCATCTCTACCAAAAAAAAAAAAAAAAAAATTACCCAAGCCTGGTGGCACATGCCTGTGGCCCCAGCTATCTGGAAG
The DNA here is from genome assembly GCF_030222135.1 of Aotus nancymaae. Classification (NCBI taxonomy): domain Eukaryota; kingdom Metazoa; phylum Chordata; class Mammalia; order Primates; family Aotidae; genus Aotus; species Aotus nancymaae. Next base: position 2,643,408 of record NW_026988512.1, on the reverse strand, counting down.
GCTAAGGCTGTAGAATCACTTGAGCCCAGGAAGTTAACTGCAGCAAGCTGTGATCATGCCACTGCACTTCAGCCTTAATGACAGAGCATGACTCTGTCTCAAAAACCAAAATCATGATCCAGGCATGGTGGCTCACATCTGTAATCCCAGCACTTTGGGAGGCAGAGGCAGGCAGATCACTGGAGCTCAGGAGTTCAAGACCAGCCTGGGCAACATGGTGCAAGCCCAACTCTACAAAAAATCTAAAAATTAGCTGGATGTGGTGGTGTGCACTTGTAGTCTCTGCTACTCAAAGGCTGAGGTAGGAGGATTGCTTTAGCTCAGGAGGTGGAGGTTGTAGTGAGCCAAGATTGTACCACTGGACTCCAGCCTGGGTGAGAGAGTGAGACCCTGCCTCAAAAAACAAAACAAACATAAACATGATTAATTAAAAAAATAACAAAGCAAAGGGGCTTATATTGAAAAGCTATAGTTTCCCATGGAGTTTTCCCACTCTCCAGAGACTACTTTTTACTGCTCCTAATTTTATTGCTTTTGGTTGCTACTTTACACATCTAAATAATGTTATACACAATTATTTCTTGACTTATCATTAGACATTATCTAGTGACTCTCTCCTCTGACATGTTTGATTACAGCAACTTGTGCCATTCCTTCCTACCACAAATATAATCACTATTCTGACTTCCTTCACTGATCACCTCTGGAACTTTAAACTACTTACTGATTTATTTCACTCAGTCACCAACCCACTCATTAACTTACTCACCTACTACGTTCTAGGTATGGTTGCACTTTTCAAGTGCACGGGATACAGTGATGACAAAAGGAAAGTTCTTACTCATATGTTATATATTTGAAAAAATTGTAATATATAAATAAAAATAAATCACTGCACAAGAAAGTGAATTAATAAATACATGTAAAAACTAGAATAGGAAGTGCTACGTAGAGTGATATGGTTTGGATATTTATCCCTTCCAAATCTCATGTTGAAATATTGTCCCAAATGTTAGGGGTGGGGCCTGGTGGGAGGTGTCTGGATCATGGCATTGGATCACTCATGAATGGCTTGGTGCTGTCCTCATAAGTGAGTTAGTTCTTGCAAGACCTAGTTGTTTAAAAGTGTGTGGCACCTTTCCACCCCTTGCTCCTGCTCTCGCCATGTGACACAGCTGCTTCCCCTTTGCCTTCTGCCATGATTGGAAGCTTCCTGAGGCCCTCACCAGAAGCAGATGCTGGAGCCATGCTGGAAAGCCTGCAGAAATGTGAGCCAATTAAACGTCTTTTCTTTATGAATTACCCAGCCTTGGGTATTTCTTTATGGCAATACAAAAGACAGCCTACCACACAGAGGGTTAAAATAAGAAGAACAGAAACGACTGGGTGATTATTTTGGATTGCTCAACCACGGAAGGCCTTCCTGAAGAGACCTACTTTAGACCTACTTTAGTGCCTGATGCATCCAAGTGCCTAACATTTTATGACAAATCAATCAGGTGATTGTTAAGCTGAGGTTGCATGACCAGGAGCAGCCAGCCATGTAATGACTGTCTCCTTGGAGAAGTGGTTCTAGATACCACACTTGGTAAGATGAAAGCCATCATTTCCGGCTCTCCCTTTCCTTCATCACTCCTGTTGTACTTCTCAAACTCTATCACTGGCATCTTAACTTTTACAATAACGTTTCTCTATAGGACAATTCTAAACGTTGAAAACTAATAAGGTTTACATTAGAGATTACATGCTTATGACTGTGTTGCTGTTTTCTGCACAGCAAAACATGCTGTAGGGCTACCCTTTTTCTTCTCATAACCTCTCTGCAACACTGTCATTCATTTTGCAGTCTGTTCGTACCTGGCACTGTCAAACTTTCTGGTGTAAAGGACCATATTGTAAATGTTTTAGGCAAGTACTCCACTCTGTCATTGTACCATGAAAGCAGTAAATAAAGAAGCTATGAAAAATTTGTATTTGTAAAAACAGATGGCAAGCTATAGTTTGCCAATCCCCATATATAAATTTAATTTTATATTATTAAAGATATTTATATTCTGCTTATAAAAATATTATTTATTATAACAGCATTCGTATATAAATTCTAAAATATAAAATGCAATTAACAGCACTTACATTATGACTATGTAAGTATTATTTCCTAGATAACTCAACAAGTGTGATGTGATTACTTTCTTCTATATGCACCCAATGCAATGACTAACTCGAATGCCTTTCAAAGCAAAATGCTTCTTCTCTTGCAAAGTATTACGAACTCTCCGTATGCATAAGCCAGCAATAACAAGTACCAAAACATGGCCAACTATGTTTCTCATGTACGTCAGTCCACTCCCTTATCCCCCTCTTTAGTCAAAGTAAATTCCAGATAAATAATCTTACTTTTGTCTATCGTTTGTGAAAGATTTTCTTAACTTCATTTTTAATTGTTCTCTTGAATTTTTTCATTTTGACAATTCTACCTAAAAAATATATTTTAGAGACATGGTCTCAATCTGTCACCCAGGCTGGAATGTAGTGGTACAATCAGAGCTCACTGTAGCCTTGAACTACCAGGCTCAAGTGATCCTCCTGTTTCAGCCTCCTGAGTAGGTGGGACTACAAGAGTGAACTACTATATCCAGCTCAACAGTTTTATTTTTATATACTTAAGTGTTTCTTTAGCTTTGATTTTCCTTTGGTGGTTTTTTTTTTTTTTTTTTCTTTTTTTTTCAGATAGTCTTGCTCCATCATTCAGGCTAGAGTACAGTGGCATCATCTTGGCTCACTGCACTCTCCGCCTCCCGGATTCAAGCAATTCTCCTGCCTCAGCCTCCTGAGTAGCTGGGATTATAGGTGTACACCATCTATTTTTTTGTATTTTTACAAATAATTTTTGTATTTTTAGTAGAGACGGGGTTTCATCATGTTGGCCAGGCTGAACTTCTGAACTCAGGTGATTCACTCGCCTTGGTCTCCTAAAGTCCTGGGATTACAGGTGTGAGCCACCACACCCAGCCTGATTATTCCTTTTTAAAATAGCATCTTGTTCGTATTTTATAGGTGCAATATATTCATTGAGGGTATTAAATAGATTAAACAAAAATCTCTCCTATTCTCTAAAATTTCTCTACTTCCTCTAGGGCTAGTTTTCTGTTTATATTGATCCTTTTCTCTTTTGAAATGCAGGTATTCTTTATATTTAAGAATCAGTGGCCAGGCGTGGTGGCTCACGCCTGTAATCCCAACACTTTGGGAGGCCGAAGCAGGTGGATGATGAGGTCAAGAGATTGAGACCTTCCTGGCCAACATGGTGAAACCCCATCTCTACTAAAAATACAAAAATTAGCTGGGTGTGTTGGCACGCAACTATAGTCCCAGCGACTCAGAAGGCTGAGGCACAAGAATCTCCCAGGAGGCGGAGGTTGCAGTGAGCCAAGATTGCACCACTGCACTCCAGCCTGGCAACAGAGCAAAACTTGTCTCAAAAAAAAAAAAGATCAGTGAACAGCATAGGTCACAGGAAGCTCTACATTCAAGGGCTTTACTTTAGGGCTCATCCACGAGAAGCTGGCTTTTATCTAGGGAACCCAGGAAGACCAAAACAAAAAAGACCTTAAGCTGTAATACTATACTCACTCTAACCTCTCTCTCTTTTTTTTTTGAGATGGAGTCTCACTCTGTCTCCCAGGCTGGAGTGCAATGGTGTGATCTTGGCTCACTGCAACCTCCACCTCCCGGGTTCAAGTGATTCTCCTGCCTCAGCCTCCCAAGTAGCTGGGATTACAGGTGCCAGCCACTATGCCCAGCTAATTTTTCTATTTTTAGTAGAGATGGGGTTTCATCATGTTAGTCTGGCTGGTCTTGAACTCCTGATCTCAGGTGATCTGCCCACCTCGGCCTCCCAAAGTACTGGGCTTGCTTAGGGGTGTGAGCCACCGTGACCAGTCACTCACTCTAACCTCTCTATACTTGCCTTTGTTTAATCTCTTTAGAAAAGAACCCTCTAAGGCCAGGTGTGGTGGCTTAGGCCTGCAATCCTAGCACTTTGGGAAGCCGAAGTGGGTGGATCACCTGAGATCAGGAGTTCGACTAAACTAAAAGTACCGTGTCTACTAAAAGTACCAAGTTAGTTGGGCGTCGTGGCGCATGCCTGTAATCCCAGCTACTCGGGAAGCTGAGGCAGGAGAATCACTTTAACCGAGGGATGGAGGTTGCAGCGAGCCGAGATTGCACCATTGTACTTTAGCCTGGGCAACAAGAACGAAATTCTGTCTCAAAAAAAAGGAAAGAAAGAAAAAGAAAAGAACCCACTAATTTGGACCCTGGCTACAGGTCAGTCTCTATGTAGTGGGTAACACAAATGAGGGGCTTAACTATTCTATATAACACTTTTGGTCATGGCCTCACTTCAGTGTACCACCATACCTATGGTCTCTTTGGGGCTCTACTACAGAAGCAGCTCCTTCCACTACCCATAGGTGTCCCTGGCCACTACATTCTTTGCTCCTTTCAGCCATCCAGCATTTTCTAACTGCTTTCTGGCTTTTGGAGGTGGATGAAGACTGATGGTGTGTGCCGGAGGTGGCTGTGAAACCACTAATATCCTGAAATTAGTCATTGTGATTTCAGGTTATTTATACTTCAGTTATTTATATTTCAGTTATTCATACTGAAATTTGCAAACACTATAAATCAGGGCTTTAAAGAATCTCCCTCACACCTCCAGGGACCCAGTTTACTAGTATACCAAAAAGCCTCGTCTATGCTGACATCCTTTCTCTGTCTCTTCTTTCTTTGTGGGGGTTTAGACCATTTCAAGTAATTTATTATAAATTTAACAGAGTTGGAAAGGAAAGAAAGGAAATTACCATCTTTGCTCAGTCTGCCATCTTTAATCAGAAACCTGTTTTTCTTTTTTTGGGAGACAGGGTCTCTGACACTCAGGCTGCAGTGCAGCGGCATGATCTCCGCTCAATGCAACCTCCACCTCCCAGGTTCAAGTGATTCTCCTGCCTTAGCCTTCCAAGTAGCTGGGATTACAGGCACCTGCCACCACGCCCAGCTAATTTTTGTATTTTTAGTAGAAATGGGATTTCACCATGTTGGCCAGGCTGGTCTCGAACTCCTGACCTCAAGTGACCTGCCCACCTCAGCCTCCCAAAGTGCTGGGATTAGAGGTGTAAGTCACCGTGCCTCACCTTTTTTTCCCTAAAAAAGGGTTGCATTATAGTTAAGATGCACTGCTGGGCGTGGTGGCTCACACCTGTAATCCCAGCACTCTGGGTGGCCATGGTGGGAAGATCAGAAGGTCAGGAGTTCAAGACCAGGCATGGTGGCAGGCATCTGTAGTCCCAGCTACTTGGGAGGCTGACGCAGGAGAAATTGCTTGAACCAGGAGGCAGAGGTTGCAGTGAGCTCAGATCGTGCCATTCCACTCCAGCCTGGGTGACACAGTGAGACTGTCTCAAAAAAATAAAATTAAGGCCAGGTGTGGTGGTTCACGCCTATAATCCCAGCACTTTGGGAGGCCAAAGCGGGCGGATCACCTGAGGTCAGGCATTCGAGATGAGCATGGCAAACATGGCGAAACCCCGCCTCTATTAAAAATACAAAAATTAGCCAGGTGTGGTGTCATCCACCTGTAATCCCAGTTACTCAGGAGGCTGAGTCAAGAGAAACACTTGAACCTGGGAGGAGGAGGTTGCGGTGAGCCGAGATTGCACCACTGCACTCCAGCCTTGGAGGCAAGAGGGAGACTCTGTCTCTAAATAAATAAATAAATAAAATTGTAAAAAGATGTACTATATGGCAGTACACAGTACATTTAGTGGTACCTACAGTAGCACATTTCAAAGAGGTGGTGCACAGAACAAATCTCTTACCTGCATATCCAATTCATGGCATCTTTGAGCAATTTCTTCCTTTGCTGACAAAGCTTCATTTAGTTCTTCTGTAGTTTTCTTCAGCTGGTTAGAAACAAAGAGATAAACATTTCAATATGAAGTGGTAGCAATTAATAATTCATATGTTCAACACAGAATTAAAACACTTCCCCCCTTTCTTTCCTGAAGAGAAAAGGATGCAGGGGAAAATCAAGAATCCTGTGCAACAGTACAAAGACAGCACTTTTAACTTAAATTAATTTCTTTTACTCTAAGTCTTGTCGTTTCTGTCATTTGATTTTGGCTCATTCTGTGTATCAAGTTTTCTTATGCATCTTCTTTGATCTAGACTACTTGGTTCTTGTAAGGTTAATTCTTTAATAACAGAAATTTTTCCGTCATAAAATATGTAAGTGCTAGAGGAATAGGGATTTTAATTGTTAAAATATGCAGCTAGAACATTTTAATACAAGTGTTTTAGTCATATTAAAACCTTATTCTGGGGTAAGGGGAAGGAGAGCATTAGAACAAATACCTAATGTGTGCAGGGCTTAAAACTAAAGCATAGGTTAAAATCGCAACATGTCCAAAGGTTTTCCTGAAAAACATTTAGAAACCATCGGGAAAAAGTAAAAGACGACAAACAATACAAAGATTTCTATTCCTGTATTGCAGAAGATATCCAAAATAGCTTGAACACAGAATCTGACAGTGTAATTAACACTTCATTAAAAAGCGATATTTAGGCCGGGCGCGGTGGCTCAAGCCTGTAATCCCAGCACTTTGGGAGGCCGAGGCGGGTGGATCACGAGGTCAAGAGATCGAGACCATCCTGGTCAACATGGTGAAACCCCGTCTCTACTAATACAAAAAATTAGCTGGGCACGGTGGCGCGTGCCTGTAATCCCAGCTACTCAGGAGGCTGAGGCAGGAGAATTGCCTGAACCCAGGAGGCGGAGGTTGCGGTGAGCCGAGATCGCGCCATTGAACTCCAGCCTGGGTAACGAGAGCGAAACTCCGTCTCAAAAAAAAAAAAGCGATATTTAGAAGTATAAAGTAAGTTTTCTTTTAAAATCACAAAAATACACTGCAGGATTCCTTTAAAAATATAGTTTAATTATTCATTACTTCACAGAAATGAGGGGTGGAATTGAGAAGACATCTTCAACTGACAAAAGGAAATAAAAGTAAGTATCTTTTGCATGATATATAAATCATAAAAATAAATTTATGTCATTTTCCAGGAATTTGACATGTCATTTTCCTAGAAAATGACAACTGTATATTTCATTTTCCTAGATGACATGAATTTATTCTTATAATTCATGTAATCATAAGAAGTTATAACATCGATTGTGTTAAATGTGGCACACTGTTATCATTAACAGACAAATAAAAATTCATGACTAGAAAACAGGAGTCACAATAAACTTAAAAAATTAACCAATTTGAAAGTAGGTTATGCAACGGCACTTTAATTGCAAATGCATTTTATTATAAATTATAAACTTAATTATACATGTGTAAATTTCATTAGTAAAATAGCTTATGTTCTTAAAAATTTAGGTAAAATATAAAGAATCATATCAATATAATCCAAAAGCAATTTTAATCCATTCTTCTCATTAACATCTGAAGCTTATCCTTTTCAACTTTTCATGAATAAAAACAAGGTAAAATTATATACCTGGCGATCAAGGTCAACATAGGCATCATTTCCAGCAGAGACAGGAGATTCTTTACTCATCAGCTGAAATTAAGATTTAAATGATTATAACTATGTGGCAAAAAAGACATTCTACATAAAATACTTAACACAAGAAAATGAACACCCAGCCACTACAGAATTATAAAAATTAAAATGAAAACACACATGTAAAACATTTTACATTAAAGCTTTTGAGTCTGGAACTTTTTTTGACCCCACTCCAGACTAATGTCTTCACTTAAAATTAGAGGGCTATCAGCACCGTAAGACAGGGTGAGAGAAAAAAAGGCAATAACATAATAAATTACGTCTAAATTCTGATACTTATTTTCACCGCAAGCCTAGCAATAAGAATCAAGTATCACTTATTCTCATCAAAAAACGACAAGTCTTTAAAGTTAAAATGTGGCTACATACTTAAAAATAGCAACACTATTTCTAAAGAATAAATGAAGACATCAATAATTAGCCAAAATTATTGGCTACTGTTTAATGATAACACACATACACTAACTCCCTAACCCTTATGGTGCAAAGAAAGAAGATCCAGAGATTTTCTGGATCCCTGGGGAGAAGGGAACAGAATTCTGGTTATGACAACTGTCAGGGAGAGACTCAAATGGCCCCCATCTTCTACTGTTTCCTTCTTATATTCTGTGGGGATGTATAGATGGGTGTGGTGGTACATGCCTCTATTTCCAGCTACTTGGGAGGCTGGGGTGGGAGGAATGCTTGAGACCAGGAGTTGGAGGCTACACTGAACTGTGATAACACCTGTGAATAGCCACTGCACTCTAGCCTGGGTAATGTAACAAGACCACATCTCTTAAAAGAAAAAGAGACATAGGGATATACTGTTAAGGTCTTGTGATTCCAGCAACAGCTCTCAATAAAAATCTAGGTATCCTATTCTGAGCACAACCATCTCTCTCATCCTAGGCCTCTCATTAAATGTTATCTGTTGCTCGACATCAGTAAGACTTCTGGTCCCCACACCGCTGTACTTTCTCCTTGTCCTTCAGTCTTAGCCCATCATTGTTTTACTTTCTTCCTCATTTAGCTCAGACTTGACAGTGAACACTGTTGATCTTGCCTGCCTAAAGTTTACTCCTGTTTCTTCTACTAACATTGTCTACCCTTGGGAACTGTCCCCTCTCTACTTTAGATTCCTAGGTTCATCATTTGTTTATCCAATTATTTTCTCTAGATTTCATGTCCTTCTATGACTTTTGTCAATATCCTCAACTCTCCTCTTACCTCATTTATTTTTTACTGGCAAAATCTCAATCCAAGATTAATCCAACTGCAACTACTTACATGCTACCTATACCCTGACTGCTAAAGTCATCTCACAGTATAGATGGGGAACTGGTTCTAGGACTCAGGCATATACCAACATGCACACACACTCAAGTCCCACAGGCAGCCCTGAAGAACCTGCTTATGTGAAAAGCTGCCCCTGTAATGTGGGTTTCACATCCTGCAAAGAATGTATATTCCATCTGTGTTTGGCTGAAAAAAAACTGCATAAAAGCAGACCTGTGCAATCCAAACCTGCAGAAAAGCAGATCTGTGTTGTTTAAGGGTCAAGTCTACTGAGGGTAAAAAAAATTTTACAAACCACAAAACTGGTGTCACTAATAATAAGTTTCCAATCTCAACGGGACCTTCAATGCTGCTCAAAAAGTATAGCTGTTAGGCCAAGCGCAGTGGCTCATACCTGTAATCCCAGCACTTTGGGAGGTCAAGGCTGGTGGATCACAAGTCAGGAGTTCGAGACCAGCCTAGCCAATATGGTGAAACCCTGTCTCTACTAAAAATACAAAAATTAGCTGGGCCTCGTGACACATACCTGTAGTCTCAGCTGCTTGGGAGGCCAAGGCAGCAGAATCGCCTGAACCCAGGAGGCAGAGGTTGCAGTGAGCCGAGATCACGTCACTGCACTCCAGCCTGGGCAACAGAACAAGACTCTGTCTCAAAAAAAAAAAAAAATTGCTGTTTTCCCCAGCCAGCAGCCTCATTTTCATCAGAGATTATGCCACACTGTTCTTGTTTCTGGAACCTCACCAACTCACCTACATTCATCATCAGACTATCTTGCCTCCAGATAAGAATTTCCCACATCCTAACTTACAAACTTAGCGACAGGCATGCCCACCCCTTCCTTTCTTCATTTCTGTTACAACACAAGGCCTCCTCTTCTCACCCAAGGCTAATCCCCCACTGTGCTTTCAGCTTTGTCTCTTCCAGCATCTCCTATGAGACACTTTGTGAGGCAAGAGACCATGTCTATCCTTTTCATGGCTGTATCCCTAGTGCTGACTACAGTGCCTGGTACGTACTGGGTTCTCAATAAGTATATGTTAAATGAATAAAATGAATATGTAAATAAGAGACATATAACCAATTTTAAAAATCTAATTAGGATTCTATTTTATATATAACTTTATAACTTATTCTGGTCATTTGACATTTAAAATTTTTTCCTTCTGTCCTAAGATATCCTTTTACACTTTTTAATCAACTATATGTTATTCCATCATATGTACGTACCACAATTTAAACACTAGCTTACCAATGGATAGACGCTGTTTTCACATTTCTGTTAACATGAAATAGTTTGATAAACATTGTTCTGTCCAGTCTTGGTCTGAGTTTTTAAATAATTCCTTGGGATAGATTCATAGAAAGTCATGTGGTCACAGATTTAATTTTAAAAACATTCCTGGTTATAGATATAACACCTGTCATTACAGAAAAATTTAAAAATATAGAAAAGGGTAAAGAAAATTCAGCTATTTGGAGAGTTAACATTAAGTTAGTTTGTTTTCCCTCACCTTAATTTTTAAAAGATATGGGATCATTTTGTTCATGTGCTTTGTATCTACCTTTTTAAACCTAATATGAGCTTTCCCTTTTATCATTAAATATTTTTCAAAGATATGCTTCAATGCCTATGTAATATGCCAGTATACTGTTATACCATAATTTATTTATCCATTGCCCTACTGCTGGGTAGTTATTTCTAATGCTTCAGTACTAGGAAACAACACTGAAGCACACTATATTGAGAAGATACAGCACAATGGTTACAGGTATGGGCTCTGGATTCAGACTGCTTAGACATGAGTGCTACCTCTGTCACTACTTCCTGTGTAAACCTGAGCAAGTTACTCAAACTCTGCTTCAGGTTCCTTTTATAAAATGAAGAAAATAATTACACCTCACAGGATTGTAGTGAATTTTCCTCTTTACTGTGATAAATACACATAATAAAATTTGCCATTTTAACCATTTTAAGTATAAATTTGGAGGCATTAATGGCAAGTGTACTGAATTTTAAATGAGCTAACAAATGGAAATTGCTTAGTCACAGCCCGATGTAGCACACAGTAGATGCCAGATAAATGCTTCTTACGACTATTATTATGTATCTTTGTATTTTACATTTTTTTAAACGATAAATTCCTAAAAGTAGAATTACAGGATCAACTACAATAAGGCAGAATGGTTGGCGGTTCTCTTATTCTTTTCCCTGTTCTTGCTTAGTAACAGAATCCTGAAATTTTTGTTGGGTCCATACTATCTAGAATAAGGACCCCATTTCCCAAACTCCCCCATGTGGCTAGGTGGGTAATACCTGGCTAACAGGAGTGAGAATTACTGCAAATTTGGTGGATAACCCTTTCCTTAATCCTTTCTGCTGGCTGGAAATACAAATGTGAAAGCCAGCACTGAACCACTAGCTGGGAATCATGTATTAAGAACGGCATAACAGCAAGATGAAAGAAAGCTGAATTCCTGATATAGAGGCTCCACACCAACCCAGGACCACTGGAGAGCCAATTAAACTCTTATCTTGCTTGAGTAACTGATGTTTTGGTATTTTAACATGACCAAATCTAATCTTATATAATATAAAAAGAGATAACATTTTTAAAAGATATATCAGTTCTCATGCCTGCCATCAGTGCTGACTGCTAAGCCAACGAACTCTTTAAAAGCTTTGCTGGGTAATAAAGAATTTCCCTAGAGATAGGAGTTGTCTTTGCCATTCATAGTGGGCCCGTAGATAGTTTAAGCTAAAGAGATGACTCCAGATGGGAGCTGGCCACTCCAGAAAGACCAATCATGTGATTATAAGGTTGGGGCTTTGTTATCGACCTGACCTCTGGGAAACAAAGGAGGCTGAAAATTGATTTGGACATCATGGTAACTGATTCAATCAAACATACCCATGTAATGAAACCCCAATAAAGATTCTGGATATAAAAGCTCAGGTGAGCATCTCTGGTTGGCAATACCCTGCATACTGCTTCCATGGGGTGGGGACAAAAGAAACTGCATTTGGGACCTCCCCTGACCTTACCCTATGCATTTTTTGATTTAACAGAAACTTAACAATTCAGAAACACATTTAATTTGATTTGTATCTATTTGCTATAATAAAGCTGTTATCACTCCTGACTTCTGTGAGTTGTTCTACTAAATTACAGAATGTGTGGGGATAGGGGGAATCCTTGAATTTGTAGGCAGTTGGTCAGATGACAGGGAGGCCTGGAGACCCTTGAGCCTGGAGACAGCTTCTGAACTATGGGCAGTCTGTGGAGAGTGATGCCTTTAAATCTGTGAAGTTTAGCCCAACTTTGGGTAGTTGATGTCAGAAGTCATTGCGAAAAGAGGTTTTAGGCACAACTTCATCTTAATTTGTATTTAATTAAATATTTTTCATGTTTGTCTTTTGTATTTTTCTATGTTAGGTGCATAATTCACATTCTGCATTCACTTGTCTGTTTCTCTTAAGGGTTTCTTCCACTGCTTTTATGATTAAAACATTCTCACATCCTAAACTTGACCAGCTATTAGGCTTTATTTCATTTTTACTTTTACAGTTCTATGTTTTACTTTTTTGTTTTAATGGAGTTTCGTTCTGTCACCCAGGCTGGAGTACAGTGGCGCTATCTTGGCTCACTGCAACCTCCGCCTCCCAGGTTCAAACGATTCTCTTGCCTCAGCCTCCCGGGACTACAGGCATGTGCTACCATGCTCAGCTAGTTTTTTGTATTTTTAGTAGAGATAGGGTTTCACCATGTTAGCCAGGATGGTCTCGATCTCCTGACCTCGTGATCCACCTGCCTCGGCCTCCCAAAGTGCTGGGATTACAGGCATGAGCCACCGTGTCTGGCCTATGTTTTACATTTAAAACATAAATATTCATCTAGAAATTGCTTTGGGTATGGTGGCAGGTGAAGATCCATTTTCAGCCAAACAGGAAAGCACCAGTTCAGTATGAGGAAGACTGCTGGTTTAAGATAGATATTATTTATTATCAGCTTTAGCAATTAGTCTGCTATTACTATTTCATTAAGGGCACTTTAAAAAATTAGGAATAGTTATATCTATACCTGCAAAATAAATGTTTAAGATTTAAATAAAACTGAAAAATTTAAATGAGTATAATTTTTTAGAATAAAAACAAGAGAGGGCCGGGCGCGGTGGCTCACGCCTGTAATCCCAGCACTTTGGGAGGCCGAGGCGGGTGGATCATGAGGTCAAGAGATCGAGACCATCCTGGTCAACAAGGCGAAACCCCGTCTCTACTAAAAATACAAAAAATTAGCTGGGCACGGTGGCGCGTGCCTGTAATCCCAGCTACTCAGGAGGCTGAGGCAGGAGAATTGCCTGAACCCAGGAGGCGGAGGTTGCGATGAGCCGAGATCGCGCCATTGCACTCCAGCCTGGGTAACAAGAGCGAAACTCCGTCTAAAAAAAAAAAAAAAAAAAAAGAATAAAAACAAGAGAAGTTATATCATAAATGCAAAGTAAAAACTCTTTAAAAATGAGCACGAGAATCTCGTAAGATTTTCTACTTCATATTATTTATACTCATGTTCACTCCTTTAATTTTTCATAAACTATAAGCATGAAGGTCCAACATACCTCCTGAATGGCTGTCATGACAACATGTTGAACAGATTCCTCCATCATCATAATGGCTTGGATGTACTCTGAAAACAAGAACAATCTGGAATGTCACCATTCAAATTAAAGATGGTCAAGGGAGTCAAAGCTCATACTTCATAAATTCTTGTAAGTTGTTTCCTTGTGTTTTGAATCCTCCTAAGAATCCTTCATACACAATTAAATATATTGCCATTGGTGCAGTCTAAAAATCGCACTATTTATCTTTCTTTAAGATCTTTTCTTGTCACCATTCCTTCTAAAGTTGAGGCTACAGCTATAGTCACAAGAATGGAATATCGGCATGAGTATGTGCTAATGTAAAACAATGAAATGATAAAGCCTGAAGCCAGGATGGAAACAACTCCATATTACTTTTTTTCTAAAATCTAAAAACTATCTTTCATATTACTCTTCGCTACAGAAAAAAAAAAAAAAAAAAAAAAAACCTTTGAACTCTGTGCTTTATTCTTATGTGACATCAAAGTCCTGCATTGTGTTTCATTTCTGCCTTAATATTTACTACTATAGAAAACAAAACAAAAAAACGAAGCTGAGAGCTGCTTAGGACAAAGAATTGAGATAAATTTAAGATACAAATTGAAACCATAGTTAAACAAATATTGTATAATCCTGGGCTTTAAAATAATTACTGACTGGTCTAAGGGTAGTGAGTTAACACAATTGACTGTTCAGTTACAGACAGAACTCCTTGTTCTACTACTTCCCCCTTCTCACAAAGGCACTTGACTAGTCAAAAACGAAAATAAATGATCCACACCTCCAATAAGCTAAAGCAGCAACTGCATCAATCTCATCCTCCACTGCCAAAAAATAGAAAGATCTCTTTGTTATCAGTCATTACAAAGTTGAAAATAATTTCCTGCCTTCTAAAAAGCCTTGGAAGTAGTTTCCATTTCTGAATCCAACAATGGATTACAAAAAAGTGGCATTAAGGATAAAAAGGCAATAGCCCAGGTGGATTCCAGCAAATATGTTAAATATGTTGCAATAAGAAACACGTAAGGGAGGCTGAGGCGGGTGGGTTACTTTAGGTCAGGAGTTCAGAACCAGCCTGGCCAATATGGTATAACCCCATCTCTATTAAAAATACAAAAATTAGCCAGGTGTGGTGGTGGGCACCTGTAATCCCAGCTACTGGGAGGCTGAGATAGGAGAACTGCTTGAACCCGGGAGGCAGAGGTTGCTGTGAGCCGAGATCGTGTCACTGCACTCCAGCCTGGGCAACCAGAGTGAAACTTCATCTCAAAAAAAAAAAAAAAAAGAAAGAAAAATGTAAAAGGGCAATTAGGAAATTTTAGGCTACCTCTTCAATCCCACACACATCCAAACAACATGCACAAAAAAAATCTCACTCCTCGAGGTAATATATGAAGGGGTTTGACCATGAAACTGTCAAAGTCCTCTTTTGATAAGAGATTCATGTATTTGGAATGACAACTGTAACCCTCTGTCCAACAGAGGATTTAAAATAAATGAGGTATTTTTACAATACTATTAAATTATGACTTCTGATTAATGACAAAGCTTTAGTCTATCAAAAACATGTTTTTTTTTTTTTTTTTTTGAGACAGAGTTTCGCTCTTGTTACCCAGACTGGAGTGCAATGGCGTGATCTCAGCTCACCGCAACCTCCGCCTCCTGGGCAATTCTCCTGCCTCAGCCTCCTGAGTAGCTGGGATTACAGGCACGCGCCACCATGCCCAGCTAAATTTTTTTTGTATTTTTAGTAGAGACGGGGTTTCACCATGTTGGCCAGGATGGTCTCGATCTCTTGACCTCGTGATCCACCCGCCTCGGCCTCCCAAAGTGCTGGGATTACAGGCGTGAGCCACCGCGTCCGGCCCCCAAAAACATGTTTTTAAGGAAGTATTGTCCTAAGGCTACTTGTACCCAATCAATTGTTAGGTTATTAATACAAATAATCGTAAGACAACTAAATCATAGGGACTGTTCTTAGGCCAACGATAGGAATATGTCATAACTTAATCACTATTTAGACAAAAAAGAATTCTTTAGTCTGAGCTCAATTTTTCGTTTTATTTTCTTAATGAGAATCACCCTATGAGTGTTGGAATACAGAAAGGGAACTTTAAGATGTTCTGTTCAAAAGTATCGAACACAGAATTCAAAGGCTATGGAGAAACCAGCATAGATAGGATGACTAAATAGCTCTCAAAGTAAGACTATGAACATGGAAGAGAAGCAGCAGCAGCACTAATAATGGGAAAGAGAATTTAATGACAGCCTATTGAAAGTGAAGGAAATAAGAGTGGACTCGAGGGGCGAGGGGTTAGTAGGTGTGAGAGGGGAAGCGTTAGTTAAGAAGCGGTGTTGCCACGTCAAGGCCCTTCCCCGCGAACACCGTAAAATGCTAAATGATAAAATGGTGATGAGAGCTACATTACTGTACAGTTTTTTTAATAAAAAAATTATAAATCTTTAAAAGTACAAAATACAAATGATATGCTATCACTGGGTGCGTGTCTATGAGGCAATGCTGGAGGATGAGGTGTGCTATGTGAGGGAGTTTATCCTGAATCCTTCACTGTCTAAAATTCACAGCACAGTTTATCACAGGGAGTATAAAGTTTAAATGTGGAAGAAACATGAGTTTTTGTCCTTGTCTAGCCTCTCACAACTAGAAATTACTGGGCAAGTCACATAACACTTATGAGTCTCAGCTTCCAAGTCTGTAAAAAGCACGTTTTGGTACCAGACAGAAGGGAGATAATAAATATTATTATTAGTGTGTCTTCTACTACTACTCTTTGTTTTTTCAAATTTAACACCATTTTATTTGCCCCAATTTGAGAAGTAAGATAGCCAAGACAAATGTGCACTGAGTCAACGTCCCTAGCAGACGTTCCTCACATCTTCTAATTAGGAAACACATTTAAACATAAGCTCCTTTTTATCTCTATAGTGCTTTATGGAGCACGAAGTGCGTGTGTGTGTGCACGTACACACACACACACACAAATTTTCATACATGACAACCAACTTTTATATCCTTATTCTGACAACCAGCTTTTACATCCTTATTCTGCAGACAAAGACACAAGCAAAGTATCTCATTCTAAGTGAGTCAGGTAGTAAACAGCAGAACTGCTTTAGTGAGTTTTATATTATATATCATAAATATGCAGTGACAGCTAATGTTTAACCACTCAGACACTCATGTACTTGATCTTAGCACTCTACTGTGTTCCTGAGAGGAGTAGATGTCCTAAATCTAGACAAATGAGATGTTAAAATTCTGTTCAGTAAGTTTCCATCATTTATACAATATTGGGGGGAAACTCATATCTTACGTATACCAACCTCCTAATCTTTGACAGAAAACTTGTTAGACATTTCAGGAATATACACAGATCACAAATGCAGAAAACTCCACATTTAATTCTTGAGCTAAACTGAATAAGCAAACTAAAATTTACAATAAGAAAATGGTGGCCAAGCACAGTGGTTCATGCTTGTAATCCCAGCACTTTGGGAGGTCGAGGCAGGCAGATCATGAGGTCAGGAGTTTGAGACCAGACTGACCAACATGGGGAACCCCGTCTCTACTAAAAATACAAAAATTAGCCAGGTGTGGTGGCACACACCTGTAATCCCAGCTACTCAGGAGGCTGAGGCAAGAGAATCGCTTGAACCCAGGAGGCAGAGGTTGCAGTGAGCTGAGATCATGCCACCGCACTCCAGCCTGGGTGACAGAGCAAGAATCCATCTTGAAAAGAAAAGAAAAGGAAAAGAAAAGAGAAAAGAAAAGAAAGAAAAATGGTATGATAAAATCTAATAGGAATGGGGCTAGAGAGAAAGAAATATATCGTTTAAAAAAATACTGAATCAAAGACCAATAAAATTAGCCATAGCTTCAAAAAAAATAATGCTGTCTATTATTAAACTTACCACATAACACCAAAAAAGTACAAACAACAAGTTTAGAGTGTGGTGGATTTCTTAATTCCTCAGAGATAACCTAGGTCTTTCCTACATTTGGTTTCTACTATTTACATTACTTTTAACCCATTGTCCTCCATATCTTTGCTTAAATAACTTTCCTGACCTCAAACCCACCACACTCTAATTGGAGAATAGTGAGAAAGGGATGAAGGAAAATTAGGCAGGACATAGAGGCTATTATAAATGATGACAGCACAGTATATTACTATTACTTATCTTGAAAAAAATGTTTTTTTTTTAAAGCCCAAAGATTTTATTCTTGTTTCCCCACCCTCCACCCCTTGTAGTGCAAAATAGATTTTCTATTAACTTGTTCTGTCTAACACTATATTCCTAGCCCCTAATGTAATGTATAAGTTCAACAAATATTTGTGAAATAAATTGAATACAACAAATTTAAGGTAGTATTTATCTACTTTACTGTATGATAAATTTGAACTGCAGTTTTTAGAAACAAGTAATTTCTGTGCAAATGAGTAGCTGTCAATAGACAAAACAAAAAAAGTGCTATTTAAGATTAGATAAGCACTTTGGAAGAACCAAAAAAAATATTAATTAATTATCTATATATCAAAGCTGGTCTTCGAGTAACTTCAACAAAGTGCAAATCTGTCAACTTGGATTTGCTGAACATATAAAAGTACATTTAACTAACAAAATCTGTAAATTAAAAGTTAACTTACTGAGAATAGCCTTCTCTAATTCTACGTTAGTGGTTTTACTAATTTATATTCATATATTCATAAAATAAACATAAATCATTAAACACCACCTTATGACATTTAACAAATTGTGGCTACTTGAAAGTTCACAAAAGCACACAATAGAAAATTAAACTAAAATGTTTAAAAATACAACATATAGACCAAGGTGGTGGCTCACGTCTATAATCTCAGCACTTTGGGAGGCTGAGATGGGTGGATCACTTGAGGTCAGGAGTTCAAGACTAGCCTGGCCAAAATGATGAAACCCTGTCTCTACTAAAAATACAAAAAAATTAGCCGGGCATGGTGGTGCACGTCTGTAATCCCAGCTACTTGGGAAGCTGAGGCAGGAGAATCATTTGAACCCGGGAGGGAGAGGTTGCAGTGAGCTGAGATCATGACACTGTACTCCAACCTAGGCTACAGAGCAAGATTCTGTCTCGAAAAAATAAAATAAAATACTATATGTAAAATTTATAATAGTTTCTAGTAATAACTAACATTTTGTGAACCCCTACTATGTGCAAGCCACTGTACTGTTCTATAGACATGATCTCATTTAGTTTCCACGATAACCTTAGGAGGTATTATACTAAATCTCTATTCTACTAAAAAACTAAATACAGACATTAAGTGATCTGCTCAATGTCCTTCAGATTTTTGGAAACGAGTTGAAATTCACAGGTTAATGCAAACTGCAGCTCATGCTCTTAATCTCATATTTCAATATAATAATAGTAATATATTGGGTCGTTTCAGCTCTGGGAGCTTGAAATATTTTAGATTGCAATACAAAGGACATGGGAAAAAATAAAAGACAGTTTTCAGATTTACACGGTTAATAAGAAAATTTTCTAGCAGTGATAGATACCATTAATTTATTTTTAAAGTCTTTATTGTGATGAAAATTCATCCCAAAGTTTCCCAGGTTTTTCAAGGTTTTCTTGCCAGAGTAGTGCAGTGGTGTGATCTCAGCTCACTGCAATCTCCGCCTTCCAGGTTCAAATGATTCTCATGCCTCAGCCACCTGAGAAGCTGGGATTATAGGAGTGTGCCTCCACACCAAGCTAATTTTTTTTTCTGTATTTTTAGTAGAGATGGGGTTTCATCATATTGGCCAGGCTAGTCTCAACCTCCCAGCCTCAAGTGATCCGCCCACTGTGGCCTCCCAAAGTCCTGGGATTACAGGCATAAGCCACTACACCCGGCCTCCTGTGGTATTTCTAAAAGTTTTACATTTATTTAAAAATATATGAAACAATTTTGCTGTATGTCATACTATTCTTTCCTTTAAAAGACAGTCAAGGCAACAGCTAAAATTTAGCTCAGGGAGTAATTTCTTGAGGAAGAGTGTCTGCCAGATTTTGGGGTAGGAACCCCAATTCAAAATCTATTTTTATTATTTAAATACTGCATATAATGATACTCTTCCTTCTCTTTTTCCCCATAGTAGAGATAAATTTGCAAATGGTTCCCAAATACAATTTGCCTAAAAAAAGAAAAAAGAAAAAGAAAAGCCGAAAGCATCTGTTATATGTTGGGAAGACAGACCTGAATACCTATTAAACTGCTGTATGTCTCTACTCATTTTTTCCAGATTAAGTAGATGTGGTCAAATTAACATCAAATTTCATTGCATTCAGTGTAGTTATCTACTCACGGAATTATGTAGTATTGTACAAAGGAAAAAATATCACCACAATCAAATTTATTATAACGTGTGATATTTATTTAAGCTGAAAAACAAATTACTAGTAAAGCTGTAGAAAATGCCATTCTTTGGGGGTGGCCTTAAACAGATGTTATTATTGGAACTGGTGATTTATATACAAAATATACAGTATACATTACTTTCCTTCATTATTTTAAATGCAAACACTAACTTGAAATAAATTACCTTGCTTCTGTTCACAGTTCACAGCACAGCCTAAGATGAGCTGAAGCATCCTTCCGAGCTCTGCCGCATCAGAATGCTCCCCAATAAGGTTCACATCAGGAAGGGTAAAGTCATTAATTTGCTGTCCTAAAATCTGAATGGAGATAAAAGGATTATAATTGCATTTACATTTATATGACCAAAAAAAAAAAAAACAAACAAAAACAAAAATCCAAAAACTTGATTGAGGTTAGTTTGTTATTACTAGAAACTCACTGCTAAGGACAGAGTGACTATGTTCCATTTCACTCCCAATTTCTATTTTTACCTCCCATACCTAAATTATAACTATTTTGAGTCACAGCAACTTAGTCCCTAATCTGGTATGTGGCATGTACATCAATCAAAAAAAAACTGAGTACTCCAAGAAGAAATGGGTGTATACTCTCTGAAGAAGCAGAACTAGAGAGGTTATGAACTATGGGGTACCAAAAAGAGCTTAGATTAAACATAAATTCATGTCCCCAACAGTAAGATTCCCACTAGCCACCTTCACTCCATTTGATTCCCAAATCACTGGCAGCAAAATACCTATATCAGGGAGGAGCATGAAGGATTTCTTTATGGGGACTGAACGTTCCCACATGAAATGACTCATATGCAGACAAATGGGCACATCTCTGCCTGATAATCCTACAGTGAAATGTACCACTCAAAAAGCACCCCCAACTCAGATTCCAATCAGCTTTTTATAGTGGTTTACTTTTAAATGTCAACAACCAACCAAGGACCACCGAGATATCTGAGAAGTCTCCAACATTAAAAATAGACAAAAACAATGAAAGCAAATTCAGAGGAAAGTAAATGCAGCAAGTGAAAGAAAATAAAATTTTAAACATTCTGTAACTAGATTATAGACAGGTGGTAAAACTATCAAGACAAACAAGAAAATAATTATTTAAAAACTTGGGAATCACGGTTTTCTGTGGATAGGAGGTGAAAAAAGAGGTTATGATCAAGAAGGTAAACCAAGCCCTACTAGGCATTGGCAACATTCGACTGACCTTATTTATCTGAGACAGAGTTTCGCTCTTGTTGCCTAAGCTGCAGTGCAATAGCATCATCTCGGCTCATTGCAACCTCTGCCTCCCAGGTTCGAGTGATTCTCCTCCGTCAGCCTCCCAAGTAGCTGGGATTACAAGATGTGCCACCACACCCAGCTAATTTTGTATTTTTAGTAGAGATGAGGTTTCACCATGTTGGTCAGGCTGGTCTTGAACTCCTGACGTCAGGTAATCCACCCATCTCGGCCTCCCAAAGTGCTGGGATTACAGGCATGAGCCACTGTGCCCAGACAAAGAACTGTTATTTTAGATGGATGGTCAAAGAAGCCCTCCATGCTAAGGTGAAAACTGAGCAGAGTCCTGGAATGAAGGGGCAGACCACACAGTTATAGGTGGGGGGATACAACACAGGGGTTACCAGTCAGTGTCTAGGGAAGGGGTGGAAGATAAGGTGCAAGAGTCAGGATGGGGGAGGCATGTCACATAGGTCCTTATAAGTTATGCCAAAGATGTGGGTTTTATTATGAATAATAAGGAAATCAAATTGAATTACAAGAACAGAACTATACCACCAACCAGATTAAATTAAATTTTTCTCCTTGAATAGGAAAATCAATTCCTAGAAGGACATAAAAGAAACTGCTAACAGTGATGTCCCCTGGGAGGAAACTGGGTAGTGTAAAGTTAAGAAATGAATAAAACTGGCCAGGTGCGGTGGCTTATGCCTGTAATCCCAGCACTTTAAGAGGCCAAGGTAGGCAGATAATCTGAGGTCAGGAGTTCAAGACCAGCCTGACCAATATGGTGAAACCGTGTCTCTACTAAAAATACAAAAATTTGCCAGGCATGGTGGTGGGTAACTGTACTCCCAGCTACTAGGGAGGCTGAGGCAGGAGAAATTGCTTGAATCCAGGAGGCAGAGGTTGCAGTGAGTCGAGACTGTGTCACTGTACCCCAGCCAGGGCGACAAAGTGAGACTCCGTCTCCAATAATAAAATAAAATGAACAAAATGAAAAGACCCAAACCTACGTTTGATTAGTGTACCTGGAAGTGATGGGGAGAATGGAACCAAGTTGGAAAACATTCTTCAGGATATTATCCAGAAAAACTTCCCCAACCTAGCAAAACAGGCCAACATTCAAATTCAGGAAATACAGAGAACACCACAAAGATACTCCTCAAGAAGAGCAACCTCAAGACACATAATCGTCAGATTCACCAAGGTTGAAATGACGGAAAAAATGTCAAGGGCAGCCAGAGAAAAAGGTGGCATTACCCACAAAGGGCAACCCATCAGACTAACAGCAGATCTCTCTCTGCAGAAACCCTACATGCCAGAAGAGAGTGAGGGGCCCAATATTCAACATATTTTTTTCTTTTTTTTGAGATGGAATCTTGTTCTGTCACCCAGGCTGGAGTGCAATGGCGCAATCTCGGCTCACTGTAGCCTCTGCTCCCCTGGTTACAGTGATTCTCCTGCCTCAGCCTCCTAGGTAGCTGGGATTATAGGCACACGCGACCATGCCCGGCTAATTTTTGTATTTTTAGTAGAGACAAGTTTTCGTCATGTTGGCCAGGCTGGTCTCGAATGCCTGACCTCAAGTGATCCACCCACCTTGACCTCCCAAAGTGCTGGGATTACAGGCATGAGCCACCATGTCCGGCCTCAACATTCTTAAAGAAAGGAATTTTCAACCCAGAATTTCATATCCAACCAAACTACTCTTCATAAGCAAAGGAGAAATAAAATCCTTTACAGACAAGCAAATGCTGAGAGATTCTGTCACCACCAGGCCTGCCTTACAAGAGCTCCAGAAGGTAGCACTAAATATGGCAAGAAAAAAACGGTACCAGCCACTGCAAAAACATAACAAATTATAAATGCCGTCAACACTCTGAAGAAACTGCATCTACTAACGGACAAAATAAGCAGCTAGCATCATAATGACAACATCAAATTCATACATAACAATATTAACCCTAAACGTAAAAGGGCTAAATGCCCCAATTAAAAGACACAGACTGGCAAGCTGGATAAAGAGTCAAGACCCACTGGTGTGCAGTATTCAGGAGACCCATCTCATAGACACACACAGGCTCAAAATAAAGGAATGGAGGAATATTTACCAAGCAAATGGAAAGGAAAAAAAAAAAAGCAGGGGTTGCAATCCTAGTCTCTAATAAAACAGACTTTAAACCAATAAAGATCAAAAGAGATAAAGAAGGGCATTACATAATGGTAAACAGATCAATGCAACAAGAAGAGCTAACTATGCTAAATACATTTGCACCCAATACAAGAGTACCCAGATACATAAAGCAAGTTCTTAGAGACCTACAAAGAGACTTAGACACCCACACAATATGGTGGGAGACTTTAACACCCCACTGTCAATATTAGACAGATCAATGAGACAGAAAATTAACAAGTATATTCAGGACTTGAACTCAGCTCTGGATCAAACAGACCTAACAGACATCTACAGAACTCTGCACCCCAAATCAGCAGAATATACATTCTTCTCAGTATCATATCGCACTTAATCTAAAATTGACCACACAATTAGAAGTAAAACACTCCTGAGCAAATGAATAGAAATCATAACAAACGGTCTCTTAGACCACAGTGCAACCACATTAGAATGCAGGATTAAGAAACTCACTCAAGGCCAGGCTCAGTGGCTCACGCCGTAATCCCAGCACTTTGGGAGGCTGCGGCGGGTGGATCATGAGGTCAAGAGATCGAGACCATCCTGGCCAAAATGGTGAAACCCTCCCCACCCCCTCGCCCCTGGTCTCTACTAAGAAATACAAAAATTAGCTGGGTGTGGTGGCACTCGCCTGTAATCCCATCTACTCGGGAAGCTGTGGCAGAAGAATCACTTGAACCTGGGAGGTGGAGGTTACAGTGAGCCAGGATCACAACACTGTACTCTAGCCTAGCAACAGAGCAAGATTCCATCTCAAAAAAAAAAAAAAAAGGAAAAAAAAAGAAAGAAAAAGAAAGAAACTCACTTAAAACTGCACAACTACATGGAAACTGAACAACCTGCTTCTGAATGACTACTGGGTAAATAATGAAATTAAGGCAGAAATAAGTAAGTTCTTTGAAACCAATAAGAACAAAGATGAAATGTACCAGAATCTCAAGAACACAGCTAAAGCAGTGTTTAGAGGGAAATCTATAGCACTAAATCCCCACAGGAGAAAGTGGGAAAGATCTAACATCACAATGAAAAGAACTAGAAAATCGCCGGGCGCGGTGGCTCACGCCTGTAATCCCAGCACTTTGGGAGGCCGAGGCGGGTGGATCACGAGGTCAAGAGATCGAGACCATCCTGGTCAACATGGTGAAACCCCGTCTCTACTAAAAATACAAAAAATTAGCTGGGCATGGTGGCGCGTGCCTGTAATCCCAGCTACTCGGGAGGCTGAGGCAGGAGAATTGCCTGAACCCAGGAGGCGGAGGTTGCGGTGAGCTGAGATCACGCCATTGCACTCCAGCCTGGGTAACAAGAGCGAAACTCTGTCTCAAAAACAAAACAAAACAAAAAAAAAGAACTAGAAAATCAAGAGCGAACAAATTAAAAAACTATCAAAAGACAAGAAATAACGTAACTCAGAGCAGAACTGAAAGAGAAAGAGACATGAAAAACCCTTCAAAAAAATCAATGAATACAGGAGCTGGTTTTGTGAAAAGATTAACAAAATAGAAAGACCGCAAGCCAGACTAATAAAGAAGAAGAGAAAGGAATCAAAGAGACACAATAAAAAAATTATAAAAAGGATATCACCACTGATCCCACAGAAATACAAATTACCATCAGAGAATACTATAAACACCTCTATGCAAATAAACTAGAAAATCTAGAAGAAATGGATAAATTCCTGGACACATACATCTTTCCGAAACTAAACCAGGAAGAAGTCGAATCCCTGAATAGGCCAATAACAAGTTCTGAAATAGAGGCAGTAATAGCCTACCAACCAAAAAAAGCCCAGGACCAGACAGATTCACAGCCTTATTCTACAAGAGGTACAAAGAGTCATTCAGGTAGGCTTGCATATGAAAACAAACAAACAAACAAACAAAAAGAGGTACAAAGAGAAACTGGTACCATTCCTTCTGAAACTAGTCCAAACAACAGAAAAAGAGGGACTCCTCCCTACCTCAGATGCTAACTGAGGCCAGCGTCATCCTGATACCAAAACCTGGCAGAGATAGATGCAAAAAAGAAAATTTCAGGGCAACATCCCTGAAGAACACTGATGCAAAAATCCTCAATAAAATGCTGGCAAACTGAATCCAGCAGCACATCAAAAAGCTTATCCACCACGATCAAGTCAGATTCATCCCTGGGATGATGCAAGGCTAGTTCAACATACGTAAATGAATAATGTATTCCATCACATAAACAGAACCAATGACAAAAACCACGATTATCTCAATAGATGCAGAAAAGACCTTCGATAAAATTTGACACCTCTTCATGCTAAAAACTCTCAATCAACTAGGTATTAATGGAATATATCTCAAAATAATAAGAGCTATTTATGACAAACCCACAGCCAATATCATACTGAATGGGCAAAAGCTGAAAGCATTCTCTTTGAAAACCGGCACAAGACAAAGATGCCCTCTCTCACCACTCCTATTCAACATAGTATTGGAAGGTCTGGCCAGGGCAATCATGCAAGAGAAAGAAATAAAGGATACTCAAATAGGAAGAGAGAAAGTCAAACTGCCTCTGTTTGCAGATGACATAATTGTATATTTAGAAAACCCCACCGTCTCAGTCCAAAATCTCCTTAAGCTGATAAGCGACTTCAGCTAAGTCTCAGGATACAAAATCAACGTGCAAAAATCACAAGCATTCCTATACCCCAATAATAGACAAACAGAGAGCCAAATCATGAGTGAACTCCCCTTCACAATTGTTACAAAGAGAATAAAATACTTAGGAATACAACTTACAAGGGATGTGAAGGACCTCTCTCCAAGGAGAACCACAAACTAATGCTGAAGGAAATAAAAAAGGACATAAACAAATGGAAAAACATTCCATGCTCATGGACAGGAAGAATCAATATCATGAAAATGGCCATACTGCCCAAAGTAATTTATACAGTCAATGATATCCCCATCAAGCTACCACTGACTTTCTTCATAGAATTAGAAAAAAACTGCTTTAAATTTCATATGGAACCAAAATAGAGCCTGAATAGCCAAGACAATCCTAAGCAAAAAAGAACAAAGCTGGAAGCATCACACTACCTACTTGAAACTATACTACAATGCTACAGTAACCAAAACAGCATGGTACTGGTACCAAAACAAAGATATAGACCAATGGAACAGAACAGAGGCCCCAGAAATAACGCGACCCATCTACAACCATATGATCTTTGACAAACCTGACAAAAACATGCAGTGAGGAAAGGATTCTCTATTTAATAAACAGCATTGAGAAAACTGGCTAGCCATATGCAGAAAACTGAAACTAGAAACTTATATAAAAACTAACCTTATGCAAAACTATACACCTTATACAAAACTAACTCAATATGGATTAAAGACTTAAACATAAGACCTAAAACCATAAAAACCCTAGAAGAAAACCTAGGCAATATCATTCAGGACACAGGCATAGGCAAAGGCTTCATAACTATTAACACTAAAAGCAATTGCAACAAAAGCCAAAATAGACACATGGGATCTAATTAAACTAAAGAGCTTCTGCACAGCAAAAGAAACTACCATCAGAGTGAACAGGCAACCTACAGAATGGGAGAAAATTTTTGCAATCTCTCCACCTGACAAAGGGCTAATATCAAGAATTTACAAAGAAGTTAAATAAATTTACGAGAAAAAAACAACCACATCAAAAAGTGAGCAAAAGTTATGAACAGACACTTCTCAAAAGAAGACATTTATGCAGCCAACAAAAATGAAAAAAAGCTCACCATCACTGGTCATTAGATAAATGCAAATCAAAACCACAATGAGATACCATCTCACACCAGTTAGAATGGCAATCATTAAAAGTCTGGAGACAACAGATGCTGGAGAGGATGTGGAGAAATAGGAATTCTTTTATACTGTTGGTGGGAGCATAAATTAGTTCAGCCATTGTGGAAGACAATGTGGTGATTCCTCAAGGATCTAGAATCAGAAATACCATTTGACCAAGCAATTCCATTACTGGGTACATACTCAAAATATTATAAATTATTCTACTATAAAGACACATGCACACGTATGTTTATTGCAGCACTACTCACATCAGCAAAGACTTGGAAGCAACCCAAATGTTCATCAATGATAGACTGGATAAAAAAAAATGTGGCACATATATACCATGGAATATTATGCAACCATAAAAAAGGATGAGTTCATGTCCTTTGCAGGGACATGGATGAAGCTGGAAACCATCATTCTCAGCAAACTAACACAAGAACAGAAAACCAAACACTGCATGTTCTCACTCCTAAGTAGGAGTTGAAAAATGAGAACACATGAACACAGGGACGGAACATCAAACCCCAGGGCCTGTCGGCAGGGTAGGAAGTTGGGGAGGGACAGTATTAGGAGAAATACCTAATGTAGATGACAGGTTGATAGGTGCAGCAAAACACCATGGCACATGCATACCTATGTAACAAACCTGCACATTCAGCACATGTATTCCAGAACTTAAAGTATAATTTAAAAAATATATGTGAAAGTAAAGAAACTTCTATGGTTAATATTCTCAGAGAGATAAGAGAAACTATTATATCCATAAAGCAAGCACAGGATATAAAAGTTACATTCAGAAAACAAAAAAAGTGCTCTTCCAAATTAAAAATATGATAGCAAAAATGAAAAATTTAACAGGCAAGCTAGAAGAAGGTGTACAGTCATCTCAGTAAGTAGAGTAAAAACAAGAGAGAAAAAAAGGAAAGGGTTAGACAATTAAAGGATTAACCTAGGAGGTTCAATAGCTAAATAGGTCAGAAAGAAAACAGAGAAAGTAAAGAAGAATAAAGTAGTAAAATAAATAAATAAGATAAATAATACTAAGAAAATTTCCTAAAACTAAAGCTAGTAGGTATTCAGATTTTAAAGACGTGCTAAGTACCAAGCACAATAAAACAAAAGAAAGCAACAGCAAAAAAACTCCTCCTCATACCAAAGCATACCAGCATGAACATGGAGACAAAAAAGAAAACCTAAAAGCTTCCAGAAAATGAACAAGTTACCAACAGGGAGTGGGAGTCCACATGAGAGATGTCAGGAGTAGCACTGGAAGCCAGAGGGCATGGAGCAATGATTTCAAAATACAGAGGGATGTCCTCCAACCTGGAATTCCATATCCAACTCAACCACAGTGTAAAGAGAACTAAGATTATTTTCAGATTGGTGGGGCCTAAAATAAGTACCTATCATGTATTCTTCTGAAGATGCCACTGGAAAATGGGCATGAAAGTAAACCAGAAAAGAGAAATACACAGAATTCAGCAAACGAAATAACACAGGAGAGTCCAGGTGTGGTGGCTCATGCCTGTAATCCCAGCACTTTGGGAGGCCGAGGTGGGCAGATCACCTGAGGTCAGGAGTTTGAGACTAGCCTGACTAACATGGAGAAACCCTGTCTGTACTAAAAATACAAAATTAGCCAGGCGTGGTGGTGCATGCCAGAAATCCCAGCTACTTGGGAGGCTGAGGAAGGAGAATTGCTTGAACCCGGGAGGTGGGGGTTGCAGTGAGCCAAAATCATGCCATTGCACTCCAGCCTGGGAAACAAGAGCGAAACTCCATACAAAATAAGATAAAATAAAACAAAACAAAATAAATAAAATAAAATAGGAGAAAGACAAAGGAATTCCCAGGAGGGTGAAAGGTAATGATAGAACATGAATTTATTATTTTTTTTTTTATTTATTTTTTTTTTTAGTATTACTTTTTTTTTTTTTTTTATTGCATTTTAGGTTTTGGGGTACATGTGAAGAACATGCAAGGTTGTTGCACAGGTGCACACCTGGCAGTATGATTTGCTGCCTCCCTCCCCTTCACCTATATCTGGCATTTCTCCCCATGCTATCCCTCCCCAACTCCCCACCCCCCCCACTATCCCCCCTCCCCCACAACAGACCCCCGTGTATAGTGCTCCCCTCCCTGTGTCCATGTGTTCTCCTTGTTCAACACCCGCCTATGAGTGAGAACATGTGGTGTTTGATTTTGTGTTCTTGTGTCAGTTTGCTGAGAATGTTGTTTTCCAGGTTCATCCATGTCCCTACGAAGCATGTGAACTCCTCCTTTTTAATGGCTGCATAATATTCCATGGTGTATATGTGCCACATTTTTCCTGTCCAGTCTATCATCGATGGGCATTTGGGTTGGTTCCAGGTCTTTGCTATTGTAAACTGTGCTGCAATGAACATTCATGTGCATGTGTCCTTATAGTAGAACGATTTATAATCCTTTGGATATATGCCCAGTAATGGGATTGCTGGGTCAAATGGAATTTCTATTTCTAGGTCCTTGAGGAATCGCCACACTGTTTTCCACAGTGGTTGAACTAATTTACACTCCCACCAACAGTGTAAAAGTGTTCCTATTTCTCCACATCCTCTCCAGCATCTGTTGTCTCCAGATTTTTTAATGATCGCCATTCTAACTGGCGTGAGATGGTATCTCAATGTAGTTTTGATTTGCATTTCTCTAATGACCAGTGATGATGAGCATTTTTTCATGTTTGTTGACCTCATGTATGTCTTCTTTTGTAAAGTATCTGTTCATATCCTTCGCCCATTTTTGAATGGGCTTCTTTGTTTTTTTCTTGTAAATCTTTTTTAGTTCATTGTAAATTCTGGATATCAGCCCTTTGTCAGACGGGTAGGCTGCAAAAATTTTTTCCCATTCTGTTGGTTGCCGATTCACTCTATTGACTGTTTCTTTTGCCGTGCAAAAGCTGTGGAGTTTGATTAGGTCCCATTTGTCTATTTTGGCTTTTGTTGCCAATGCTTTTGGTGTTTTGGTCATAAAGTCCTTGCCTACGCCTATGTCCTGAATGGTTTTGCCTAGGTTTCCTTCTAGTGTTTTTATGGTGTTACGTCTTATGTTTAAGTCTTTAATCCATCTGGAGTCAATTTTAGTGTAAGGTGTCAGGAAGGGGTCCAGTTTCTGCTTTCTGCATATGGCTAGCCAGTTTTCCCAACACCACTTATTGAACATGGAATCCTTTCCCCATTGATTGTTTTTTTCAGGTTTGTCAAAGATCAGGTGGTTGTAGATATGTTGTGTCGCCTCCGACGTCTCTGTTCTGTTCCATTGGTCTATATCTCTGTTTTGGTACCAGTACCATGCTGTTTTGATTACTCGATGCTCTACACATTCAGAGAATCTTCTCTAGTAACAGACTATAAAAATGATCTCTGAAAGTATAGTCTTGAATTTATTTTTGTTTATCCTAGAGTGAATAACCTTATGGTTTGCTGCAGAAATGTTAATATAATGGAATAATGATGCAATCCCAGGCCACACTGGGGTATTTACACAATATTTGGTGTATGCATCATGTTACCTTTCTAAAAATCTAAAAAATTCTGGATTCCAAAATGTATCTGGCCTAAAGGATTTGGGATTTGAAATTGTGGACCTGCATATACATCTTTATAAGTACATTTATGTACATTCCTGTAAAACTGGTATCATATAACATATACAATCTCACACTTCTATATTAAAGAATATTTATAAATATGCATTTTCATGGCTGAATGGCATTTGTCCTATGTTTCATAATTTTCTTATTGTTAGACATTGGGCTATATTCAGTTTTTGCCTACTATGAAGTAATGATGAGATGGATAGCCTTATGTGTAGTTCTTGAAGACCAATTTCTAGAAACAGAACTACAGTGTCAAAGATGTATGGATTTGTAAAACATTTAAATATATAGGCAAGTATCATCCAGTTTATTAAGTAGAAGACATAAAATGAATTAGTAAATGCACAAAGAAATACACAATTACAAACCATAGTAGGGAGCAAGAAGGAGAAGAACCTTGAGCTACAAGAATAAACGGGGAAACTGATACTCAATCCCATAGATATGGGCTTCCTAAATGGCAGTGTAGGCTCAAATTAAGCAAACTCCAACTACACACACTGATTTTAGTTTTACTCATGCTCCAACTCTTCTCATAATCATGTAGTAATAAGTATAATTAGGCTTTTAAAGGGCATAGGTTCCAAAGACACCACACCATTTTCAGAGACTGGATTTCTTCTTCCTCTCAGGCACGCTCAGGCTAGGGGATGCTATGTGGGGTAACACCGGTAGGCCTAGGACCCAAAAATGTCAGGGGGTTGGGTGAGGGAGAGAAAAAAAAAGAAAAATTACAAAAGGAGAAGAGAAGGAGGTGCATACGAGCCTCAGCTTCTTGTGTATGAGACAAGGATAACAGCTCGGATTTCCTCTGGGTAGCTTCCACCGAGCAAGAGACCTGGCTCAGAATGACACTCTGTGAAACGGCTTCTGAAACAGCATCGCTATCTTCAATGCCATACGTTTTCTATTCTTTATTGTAATACTTTATTAAAAATTACCATTTGTATTTTACACAATAAATATGATGCTATAGAACAAAAAACAATCACTTCTTCTAAGCCCAAAAGATCTAGTAAATATAAGTACTTCTGGTCAAAGGAAAAAAAAAAAATCACTTTTTGTCAATATGTCTAATACTAACCCTATGTTCACCCTTACGTATCTTAAATATCATGCTTTTTCTTGGGAAATTAATATTTATTTGACATGATTAGGAAACTCTTAGTGCCTGCAGTGTGACAGCACTGTCCTGGGGGATGGGATGTACCAATGGCTACATCAGGTCTGCCCCCAACCTCATTTCATGGCTTTAAGAATATCATAGGGTGAGGCAACCAAATAAACCAACGAATAAGGAGACTGGTGATATGGCCAGGATTAAAGGGAATAAACCGGGTGGTGACTGAGTAATGGGGCTAAGAGGTGAATATGGCCCTGGCTGAGACAGCACATGCTCAGAAAAAGTCTCTCTAAGGAGGTCACAGAAAGTTCAAACAAGCAAGAGCAAGCAATGCCAGGAGCTGAAGGAAGAATACTGCACACAGCAAGAGCAGTGGGGCAAAGGCTGAGGAAGAAAAGGACTTGGCAGATTCTCCACAGTGCCGTAAGTGCGGGAAAAGCAGTTAGAAAGTGGTTCGTGGTAAGAATGTGGATGTGATTCTCAATGCAAGGGGAAATCACAGAGGACTTTAAGAAGACTGATGTGATCACCTCTAAATTTTAAAAAATGATGCAATAGTGAAATCAGGGTCACCAGTGAGACGACTTTAGTAATCTAAGCAAGAATGAATGATGGCTTGGCATAGTTGGTGGCAGCACAGATGGAGAAAGCTGTATTTTGAAGGTTTGACTAATAGGTCTTGCAGATGTTATCAGAAGAAAGAAGGACTGAGGACTGTAAGAGGCTTTTTAGGTTCTGGGTTTGGGTAGTAGGTTGAATGGTGGGGTCACTTACTGAAATGGGGAAGATCAGTGCTACGGGTATAGCCATGGGTATTAAATGCAGGT
This sequence comes from Aotus nancymaae, assembly GCF_030222135.1. NCBI lineage: Eukaryota > Metazoa > Chordata > Mammalia > Primates > Aotidae > Aotus > Aotus nancymaae. The sequence continues at coordinate 2,610,625 of NW_026988512.1, read as the reverse complement.
AAGCTTGTAGGAAAGAAAGAACTAGGGTGTGGTGTTGTGTCCATCTGGCATCTGTGACCATAAAATTTAAACTGAAACTAGTTATTTCCACTGCCTGATTTCTTCCCCAGCAATGTCTGACTGTTCTGATGCAGACTCAGAGGACAAACTGAGTTCATATAGGGATGGGGAGTTTGCCAAGGAATAAAATCAAAGTAGGCAAAGGTGCATGGACTCTAAAAACTATCTTCACAAGTAAGGGAAGAAAAGACAGAACAGATGACATGAAGTAAAATTTGACATTAATTAGTGATCATCTAGAAACTACCCATAATGTAGTAAAAAGGATCATCCATCTATTAACTGACTGACAGAGAAGTTGGTTGAATGATCATCCTATTATACAAACTACAAAATAAAGGACAAACTGATTATTAATTTTGAAGGCAATTTTTCCTTATCTTGAAACTAGCCTAAAATTAAACTATGCTATAGTAATACTTCTAACCAGAATGAAAAAAAAGTCTTTACCTCATGATTATAATCCAAGATTCCTTTTAATATTTTCTTTAAATTGCTTATCTGTTTAAAGAGAGAGAAAACAACTGGGTAAAAAGCAAAGACAGATCAAAACATAATTAAACATAAAAAATTTCTGACCCAACCAATCACTATAGTCATAAAGTAAATATAAAAAAATTAAATTCAAAGGGCATATTTATTATCATCATCAAAAGTACTATTAATGGCTTTATATAATCCAAGAGATTTATATAACAAATTATGTCTCCAATTATGTAGCATTTTCAATGCTATGACCACATTAACAACAACTGGAGGGTAACTGGGTGAGACTTAACAATAAGATTAAATTATTTAGATTTTCTGTGGGTAAAGTAAAAACATAGCATCCTTAATGAAGACTTGAGTTCAGAGCTAGTCTCCTAGAAAAGTCAAACTGCATCTACATAGAGATTAAGTTCTTTTTATTTTATTTACTGTTTTTTTAGAGATGGAGTTTCACCATGTTGGTCAGGCTGGTCTCGAACTCCTGACCTCAAGTGATCCACCTGCCTCGGCCTCCCAAAGTGCCGTGAGCCACCGTGCCCGGTCGAGATTAAGTTCTAAAGACAGAGTATTAAGCAAAAATTATAGTAAAATCTCTTTAACCCATGAAGTAAAATGTCTTTAAATTCGTCCCCTAACAGGAAAAAAACAAACTACTGTTTGTTTAGTTAAGCATCAAAGTAAATTTTTTTTTTTTTTTTTTTGAGACAGAGTTTCGCTCTTGTTACCCAGGCTGGAGTGTAATGGCACGATCTCGGCTCACCGTAACCTCCGCCTCCTGGGCTCAAGCAATTCTCCTGCCTCAGCCTCCCGAGTAGCTGGGACTACAGGCGTGCGCCACCATGCCCAGCTACTTTTTTTTTTGCATTTTTAGTAGAGACGGGGTTTCACCTTGTTGACCAGGATGGTCTCGATCTCTTGACCTTGTGATCCACCCACCTTGGCCTCCCAAAGTGCTGGGATTATAGGCGTGAGCCACCGCGCCCGGCCCAAAGTAAATATTTATGAGCCATATGTTAGGTGAAGGATGGTCAGAATCACCTGCCCTATTTACTGTAAACTATAATTTTTTCTTTTTCTTTGACCCAACTCATACAGTTTTGTGTTAGGTTAAATGTGTATATGATATAGTTCTATTGATTATTTTATCGATCTTGCTGCCCTTGGCTGGTGTCCGTAGTTGAGATGTCCTAGCACAGAAGCCAGTAGGGACTGAGGCTTTCAAATAAGAGCCTGGATCACAGAAATGTGATCCAGTAGTTAATTAAAGGCATATTTATTTGTAAGGAAGAAAATAAACTAAAAAACTTGCTCATTTATTTTTAAATGCCTCATAAAATATGCTTATACTTCTAGAAAAATTTGTAGATATGGAAAATGCATAATATACTTTATTTCCTTTATACTAGGATGTGTTTCATTTTCCCATATTTTTACTATTTCAAATTAGAATGCCTTGAAAATCAACTACCATTCATTTAAAATGGTAGTTTTTAAAATCACATCACAAAAAGCTGTATCTTATCTTTATTTATTTATTTATTTTTGAGATGGAGTCTGGCTCTGTTGCCCAGGCAGGCTGGGGTGCAATGGTGCAATCTCGGCTCACTGCAACCTCTGCCTCCCAGGTTCAAGCAATTCTTGTGCCTCAGCCTCCTCAGTAGCTGGGATTACAGGTGCCTGCCACCACACCTGGCTAATTTTGTATTTGTAGTAGAGATGCAGTTTCACCATGTTGGCCAGGCTGGTCTCAAACTCCTGACTTCAGGTGATTTGCCCACCTCGGCCTCCCAAAGTGCTGGGATTACAGGCATGAGCCACCGTGCCCAGTCGTATATCTCATCTTTAAACAATGGCATCATAAAACTAAAGTATGGAGAATAAGAAACTCAGTCCTGAATATTAAGACTATGATAAACTTTTCCACCCTTCTCCATATACTACCACTGCCCTTACCCATGACACGAGACAGTGTATGTGGGTGTGTATATCTGTGTGCCTGCTGGGAGGAGATATAAAACTCCCTCTGTTCAAGCCAGTAAGCAGACACTAAATGATTAGTAGCATTATTTTAAACATCATAAATTGTTTTAAACATGCTGTAACATTAAAAAAAATCTTTTTTTTGACACTGAGTCTCGCTCTATCACCCAGGCTGCAGTGCAGTGGCATGATCTTGGCTCACTGCAACCTCCACCTACCGGTTTCAAGCAATTATTGTGCCTCAGCCTCCTGAGTAGCTGGGATTACAAGTGCCCGCCACCACACCTGGCTACTTTTTGTATTTTTAACAGAGATGAGGATTCACCATGTTGGCCAGGCTGGTCTCCAACTCCTGAACTCAAATGATCCACCCCCTGCCTTGGCCTCCCAAAGTGCTGAGATTACAGGAGTAAGCCACTGTGCCCAGCCTGCCAGGCAAGAGGCTGAGGCAGGAAGATGGCTTGAGCCCAGGAGTTTGAAACCAGCCTGGGCAATATAGCAAGACCTTGTCCCTAGAAAAATTTTAAAAATTAGCCTAGTGTGTTGGCATGTGCCTATAGTCCTGGCTACTTGAAAGGTTGAGGTAGGAGGCTTGCTTGAGCCTAGAAAGTGGAGGGTGCAGTGAACTGAGACTGTGCCACTACACCCCATCCTGGGCAACTGAGTGAGACCCGTCTCAAAAAAAGTAAATATAAATAAATAAACTGCCTGTCCTTGAAAGATTGTTTAGAAATTAAAACAGTGCCAGGTGGGTGCAGTGGCTCACCCCTGTAATCCCAGCACTTTGGGAGGCTGAGGTGGGTGGATCACCTGAGGTTAGGAGTTCAAGATCAGCCTAGCCAACATGGTGAAACTCCATCTCTACTTAAAAAATACAAAAATTAGCCAAGTGTGATGGCATACACATGTAGGTCCAGCTACTCAGGAGACTGAGGCAGGAGATCTTTTGAACTCAGGAGGCAGAGATTGCAGTGAGCCGAGAATGAGCCACGCACTCCAGCCTGGGTGACAAGGTGAGACTGTCTCAAAACAAACAAACAAACAAACAAAAACAGTGCCATTAAACAGTTTTCATTCACTAGCTTAGTAAAAAGAAGGAATTAGATTTTGGCAAACCCAACACTTAAGCAATAAATAAATACTTTTCTTATCAAATATGTTTCTTGGGGAAAATATAAAGATAACTCAAACTGAGCATGTCTTAAGTCCAGGGGCCTCGCATGCTTAAATCACTTGTATGAGTCTTCACCAGTCTGTATAGAAAAGAAATGGTCACGGATTTCTCCACACTACCAAACATGACGACTACTGGGTCATAACAATCAATTTAATGTTAACAAAATCACAGAGATGGAGAACAAATTAGGGGTTGCAAGGGATTAGGTGTGAATGTGGCTATGGGAGCAGCACAGGAAACTGTGTGGTGACAGAATAGTTCTGGGTCTTCACTGTGGTGGTAGCTACACAAAGCTACACATGAGAAAGAGCTACACAGAAGTGCACACACCAACACAGAGTGCATGTGACCTTGGTGAAATCTGAATGAAATATGGACTATACCAATGCCAGTTCCCTAGTTTTGATATTGTATTATAGTTATGCAAGATGTTACCCCTGGAGAAATTGGGCAAAAGATACACATAACCTCTTAGTACATTTTTTTTTGCAACTTCTTGTGACTCTATAATTATTTCAAAACATAGGCCAGGCATGGTGGCTGGCGCTTGTAATTCCAGCACTTTGGGAGGCCAAGGTGGGAGAATCACTTGAGGTCAGGAATTCAAGACTAGCCTGGTCAACATGGTGAAACCCGTCTCTACAAAAATACAAAAATTAGCCAGGCATAGTGGCACACGCCTATAATCCCAGCTGCTTGGGAGGCTGAGGCAGGAGATTCACTTGAACCAGGGAGGCAGAGGTTGCAGTGAGCCAAGATTGTGCCACTGCACTCCAGCCTAGGCGACAGAGAAGACTCCATCTCAACAAAATATAAAGTTAAAAAAATAATTTAGTAAATTACAACACATATTTTTAAAAATAAAATTAAAACATCACTGCCTAATGTAAGGGTAAAACTCTATTCAGCTATATATACACATACATTTAGGTGGACAATTGGTTGCAATGTAAGCTTTATTTCTTACTATGAGTTTTGTTTAAAGATGCTTGTAAAATACTTTCATGCTACTAGGGAGGAAATGAATATTATCTCTATTAAAAATAACACTAGCAAATACCACATGCACTATTCTAAGTACTTGACATAATATTAACTCATTTCTGTGAGGTAGAAGCTATATCGATCCTCATTTTACAAATGGGGAAACCAAGGCACAGGAAGGTCATAACACTTCCCCATGGACAGTAAATGGCAGAGCTATGATGTGGACACAGGCACGCTAGCTCCAGAGTCCATGCTGTACTGACTCATATTGTGTCATGCCTAGCTGCATAACTCCAGGTGACTTCAATCTTCAATTCTACATTATTTCAATTACAGGCTACCTAAGTTTCTAAAGCTCACTGGACACATCAGACAAAAAAACAAAACAAAACAAAACAGATATTATATACATACAAATATTTGAAGATTTAACAGATGGAAAAATGAAATACCTTTAGCCTCCAATTATCTCCTACTTCAGTTTTGATTCTGTTTAGCCAATTTTCATCAAAATATGCAGGATCTCTGCAAAATAAGGAAAAGCTTACATATTATGATAATGTAGCTACCAAGCTAAACAAAAAAAGTGAATCTTATCCCATACATCACTTACCTGTAACATAAAAATTTTTTTGACACATATCAGCCACTAAATACGTGTTAATAACAGTCAAGTTGGCCCAGATGTGGTGGCTCACCCTGTAATCCCAGCACTTTGGGAGGCTGAGGTGGGCGGATCACTTGATGTCAGGAGTTCAAGACCAATCTGGCCAAAACAGTGAAACTCTGTCTCTACTAGAAATACAAAAATTAGCCGGGCATGGTGGCACATGCCTGTAATCCCAGCTACTCAAGAGGCTGAGGTGGGAGAATTCCTTGAACCTGGGAAACGGAGGTTGCAGTGAGCTGAGATTACACCTCTACACTCCAACCTGGGAGACAGAGTGAGAGAGATCCCATCTCTCAAACAAACCAAAAAAAAAAAAAAAAAAAAAACCACACAATCAATGACAAAGTCACAAATGAAAAGTCTTGCTCTGTCACCCACACAGGCTGGAGTGCAGTGGCATGATCTTGGCTTACTGCAACCCCTACCTCCCAGGTTCAAGCGATTCCCCTGCCTCAGCCACCCAAGTAGCTGGGATTATAGGCGCATGCCACCATGTGCAGCTAATTTTTGTATTCTTAGTAGAGATGGGGTTTCACCATGTTGGCCAGGCTTGTCTCAAACTCCTGACCTCAAGTGATGGCATCCACCGTGGCCTCCCAAAGTGCTGGGATTATAGGTGTGAGCCACTGGGCCCAGCCAATGACACAGTTTTTAAACTGATAAATATATCAAGACAATCCTGGCTCTACTAAATCCCATCTCTACTAAAAATACAAAAAATTAGCCAGGAGTGGTGGCACGCACCTGTAGTCACAGCTACTTGGGAGGCTGAGACAGGAGAATCGCTTGAACCCAGGAGGTGGAGGTTTCAGTGAGCCGAGATCATGCCACTGCACTCCAGCCTGGGAGACAGAGCGAGACTCCATCTCAAAAAAAAAAAAAGTTTTTCAATTAATATTTCAATGAACTCCATCACTTAATACTTCAAAGGTCACCAATAATGTCACTAAATTCCAATTTCTTCAAATAATATATACTAAGAACCTGTTTTCTCAGATGTAGTACTAGGCTTTGGACACATCTGAATACTATTTCCGTTTGCAAAAGACTTAAAATTTAAGATAAAACACTGGTGTGAAGAAACATATTGAAACGAGGATAGCACCTGAATATCCTTTATATCTTCCTAGGAGAATTTTCTATGGGAAAATTTCCCATACTTGTAATAAACAGTAGAAAGAAAGAAAGAAAAAAAACACACAAAATTTTTCAAATCCAGCATGAACCTCATATTACAGATTTTGAAACTGTTGCTCTAAAAAATTATTTCTCTAAGACCATAGACACCAGAACACCTGTGTTTGCTCTGCTTGAGCAACTGCTATTCACAAAAATCTTTCCATAACACCACAACTGTCTCTATTCACCTCAAAAAAACAGAATGACAATGAGACTGATAGGTTAGGAAAAATGTATGTTTCAACTTTTACTGTAACTCACACTGATAAATACACAATCAATAATAAATTTTTATTCAAATTTGCTTAAAATGAAGCAACATGATATTCAGAATTTTTGCCTATTATGAAAAAATAATCTTTTTTTTTAGACGAAGTCTCGCTGTTGCCAGGCGGGAGTGCAGTGCCTCCTGGGTTCAAGCCGTTCTCGTTCCTCAGCCTCCAGAGTAGCTGGGACTACAGGCACATACTGCCACACCCAGCTAATTTTTGTATTTTTAGTAAAGACAGGGTTTCACCATGTTGGCCAGGATGGTCTCTATCTCCCGACCTCGTGATCTGCCCACCTCCACCTCCCAAAGGGTGTGAGCCACTGTGCCCAGCCAAAAAATGTATTACAACTAAGTTACCTCTATAGAAATCTGTTATGGCCAGGTATGGTGGCTCATGCCTGTAATCCCAGTACTTTGAGAGGCCAAGGTGGTCGGATCACAATGTCAGGAATTTAAGACCAGCCTGAACAACATGGTGAAACCCCGTTTCTACTAAAAACACAAAAATTAGCTGGGCATTGTGGTGTGCATCTGTAATCCCAGCTACTCAGGAGGCTAAGGCAGGAGAATTGCTTGAATCCAGGAGGCGGAGGTTGCAGTGAGCTGAGATCACGCCACTGAACTCCAGCCTGAATGACAGAGTGAGACTATGTCTCAAAACAAAAAACAAACAAACAAAAAACCTGTTATGATTATTTTTGAAATCTGTATCATACCATTAGAAAACATATTAACTTCATTATCTTCATTATATATTTACTTTTAAAAACAGCATTATTGAGAAATAACTCACGATACAATTTACCCTTTTACAGTACGTAATGCATTTTAGTATGTTCAGAGTTGTACAAGTGTCACCACATCTAGCCTTAGAGCACTTCCATCTTTCCAAAAAGAAACACTATCTCCATTAGCCATCACTCCTGTTCCCCCTCTCCCCAATCCCTGGAAACCAGTAATCTACTTTCTGTCTCTATGAATCTGTCTATCCTGGACATTTCATGTAACTAAAATCACACATTATGTTGTCTTTTGTGTCTGGCTTCCTTCACTTAGCACGTCTTTTACAGTGTTTCTATATTGCAGCATGTATAGTACTTCAATCCTTTTTGTGGCTAAATGATATTCCCTTTATGGATGTATCACATTTTGTTTATTCATTTCCTAGCTGACGTAATTTGGGCTATTTCCACTTTGGGGCTATAGTGAATAATGATGCTCTGAACACTGCTGTACTAGTTTTTGTGTGGACATTTGTTTCATTTGGGTATATGCCTAAGGGTGAAGTTGCTGGGTCCCATGTTTAAAATGAGAGGCAAGTACAAACTCTTTCAAAGCAGCTGTATTCTGCATTCTCACCAGCAACGTATGTTCTTTACAGCCTTGACAACACTTGTTATTACCTGTCTTTTTAGTTACAGTTCTCCTAGTGGATGTGAAGTGGTGTCTCACTGTGGTTTTGATCTGCATTTCCCTAACGGCTAATCATGCTGAGCATCTTTACATGTGCTTATTGGCCATTTGTATATCCTCTCTGGAAAAAAAGCCTATTCAGATTATTTGCACACTGAAAAGCTATGTTGCTTTTTGTTTGTTTTAATATTCAGGATACAAGGCTCTTAACGGACATATGATGTATGAATATTTTCTCCCATTTTGAAGGCTGTTTTTCCACTTTCTTTCTTTCTTTTTTTTTTTTTTTTTTTGAGACAAGAGTCTCACTCTGTTGCCCAGGCTGGAATGCAATGGTATGATCTCAGCTCAGTGTAACCAATTCTCTTGCCTCAGCCTCCCGAGTAGCTGGGATTACAGGCATGCACCACCACGCCCAACTAATTTTTGCATTTTTAGTAGAGATGGGGTTTCACCATGTTGGCAGGCTGGTCTTGAACTCCTGACCTCAACTGATCCGCTTGCCTCGGCCTCCCAAAGTGCTGGGATTAAAGGCATAAGCCACCGTGTCCGGCCATGGTTTTCCGCTCTCTTGATAGCATATTTTGCACACAAAGTTTTTGATTTGTTTTTAAGAGACAGGTTCCCACTCTGCTACCTAGGCTGGAGTGAAGAGGCATGATTACAGTTCATTATAACCTTGTATTCCTGGGCTCAAGTCATCTTCCCACCTCAGCCTCCAGAGTAGCTAGTACTAAGGCACACCACCACGCCTGGATAAAAATTTTTTTTTTTTTCGTAGAGATGGAGTCTCACTATGTTGCTCAGGCTGGTTTCAAACTCCTGGCCTCAAGTGACTCTCCTGCCTTGGCCTCCCAAGGTGCTGAGATTACAGGCACTGTACCAGGCCAAAGGTTTTAAATTTTGAAGAGGTTCAATCTGTCTATCTTGAACTTTTTGTGTCATATTTAAGAAGCCCCTGCCTAATCAAAAGTCATGAATATTTATTGGTATGTTTTCTTTTAAAAGTTTTATAGAACTTAGCTCTTACATTTTGGTCTATAATCCACTTGTGCTTGGTGTAAGAAAGGGAGCTAACTTCATTGTTTGGCACGTGGATAATCATACACAACTATTTTTGTTTTAAGCTACTTTAGTTGAGTTTTTTTTTGTTACTTAATCAATTTGAGCAAACTTATACAAAAAAGGCAACTTACTGTATGATCACTGATGTTATGGTACTCAAGATAGCTGGGCCTCACCAAATATGGGACAATACTCTCTGACTTTCATCTTTGTTTCTTTCTATCCATCTACACCATTTTCTCTCCATAGACCAGCATTCTCCTATTCCACCATACACAATACTAAAAATGGCTGCAGGTACGTTCAAAGCCTGTATCACTTCAGTCCAAGCAATTTGTTTAAAGACCAGACGTCATTCAGTCCCAATTCTAAATCCCCAGGAAAACCCCTAATTATATGTGGCCAAAGGATGGGAGCTGCAAGGAGGACACACAGAACTTTAGGGACCACAATGGTCAGGAAAGAATTGAGTTCTCAGGTTCTTTGACTTCTCAGAGAAAAAAAGACATCCCCCACAAGTGTTCTCTTTGCTTAAAACTTAGAAAAATAGATAAAAACAACTGAAGTGATTCCTACTAAAATATTGAGTTACAAAAATTAATTCAGAAGTCAAAAAATATTCAATGTTATTTTTGATACTTAACCTAAAAAGCTATCACTTAAAAAGCACAACCATTTTAGCAATCAAGCATTGCTTTCCAACTAAAAAAAACTCACACACAAGTCTGGTGCCCTGCAGCTGATGACTACCCAAAGCCAAAGAAAGGCACAAAACCACCAGAACCTACCACCCAAATGGCAAGTCAGGTTCACTCAGATGAAAGATTTAGTGTTTCTTTTACCAGAAAGTACCTTACAAAAAAAAAAATCTTTAAAACCTTCAAGAAACTATATATTCCAAGATCTCCAAGGTTATAAAATACTTCATGTGCAATTTAGAGTAATACACTTTATGAATAAAAGAACTCAGGCTAGGCGCAGTAGCTCACACTTGTAATCCCAGCACTTTGGGAGGCAAAGGGGGGCTGACAGCCTGATGTCAGGAGTTCAAGACCAGCCTGGCCAATATGGCAAAACCCCATCTCTACTAAAACTACAAAAATTAGCTGGGCGTGGTGGTGGCACATGTTTGTAGTCCCAGCTACTCGGGAGGCTGAGGCAGAAGAATAGCTCGAACACAGGAGGCAGTGGTTGCAGTGAGCCAAGACTGTGCAATTGCACTCCAACCTGGGCGACAAAGCAAGACTCCATCTCAGAAAGAAAGAAGGAGAGAAGGAGAGAAGGAGAGAAGGAGAGAAGGGGAGGGGAGAGAAGGGGAGGAGAGGAGAGGAGAGGAAAGGAAAGGAAAGGAAGAAAAAGAAAAGAAAAAGAAAGAACTCAGGGAAGTTCAAATACAATGTTTCAAATCAGGCATCATGATACAGCCTGCTTATTCCTTAAAAGATTACCAAATCGAAACCTAAGGATCATGTCTGAGCTAAGAAGGGAAGGCAACAAAATCAGCTGCTACTATCATGTACACCATGTATGACCCCAGTAACACGTGTATTGTTATCAGCAACATACCAGGCATTGAACCAGGCACTGCACATTCACAAAACTGCAAGGAAAGCAGGTATTATCCTTATGTTATAGTTAAGGAACATCAGACTTGGAAATTTAATAATTTTCCCAAGCTTAACCAGACATAGTTTTGTACGTTTTCTCTTAGCAGAAGTTAGGACATAGCAAGAAGCTAATAATAGCTTCTTACTCATGAAGAACCTCCCCAGTATCAGAGTTGATAGTACAATCATTTTTGTTAAAAAGGATCAGGAGAGTTCAACACATAACCAGTTCTAGCAAAACACTAAGGTCCTGTGGCTAATTATCTCCTTCATGCTCAGTAAACTAGGTCACAAATAGAAAAAGACCAGCGTCATCCATGACCTTCTTGTTCATGAAAGGCAGGCATTTCCTCTCATTCACTGCTATCCTTCCCAGTCCCTCATGGCTGGCACATAGCAGCCTCTCAGTAAATTTGCTTAAAGGGACAGCACTTATTTAGTAAGTTTCTAACCTACTACTTAGGCAAAATACAGCAAGAATAGTAGTCTTTAGCCTTCTCATATTCAGTATTACTTTCCCTAGCAAACTCTAAAGCCATATGCCAGCATCTAGCCGTAGCTTCCATTGCTGTATTTCATAATTTCAGTAATGTTTTCTAAAGACCCCTTAACTAATGGTCTCAGGTTAGAATAAAACAATATAAAGGTAACTTTCTCAAAATTCTTAAGAGATGACAGTCCTGTATAGATACGTAAATAACAACTGGTAATCTTACTGGGAAGCTCTTCATGAGCAAGAAGCTATTATTAGCTTCTCGCTACGTCCTAACTCCTGCTAAGAGAAAACATACAAAATCATTTCCTTAAATTTTGCCAGTAACACATTTACTTGTTTATAACTTTTGTACCAGTCATAGCTTAAGCTAAAGGAAAAGCCCATTAATTTTAATTCTTAGAATAATTCCAGAAGTATATTGTCTTCTTACGTCAAATGCCTTCACAGAAATAAAAATAAAGTTTACGTCTACTGTTAGAATTATTTAAGCAATGTAATTTTCTTTTTTCTTCTTTCTTTTTTTTTTTTGAGAGAGAGAGAGAAAGAGGGTCTCACTCTGTTGCCCAGGCTAGAGTGTAGTGGTGTGATCTCTGCTCACTGCAACGGCCTCCTGGGTTCAAATGATCCTCCCACCTCAGCCTCCCTAGTAGCTGGGACTACAGGCATCCACCACCACACCCAGCTAATTTTTGTATTTTTTAGTAGAGACAGGGTTTCACCATGTTTGCCAGGCTGGTCTCAAACTCCTGACCCCAAGTGATCTGCCTGCCTTGGCCCAATGTAATTTTCTTAATGAAAGCAAATTAAAACAGGGTCCAAAACAAATGTATTTGATTTCATTTTTTAACATGGCATCTTTACTAGCAAATTTTAGTGTTTTTTACAGATATAGTGATTCTTAGGTATGACTATTTCCTAATAATCTTTTAATAACCTAAAATAATCTTGGTCCCCTACCATTAAATGTGTTCGAGAATTGACTACAATAATAAAATTTCACATCCATAATGACAACAAAAATATAGCAATTTATACTAAGCCCCTAAGTCAAAATAAACAATACAAGTACATAATGGACAGATTCCAACAGGCAACTTTGTATCTTATAAAAAGTATCAATTAAAAAATATCCATTTATGAGACATTCCGGTAGGGTCCACAGCTTGACCTTCATCCTATTTTCTTTTTCCCCTTCTCAAATTTTGAAAACAAAAATCAATGGCACTTGGAGACACGAATTGGTACTTCTGACCTTACTCTTTCAATCAGCATGTGGTCGTGTTTTAATAAAAAATATATTTGGTCTCTGTCCCTAATTTCCTGGCACTGATCTCCTAAACTCTTGGAATTTCCTGAGTGGAGTGTCTTTTGTAATTCATAACAAACTCCTTTAAACCATACCAAAGTTTATGCTAATGAGGGGATTCACTGTGGGCCCCTTTATTGCTTCAGGACAGGGCTGGTCACAGAGGAACCAAAGGACTGATTAGAGGTTGGAACATTCAGCCCCAAAGGGAAAGGGAGAGGGACTGGAGACTGAGCTCAAACACATGGCCAATGACTTCAATCATGCCTATGTAATGAGATCCCAAATAAAAACCATAAACAGTCTGGGAGTTTGGCGAGCTCCCAGACTGATGAACATCTCAACAGGCTGGGTAGTAGGCGTGCCCAGGGAGGGCAGGGAAGCTCTGCACTGCCCCCAGTTTCATTTCTTGCCGTATGCTTCTTTTCCATTGGCTGTCACCAAGCTGTATCCTTTATAATAAAACAGATTGTAATTACAGTGCTTTCTGTAGTGCTGTGAGTCATTCTAACAAATTATTCAACTTAATTAAGGGAGTAGGGGGTCATGGGAACCCCTGAATCTGTGGTTGGCTGGGTAGAAGTACAGGTGCACTGAGGATTATTTCCAGCTAGCTGTCTTGTGGCACTGGAACCTAAACTTTAATTTGTGGGGTCTGTACTGTCAACCCAAAATGAAGAGGATGAAGCACAAAACATGATTTAGAGTTTACCTGACCAAAGCAAAGGCAGCTGCCTAAAAGACTTAGACCCAAGTAACCTTGGATATGAGCTCTATTTGGCCTTTGTTACAAGCAGGTTTACATTTAAAAGTTATAAAAAGGGGGGCAGGGGCCGGGCACGGTGGCTCACACCTTTAATTCCAGCATTTTGGGAGGCTGAGGCAGGCAGATCACGAGGTCAGGAGATCAAGACCATCCTGGCTAGCACGGTGAAGCCCCATCTCTACAAAAAATACAAAAAATTAGCCGGGCATGGTGGCAAGTGCCTGTAGTCCCAGCTATTCAGAAAGCTGAGGCAGGAGAACTGCTTGAACCCGAGAGGCAGAAGTTACAGTGAGCTGAGATAGTGCCACTGCACTCCAGCCTGGAAGACAAAGTGAGACTCCATCTGAAAAATAAAAAATAAAAAAATAAAAAACAAAGGAGGGTGGGGAGACAGTAGGTTAATACAAAGTTGTTAGAAATTCTCACCGATTTACAGAAGTAGCATTGAGTAGTGCTACTGGCTAGACACCGTTAAGCTACAGATGTGGGTTATAGTGTCCAGTGCAGCTTTAACGTTAATGTAATACTTGTGGCAACAGCAAGCAATTTCAAGAGATGAACACACAGTGCAAAGGGGGAACAGGATGTGACTGCTGACGCATCTTAGCGTCTCTCTGGGGCCAGGCGCAGTGGCTCACACCTATAATCCCAGCACTTTGGGAGGCTAAAGTGGGTGGATCACAAGGTCAGGAGATCGAGAACATCCTGGCTAACACAGTGAAACGCCATCTCTACCAAAAATATTAAAAAAAAAAAAAAAATAGCTGGGCGTGGTGGCACACGCTTGTAGTCCCAGCTACTCGGGAGGCTGAGGAAGCAAAATCACTTGAATCCAGGAAGCGGAGGTTGCAGTGAGCCAAGATCGCACCACTGCACTCCAGCCTGGGCGACAGAGAGAGACTCCATCTCAGGAAAAAAAAAAAAAGTCTCTCTGGGTCTTATAATTTAAAAGGACTCATTCCTCAGATAAAAGTTCTTTTCTCATTACTAATTCTGGGGTAGTTCCTGTCAGAATTGAAGGACTATGCCCTTCACTTGTGGAGTCTGAGCTAACTCAGTTGCTTAACAATCAGAATCCAATGGAACTACAGGGCACTCAATTGGTGTCAGTGAAAATGTTGGTGGAAAACAAGAGTGGTAAACCCTTCTTGAAGACAAAGGCCAAAAAAAAATTTTTCTTTTAATTTTACAGTTGAATTGTATAATTCCATATTCACTTATTCAACAAATATTTTCTGTACACCTACAATAGGGCAGGATAAGAAGAGGTGGCAATATTAAAGAGGTTGGGCAGGGCAGACTCCACTGAAAAACTGACCAAGGTTGGAGGGCTGGAAGGTGGTGAGGAGAGCGGGATGCGAACATCTGATGAAGAAGCAGAGGATCTGCCATGCAAAAGCCTTTAGGCAGGAGATGCCTGGTGGGCCCAAAATGAGCCAGGGAGTCGCTGTGGGAAAGAAGGCTGGGTGAATGAGGCGGAAGTGGTGACACGTGGCCCACATCACTTAGGATCTCATGTACAACTGTAAGTACTTTGGTTGTTAGCCTGAGTGAAATGGGACACTAGTGCAAGGTTCTCAGGAGCAAATATGATTTACTGAAGAACCACTTCAGTATCCTGGAAGTCAAATTTAAAAGTGAGATAAACATGATCAAATAATGCTGACAGGTTAAGAGAAGAACTGGTAATGGACTATTAAAATTAGCACATACATCATGGTAGTTCTGACAAGTGCAGGTTTTTTGGGTTTTGTTTTGTTTTGAGACAGAGTACAGCTCTGTCGCCCGGGCTAGAATACAGTGGCACAATCAGACTCCTAGACTCATGCCTCAGCCTCCCATGAGTGGGAGGTTAGGATGACAAACATGTGCCACGATGCCCTGCTAATTATATTTTTGTAGAGACTGAGGAAAGCAAAAATCACCTGGTGACCACTGGACAGGCCCTGGAGACAAAAACTCCTTATCTGAGGAATTTAGAAGGGAGCAAAGACTACCTGTTCTACAGCTCAACAATGAACTTAAATTCTTTTTTTTAGTGACTGGCAAAGGAATCATTACTGATTACAGAAATTCAAATTAAAACCACTAGACAATCACTAGAATGGCTAACATGAAAAGACCGACCTTAGCAAGTGTTGGTGAGACTGTGGGGCAGCATGAATGCTTATACACTATTGATGTAAATGTAAACGTTACACTGGCTTTGGAAACGGTTTGGCAGTTTCTTGAATATTAAACATAGACCTACCATATGATCCAGCCACTCCTCTCCTAGGCAGAACAGAATACACCCAAGGAAAACTGAAGCATATGTTCATACAAAGAATTGTACACTAATGTTCCCAACACCTTTATCTGTAATAGCCACTGAAAATAACCCACATGTTCATCAGCAGATGAATGGATATATAAACCATGGTATATCCATATGACGGGAAATGTTTGACTATGTTTTTGTTTGTTTTTATGTATGAATGAACTATTAATACAGGTAACTACACAAATGAATCGCAAAATTATACATGAAAGAAGTCACACTTCTTCCCTCAAAGCATACTGTGTGAATCCATTTATATAAAATTTAGAAAATGCAGATTAACCTATAATGATAGAAAGCAGACCAGTGCTTGCATATAAAATTTAGAAAATGCAAGGCTGAGCATGGTGGCTCACGCCTGTAATCCCAGCACTTTGGGAGGCCCAGGCAGGTGGATCACGAGGTCAGGAGATCGATACCATCCTGGCCAATATGGTGAAACCTCGTTTCTACTAAAACTACAATTAGCCAGGTGTGGTGGCAGGCACCTATAATCCTAGCTACTGAGGAGGCTGAAGCAGGAGAATTGTTTGAACCTGGGAGGCGGAGGTTGCAATGAGCAGAGATCATGCCACCGCACTCCAGCCTGGCAACAGAGCAAGACTCTGTCTCAAAAAAAACAAAACAAAACAAAACAAAAAAACTTTGGCTGGGCGCGGTGGCTCAAGCCTGTAATCCCAGCACTTTGGGAGGCCAAGGCGGGTGGATCACCAGGTCAAGAGATCGAGACCATCCTGGTCAACATGGTGAAACCCCGTCTCCACTAAAAATACAAAAATTAGCTGGGTGTGGTGGCGTGCGCCTGTAGTCCCAGCTACTCGGGAGGCTGAGGCAGGAGAAATGCCTGAACCCGAGAGGCGGAGGTTGCGGTGAGCCGAGATCGCGCCATTGCACTCCAGCCTGGGTAACAAGAGCAAAACTCCGTCTCAAAAAAAAAAAAAGAAATGTCATCCCCACTTGGGAAGAAAGAAAAAAAAAAAGAAAGAAATGAGCCATCAAGTCACAAAAAGACACAGAGGAACCTAAAATGCATACTGTCAGTTAAAGAAGTCAATCTGAAAAGGTTACATAGTGTATGGTTCCAACTATATGATATTCCAGAAAAGGCAAAACTATGCAGACAGTAAGTAAAAAGATTAGGGTTTCCCAGGTTTGGAACGAGGGATGAATAGGCAGAGCATAGAGGATATTTATGACAGAGAAACTATTCTGTGTTATACTACCATGGTAGACATATGACATGCATTTGTCAAAACCTGTAAGATATATAACACCAATAGTAAACCCTAATGTAAATGATGGCCTTTGAGCAGTATTGATGTGCCAGTGTTGGTTTATCTATCGTAAGAAATTCACTACTGTGGTGGGGGAAGGCAGTGTATGGTGGGCAAAGGGGATGTGGGAACTCACTGTATTTTTTTGCTCACATTTTAAAAGCTTTTTAAAAATTGTAAAATATACACAACATAAAATTTACCATCTTAACCATTTTTAACTGCACAGTTCAGTGGTATCAAATACATTCACACTGTTGTGCAACTATCACCACCACCCATCTCCAGAACCTTTTCACCAACCCATACTGAAACTCTTTTCCACTCAATTTCACTCTGAAGGTAAAACAGCTCTTAAAAAGTCTATCAATTTTTAAAAAACTAAGTAGAGGACATGAATCTGTATAAACAAAAACAATGAGAGAGATGTCAACAGCAATAAAATTCTGAAAGCTGTAAAGCAGATAAAACAAACAAAATAATTTAAAAGACCAAACATATAAAAAATTATACTAACAAAAGGCAAACTTAGATCCATTCGCATTTCATAAAATTTCTCCTAAAACTACAAAATGATGTAGCTTTCCACCTGTCAGCTCAGACAAAATGAAAAGGACTGATGTTTCCAGTAAAATCCTCTTTTTGGTACCCACGCTCACCTGGCTTTCCTACTACCTCTCTGGCCTCTCTGCCAGTTGCTGCTTGACCCAACTATTAAAGGCCAAAGTTCAAGGCTCAGGCTACACATTTTTTCCTTTTTGCCTCATACTCTCCCCTAAAGTGATTTAATCCACAATTATAGCTTCAATTAAGAGATACCCAAAAAGGTATCTCCAGTTTGGACTCCTCTTCTGAACTCTAGACCTGTATAGTACAACTACCAACTTGACGTTTCCTTTTTATTTCTCCATACCACTCAGATTTGATGTCCCCTAAACTACACTCATGACACATCAAGCTTCCCTCCACAGCAGATCTTCTTTCAGTGTTCCAACATCAGTGGTTTATACTCTCTTCAGTGTATTTGCTTCAGTTAAAAACCTAAAAGTCAACTCCCCCCATATCAGCCATCAAAATATGCTGATTTTATTTATCATTTAGAGTCCACCCACTTGTCTTCATCTTCTTTAGCACCTCTTAGTCCAAAGTACCACAATCTCCCTTCTGAATTACTACAAACTTCTTTCTAATTATCCCTCATCACTTTGAGCTCTTCCAATTCATTTTAAATCTGCAGCTAGAATATTTTTCAAAATGTAAATCCAACTTGTCAACTCCTCCACTCCCCACCAAAGCCTTCAACTGCTTCTTACGGCCCTTAGAATAAAGACGTGCCTCTGCACAATCTGGCTCCATCTACCTTTCCATCCTAATCTGTTCCATACCCTCCCTCTGTGCATTAACCACTCACACCTTTCCATAGCAGTGCTCACCATATTCCAACATCCTACAGGGCCTTTGAGTAAGCTCTTCCTACCGTGAAGAAATCTGTGACTTAGATTTAAATTACCTTTCTCAGGTAAAATGTTCATAACTTTCTAAACTAAGTTAAAAATGTACCTTGTGTGAACTTTCATAACACTGTGTGCTTCTCTGTACCATTTGATACAACAGCAGTTTTGTTCTCATAGTTAATTTAATTGTCTTCCCCACTTATGAACCTCCTGAGGGTGGGTATCATGTCTATATGGCTGGCAGCTGTATCAGCAATGCTGGACACAAAGTAGCCATTCAATAAATATCAAACTGACAGAGAAGAAACTAATGTTGGTGAGGTTGTGTATATCATAAAACTATTTAAAATAGACACTCGATAACAATCTGGATAAATCTCACAGACGTTATCCTGAATTTAAGACAAACACAAGAGTACACACTATATGATTCCACTTACAAGACATTCAAGAATGGGCAAAACTAATTAATGGCACAGAAGTGAGAATCATGGCTATCTTTGGCATAGAGGTTATTGAGTAGGGAGGAGCTGGAAATGTTCTGTATTTCAACCTGAGAGGAGGTTACAGGAGATATGCAACACATACACACAAAACTATCACTTTGTAGAACGCTTTTCTGTATGTAATGTATCTCAACAAAAGGAAAAAAGGAAGGCATTCTAGGAAGAAAGAAAGGTTGAAAACTAAGCATTAATAAGAAATATGCCCACAAGACTCTGGTAAACCAAAAGACCACTTTCTAAAACAAAATGTATATTATGATCTTGTTTACTTCAATTCATGAAAAAAAATTCAAAGTTTACAATGACAAACTATACTTATGGGTACAAAATGTTGTTGTTATATACAATGTGGACAGATTAAATCAAACTAATATCCACTGCCTCCAATTTTTATGTTTTATTGTGAGAACATTTGAAATCTGCTCCCTCGGAATTCTGAAATATACATTATTACTACCTACAGTCACCATGCCTTGCAATAATTCTCAAAAGAAACGAACTCCTCCTAACTGAAACTTTGTGCCCTCTGACTGTCACCTCCCCATTCCCCTCAGCCCCCTGCCTCTGGTAAACACCATTCTAATCTCTGCTTCTATGAGTTCAATCGTTTTAGATTCCACATAAGTGAGTCGGTATTTATCTTTCTGTGCCTGGCTTATTTCACTTAGCACAATGTCCTCCAGGTTTGTCTATGTTGTTGAAAATGACAAAATTTCCTTCTTTTGGGGCATGGGCATGAAGGCTTATGCCTTTAATCTCAGCACTTTGACAGGACAAGGCAGGAGGATTGCTTGAGCTCAGGAGTTCAAGACCAGCTTGGGCCACATAGTGAGATCCATCTTTACCAAAAAAAAAAAGGTTGGGTGTGGTGGTGCACCCCTGTGGTCCCAGAAGCTACTAGGGAGGCTATGGTGTGAGGATTGCCTGATCCTGGGAGTCTGAGGCTGCAGTGAGCCCTGGTCAATCCACTATACTCCAGCATGGGTGACAGAGTGAGACCCTATCTCAATCAATCAATTAATAAAGGCCAAATAGTATTTCATTGTGTTCATATACACCACATTTTCTTTATCCATCCATTCCCTGATAGACACTAACGTTGCTTCCAAAAATTCGGTACCCTGAATAATGCTGCAAGAAATGTGGAAGTGCAGGTATCTCTTCAACATACCAGTTCCAAATCCTTTGGCTATATACACACAAGTGGATTGCTGGATCATATGGTAATTCTATTTTTAGTTTTTTGTACAGTTTTCCATAATGGCTGTAACAATTTACACTCCCAACAACAGTGTACAAGGGTTCCCCTACTCTATATCCTCACTAACACTTATTTTTCATCTTTTTGATAACAGCCATTCTGACAGATGTGAGGCGACAACTCATTGTGGTTTTAATTTATATTTCTCTGATGATCAGTGATGAGTATTTTTTCATATGCTTGTTAACCATCTGTATATCTTCTTTTGAAAAATGTCTATTCAGGTCCTTCACACTTTTTTAAATTGAGTTATTTGTTTTCTCTATATTCAGTTGTTTGAGTTCCTTACATAGACTGGATAGTAACCTCTTATTAGATGTATGGCTTGCAAATATTTTCTCCCAATCTGTAGTTTGTCTCTTCACTCTGTTGCTTGTTTCCAGTGTCATGCATAAGTTTTTAGTTTGATGTAATCCCATTAGTCCATTTTTGCTTTTGTTGCCTGTTCTAAGGTCAAATTCAAGAAATCATCCCCCAGACCAATGTCAAAAAGCTTTCCCCCATGTTTCCTTCTAGTAGTTTTACAATTTCAGGAGGTATATTTATTTATTTATTTTATTTTATTTTTATATTTTTTGAGACAGAGTTTCGCTCTTGTTACCCAGGCTGGAGTGCAATGGCGTGATCTCGGCTCACCGCAACCTCCGCCTCCTGGGTTCAGGCAATTCTCCTGCCTCAGCCTCCTCAGTAGCTGGGATTACAGGCGCACGGCACCATGCCCAGCTAATTTTCTGTATTTTTAGAGATGGGGTTTCACCATGTTGACCAGGATGGTCTCAATCTCTTGACCTCATGATCCACCCACCTCGGCCTCCCAAAGTATTGGGATTACAGACGTGAGCCACCACGCCAGGCCTCAGGAGGTAGATTTAAATGTTTAATCCATTCTGAGTTGATTTTTGCATGTCGGGGGAGATAAGGGTCTGACTTTATTCTTCTGCAAGTGGATACCCAGTTTTCGCAACACCCTTTACTGAAGAGACTGTCCTTTTCTCATTGTGTGTCTGTGGCACCTTTGTGGAAAATCAACTGATTATAGACGTATGGGTTCATTTCTGGAATTTCTATTGTTCCACTGGTCAATGTGTCTACTTTTATGCCAGTAGTACGTTGTTTTAATTACCATAGCTTTGCAATATAGTTTAAAATCAGGTAGTGAGATTTCTCCAGCTTTGTTCTTTTTGCTCATGACTGCTTTGGCTATTTGGGGTCTTTTGCCGTTTTATATGAATTTTAGCTTTGTTTCTTATTTCTGTTAAAAAGGTTACTGAAATTTTTATAGGGAATGCAGTGAATCTGCAGATCATTTTGGCTAGTACGGACATTTTAACAATAATTTATCTAATCTATGAACACAGAATATCTTTCCTTTATTGGATACTTCAACTTCTTTCATCAATGTTTTATAGTTTTCAATCTACGGATCTTTCACCTTGTTGGTTAAATGTATTCTAAGTATTTTATTTAATTTGGTAGCTATTATAAACGGGATTGTTTTCATGATCTCTTTTTCAGATAGTCTGTTGTCGGTACATAAAAACACTACTGATTTTTGTAGGTTGATTTTGTACCCTGCCACTTTACTATATTCCTTTACCAGGTCTAACAGTTTTTTTTATGGAGTCTTTATGGGTTTTTGTACGCAACATCACACACTGTCAGGAAACAGTGACAATTTCACTTCTTCCTTTCCTATTTGGATACCTTTTACTTTTTTATCTTATTTTAATTTTTGCCTCATTGTTCTGGTAAAGCTTATGTTGAACAGAAGTAGCAGAGTCGACATCCTTGTCTTGTTCCTGAAATCTTGTTTTGATAAAACAATATACATACACTTTCTTTCTTCTGGTTTCTCTAAGTGATAAAGATCCTACACAAACTAGCTTAGGCAAAAAATTCATTTATTGACATATACCTGCAAAGTTCACTTAGCTAGGCCCACACACTCAAATAATTTTTATTAAGAACTTCAGTGAGGCCGGGCACAGTGGCTCATGCCTGTAATCCTAGCACTTTAGGAGGACGAGGTGGGCAGATCACGAGGTCAAGACACATAGACCATCCTGGACAATATGCTGAAACCCCGTCCCTACTAAAAATACAAAAATTAGCTAGGCATGGTGGTGCATGCCTGTAGACCCACCTACTCAGGAGGCTGAGGCAGGAGAATCACCTGAACCCAGCAGGCAGAGATTGCAGCAAGCCGAAATCATGCCACTGCACTCCAGCCTCAAAACCCAGCAAGACTCCGTCTCACAAAAAAAAAAAAAAAAAAAAAAAAAAAAAAAGAACTTTAGTGGGAAAGCTAAAATTAGGGCACCACTCAGAGGTGACCATAAAAATGGCAAGATTATTCTTTTCAGAGTGCTCAAACCAGAGCAGGCCACGTTTCCAATGAGCTTTCTTGAGCTTCACTAAAAAACCTGTGTGCCTATGTATCTGGAAAAATGTACCATGCATTTTAAGTTATAGAAGAAAGTAAAAACAAGCTATAGTGTTCAAACATGAGTCCCCAGTTCTAAAGGCAAACAGACAGATGATCTGAAATGTTGGCAACATTTCAGATCATCTGTCTGTTTGCCTTTAGAATTGGGAGTGCAGTGGATTGACCAGGGCTCACTGCAGCCTCAAACTCCCAGGCTCAGGCAATTCTCACACCACAGTCTCCCTAGTAGCTTCTGGGACCACAGGGGTGCACCACCACATCCAGCCTTTTTTTTTTTTTGTAGAGATGGATCTCATTCCGTGGCCCAGGCTGGTCTTGAACTCCTGAACTCAAGCAATCCTCCTGCCATGGCCTGTCAAAGTGCTGAGGTCTATGGCAACTTTATGTAGCGAATTGCAAAGTAAACCAATAATTCATTTCATAATGACACTGATTTTCAACAGAAATGCAGGGCAACCCAGCTAGTGATATGTAAATCTTTTTAAATCATCAGGCTGACAAGCGTTCATGTCTTCAAAATACAAAAGCATCTGCAAATTACAACAAACCCAATTACTTCTTAAATTCATACATAATTTTTAAAAATGCCTAGGTCAAAAGCTGATAGTCATATAATATCAATTTCATAATAATTATGTTTTCAAAGTACTTAGAAGAATCGGATATATTTTATATATCCCAAACAAATACCCCTTCCTACAGTCACTCAACAAACATAAGCACCCACAATGCAAGGAAGAACTGCTGATTTTGACCATTTTGACCTATAAAGAAAAGGAATTTTATACAGTTCAACGTAAAACCAGGCATTTGGCTGTTGCTTGGATACAAGAGTGAAAACAAATTCCCTGGCTCCATGTGCAGTTTACATTCTGTGTATATGTGTTTGGGGGCATTGGGGGCAGATAAATGAACAACCAACTACATGGTATATCAGATGGTGTTACAAACTTGAAAGAAGAACACAAAAGCTTAAGGGGGATAGAGAGTATAAGGGAACTGTCACTGCTATTTTATATGGGTACCCAAGGCCGGTGTCTCTGATGAGATGACATTTGAGCAAAATTTTAAAGATGGAGTAAGCATCTTAGAGTCTCCTATAACAACAAAATCTGGCCACTATCATGAAAATTTCTGCCAAGCTTAAACAGAAAAACACAAGAACAAATAATTCTGCTAAAACCATTAGGGCACTAAACAATTACAGTCCTTATTAAACTTGCAACCCAATCTATACCTAACAGGTACATGCCATCAAAACTATTGCTGCTGCTGCCTACGGGTCTTACTCTACACAAGTTTCATGTAAGCATTTTGTTTTTCAATCCATGTTTGTAATCCAATAAATATCCATGCGTAAGAATACAGATAAATATAAGCAATTTACTCTTACATCTTTTGAAGAACCTGGGCCATCACAACCCCATTCGTTAAATCTTCCACGGTCCGGCATGGTGCATCCACGTTAAATGTCTGGATCTGAAGGGAAAAAAGTGGGGGAAGAGATTCTATGGTTACCTACGTAGACAATTTCTTAGGGTTTTTGTTTTTGTTTTTGTTTTTTTGGTGATTGGAAAAAATCTTAAAAAGAAGTCTGGTTGGAAACTTTTTCCTTTAAGGGAAATGTCCAGCCAAGTATTACTGTGATTTTTCCCCACTCATAAAAGAGAAATCGTGGTGGATACTGGGTGGCTTCCCAGCATCCGTTCTACTCACACAAGACCCATCTAAAAAAATCATGGCACCTTCATCCTCTCTACCACTGACTGACTCAAGGACACACAAAGAAAAAACAATTTGGACTAAAGAGAGACAAGGAGATGCTTCTCAGAAAGAAAAGCCAATCTCCTGTTGATTTAAGTATGTTGCCTCCATTACTGAGAGCAGTCATCTCATGACTACTAAGGCGATCATCTTAAGATTAGGCCAATGCAGTGAAAGGCAGAGAGGAGAGCTAGAAAGAACTACATCCTCCTCCCCAAACTCCCCCCAATAAAAAAAAATAAACAAACAAGAAAAAATGACATCCTTAAGGTAAAAACTGAATTACTATACTAAAAAATCTTGATGCCTCCTGGTATGTGAGATGAAGTCATTTATTCTTTACGCCTGGCGACGTTGTAGTTTCTGTTACTCAGAGACCGAATATCTTTATACAGATGTAGAAGTTACACTTAGAATGGTTAGATAATTCACTTCATTTTGATTTCAAACATTCTGAAACTTTGTACTAAGCAACATGATGTAGCCAAGAAATGTACTTTCCCTAACAGAGTAAATTATCTCTAAAAGTAAGAAAATGTAGCCAATAATGATTACACCCAGTAGTGTAGTCAGGTTTTAGAAGGAAACCAAAACCTAAGAACAGACAGACACAGGCCGCCCTCTCATGGAACTTACAACTAGAAAAAATGAAACAGTATTATAGAGGTGTCAACAGCAAGTATAAAGATGATAAGTGAGAGTGGGATGCAATCTAGGTATGAAGAGCAGCTTGGTACAAACTGGGCAGGGGTAAGAATTGGAGGAAGAAACAGAAACGGGAAAAATAAAACAGTGAAAGAGGGCAAAAGAATGAAGAATTATCATGTAAAATCTTAGAAGCCACATTAAGACCTTATCCTATGAATAAAAGAAGCAAAGCACTTGAAGCAGAAGAGTAAGCCATGAGGTTTGCATTGTATTAATGTAAGATTACACTGGCTGCAGTATGAAGGAAGGAATAGAGGGAAAGAGACAGGGAAACCCATTTAAATAGGTTTATATATTAACATGGATGAAGCTAAACTCAGTATTGACAATGAGAATACTGGGAACAACATTCAGGTGACCTTATGTCTTCACCTACATTTTTATTTATTGGGTTAGAAAAGAAGTATTGCTAGGTCAAAAACTATATGAACATTTTAAGGTTTTTGATAAAACTGTCAAACTGCCCTAAATACATACTGTAGCAATTTATTCTCTTACTAACAGTGGGTGAATGTCCACTTCTATGTACCAAATCATTTATAAAACCTTTAAAAGGCAACTATTAACAGTACAGTCAGTAGCTCCTTCATGTATAATATAGGAGAGTCTAGTGGGTAGAGACAGTTACAGTGGTAGAGGCCCAGGGAATTATAAGATCCTTGTAGCAAGTTTTTACTTAGGTGTCTATTTGAGGCAAGTGATAAGAGGGTCCTTCCAAGCTACCCTGACACAAACCTAATAGCTGGTAGAGGTACAATAAATGATTAGTAAATGAATAAAAGAAACAAATAAACATCATCTGCGGGAAGTGATTTTGAATTTTACTCCATACTATCTCCAGCTGCCTGGTCACTAGTAATGTGGTAATAATTTTAAAAGAAATAAGCACTTGCTTTCATTTTTACAGTTGCTAAGTCAATGGCCCATTTTCAAAAAAGAAAAACCAATCTCCTTCTTGTAGGTTTGTTTAGAAGGAAAAAGAGAGGCAGCAGTGAGGGCCATGTCTCATTCTTCTCTATATCAGTGACCTCAGCACAATGCCCGATACAGAACAAGCCCTCAGTGAACACCACTTTGAATGAAAGGAACTAGTTTGAATTCCTAGTTTTGCCCTGTAAATTTGGACAGGACATTTCATCTCTCTCAATATCAGTTTTTCCATATAAAGAAAGATAGGGGAAAAACAGCTTATGGAGGGATGTGTTGCTTCAGAATGAATAAGAAAATGAATGCCCATGAGGTATTTTGCAAAGTTTAAAGCAATGGTCCCAAACTGGGGTGTGTAGGGAATCATCTGGGAGGTTTCCATTTTGAAAATACATATTTTGGCTGGGCGTGGTGGCTTATATCTGTAATCCCAGGTATAAGCCACCTGGGATTACAGCTATAAGTAATGACTATGGGAGGTCAAAGCTGGAGGATCACTTGAGCCCACGAACTCCAGACCATGCTGAACAACACGGCAAAACTCTGATTCTACAAAAAGTACAAAAATTAGCTGAGCCTGGTGGCTCACAACTGTAGTCCCAGCTATTCAGAAGGCTGAGGTGGGAGAGTCACTTAAGCCTGGGGGTGGGGGCTGCAGTGAATCGTGCAGTGTGCCACTGTACTCCAGCTGGGGCAATAGAGCGAGACCCTGTCTAAACAGAATTTTTTTAAAAGGGAGAGAGAGAGAATACACATTTCTTGGCTTCCCCTACTGAATCAGAATCTGTGTGTAGGAAGCTTGGGATCTATTTTTAACAAGCTCATCAAATAATTCTTACATAGTTGGACACTGGTTCGCCATTTGGAATCCTATCATCTAAAGCACTACTAAAGAGAAAGGATGCAAGATTGGAAAACAGCCTCTGGCCAGTCAGAAGCTGCAATTCAACAAAGCAGGTAATTCAAAAAAGCAAGCAATTTAGTTGTTAAGACTTTTGTAATCCCAGAACTTTGGGAAGCCAAGGTGGGCAGATCTTCTGAGGTCAGGAGTTTGAGACTAGCCCGGCCAACATAGTGAAACCCTATCTCTACTAAAAAATACAAAAATTAGCTGGGTGTGGTGGTATGCACCTGTAATCCCAGCTACCAGGGAGGCTGAGGCAGGAGAATTGCTCGAACCTGGAGGCGGAGGTTACAGTGAGCCGAGCGACATTGGGCCACTGCACTCCAGCCTGGGCAACATAGCAAGACTCCATCTCAAAAAAAAAGAAAAAAGAAAAAGACTTGATCTGTTTTTTTCTCTTGGGACTTAGAGAAAGCTAAATTTTCATTTTTGTTTTTAAAACATGGCTTTATTCAATTATTTTCTTTGTATTAGCCGTTGAGGTACATAGTTGCTCACAAGAGTCAGAGATGTACACCTCTGCTACAAGATGAAAGTGATACAGATCCTAAATAAAATTTATCCCTACAGAGTTTATTTTTGGGGTGATGAAAATGTTCTTGGAACTAGATAGTCATGATGACTACACAATCTTGTGATCATACTAAAAACCAATTAATTATACACTTTAAAAGGATGAATTTTATGGTATGTAAACTGTATCTTAATTTTTAAGAATCTGTCATCAGTTCTCTGAGCTAACATCTATGGAGTATTTCAGAACAGCAGTACAGTAAAACTGAAAGACAACTGCACCTAATTGCATTAAGGCAAGAAATTCTACCTGAAGGGTTATAACCTTTCTTTTAATTCCAAGAAGCTCTATTACCACCACCCAACCTCTACCTCCCCTTCCCCAACAAAAGCAAGAGAAGAGTAAAGCATGAGATCACCTAGAATCACCATCTCTAGAGCAATGGATAATTCTGCTCCTTAGTAGACATTTTTGGCTGTAACAGTGAATTGGGTGCTATCGTCATCTAGCTGGTTGAGGCAATGGGATGCTACTACTAAATATTAAACATAATACATAGTGCAGTGCCCACAGCAAAGAAGTGTCCAGTACAAAATGTCAAACAATTTTCTAGAGCCATGGTTCTCAAAACGTGGCCCCCAAGTCACCAACAATAGCATCACCTGGGAATCTATTAAAAATGCAAAATCTCAGCCAGCCCAGACCTACAGAAATAGCAATTCTGGGCATCAGTGTTTTAGCAAGCTCTCTAGATGATGCAGATCAGTACTAAAGCATGAAAGTCACTGGTGAAGTTAACAAACCTAATGTTAACTATCAATGCAATCAAAACACAGCGGTGAAGTTACGTGTCCAAAGTCAACTACAGTTGGTATGGAACAAAACCAGGATTTGAACGCAGGCTGCCTAATGTCAGAACCTGCGTACTCTTATGCTATACTATTTTTTAAAGTGCCTTAATTTTTGTATATCAGTGACTTATTCTTCCATGACAGGACAAAAGTTGTTGGCAGAATCAAGTTAGGCAGAGGACAGAGAATGGAATGGGAGAGATATCACCATAATCATTATACCACCCCAAATTCTATACACTAGTATGCATTTTATAAGTTGCCAAATAAGTAATATGAAAACAATAAGGATATATTAATGTTGCTAGGTTACCCCAAAGTGTACTGAGCCTATGTGATGACTTTTTTTTTTTTTTTTTTTGGTCAAAGCTTGGTAGCAATTCCTCTGAAACACAGGCAGAGGTTCACACAAAAACAAAACAAAAAACAACTTGGTAGCATTGTAGACTTTCTTGTTTTTCAGTCTCTAAAACCTGAAAAAGTGCTATCTTTTCAAGATTCACATACAGTTCAAGAAATTAGGCTTGACAGGTAATAGGCAGGGCAGATTTTGACTCAGAGGGTGGAGAGAGGCGGCACAGTGGAAATTTTCAAGCATGTCCTGCTGAACTTGCTTGCATGAACTTTGATTTCGAATTTAAGCTTAAGATGGGAAAGTTCCCCTTGGTAGGATGATACTTAACTCTTTTTTATAACTTTCTCTTTCAACAAAAATTTGGAACACATGGTTCTTGCGCTAGTAGGCTGTCTGATAAAAGGGCAATTTATCCAGCGTGTGAGGCAATGAGATGTTCCACTGAGTTCTGTATAAGTGACAGAATCATCCCTTTATGTACTTGAGCTTTTATTACTTTAGCCATTTCTAGTAGAATAATTTCTAAAATGTTCTATATACATCTCTCCAATCTCTAAATGCTATGTAGTGAAAACAAACTTTTATCTGATAATCGGGATTATAATTTTGATCTTCAATAACTGAACACGGAGCCTGTAGAAGTATATAATGATGTCAGCCCAAAGACAGAATCGTCCAGCTCTTGGGTCTTGTCTGTCACTGACAGTTGTCTGAATTTTGCTCAGTGACAGCAAAACCCCACACGCAACCGAACTGACTAGAAGTTGACATAAAATAGAGCAAATTAATCTAAATGAGTCTTCTCTTTGGAGTGTATGTGTACACTTTTGCTTGCATTTGGTTTTAGAATTGTGTTTAGCATTAATCTGGCTTCCAAATGGGGGGCTGCTACTAGACATGTAAATGACATCAAACATTGCTCTCCAAAACATTTATTCTGCTTTTTATAATGACGGCTGAAAGAGAACAAACCCAGCATTTACACTCTCTTTTGAAACATGTCTTTTAAAGTGTTTCCAAATCTTAGAATTCTCCATCTTCATAAACACTGCCCTCTAATTTTGTCACTGATAATCTCTAATCTTATCCGGAAATTTTCATTGATGAGTTTTCCAGTGACATTTCAAAAACCCTATTCTACAATTCCATACTCCCTGACCTCTCTACCAAGCTGATAACGTGGATTACCCGTTTTCTTGACATTTTATGAGATTATAAATAGATTCTCTCATGTTGTCAGGTTCTGTCAGTAGCCTTTCAAACTTCTCAGATTTTTCCTCTCTATTTTTATCAGCATTTCTTACTTACATAAGTGCAATTACTAAGTACCATATTTTTGCAGACGCCCTTCAAACACAGACAGTCCCCAATTTAGGATGGGTTAATTTATGATTTTTCAACTTTACAATGGTGCAAGAGGTATACATTCAGTAGAAATCATACTCTGCCCATACAACCATCATTTTTCATTTTCAGTAGAGTATTCAATAAATTGCATGAGATATTCAACACTTTATATGAAATAAGCTTTGTGATAGATGATTTTGCTTAACTGTAGGCTAATGTAAGTGTTCTGCACACGTTTAACGTAGGCCAGGCTAAGCTATGGTGTTTGGTCGGTTAGGCATATGAAATGTATTTTCAACTACAGTATTTTCAACTTATGATGGGTTTGTCGGGATGTAAACCCATCATAAGTTAAGGAGCCTCTGTACATCTCTCTATTTGCATGTCTTTTTTCTTCCTAGATTTTAAACAATGTAGCCCTACTTAGACTCAAATAGCTTCATCTTTGCCTTCTTCTTTTTCTAGCATAAAGAGAAGCACTACTTGCACAGACTCAAAAACTCCAATCTTAAGTTCCTCAGCATTCTGTTTACAGATTTACAGATTCTGCCAAATCTATTCCTTTCACATTATCAAAGAATTTAGAGCTTTGCTCAGTGGCAGTATCGTAGCCAATGAGGTTTGTCCAAGGCGCGATTATTGCTAATTGAAACTTTTCCCAATACCCTGCCATGACGACTTGAAGTATAGTCGGCATTGGCAATTTTTGACAGTCTCTACGGAAACTGAATTAAAAAAAAATTTTAATTTAGTAATTCTTTCCTCTATCTCTCCCCTGCCTAGTCAAACCTCGGTCACATTATGCAACTTAGTTTTCCTCTCTTCTGAAACACAGCAGTGAAAGCCATCTCCTTGCCTGGAGGCGGAACCCAACAGAAGCGTAAGCTGCACATTAACTGCATATTGCTGCTGACTATCTGAAATCCCCTAAATGGTCTAATATGCAACTGGCTACCTCAAGCCCTACCACTGTATACAGTCTGTTTCAGAGGACAGAAATTGATTCGTGACATATCCAAATTATAAAAACCTCAGACTATTTTTATTACTTTTTAAAAGCAACGTAAGGCAATACTTCTCCAGCCTTTCCAGCAAAGTGCCTTGCATAGGAGCGTGACGTCTACACTCCAGGGATCCCAACTCATAACCCAAGACACCGCTAAACAGATTTTCTCACATTCGTGTTTTACCCTTAAAATTAATACAAATGCTACAGTCGCCTCCAAAAACACATCCGCAAACATTTAATTAACCTTCTCAGCAATGAGTGAAACGAACGCTCCCGAAGGCAGCGCGGGGTCGGCCTGAGCTCCGCGCGTCCCTCCCCCTCCCCGGCGAGAACGACTGGAACCCGGGCGTCGGGTCCCGGCCGCGTCCCGAAGACCCAGCCTGAGGAAGGCGCGGCCGCTGACGTGACGAGTGAACACGTATTTACTTCACAGCGTGAGGAATCTAAAACCGTTTAACAATTCAAAATCAGAATCCCACGACGCTGTCCCTCAGGGCCTTCGAGTTCCATTGTTGACGCCCAGACGCCTCCAGACTTCTAAACGTCCGCCCGACGCCTGTCACAGGCGTCCGCCCCTCGCGCACTCCCGCCGCCAGCGGCGCCTCGCGTCCGAAACGGGGTCCCCCGGCGCCTCCTGCATCCCCCTCGCGCTCCCTCACAGGTGCTTTCCCTCCCCAGGCCGGGCGAGGGCCGTACTCCGCCAAAGCGGCAACAAAGGCGCGGAGCCGCGAAGGCTCCCAGGCGCGGGGCGGCCAGGCTCGGCTGCCACCGAAGCGCAGCGCCGCCCCAGCTGCGAGCAGCCGCGCGGGTCTCGGAGTCGCCCGCTGCGTCCCCACCCCAGCCCGGCCTGGGTCCGCCGGGAGCAGCGACGCCTCAGGCCCTGCAAGTTTCTCTCGGACCCTGGGCCGAGCCTCCTCACCCCGCCCGCCCGGGGCCCCGGATGTGACGGCACCGTCGCCCGCGGCACTCGCCCCCCGGGCCGCGCGTGGGGGTCCCGGTAGGTGACGGGGGGAGGGGGTCTTCCTGCCGGCCCGGGGCCCCCACGTACCCAAGTGAGGAGGCTCTCGCACAGCTCCGCCCGCTCCAGCGACTCCACGCTAAACATCTTCCCCGCCACGGCCGGGCAGCGTCTCCCGCCTGGCCAGACGCTGCCGCCACTCGGTCGGGGGATCTGGGGGCCCGCGCCGCTGCCTCGGCCTCCTGCCCTCCCGCTCCTCAGATCCGGCCGCCGACTGTCGCCCAACGCTGGCAGCGGCTCCGCACGGTCACCCCCGGGGCCCCTCCTTCTCCTTTCTATCGGGACCGCGCGCCAGAAGCGCGCGACTCCGGCCACGCCCGCCGCCCCGCGTCCCCGCCCCCGGCCGTCCACACCGCTCCTCCAGAGCGCCGCCGCCCCGGCTGGAGCCGCGGCCTAATACCCACTGCGCACGCTCGCGCCCCGGCCGACCCGCGCCGCCCGCTCGCTGCGTGTCGAGGCGCGCGCGCACGCGCCCAGCCCTGGCGGCTGCGGCGGCGGGTCCTCCTCCACCGTCCGCTCGCGCCCTCGCGGAAGCTCGGTAGTGCGCGTGCGCCCGCACCCGCACTCCAAATTAAAAAGGGTACGGCCAGTGGTGGCCCGGGAAGGGTGGCGGGAGCGGTCCCGGAAATAATCTGTTCTCTGTCACCGGGAACTGGCGAGGTAGTTCCTCCGCGGTGGAGAGGTACGTCCGGCGCGCGGCAACCACGCCCACCCCGCCCGGGCCCGCGGAGCCGCGGACGGCGGGGCCCGGCCTTCCGGGGGTCGGTGGGGCAGCTGAGGCTTTGCGGGGCGGCGGGAGTCGCCGCCTCCTCCCTCGGGGCCCCGCCCTCCTGTGGAAGCCCCAGGATCGCCCTGCGGCTGTCCGGAGTCGCCGGCGACGGCGGAGGGGCCGACGCGGAGGCCGGCTCGGCGGCTCTAGGTGGGCTTAGCCAGCGGCGAGGACACCGCCGCTCCTTCTGGGGTCGCTCGGAGCGCGACCCTGAGAACTCTCCTGAATGCAGGAGGGGTGTGCGCCCGTTCGCCAATCCGTAAGGACCCCGGCCGACCCCGGGCCTGCGTCTCCCAGCTTCGGAGTTACCTTCGCTTAATGGCGAGGCAAATCGTTCTCGAGCTCCCACCTCTTTTGAGGCACGAATCTCTTCGCAGGGTTGCCGATACATTTTTAACAGAGATCGCATACACAGAAAAGTGCATACGACATACACGTTTAAAGAAGAATTAATAAAACACGCAGATAAAAATGAAAAGGGTATTACCGGCACCCCAGGAGTTTCTTGCCCATGCCCTGCGCTCCTTTCTCGGAGACTGATTCTCTCCTAGCCTGACTAGTGTGATGATCGCTTCCTTACAGCTGTACCGTTTATGTGTGCATGCGATCTCGTTTTCCTTTGCCTGTTACTGAACTTTTGCGAGTGGATCATAGTGTGGTGTTTGTGGTTTTCAATCAGTATTAAATTGGTGTACTGTATATCTATAGGTAATTTTCATTGCTGCCCAGTAGTCCACTGTGTGAATAGAACAGTGTATCCATTCTACTCTGGGTATGCGTTTTGTTCCAGACTGAGGCTACTCAGAACATTGCTGTAAGCATTCTGGTGTACCTGGAACCTAGTGCAAATTTGCTGGAATTTCCAGGACACACTCTTTGGAGTCCTTAGAGAATTGTCATGCATAAAGTTTGCATGACTACTAGCCAATGCCAAATTTTTATTTGGAGTGCGACAAAGTTTACTTCCCAGGACACATTTTCATTTTGCTTCTCCCTTTTTTTTTTCCATTGAGAGTAGGTTTTCTCATTGAGCACTCAAGACAGCATTGAGTTGGGTTTTTGTTTGTTTGTTTGTCTTTGAGAAAGGGTCTCATTCTGGAGTGCAGTGGCGCAGTCTCGGCTCACTGCAACCTCTGCCTCCCGGGCTCGGGCAATCCTCCTGCCTCAGCCTCCCAAGTAGGTGGAACCACAGGCGCAGGCCACGATACCCGGCTGATTTTCTTATTTTTTTGTGGAGGGGGAGTCTCAATATGTTGCCCAGGCTGTTCTCAAACTACTGGGCTCAAGTGATCTGCCCGCCTTGGCCTCCCAAAAGTTCTGGAATCAGAAGTGTGAGCCACCGAGCCTGAAGCAGCATTGAGTTTTTAAGGATGCCTTACTTACCAACAGTTGACATCTGATGATTTAGCATTTTGTAAGTGTAAAAAAAAAAAAAAAAAAAAAACTTACCTGAAGTCTTCTCAATGGTCTTTTTTTCAAGCATTCTTCCCTACACCAAGGACAGAGAAACCTTTAGAAGTTACACATATGTGTCTCGCCTATGTTTGGTTTCTGTGTTGGTGACTGTGGATATTTGTCAAACTAGAGTTACTACATTCCTTACCAGGTTGTTTCTGTTGAATCTCTAGCACTTTTAAGTGACCTATAATCTTGTAGGCAAATGAATGAAGTCAGGGAGTATATGTCACATTGACTTAAGCCTGACTCGCATGCAGCTTGTCTTTAGATGGACAGACAAGATGCTGGCCCTGCTGAAGCGACTGTGGCTGTGCCATCCTCAGCAGCCTTCCTTCAGCGGCCCGGTTTTCAAGGCTTAGACACAATGGACCGAAAGCCTCCTTTTTCAAGGTTTTCTGCTTATCCAGTGCTTTTGTGCATGATGTTGCAGTGTTCTGGAGGTTTTATTTTGTAATTCCAGTTACCTTTGATGAAAGAAATTAGTAAAAACTTCTTGGATGTGAGTCATTCCAGAAGCCATGTGGCCGTCAAGTTTCTACATGAGCCTTGGGATAAAAAGACACTGAGATTCTCTCCTTTGTTCCAGGAAGTCCTGGAATTTTCTCTTTTTCCGTTGTTTGCTCTCTGTGGTTTATTTTTTTTCTTCCCCAAAAGCTTTGGAAATGCCTGAAGAGAGGTGAGTTGAATTTGTCCTAGCAGTCTCCTTACTCCGGTTAGTTTGAGGCTAGTTCTTACCCACAGCTGCTTATCAGATTGAAGAGGGCATGTGCTGTGTGACAGTGCTCCAGATTGCATCCTGTCTTCCCAGGGTACACACACTGAGAGCTGTGATTAAAGAGAGTTTGAGATGCTATGGAGACCAGCTCGGGGGCTGGCATAGCTAGGTTTTACCATAGTTCTGCACTTCCCACCCCACCCCCCACCCCAAAAAAGAGTGTCTGTTTGTTATGGTTCAACCTAATGTCTTTTACATATTAGGAAGCTGAGACTGAGACTTTACATAAGTTCAGGGCTGTCTAACTCTGGAGCTTGTGCTTCTTTGCTGTCTTAAGCTAGTCCTCAGTAAGATGTA
Source organism: Aotus nancymaae (assembly GCF_030222135.1). Classification (NCBI taxonomy): domain Eukaryota; kingdom Metazoa; phylum Chordata; class Mammalia; order Primates; family Aotidae; genus Aotus; species Aotus nancymaae. The sequence goes on along the minus strand of NW_026988512.1, from coordinate 2,575,202 downwards.
GCTAGCTGAGCAATAGCAAAGCCAGTTCCTCTGCAAACTTCTATCAGTTACACTGCACAGTTTCCAAGACGGATGGGGTTCAGTTTTTGTGAATCTTAAACAGTTCAAAACCAAGTATTAGTAACTCTTCTTTACATTTTTTGTTTTCTTTTGTTTCGTTTTGTTTTGTGAGATGGAGTCTCGCTCTGTCGCCCAGGCTGGAGTGCAGTGGGCCGATCTCAGCTCACTGCAATCTCCGCCTCCTAGGTTCAAGCGATATTCTTGCCTCAGCCTCCCGGGTAGTTGGAATTGCAGGCATCCAACACCACGCCCAGCTAATTTTTGTATTTTTAATAGAGACGGGGTTTCACTGTGTTGGCCAGGCTGGTCTCGAACTCTTGATCTCAAGTGATCCACCTGCCTCGGCCTCCCAAAGTGCTGGGATTACAGGCGTGAGCCACCACACCTGGTTTTCATATTTTACAGGATACCATGAAAGAGATTACATACCATGTTCTATACATTTAATAACCTTGTTTCTGGGTTTCATGTAAACAACATTTAGTGGCCACTACAACATATCAGACCCTGCACACTAATGACAGAAGTAAGATACGATTCCTGACTGAAAGGAGTTCATTCTTTAAAAATGTATTTTTAATTTTTATGGATGTATAATAGTTGTGTATATTTATGGGGTACCTGTGATATATTGATAGAAATGTATACAATGTGTAATGATCAGATCTGGGCGGTATTTTGATGCGGGGTCTTGCTCTGTTGCCCAGCCTAGAATGCCGTGGTGCAATCACTGCAACCTCTGCCTCCTGGGTTCAAGCAATTCTTGTGCCTCAATCTCCCAAGTAGCTGGGATCACAGGCATGCACCACCATGTCTGGCTAATTTTTGTATTTTTAGTAAAGGTGGGGTTTCACCTTGTTGGCCAGGCTGATCTCAAATTCCTGGCCACAAGCGATCTACCTACCTCAGCCTTCCAAAATGCTGTGATTACAGGCATGAGCCACAGCACTGGCCCAAATCTAGGGTTTAAAAAAAGCCTGTAACAGAACCTTCAAATAACTTGAAAAAATGGAATGAAAAATAAATCCGGTAAGGTGTTGCTTTATATGCTTAGAACTAAGTGCTTAACATTGTATGATTAATAATAATAATAAGTTTTGAAGGTGAAGCAATTAAGCACAGTATCTACATATTATAAAACTGAACTATAGTCACTTATGGATTTTGTAAATATTAATGGCACCTATAAACTTAACTTTTGGCTGGGCGTGGTACCTCATGCCTGTAATCCTAGAACTTTGGGAGGCCTAATCCGTGGGCGAAATCCTTGACCCCAGGAGTTTGAGACCAGCTTGGGCAAGATGGTTAAACCCCATCTCTACAAAAAAAATAAAAAAAATTAGTTGAGCATAGTGGTGCATGCCTGTAGTCACAGCAGGAGGGTTGATTGAGCCTGGGAACTAGAGGCTGCAGTGAGCCAAGATTACACCACTGCACTCCAGCCTGGGTGACAGAACGAGACCCTGTCTCAAAAAATAAATTTAAAAAATTAATTTATAAACATTAATTTGAGTAATATCTGTTTTTCAAAAAGGAAGTTCATGATGTAGTGAAAGCGTTTAGCAGTTGACACGCCAGTCATGCCAGTTAGGTCTGTGGGTGTCTCCATAGTAGCACCGTCAGGAAGCCGAGCGACAGAATGGTAGATGAGAATGGGCATTGAAGCCCAATTTGCATCTCAAGAAAGGAAGCAAGTATTGGCTTTATTTTTCTTGTTAAAGTAATACGTACTTGAAAGACTTGAAACTGTAAAACTGTGTTTTGGGAGGGTGACGGTCTCGCTCTGCCAGTCCAGCTCCTCACTGATAAGCCCTCTAACGTTCAGCTTTGATCTGGCCTTTTTTCTTCCGAAACTCTGAGTCAGAGAAATTTAGCAGTAGAAGGAACTGAAGAAATCAAGGCACAGTTGTTAATCTAAAATAATTTAAAAGGTCGAAATCGAGTTTAAAGAGAGGTTGAGGACAAGCCACCGGAGAAAGGACAGATTTCAAAGCATGGACGTCATTGCTGTTAAGACATTTGGGATTGTTTATATAGACAAAATTTAGGGACATTTAACGGAATTTTAAAATCTTAATGTAAGGCTTAATGTACGGTTATAATGATCTAATTAGTCAAGGTGTATTTTTAGGGGAGAAAGAGTATAACTGTCTCAAGATTCCTGTTTGGAGCACCATCTCATCTGAGTTAGGTACGGGACAATAAAGGAGGCAGTTAATCTGTAATAAAGATCAGCGATTGGAAGGAGGAGGTCTGGTCTCTTTTTAAAAAAGGACTCTAGCTTTGCATAGTGGCAGTATCGTAGCCAATGAGGTTTATCCAAGGCGTGATTATTACCAATTGAAAACTTTTCCCAGTACCTCGCCATGACAACTTGCAATATAGTCCGCATTGGCAACTTTTCACAGTCTCTACGGAGACTGAATTAGAAAATAAATAAATAAAATAAAAAAGGACTCTATTAGTCTTTTTTTAGTTGTTCATAGAACAGGAACAATGAGGAAGAGTTAAGCTAAAATCTAAGAAACAGAATTGTAAACATGTTATGTGACCCAGATCATAGTCATAACTCTCTCAAGGCTTAAGGTGTTTTGGAGGTTCTAACAGCCTTTAAATTTTATTTACTTTTACACAGTTGTTGTAACAGATTTGGAACTAAAATTCAGGGCTCTTAATGTCCAAGCAGCAACTGCTTGGGCTTCAGTTTAGAGCCTGTGTGGTTGGACAGAATCGGCAGCACTGTTTAGTTCTAGATAATCACTGACTGTCAACAACCAAAGTTGGAGAACAGAAGTCCTCGATTTTGGAATTCATTTTCAGGACTAAGATATTATGTCATCTCCTCAAGTAGGAAATTGTGTTTCCTGTTTATCTTCTGTAGTTTTTAATCAGACCACCCTCTTTCCAAACTGAAGTGGTGGTATAAAACCTCATTTTTGAGCACTAGCACCGACAGTTGCTTTTTTACTCCCAATTTTAAGAGAAACTATAGCAAGCCGGGCACGGTGGCTCACACCTGTAATCCCAGCACTTTGGGAGGCCAAGGCGGGTGGATCACGAGGTCAAGAGATCGAGACCATCCTGGTCAACATGGTGAAACCCCGTCTCTACTAAAAATACAAAAAATAGCTGGACGTGGTAGCGCGTGCCTGTAATCCCAGCTACTCAGGAGGCCGAGGCAGGAGAATTGCCTGAACCCAGGAGGCGGAGGTTGCGGTGAGCTGAGATCGCGCCATTGCACTCCAGCCTAGGTAACGAGCAAAACTCTGTCTCAAAAAAAAAAAAAAAAAGAGAAACTAAGCAGAAGTTGTGCTATCGAAGCCCCCAACAAGCAGGTCAAATGGCATTAGTAGATCTCCATTTGACAGCCCTGGCTTTTGTTGGGATTTCCATTTGACAAGATAATGTGATGCCCTTCTCTTTTCCTCTCAACACGATTGGGAATTTCTGCTGTCAAATGATGCAAATAAAATTATATGACCATGCAATACTTAAATATCCTGGATCTCTGAGTTCTTGGAAAGGTACATGAAGCAGTGTCTTAAGAGTCTAATTGCATAGTAGTCAAATATATATAAAATATATATATGTTGTACAGTAGAATTTATTCACATTACCATTGATTGCACCTTGAAGGACGTAGAAACAAATGTAATGCATTTTCTTAAAGTACAAAACAATGAACTGCCTAAATGTGTAGCACAGGGGAAAATGTGAGTAGGAATAATTACAGTGCATTTGTTGGTAGACTTAATTTACAAAGAACTTTCACCTCTGTTAATTTATTTTAACCTTCACAGCTCTGTGAGGTAATTAGAGGTTGGAAATCTTGACACAGGGATCTTTGAGCAGATGCAAGTATTTCTCACCGCCCTTAGGACTTTTTACATAGCTATAGCATCTCTACTTTTAGAAGAGGTAACCTGATCAAATAAAAATCTAAATTGACTCCATGGCCCACCCCCAGCTTATTTGAGACTCCTTCTTCAGTTCAGTTTGCAGCTCATTTAACTGTTCTTTTGAATGAAAATACTTGAATTAGACCTCTTTCTGTGAGTTTCCTGGTGTGTGCCTTTATGATGGCTATTTGAAACCAGTCATTAAAAGTTCCTGATACATCAGGCGTTTACGTCCTGTAAAGCTGATGAAAGCTGGCTTTGATCTGTTTGCGTAGGTTTCTTCCATGAGTGATAATTTTCTTACTAGCTGCCAGTTCAGATTATTTTCTAAGGTGTTAAGACTTCTGTACTCAAAGTACCTGATTAGTGATGATATTGGATAAAACTTTTTCAGCTAAATGAGTTTCATAAAGGCAGAAGTTTATTTTAATTATATGTATATTTAATTGACTATTTCCTTAATTTCTCTTTAGTCTTATAAGACTTTGATACTTCCTGTTTTGTCTGAAAAAAATATGAATTACCTTTCATATTTGGACTCCAGTGTGGTTGGGCCATCTCCCCTCATAGGTATAGAATTGGGTATTATAATTTTTTTCTTGTTTAGAGTGTGGGAAGGAAAGTTTCTTATCCTCCCTTTTCATAAGGAAATGCAGCATCAGAGTGATTCTATATTCCAAGCAGTTTAAAAAATTCTGAACCGTAAGCTGAGCTTAGTTTCAGGTGAGGCACAGTTTTTCAAGCACCAGAATTCTCATTATTTCAAATAGTCTTAGTATAGCTATAAATGTTCTGTAGCCTAAATGTCTTTTACTTCTCAAATTACTAACACTGTAAGTATGGTAAGTCATTTTTGTTTAAACAAATATCTATTAGAACCTGTTGTGTGCAGGGCGTATGCTAGAGAATATGAGAATATTTACAGAAGACTACAATATATTTCCTTTCCTATCAATACATGGCAAATGCCGTAAGACATACACATGCTGTGAGAGGGAAGAGGGACCTGATCTACTTAGAGAATTTGTTTGGTATTTAGGAGTAAGAAAAGAACAATTGGACCAGAATGACTTTTTTCTTTTCTTTTCTTTTTTTTTTTTTTTTGGAGACAGGGTCTTGCTCTGTCTCCCAGGCTGGAGTGCAGTGGCGCTATCTGGGCCTCACTGCAACCTCTCCCTCCCAGGTTCAAGCAATTCTCCTGCCTCAGCCTCCAGAGTAGCTGAGATTACAGGCACACATAACCTGGCTAATTTTTGTATTTTTAGTAGAGACAGGCTTTCACCATGTTGGCCAGGCTGGTCTCAAACTCCCAACCTCAGGTGATCCACCCGCTTCAGCCTCCCAAAGTGCGGAGATTACAGGCATGAGCCACTGCGCCTGGCCTAAGAATGGATTGTTTCTTAAAGGGGTTAAGCTTGGGGCCGGGCGCGGTGGCTCAAGCCTGTAATCCCAGCACTTTGGGAGGCCGAGACGGGTGGATCACGAGGTCAAGAGATCGAGACCATCCTGGTCAACATGGTGAAACCCTGTCTCTACTAATACAAAAAAAATTAGCTGGGCATGGTGGCGCGTGCCTGTAATCCCAGCTACTCAGGAGGCTGAGGCAGGAGAATTGCCTGAACCCAGGAGGCGGAGGTTGCGGTGAGCCGAGATCGCGCCATTGCACTCCAGCCTGGGTAACAAGATTGCGAAACTCCGTCTCAAAAAAAAAGGGGTTAAGCTTGAAGATGAAAAGATATTTTTTAAAAATATATAAATGAGGTTGGGCACGGTGGCTCACACCTGTAATCCCAACACTTTGGAGGACTGAGGTGGGTGGATCACCTGAAGTAGGCAGTTCGAGACTAGCCTGACCAACATGGAGAAACCCCATCTCTACTAAAAATACAAAAGTAGCCAGGTGTGTTGGCACATGCCTGTAATTCCAGCTACTCGGGAGGCTGAGGCAAAACAGTTAGAACCCAGGAGGCAGAGGTTGCGGTGAGCCGAGATCGTGCAGCCTGGGCAACAAGAGTAAAACTGTCTCAAAAAAAAAAAAAAAGTATTTTGTATTCCCCAAAATAACGTGTCTGGCAAATTTTTAAGAACCAAGTACTGGGGAATCCCCACTGCAGTTGTACTTAATTGCAGTCTACCTTCGGTAAGAGCTATCAAAACTAAATATATCAGAAGTCAGTTATATTTACATTTCTTTGATTAGTATAGTTCATTTTCACTGTGTATTTATAACTCTTGTCTTGTTTCTTCTTATTTTAGACCTGGAATGGCCAAATATCAAGGTGAAGTTCAGAGTTTGAAACTGGATGATGATTCAGTTATAGAAGGAGTAAGCGACCAAGTACTTGTGGCAGTTGTGGTTAGTTTCGCTTTGATTGCTACGCTGGTATATGCACTTTTCAGGTGAGACTAAAGGACAAAAGAGTTGAGGACATTTGCAAGGGCTGCTGACTTTTTGACCCCTAATGATGTGTAATTCTTAATAGGAAAATCAAGTAACAGATCTCAGTGATTGTAGATGTTTACTAAGGTGTTTTATTTTCCACTGGGCTTTGAATGCTAACATGTATATTTTCTGTCTCTACTAAAAATACAAAAATTAGCCAGGTGTGGTGGTGGGCCCCTGTAATCCCAGCTACTTGGGAGGCTGAGGCAGGAGAATTGCTTGAACTCAGGAGGTGGAGGTTGCGGTGAGCTGATCTCACCATTGCACTCACTGCATTGCCTGGGCAACAAGAGTGAACTCTATCTCAAAAAAAACAAGAGTTAATACCTGAAGATAAATTAAATTTTGTATATATTATAGAAAACAAAATTTTTAAATTATAAAATAGAAAAATTCTAAAAATTACAAATCATTGTATTTCCTGTATAAATTACAGAAAGAATTATTAAACAAAATGTGAACACTTAGACAAAGTGCTGATTAATTTACTTTTTTACCTCTGTATTGATAGTCTCTTATTAGGGTAACATTGTCTTAATTTCAATAGGGTGTTTTATGGAGTGATAATCCAGAGTGATACTGGTGATACACTGTGGATATCATGGGGGAATCATGACTAGATTATAGCAGCGTTAAGTGAACTCCACCAAGTAGGTTGTTCTTAGGATTCCTGACTAATGACTAATGTTTTAATATAAACCAAAAAGAAGGATATCATATGTTGCTGCAGGGCTCTGTCCTTGGGCCTTTTCTTTTTTTTTTTTTTTTGAGATGAGGTTTCACTCTGTAGCCCAGGCTGGAGTGCAGTGGCTGGCACAGCTAGCTGCAACCTGGACTTCCCATGTTCTGGCGCCTCTCCCACCCCAGCCTCCTGAGTAGCTAGGACTACAGGCATGCATCAGCATGTCCAGCTAATGTTTTTGTATAATTATTGTTATTTTGGTCAGATAAGTTTTTGCCGTGTTCCCCAGGCTCATCTCTTAACTCCTGGGCTCAGGCGATCCACCTGACTCAGTCTTCCAAAGGGCTAGGATTACAGGTGTGAGCCACTAATTGTCAGTTGGGAGGGATAGCTAACATTGGTATAATAGAATTAAGATTCAGAAATAGTCAAGCCATATATCTGTGGTCAACTGACCTTTGACAAGGGTGCCAGGACCACTCAGTAGGGAAAGATTTCAAAAAATAGTGCTAAGACAATTGGGTAGTCACATTCAAAAGATTAAAATTGGACCACACCACACCAGATTAATTCAACAATCTAAATATCAGAGCTAAATGTAGGGGTAAATCATTATGACTGGATTTAGCAAAGGATCTTAGATATGATAACAAAAGCATGAGCAACAAAATAAAAAGTAGACAAACCAGACTTCATCAAAATTAGCATCTTTGGAGAGGTACAGTGGTTCATGCCTGTAATCCCAGCACTTTGGGAGGATCACTTGAGCCCAGGAGTTCAAGACCAGCCTGGACAACATAGTGAGACCCTATTTCTACAAAAAAAAAAATTTTTTTTGAGACGGTCTCACTCTGTCACCCAGACTGGAGTGCAGTAGCGCCATCTCGGCTCACTGCAACCTTGCCTTCCGGGTTCAAGTGATTCCCGTGCCTCAGTCTCCCAAGTAGTTGGGATTACAGGTGTCAGCCACCATACCCAGCTAATTTTTGTATTTTAGTAGAGATAGGGTTTCACCTGTTAGCCAGGCTAGTCTCGAACTCCTGGCCTCAGGTAATCCGCCCACCTCAGCCTCCCAAAATGCTGGGATTACAGGCATGAACCACCACATCCAGCCTAAAAATTTTAAAATTAGCCAGGCATGGTGGTGTACCCTGTAGTCTCAGCTACTTGGAGGCTGAGATGGCAGGATTACTTGAGCCTGGGAAGTCAAGGCTGCAGTGACTTATGATCACGCCACTGCACTTTAGCCTGGGTGACAAAACAAGACCTTGTCTCAGAAAAAAACAAAACAGAACAAAAAATAAAAATACAGAAAGGGGCCAGGTGCAGTGGTTGACACCTGTAATCCCAGCACTTTGGGAGGCTGAGGCGGGTGGATCGCCTGAGGTCAGGAGTTGAAAACCAGCCTGGCCAACATGGTGAAACCCCATCTCTACTAAAAATACAAAAAATTAGCTGGGTATGGTGGTGGGCACCTGTAATCCCAGCTACTTGGTAGGCTGAGGCAGGAGAATTGCTGGAACCCAGGAGGCAGAGATTGTGCCATTGCACTCCAGCCTGGGGAACAAGAGGGAAACTCCATCTCAACAAACAAACAAACAAACAAACAAAAAATACACAATGAGAAAAAACCTTATATCTTTTAGGATGGCTATTCTCAAAAAGATGAAAGAAGCATTGGCGAGGCTGTGGAGCAAAGGGAACTGTGGTGCACTTTTTGGGGGAGCATAAAATGGCACAGTGCTGTGGAAAACAGTATGAAGGTTCCTCAAAAACTTAAAAATGGAACTACCATATGATCCACCAATCACACTTCAGGGTAGTATATATCAAAAGGAAATTACATCAGTGTGTCGAAAAGATACCTGTGCTCCCATGTTCATTGCAGCATTATTTACAGTAGCTGAAATATGTAATCAAGTTAGGTGTTCACCAGTGGATGAAGAAAATGTGTGAGTATACAGATCTCTCTGTATGCACAGTGGCACACTCTTCGGCCTTAAGAAGGAAGGAAGTTCTGCCATTTTCAACAACAGTGGATGAACCTGGATGACATGATGTTATATAAGGCATGGAAAGACAAATACTGCACAATCCCACTTACCTGTAAAATCTGAAACACTTGAATTCACAGAAACAGAGAGTGGAATGGTAGCTGTCAGGGGATGGAAAGATGTTAGTCAAACAGTGCAAAGTTTCAGTTACACAGAAGAATTTTTTAAAAAAGGCAGAGCGCGGTAGCTCTCACCTGTAATCCCAACACTCTGAGAAGCCAAGGCGGACAGATCACCTGAGGTCAGGAGTTCAAAACCAACCTGACCAACATGGTGAAACCCTGTCTCTACTAAAAATATGAAAATTAGGCTGGCGTGGTGGTACATACCTGTACTTCCAGCTACTCGGGAGGCTGAAGCTGGAGAACTGCTTGAACCCAGGAGGTGGAGGTTGCAGTGAGCCGAGATGGCGCCATTGCACTCTGCCTGGGTGACAAGACTGAAACTCCTTAAAAAAAAGGAAAAAGATCACAAACCTTAAGTAACCTGTTATGTTTAATCCCAGCACTTTGGGAGACCAAGGTGGGCAAATTGCCTAAGCTCAGGAGTTTGAAACCAGTCTAGGCAACACGGTGAAACCTCGTCTCTACTAAAATACCAAAAAAAAAAAAAAAAAAACTAGCCAGGTGTGGCAGTGTGCGCTTGTAGTCCAGGCAACTCAGGAGGCTGAGTTTTTGAGGCAGGAGAACTGCTTGAACCCAGAAGGTGGAAGGTGAGATTCTGTCTCAAAAAAAAAAAAAAAAGACATTTATAAGATTGATTTTTATTTTAAATATTTTTCTGTTATTTTCTGATTTCTCTACAATGAATGTTTATTACTTGTATAATAAAAGTTTTTTCTCCCCATCTCCAGACTGGAATAATGTGAAGCCCAAACTTAAAAGTTTCCATTTATGCTGGGCGCAATGGCTCAAGCCTGTAATTCTAGCACTTTGGGAAGCTGAGGCAGGTGGATCACCTGAGGTCAAGAGTTCCAGACCAGCCTGGCCAACATGGTGAAACCCCATCTCTACTAAAAATACAAAGATTAGCCAGGTGTAGTGGTGGGTGTCTGTAATCCCAGCTACCCGGGAGGGTGAAGCAGGAGAATTGCTTGAACCCAAGGGGCAGAGGTTGCAGTAAGCTGAGATCGCACCACTGCACTCCAGCCTGGGCAACCAACAAAACTCCATCTCAAAAAAAAAAAAAATTCATTTATTAAGGCAGTGATACATTGTAGATGCTGAAAACGATATAGGCTACTTTTATTTTATTTTATTTTATTATTGCATTTTAGGTTTTGGGGTACATGTGAAGAACATGCAAGATTGTTGCATAGATACACACATGGCAGTGTGATTTGCTGCTTTCCTCCTCATCATGTATATCTGGCATTTCTCCCCATGCTATCTCTCCCCAACTCCCCACCCCCAACTGTCCCCCCAACTTCCACCCAACAGACCCCAGTGTGTGATGCTCCCCTCCCTGTGTCCATGTGTTCTCATTGTTCAACACCCGCCTATGAGTGAGAACGTGCGGTGTTTGGTTTTCTGTTCTTGTGTCAGTTTGCTGAGAATGATGGTTTCCAGGTTCATTCATGTCTCTGCAAAGGACAGGAATTAATCGTTTTTGATGGCTGCATAATATTCCATGGTGTCTATGTGCCACATTTTCCCTGTCCAGTGTATCATCGATGGGCATTTGGGTTGGTTCCAGGTCTTTGCTATTGTAAACTGTGCTGCAATGAACATTCATGTGCATGTGTCCTTATAGTAGAATGATTTATAATCCTTTGGATATATACCCAGTAATGGGATTGCTGGGTCAAATGGAATTTCTATTTCTAGGTCCTTGAGGAATCGCCACACTGTCTTCCACAACGGTTGAATTAATTTACACTCCCACCAGCAGTGTAAAAGTGTTCTTATTTCTCCACATCCTCTCCAGCATCTGTTGTCTCCAGATTTTTTAATAATCGCCATTCTAACTGGCGTGAGATGGTATCTCAATGTAGTTTTGACTTGTATTTCTCTAATGACCAGTGATGATGAGCATTTTTTCATATGTTTGTTGGCCTCATGTATGTCTTCTTTTGTAAAGTGTCTGTTCATATCCTTCACCCACTTTTGAATGGGCTTGTTTGTTTTTTTCTTGTAAATCTATTTTAGTTCTTTATAGATTCTGGATATCAGCCCTTTGTCAGATGGGTAGATTGCAAAAATTTTTTCCCATTCTGTTGGTTGCTGATTCACTCTAATGACTGTTTCTTTTGCTGTGCAGAAGCTGTGGAGTTTGATTAGGTCCCATTTGTCTATTTTGGCTTTTGTTGCCAATGCTTTTGGTGTTTTGGTCATGAAGTCCTTGCTTATGCCTATGTCCTGGATGGTTTTGCCTAGATTTTCTTCTAGGGTTTTTATGGTGTTAGGTCTTATGTTTAAGTCTTTAATCCATCTGGAGTTAATTTTAGTGTAAGGTGTCAGGAAGGGGTCCAGTTTCTGCTTTCTGCACATGGCTAGCCGGTTTTCCCAACACCATTTATTAAACAGGAACTCCTTTCCCCATTGCTTGTTTTTGTCAGGTTTGTCAAAGATCGGATGGTTGTAGATGTGTAGTGTTGCCTCCAAGGCCTCTATTCTGTTCCATTGGTCTATATCTCTGTTTTGGTACCAGTACCATGCTGTTTTGATTACTGTAGGCTTGTAGTATAGTTTGAGGTCCGGTAGTGTGATGCCTCCTGCTTTGTTCTTTTTGTTTAGAATTGACTTGGCTATGCGGGCTCTGTTTTGGTTCCATATGAAGTTTAAGGTGGTTTTTTCCAGTTCTGTGAAGAAGGTCATTGGTAGCTTGATGGGGATAGCGTTGAATCTGTAAATTACTTTGGGCAGTATGGCCATTTTCACGATATTGATTCTTCCTAACCATGAACATGGAATGTTTCTCCATCTGTTTGTGTCCTCTCTTATTTCGTTGAGCAGTGGTTTGTAGTTCTCCTTGAAGAGGTCCTTTACGTTCCTTGTTAGTTGTATTCCTAGGTATTTTATTCTCTTTGTAGCAATTGTGAATGGCAGTTCGTTCTTGATTTGGCTCTCTTTAAGTCTGTTATTGGTGTATGGGAATGCTTGTAATTTTTGCATATTGATTTTATATCCTGAGACTTTGCTGAAGTCACTTATCAGTTGCACGAGATTGTGGGCTGAGACGATGGGGTCTTCTAGATATACAATCATGTCGTCTGCAAATAGAGACAATTTGACTTCCTCCTTTCCTATTTGAATAACCTTTATTTCTTTTTCTTGTCTGATTGCTCTGGCTAGAACTTCCAGTACTATATTGAATAGGAGTGGTGAGAGAGGGCATCCTTGTCTAGTGCCAGATTTCAAAGGGAATGCTTCCAGTTTTTGCCCATTCAATATGATACTGGCTGTTGGTTTGTCATAAATAGCTTTTTTTATTTTGATATATGTTCCATCAATACCTAGTTTATTGAGGGTTTTTAGCATAAAGCGCTGTTGAATTTTGTCGAAGGCCTTCTCTGCGTCAATTGAGATATCATGTGGTTTTTGTCTTTGGTTCTTGCATATGTTGAACCAGCCTTGCATCCCCGGGATGAATCCTACGTGATCATGGTGGATAAGCTTTTTGATGTGCTGTTGTAATCGGTTTGCCAGTATTTTATTGAAGATTTTTGCATCTATGTTCATCATGGATATTGGCCTGAAGTTTTCTTTTCTTGCTGAGTCTCTGCCAGGTTTTGGTATCAGGATGATGTTGGTCTCATAAAATGATTTAGGAAGGATTCCCTCTTTTTGGATTGTTTGGAATAGTTTCAGAAGGAATGGTACCAGCTCCTCTTTGTATGTCTGGTAGAATTTGGCTGTGAACCCATCTGGACCTGGGCTTTTGTTGGGTGGTAGACTCTTAATTGCTGCCTCAACTTCAGACCTTGTTATTGGTCTATTCAGGGTTTCAACTTCTTCCTGGTTTAGGCTTGGGAGGATGCAAGTGTCCAAGAATTTATCCATTTCTTCCCGGTTTCCTAGTTTATGTGCATAGAGTTGTTTGTAATAATCTCTGATAATGTTTTGTATTTCTGTGGAATCTGTGGTGATATCCCCTTTATCGTTTTTTATTGCATCTATTTGATTCTTCTCTCTTTTCTTTTTTATTAATCTGGCTAGTGGTGTGTCTATTTTGTTGATCTTTTCAGAAAACCAGTTCCTGGATTTATTGATGTTTTTGAAGGGTTTTTTTTTTTTGTCTGTATCTCCTTCAGTTCTGCTCTGATCTTAGTTATTTCTTTTCTTCTGCTAGGTTTTGAGTTCTTTTGATCTTGCTCCTCTAGCTCTTTCAATTTTGACGATAGGGTGTCAATTTTAGATCTCTCTTTGCTTCTCATGTGGGCATTTATTGCTATATATTTTCCTCTAGAGACTGCTTTAAATGTGTCCCAGAGATTCTGGTATGTTGTATCTTCGTTCTCATTGGTTTCGAAGAACATCTTTATTTCTGCCTTCGTTTCATTGTTTATCCAGTCAACATTCAAGAGCCAGTTGTTCAGTTTCCATGAAGCTGTGCGGTTCTGAATTAGTTTCTGAATTCTGAGTTCTAACTTGTTTGCACTGTGTTCTGAGAGACCGTTTGTTATGATTTCCGTTCTTTTGCATTTGTCGAGGGGTGATTTACTTCCAATTATGTGGTCAATTTTAGAGTAGGTTCGATGTGGTGCTGAGAAGAATATATATTCCGTGGATTTGAGGTGGAGAGTTCTGTAAATGTCTATTAGGTTTGCTTGTTCCAGGTCTGAGTTCAAGTCCTGGATATCCTTGTTAATTTTCTGTCTCATTGATCTGTCTAATATTGACAATGGGGTGTTAAAGTCTGGCACTATTATTTTGTGGGAGTCTAAGACTTTTTGTAAGTCATTAAGAACTTGCATTATGTATCTGGGTGCTCCTGTATTGGGTGCTTATATATTTAGGATCATTAGCTCTTCTTGTTGCATTGATCCTTTTACCATTATATAATATCCTTCTTTGTCTCTTTTGATCTTTGTTGGTTTAAAGTCTATTTTATCAGAGATGAGAATTGCAACTCCTGCTTTTTTTTACTCTCCATTTGCTTGGTAAATCTTCCTCCATCCCCTTATTTTGAACCTTTTTGTATCCTTGCATGTGAGATGGGTTTCCTGGATACAGCACACTGATGGGTTTTGGCTTTTTATCCAATTTGCCAGTCTGTGTCTTTTGATTGGGGCATTTAGCCCATTTACATTTAGGGTTAATATTATTATGTGTGAATTTGATCCTGCCATTTTGATGCTAGCTGGCTGTTTTGCCCATTAGTTGATGCAGTTTCTTCATTGTATTGATGCTCTTTACCATTTAGTATATTTTCGGAGTGGCTGGTACTGGTTGTTCCTTTCTATGTTTAGTGCCTCTTTCAGGAACTCTTGTAAAGCAGGCCTGGTGGTGATGAAATCTCTGAGTACTTGCTTGTTTGCAAAGGATTTTATTTTTCCTTCACTTATGAAGCTTAGTTTGGCTGGAAATGAAATTCTGGGTTTAAAGTTCTTTTCTTTAAGGATGTTGAATATAGGCCCCCACTCTCTTGTGGCTTGTAGGGTTTCTGCTGAGAGATCTGCTGTGAGTCTGATGGACTTTCCTTTGTGGGTAACTTGACCTTTCTCTCTGGCTGCCCTTAGCATTTTCTCCTTCATTTCAACCCTGGTGAATCTGATGATTATGTGCCTTGGGGTTGCTCTTCTAGAGGAATATCTTTGTGGGGTTCTCTGTATTTCCTGGACTTGAATATTGGCCTGCCTTGCTAGGTTGGGGAAGTTTTCCTGGATAATATCCTAAAGAGTATTTTCCAGCTTGAATTCATTCTCTCCATCACATTCAGGTACACCTATCAAACGTAGATTAGGTGTTTTCTTTTTTTTTTGAGACAGAGTCTGGCTCTGTCGCCAGGCGCCAGGCTGGAGTCCAGTGGCGCAGTTTCGGCTCACTGCAACCTCCTCCTCCTGCGTTCAAGGGGTTCTCCTGCCTCAGCCGCCCGAGTAGCTGGGACTACAGGCGTGTGCCACCACACCTAGCTAATTTTTTTATTTTTAGTAGAGACAGGGTTTCACCATGTTGGCCAGGATGGTCTCGATCTCTTGACCTCGTGATCCGCCCGCCTCAGCCTCCCAAAGTGCTGGGATTACAGGCGTGAGCCACCGCGCCCGGCCAATTAGGTCTTTTCACATAGTCTCATATTTCTTGGAGATTTTGTTCATTCCTTTTTACCCTTTTTTCTCTAATCTAGCCTTCTCGTTTTATTTCATTGAGTTGATCTTCTACCTCTGATATCCTTTCTTTTGCTTGGTCAATTCAGTTGTTGGAACTTGTGTGTGCTTCGTGAAGTTCTCGTGTTGTGTTTTTCACCTCCATCAATTCACTTATATTCCTCTCTGAAGTTGTTTATTCTCGTTAGCATTTGTCAAATCTTTTTTCAAGGGTCTTAGTTTCTTTGCATTGGGTTAGAACATGTTCTTTTAGCTCACAGAAGTTTCTTATTGCCCACCTTCTGAAGCATGATTCTGTCAATTCATCACACTCATTCTCCATCCAGCCTTGTTCCCTTGCTGGTGAGGAGTTGTGATCCCTTGTAGGAGGAGAGGCATTCTGGTTTCGGGTGTTTTCATCCTTTTTGTGCTGGTTTCTTCCCATCTTTGTGGATTTATCCACCTGTCATCTTTGTAGTCATTGACTTTCAGATTGGGTCTCTGAGTGGACGTCCAGTTTGCTGATGATGAAGTTATTTCTTTCTGTTTCTTAGTTTTCCTTCTAGCAGTCAGGCCCCTCTGCTGTAGGACTGCTGAGGTCCACTCCAGGCCCTGCTTGCCTGGGGATCACCTGCAGCAACTGCAGAACAGTAAGGGTTGCTGCCAGTTTCTTCTGCTTTCTTTGTCCCTGAGGGATACCCGCCTGATGTCAGTCTGAGCTCTCCTTTATGAGGTGACTCTTTAGATATACGGGGGTCAGGGAGCTGCTTGAGGAGACAGTGTGTCCTTTATAGGCGCTCAAGTGCTGAGCTGTGAGCTCTGTTGTTCATTCAGAGTTGCTGGGCAGGTACGTTTAAGTCTGCTGCGGCAGAACTCATAACCCCCCCTTTTTTTTTCCCAGGTGCTCTGTCCTGGGGAGTTAGGACTTTATAAGTTTCTTTTGTGCTGCTGCCTTTTTTCAGGGTTGCCCTGCCCAGTGAGGAGGCAGCCTAGTCACTGTCTGCCTGCAGAGGCTTTGCTGAGCTGTAGTGGGCTCCGTCCAGCTGCCGTGTGAACTTCCCTGCAGTCCTGTTTATACGGGTGTAGTTAGATCTGCCTCAGCAATGGCGGCCCACCTCTCTAATGGTGGACTCTCTCTGTAATGGCGGGCTGCCTCGGCAATGACAAACTACCTCCGTAGTGGTGGACTGCCTTGGTAATGGCGGACACCCCTCCCCCACAGAGCTGGACCATCCCGGGTTCAGATGTGCTTGCTGTGAAACTCTCAGTGCAGAACGTTTCCAATTGCTGTTTTTTTGTGGGGGTGGGACTAATTGAGCCTGATCACCTGGCTCCCTGCCTCAGAGCCTTTTTTTTTTTTTTTCAGTTGAACGGTTGACTGTCTCCCAGGTGTTCCAGTTACCTGTTGAAAAGCTGCCGGGATCTGTGTGATTTCCCATGTGGTGACCCACTGCAC
Organism: Aotus nancymaae; assembly: GCF_030222135.1. NCBI lineage: Eukaryota > Metazoa > Chordata > Mammalia > Primates > Aotidae > Aotus > Aotus nancymaae. The sequence continues at coordinate 2,558,364 of NW_026988512.1, read as the reverse complement.
CGGCTGAAACAGGGGTGCTGAGATTCGTGGCACTTTTTTTCCTGGGAATCTCCTGGCCTGGCTCCCTGTTTCAGTCCCCTTTTTAATCAGATGAACGGGCGACTCTGCCTTCCCGGAGCTCCAATTGCCAGCTAGAACAGCACCCAGACTCATGTATTTTGTACCGAGAACAGCCGCACTGGCCAAACCAGCCGCGCTGGTGACCCGTGGGGCTCCTTCGCCTGGGAATCTCCTGGTCTGTAGGCAATAAATATCCGTCCGGAAATGCGGCATCCACTCACCCTCTGTGCTTTCACTGGGAGCTGCAATTCTGAGCTGCTCCTAATCAGCCATCTTGGATCCTTCCCTAGGCTACTTTTATAAAAGTAATAGCTAAAGGTCAGATCTGCATTATATTCAGTTTGGGACAAGCATTTTAAATTGGAAAACATTCAGGGAAGACTGCCAAAATAGAGAAAGCTGGGGAAACAAATCATATAAATTTTTTTTTTTTTTTGAGACGGAGTTTCGCCCTTATTACCCAGGCTGGAGTGCAATGGCACGATCTCGGCTCACCGCAACCTCTGCCTCCTGGGTTCAGGCAATTCTCCTGCCTCAGCCTCCTGAGTAGCTGGGATTACAGGCACGCGCCACCATGCCCAGCTAATTTTTTGTATTTTTAGTAGAGACGGGGTTTCACCATGTTGACCAGGATGGTCTTGATCTCTTGACCTTGTGATCCACCTGCCTTGGCCTCCCAAAGTGCTGGGATTACAGGCGTGAGGCACCGCGCCTGGCCCTATCATATAAAATGTTTGAAGGAAGGAGGGATGTCTAGCTTAAGGGAAGGGTCTCCTTCACAGTAAAACTGTCTTTGTGATGAGGGCTTGGTGTTGTTAAATAATTAAAATTTTAATCCGTGCAACAGCAATAGAAGAAAAAAGAATTAGGGCTCAGCACAGTGGCTTACACCTATAAACCCAGCACTTTGAGAGGCTGAGGTGGGTGGATCACTGGAGATCAGGAGTTTGAGATCAGCCTGACCGACATTGTGAAACCCTGTCTCTACTAAAAATATAAAAATTAGCTGGGCGCGGTTGTGGGCACCTGTAACACCAGCTTCTCAGGAGGTTGAGGCAGAAGAATTGCTTGAACCTGGGAGGCAGAGGTTGTAGTAAGCTGAGATCGTGCCACTGTATTCCAGCCTGGGTGACAAGAGTGAGACTCTGTTTCATAAAAAAAGAAAAAAAAATTAAATTTATTCTGTATGGTTTCATGGGCAGAACTGGGGCCACTAGGTGGAGATAAATGGTGAGATTTTGGCTCAGCCTAAGTGACATATTTTCAAGTTATGTAATGTACTCCCAGTTATTTGGACGTTGCCTTGAGGTAATCAGTGAAGTAATCATGATTACCTAATGATGATGTGTTTCGGGAAGAGGAGACGTGTAGTTAACATTCAGACAAATCAGGCCAGGCACGGTGGCTTACCCCTGTAATCCCAGCACTTTGGGAAACCGAGGTGGGCACATCACAAGGTCAAGAGATCAAGACCATCCTGGCCAACATGGTGAAACCCCATCTCTACTAAAAATATAAAAATTTGCTATGTGTGGCGGCGTACACCTGTAGTCCCTGCTACTGGGGAAGCTAAGACAGGAGAATCACTCAGACCCAAGAGGTGAAGGTAGCAATGAGTCAAGATCTCACCGCTGTACTCCAGCCTGGTGACAGAGCGAAACTCTGTCTCAAAAAAACAAAAAATTCAGACAAGTCTCTTTTTTATAATTTATTTGATGATTTTTAGTCATTATAATTCTTTTTTGGTTTTGTGGGAAAATATAACATAAAATTTTTCATGTTAAACTTTTTAAAAAATAGTTAAATTTTTTTATTTTTTATTTTTTTTTTTAGTAGAGACAGGTTCTCACTATGTTGGTCAGGCTGGTCTTGAACTCCCGGTCCCAAGTGATCATCCTGCCTCAGCCTCCCAAAGTGCTGGGATTATAGGTGTGAACCACCATGCCCAGACCATTTTTAAATGTATAATTCTGTGGCATTAAGTTCATTCACATTGTTGTGTAACCATCATCACCATCTACTTCTAAAACTTCCTTGTCATTGCAAACTTTATTTTATTTTTTATTTTAAAATTTTAGATTTCTGGGGTGTGTGTGCAGGTCTTTTACATGGGTATATTGTTTCATGGTGAGGTTTGGGCGTCTAGTGAACTCATCACCCAAATAGTGAACATTGTACCCAATAGGTAGTATTTCAACCCTCGCTGCCTTCTAGTCTCCCCACTTTTGAAGTTCCTGATGTCTATTATTTCCATCTTTATGTTTAGCTCCCACTTATAAGTCAGAACATGTGGTATTTTTTCTTTTCTTTTTTTTGTTTTGAGACAGGTTCTCTCTTTGGTACCCAGGCTGGAGTGCAGTGACACCATCTTGTCTCACCACAGCCTTCCCCGACCAGGCTCAAGTGATCCTCTCGCCTTGCCTCCCAAGTAGCTGGGACCACAGGCACAAACCATCATGGCCAGCTATTTTTTTGTATTTTTGGTAGAGACGAGGTTTCACCATGTTGCCCAAGCTGATATTGAACTCCTGGGCTCAAGCAGTCCACCCACCTCAGCCTCCCAAATTTCTGGGATTACAGGTATGAGCCACAGTGCCCGACCTGATCATGTGGTGTTTAATCTTCTCAAACAGAAACTTTATGCCCATCTAAGTATTAACTCCCATCGTTCAGCTCAGGGTAAGCTGTGTTCTACTTTGTGTCTCCATTAATGAGCTGATTTTATGCACCTCATAAAGTAGAATCATACAGCGTTTGTTCTTTTGTGTCTAACTTATCTCACTTAGCATAATGTTTTCAAAGTTCATTTATGTTGTAACGCTTATTAGAATTTCCTTCTTTTTTATCACTGAATAATATTTCCTTAGGCATGGTGCTTACACCTGTAATCCTAGCACTTTGGGAGGCTGAAGTGGGAGGATTGCTTGAGCCCAGGAGTTTGAGACTAACCTGGGCAACAGAGCAAGACTTTGTCTCTAAAAAATAGCAAAATTAAAAATTTTCCATTGTATGTACATGCCATATTTAGTTTCTCCATTCATCTATCAGTGGCCATTTGGGTTACTCCCACCTTTTGGGTGTTGTGAATAATGCTGCTAGGAACACTGGTGTACAAGTATCTGTTTGAGTCCGTGTTTTCAACTGGAATTTCTGAGTCATAAAGTGATTTCTGTGTTTAATATTTTAAGGAACCTCCAGACTGTGTCCCACAGCAGCTGCCCTATTTTATATTCCCACCAGCAAGGCACCATGGCAGTTTCTCTACATCCTTGCCAACACATATTATTCTCCATGTGTTTTTTTAAAATAATAGTAACTATCCTTATTCTTAAATAATAACTATCCAATAGCTCCCGGCCCTGGTATTTGATTTTCTGTTTCTATATTAATTCACTTAGGAAAATTACCTGCAGCTGCATCCATGTTGCTGCAAAAGACATGATTTCTTTCCTTTTTATGGGTCCATAGTATTCTACGGTGTATATGCAACACATTTTCTTTATCCAGTCCACCACTAATGGGCATCTAAGTTGATTCCATGTCTTTGCTCCTGTAAGTGGCAGCACCAGAGTTTTGACCTGGTCTGTTTTCATCCTGGGCCAGTTCAGTCCTCCTTAGACAACCTGATGGTCCCCTGCTCCTGGGACATCATCGTATTGATGCCAGAGTTAGTGCAGATACCAAAGTGGCATATTACATTACTGCTCAGAACTCCTGGGCTCAAGCGATTCCCCTGCCTCAGCCTGCCGAGGTGCGCACCACCATATCTGGCCATTTCTCTGTCTTCTATGGAGAATTGACTATTCAAGACCATTGCCTATTTTTTTAATTGGGTTGTTTAGTTTTTTGTTTTTGAGTTATAAGTGTTCTATATATATGCCGATATTATTATCAGATGTAGTCATACCCCATAGATATTTCAGGCTTGGTTTCAGACCACCACAATAAAGGGAATGAAAGTGAGTCATATGAATTTTTTGGTTTCCTAGAGCATATAAAAGTTATGTTCACATTATATCATAGTCTATGAAGTATACGATAGCATTACGTCTAAAAAATATACATAACTTAGTTATAACGTACTTTATTGCTAAAAAATGCTATCTGAACCTTCAGATATGACTATCTGAATGACTATCTGAGCCGTCAGCAAGTCATAATGTTTTTGCTGATGAAGGGTCTTGACTCCATGTTAATGACTGCTGACTGATCAGGGTGGTGGTTGCTGAAAGTTGGGGTTGCTGTGGCAGTTTCTTAAAATGAGACAACAAATAAAGTTTGCCACATTGACTGACTTTTCCTTTCACAAAAGATTTCTCTGTATATAGCATGCGATGCAGTTTGGTTGCATTTTACCCACAGACTTTCTTTTCAAAACTGGAGTCAGTCCTCTCACACCCTGCCTGCCTGTGCTCTATCAACTTCATTTATGTAATATTTTAAATCCTTTGTTGTCATCTCAACATTGCTCACAACATTATTACCAGGATTAGATTCCATCTTGAGAAACCACTTCCTTTGCTCATCTATCGGGAGAAACTCCTTGTCTGAGTGCAGCAGTTCAGCCACATCTTCAGGAGTTTCCTTAATCTTTCCACTATAGCAGCAGTTCCTTCTTCCTCTGAAGTCTTGAACTCCTCAAAGTCATCTGTGAGAGCTGGAATCAACTTTTTCCAAACTCCTGTTAATTTTGATATTTTGACCTCCTCCCATGATTTACGAATGCTCTTGGTGGGGCACAGTGACTCATGCCTGTAATCCCAGCACTTTAGGAGGCTGAGGCAGGCAGATCACTTGAGGCCAGGAGTTTGAGACCAGCTTGGCCAACATGGCGAAACCCTGTCTCTACTAAAAATACAAAAATTAGCCAGGTGTTGTGGTGTACACCTGTAATCCCAGCTATTTGGGAGGCTAAGGCAGGAGAATCACTTGAACCTGGGAGGTAGAGGTTGCATTGAGCCAAGATTGCACCACTGCACTCCAGCCTGGGCAACAGAGCGAGACTCTGTCTCAAAAAAAAAAAAAAAAAGAGTGTTCTAATGACATCTAGAATGAGGGATCCTTTCCAGAAGGTTTCAATGAACTCCCCAGATCCATCAGAGAAATCACTATCTATGGCAGCTATAACCCTACAAAGTGTATTTCTTAAGTAATAAAACTTGAAAGTCAGAATAATCCTTGATTTATGGGGCTGCAGAATGGATGCTGTTTTAGGAGGCATGAAAACCACGTTAATCTCCTAGTACATCTCCATCAGAGCTCTTGGGTGACCAGGTGCATTGTCAATGAGCAGTAATATTTGCTTTTTTTTTTTTTTGAGACAGAGTCTTGCTCTGTCACCAAGCTGGAGTGCAATGGCCTGATATCAGCCCACTGCAACCTCCGCCCCCTGGGTTCAAGAGATTCCTCTGCCTCAGCCTCCCAAGTAGTTGGGACTGCAGGCGCGTGCCACCACACCTGGCTAATTTTTTGTATTTTATTAGAGACGGGGTTGCACCATGTTGGCCAGGATGGTCTCGATCTCCTGACCAAGTGATCTACCTGCCTTGGCCTCCCCAAGTGCTGGGATTACAGGTGTGAGCCACTGCGCCCGGCCAATATTTGCTTTTTAATAAATTTTTTTTATTAATACACTACATAGATGTATGCAGTAATAATTTCAAAGAAATTTTTTTTCTGAGCGGTAGGTCTCGTGAGCTTGAATAGTCTGATGTGCTGTCATCCAGGCATTGTTGTTGTGTTTGTAGAGCACAGGCAGAGTAGATTCGCATAATTTTCAAGGGCCCTAGGATTTTCAGAATGGTCAGTGAGCATTGACTGCAGCTTAAAAGTCCTACATTGTGTCTTCTTGCAATGGAAAATTGTTTCTTCTACATAAAAATATGTCACCCAGTGTAGCCACCTTCATCAATGATCTTAGCTAGATCTGGGTAACTTGCTGCAGCTTCTCCATCAGCACTTGGTATTCCATAAATGTTTGCCCTTCATCTCTACTTAAATGTCATGAACCAACCTCTGCTAGCTTTCAGCTTTTCTTCTGTAGCTTCCTCTCATCGCTCAGTTTCAAAGAATTGAAGAGAGGGAGGGACTTGCTCTGCATTAGACTTTCACTTAAGGAAATGTTCTGGCTGGTTTGATCTTCTATCCAGAGCACTCAGACTTTCTCCATGTCAGCAATAAAGCTGTTTTGCTTTTTTATCATTTATGTATTCACTTGAGTAATACTTTTAATGTCCCTCAGGAATTTTTCCTTTTAATTCACAACTGGACCAACAAGCACAACTTTTGCCCTAGCTCAACTTTTGACATGGCTTTTTCACAAAGCTTAGTCATTTCTAGGTTTTATGTGAAGTGAGAGACATGCAGCTCTTCCTTTCACTTGAACACCTAGAGGCCATTATAGAGTTATTAGTTGGCCTAATTTCAATATTGTCAATATCTCAGGGAATAGGGAAGGTCTGAGGAGAGGGAGAGAAACTGGGGAATGGCTGGTCAATAGAACAGTCAGAGCATACAGAACGTCGATTGATTGATTGATTGCAAGTATAACCAAAATGTGACAGAAACATGAAGCAAGCACATGCTGTTGGAAAGATGGTGCCAATAGTCTTGCTCAACACAGGGTTGTCACAAACCTTCAATTTGTAAAAAACACAGTATCTGCTAAGTGCAATAAAGGGAAATAAAATAAAATGAGGATTTCCTATATATGATTTGCCAATATTTTCTCCCTTTCTGTGGATATTCTTCTTACTCTCTTAAGTGCCCTTTGATAGACATAGTTTCTGATTTTGATGAAGTCATCTTTGTGTATTTTTTCTTTTTTTGGCCTATAATTTTGTCTTATATGAAAGGAATCATTGCCAAAATCCAACGGCATGAATATTTTCTTGCTTTTTCCTAACATTTGTATAGTTTTAAGTTTTGCTCTTTGATGCATTTTGAGTTAATTTTTATATTTTTAATACGGATATTAAGTTTTTCTGGCACTTATTTGTTGAAACAGGGTACTTTCTATTGAATGGACTTGGCACCATTGTCAAAAAGTATTTGACCATTGTCTCAATCAGTTTGGCTTGTTACAACAAATAACCATAGACCGGGCCAGGTGGCTCACACCTGTAATCCTAGCACTTTGGGAGCCCAAGGTGGGCAGATCACCTGAGGTCAGGAGTTCGAGACCAGCCTGGCCAACATGGGCCAACATGGTGAAACCCTGTCTCTACTAAAAATACAAAAACTATCCAGAAATCACTTGAACCTGGGAGGTAGAGGTTGCGGTGAGCCAAGATTGTGCCACTGCACTCCAGCCTGGGCAACAGAGCGAGCTCTGTCTCAAAAACAAAAACAAATAACCATAGATGGGTGGCTTAAACAACAAACATTTTTTTCTCACAGTTCCAGAAGCTGAGAGGTCTAAGATCAAGGTGTTGTCAGATCTAGTGTCTGGTAAGAGTTGGCTTCATGGTTTGCAGATGGTGGTTTTCTTGTTGTGTCTTTACATGGAAGAGAGTAGAGCAGGGAGCAGGTTATCTCATATGTCTTTTTATAAGGGCACTAATCCTGTCACAAGGACACCACCCTCATCACCTAATTACCTCCCAAAGGTTCTGTCTCCAAATAGCATCACCATAGGAGTTACAGGCGGTATCAGCAGTTGGACTGTTTGTTCTTGTTGCTTGGCTTCACAAATCTGGTAGAATATTTAATATATATCTTAAAAATATATTTAAATAGAATATATCTCTTAAAATATGCTACCACCAAATTTAAGAATATCTAGGCCAGGCGTGGTGGTTCATGCCTGTAATCCCAGGACTTTGGGAGGCTGAGGTGGGCAGATCACGAGGTCAGGAGATCAAGACCATCCTGACTAACACAGTGAAAAACCCTGTCTCTACTAAAAATAGAAAAAATTAGCCGGGCATGGTGGCCACACACCTGTAATCCCAGCTACTCGGGAGGCTGAGGCAGGAGAATCACTTGAACCCAGGAGGCAGAGGTTGCAGTGAGCTGAGATCACACCACTGCATTCCAGCCTGGGCAACAGAGAGACTCTGTCTCAAAAAAAAAAAAAAAAAAATTCCTACATCTTCTTTTTTAAAGAAAGAAGCCAAAGGAAACGCTTTCTTTTTTTTTTTTTTTTTTTTCCTTCTTTTTGAGGCAGAGTCTTGGTCTGCCACCTAGGCAGGAGTGCAATGGCATGCTCTTGGCTCACTGCAATCTCCGCCTCCCAGGTTCAACCAATTCCAAAGGAGATTATTTCTAGTAACGTGGTTAATGTCTGTACTCTGAAATGTCATCACAATTTTTTCTCCAATGAAAGGGAATGGTTTTCTATTCTCAAAGAATGGAGAAATGCCATTTAGCTAGGTATTCACTGGTATTTAAATTATGGTTCCTCTGCTAGTTAAATTGCTCCTTGACAGGGTGCTTTCATATAGTGAGTGCTTTCTTTTCACAGATCATCAGTTCAATCATAAGAATGTGTGTTATTTTAAAATAATGCATCAAGTTTTAATAGGTTTAGGCTGGGTTCGGTGGCTCATACCTGTAATCCCCGAACTTTGGGAGGCCAAGGCGGGCAGATCACCTTGGATGAGGAGTTGGAGACCAGCCTGGTCAACGTGGTGAAACCCCAACTCTGCTAAAAATACAAAAATTAGCCAGTCATGGTGGCACGTGTCTGTAATCCCAGCTAATTAGGAGGCTGAGACAGGAGAATCGCTTGAACCAGGGAGGCGGAGGTTACAGTGAGTTGAGATTGCACCACTGTACTGCAGCCTGGGTGACAGAGTGAGACTCCGCCTCAAAAAAAAAAAAAGATTTAACAGGTTTAAACAGAGTTCAAGTTGTTTCATTGTTTAGACTAACGGTTATATTTAGTTAACTTCTTTTTCTAAAATTTGCATTTTTTGCTAACAATTGAATAATCACAGGATGGATTTCTATAAGTTTCCCTATCACATTAGGATATGAGAATTTTTATCTCTGTTGGATATTGGCTTACCCAGAGAGTAAGCCTCTTCTGTAGAGTAACCCTGGGACTGTATAGACTTAAAATATTCTTGTTCAAGACATTTACTTAGGAAATACATCTATAGCCAAATGAAATTAAGCTGTGATAACATGTAACAATTCGCCCCTACCATACCAGCCTGACCAACACATCTGACTTTCAGTATGGGTTGTTTTATCCCATCCGTTTATATCAGCTGTTAGCTTGCCTTTGGTTCACCATTTTAATTGTTAATGTTAAGATATTAGTGACATGTTAAGTTTTGACTTTTCTCTTTTTTTGGCTTTTTTTTTTTTTGGAGATGGCATCTCGCTGTTGTTGGCCTGGGCTAGAGTGCAGTGGTGTGATCTCGGCTCACTGCAACCTCTACCTCCTGAGTTCCTGAAATTCTCCTCTCTCTGCCTCCTGAGTAGCTGAGATTACAGGTGTACACCACCATACCCGGCTATTTTTGTATTTTTTGTATTTTTAGTAAAGACGGGGTTTTACCATGTTGGCCACGCTGGTCTCGAACTCCTGACCTGGGTGATCCAGCCACCTCGGCCTCCCAAAGTGCTGGGATTACAGGCATGAGCCTTTGTTCCCAGCCAAGTTCTGGCTTTTCTAAATTAATAATTTTAGTTTCTGTTCTGTTCCCCACCCCTAATACGTGAAAAGTTAGGAGAAGGACCTAATTAGATGTGGAAAAGTGTTCAAATGCATAATAGTAGGTAAAACTAGATAGCTGCTTATTTTGAAGAAATTTCACCAAAGAAACAAATGTTACTTGTTCTTTACATTATATGTAAGATTGCATTTACAAGAGATTTCCAAGGTACTAGGCCTCTGGATTTTAGTATTTGCTGCTTAAACCTGAAATTGGCTAATGATCAGTGATCTCAGAAGAATTCACCACAGGACAGCCTGGAACGTACAGTCCCAGAAGTGAAAGTGCTTTTGTATGCCATCAATTACATTTATTAATTACCAGTAGTTATAAGTCAGAAATTAGACCCATCAAGAAAATGGATTCATCTGATAATATTTTCTATTCAAAATTTATTATATTCTATTCAACAGAAATGTACATCAAAACATTCACCCAGAAAACCAGGAGCTAGTAAGGGTACTTCGAGAACAGCTTCAAACAGAACAGGTACAGTATATGCATTTATTTGAGGAGTAGATGCGATAGCTCCCTTTGCATGTGAAATTGTGTTAAACATTGGTAAATTACTTTTTGCAAACATGGGCTTCTTTCCTGCTTCAAATTACCTTATATTATTTTATAGATTGTATGTTTACAGATTGGGCAAATTGCCTAGCCTTAATCTATTTGGATGTCTTCATGTTTTGTTTATTATTAATTTGCTTTAAAAGATAGTTTTCCTTTTTTTTTTTAAGACGGAGTCTCGCTCTGTCACCCAGTCTGGATTGCAGTGGTGCAATCTCGACTTACTGCAACCTCCGCCTCCCGGGTTCAAGTGATTCTCCTTACTCGGCCTCCTGAGTAGCTGAGATTATAGGCATGCACCACCACTCCCAACTAACTTTTGTATTTTTAGGAGAGACAGGGTTTCACCATGTTGGTCAGGCCTGGTCTTGAACTCCTGACCTCGTGATCTGCCCCCGGCATCGGCCTCCCAAAGTGCTGGGATTACAGGTGCCCAGCCAGTTTTCTTGTTGTTTATTAGTGTAGAAATAATTGCTGTCTAATTGACCTTAATGAGATGTAGTGGAAAAAAAAAACATTTTTTTCTGACATATACTCCCTAATACATACAAAGAAATAACTAGAAGAGGTTGCTGTTTTGGTTTTTTTCCTTTTTTTTCTTCAGTTGTCAAAGTTATAACAACAAAGCTAGTTAGGCAAAGAAAAAAAAACTAATTTTTCTCCTGTCTGTTCTTTGCTTTTTACCAGATGAAATCTCTGAGAACTGGAGATGTGATATATTTTATGAAGCCCAGAATAGATAGGATATTGTACACCTACATGCTGAGATATCTAACATCAAAAAACAAAATTAAAAATTGCTTTCCGGCTGGGCGCGGTGGCTCACACCTATAATCCCAGCACTTTGGGAGCCCAAGGGGGGCGGATCACAAGGTCAGGAGCTTGAGACCAGCCTGACCCAACAGGTGAAACCCCATCTTTACTAAAAATACAAAAATTACCTGAGTGTGGTGGTGTGTGCCTCAAATCTCAGCTACTCAGGAGGCTGAGACAGGAGAATCGCTTGAACCCAGGAGGCAGAGGTTGCAGTAAGCTGAGATCATCTCACTGCACTCCAGCCTGGGTGGCAACTCCATCTCAAAAAAAAAAAATTGCTTTCCTACTAATCAAACTTTATTTCCGACAAGGGTTTTTTATTTTTAAAAAAGAGACAGGGTATCACTATGTTCCCCCGCTGCTCTCCAACTTTTGAGCTCAAGCAGTTCTCTCACCTCCACCTCCCAAAGTGCTGGGATTACATTCTGGGCATGGTGGCTTATGCCTGTAATTCCAGCACTTTGAGAGGCTGAGGCAGGAGGATCAGTTGAGCTCAGGAGTTTGAGACCAGCTTGGGCAACATGGCAAAACCATGTCCTTGCTGAAAATAACAAAAACCAGCTGGGCATGGTGGTGCACACCTATAGTCCCAGCTACTCAGGAGACTGAGGTGGGAGGATCTCTTGAGCCTAGGAGGTTGGGGCTGCAGTGAGCTGTGCTTGCTCCACTAAAACCAAAGTGCTGGGATTACAGGCATGAGCCACCACATCTGGCCCCAGTAAGGGTGAATTTATCCATTCACCAGATATTTTCTAGGCATTGGGAATTCAATTGTGAATTAAACAGACAAAATTTTCTACCCTCATGGAACTTGTATTCACTGATATATGATTGGTTTTTTTTTTTTTTTTTTTTTTTTTTTTTTTGAGACGAGTCTTGCTCTGTTGCCCAGGCTGGAGTGCAGTGGCGTGATCTTGGCTCACTGCAACCTCCGCCTCCTGCACCCAGCCCAATACAAGAATAATTTAAACAGGGCCAGGAATGGTGGCTTACACCTGTAATCCAGCACTTTGGGAGGCTGAGGTGGGCAGATCACAAGGTCAAGAGATTGAGACCCTCCTGGCCAACATGGTGAAACGCTGTCTTTACTAAAAATACAAAAATTATCTGGGCGTGGTGGCGTGCGCTATAGTCCGAGCTACTCGGGAGGCTGAGACACAAGAATCTCTTGAACTCGGGAGGTGGAGGTTGCAGTGAGCTGAGATCATGCCACTGCACTCCAGGCTGGTGACAGAGCGAGACTCATCTAAAAAAAAAAAAATAGCTGGGGCCGGGTGCGGTGGCTCACGCCTGTAATCCCAGCACTTTGGGAGGCCAAGGCGGGTGGATCACGAGGTCAAGAGATCGAGACCATCCTGGTCAACATGGTGAAACCCCGTCTCTACTAAAAATACAAAAAATTAGCCGGGCATGGTGGCGCGTGCCTGTAATCCCAGCTACTTGGGAGGCTGAGGCAGGAGAATTGCCTGAACCCAGGAGGCGGAGGTTGCGGTGAGCCGAGATTGCGCCATTGCACTCCAGCCTGGGTAACAAGAGCAAAACTCTGTCTCCAAAAAAAAAAAAAATAGTTTAAACATATTAGTAGTACTCTGTTCCATAACAATTGTAATCATAATTCATGTTGAGATAGTGTTTTATAATTTACAAAGTGATTTCCCAAACAATAATCATATTTAATCTTTAGACATAAGTAAGGCAACCATTATTATTCTGATTAACATATGAGACTGCTAATATTTGCTTACACTCACACTAGTGATTACATAACTGTGTTCAGCTATGAAGGGGCCCCAGATTGAGGTGAATCTTCCAGGTCTCCTTGCAGCAGTGTCCACTCATCTGCCTCCCTCTTCCTCAAACCTGGCACACAGTTCTCAGAGTGAAAATAAGGCTGGCAACGTATTCTGTTCTGTGCTGTCCAGTATGACAGCTACTAGCCACCTGTGGCTATTTAAGTCAGGTAAAATTAAACACAATCGACTGGGCACAGTGGCTCACACCTATAATCCCAAAACTTTGGAAGGCTGAGGCGGGCTGATCGCGAGGTCAGGAGTTCTGAGACCAGCCTGACTAATATGGTGAAACTCCATTTCTACTAAAAATACAAAGATTAGCCTGGCATGGTGGCGCATGCCTGTAATCCCAGTTACTCTGGAGGCTGAAGCAGGAGAATCGCTTGAGCCCCAAGAGGCAGAGGTTGCAGTGAGCCAAGATCATGCCATTGCAGTCTAGTTTGGGTGACAGAGTGAGACTCCATCTCAAAAAAAAAAAAAAATTAAAGATAATCTGAAATTCAGTTTTTTTTTGAGATGGTGTTTTTGTTGCCCAGGCTAGAGTGCAATGGCAAGATCTTAGCCTACTGCAACCTCCACCTCCCGGGTTCAAGTGATTCTCCTGCCTCAGCCTCCCAAGCAGCTGGGACTACAGGCATGTGCCACCACACCCGACTGATTTGTGTGTGTGTGTGTGTATTTTTAGTTGAGACGAAGTTTCACCGTGTTAGCCAGGATGGTCTTGATCTCCTGACCTCGTGATCCGCCTGCCTCGGCCTCCCAAAGTGCTGGATTACAGGCGTAAGCTGCCACGTCCAGCTGAAATTCAGTCTTCAGCTACATTTCAAGTACACAATGGCCACATGTGGCTCACGGCTGCTGTTTTGGACAACACTGATACAGATTTCAGTTATTGCAGAAAGTTCTATTGGACAGCACTGTTAATAGTTTTTTGTCAGTTTCTTTAAAAATTAATAAGGAGGCGGCCAGGTGTGGTGACTCACACCTGTAATCCCAGCACTTTGGGAGGCTGAGGCAGGTGAATCGCCTGAGGTCAGGAGTTTGAGACCAGCCTGGCCAACATTGCAAAACTCCATCTCTACTAAAAATACAAAAATTAGCTGGACATGGTGGTTGGCGCCTGTAATCCCAGCTACTCGAGAGACTGAAGCAGAAGAATCACTTGAACCCAGGAGGCAGAGGTTTCAATGAGCTGAGATTGTACCACTGCACTCCAGCCTGGGTGACAGTGAAACTCTTGTCTCCAAAAAAAAAAGGAGAAAAAGTGGAGAGGAGAACATAAAGTGCTGTACACTTTTGTAGCATTAGAACTGACATAAGTGACTATAACATCAAGGTGTAGCCTTGGATCACAGAATATTCTGGTGACTTAGGACTGTTTTAGAAGTATGAACTCTTAATTATGTTTATTAGCAAATCATTTAAATTAAATTTGTTAAATTTGTTTATTAATATTGAGTGGCAGAAATCTGATTCACTTAAGAACCATTCCTATTTAGTAAATTTGATATTTTTTCTGTAATTAGATATTTTTCATGCTAGCAACATCTGTGCTGGGTGGGTTCCATCAAACCAAGTTTTGATAAATAAGTATTTTTACAACACGGTAAAAATACGTAGACATCTTGTTTTTTTGAGACAGGGTCTCTGTTGCCCAGGCTAGAGATGTAGTGGTATGATCTCGGCTCACTGCAGCCTCCACCTCTTGAGTTCAAGTGATTCTCCCACCTCACCCTCCCAAGTAGCTGGGACTACAGGTGCGCGCCACCATGCCTGGCTAATTTTTGTATTTTGTGGTAGAGACACGGTTTCACCATGTTGGCCAGGCTAGTCTCAAACTCCTGATCTCAAGTGATCCGCCCACCTCAGCCACCCAAAGCGTTGGAATTACAGGCGTGAGCCACCGTCCCCAGCCATGTAGACACTTTTCTGGGTCCTGAGGTACAATTAATCCTACAAATAAATTCCTTGCCCTCATGACCCATCTTTGATATCTGGATGTTTCTTGAATACATGCAACACTTTTAAAATGAAAAAGATGGTAAAAATGGAAAAAGTGAAGACTTAGAAAACAGTTTGACATTTGTTACTCTTTTTTTCTTTTTGAGATGGGGTCTCGCTGTGTTGCCTAGGCTGGAGTGCAGTGGTGCAGTCACGTCTCACTGTAGCTTCAACCTCCCAGGCTCAGGTGATCCTCCCACCTCAGTCTCCCAAGTAGCCGGGACTACAGGCACACACCAACACTACTCCTGGCTAATTTTTCTATTTTTTGTAGAGACGGGGTTTCACCATGTTGCACAGGCTTGTCTGGAATTCCTGGGCTCAAGTGATCCACCTGCCTCAGCCTCCCAGAGTGCTGGGATTACAGGCGTGAGTCACCATGGCTGACCTCGACATTTATTGTTGTTAGCTTATGCGTGAGCTTAGCCTTGTGCTGCTCAGAATAACTTACTTATTCTAGTAAAGTAAAAGAGGAACTCTGGAGTTAATCCAGGTTTTTGTCTTTAAATTATGTTTAGGAAGGAAAGTGGAGACCATGCAGTTTAGATAAAAACAATATAGCCTCATCATGTTCTCAATATTAGGACCTTAAACTATTGCACATCTACAGTTTGATGATGGTTACACACTGTTGACTGTGTTCTGAAATATAATTTAACATAAGATACTGTTGAGGGCTACATGTGTCCGTGTTTCAGTGTGTACACTTGTGTTCTTACTAGGATGCACCTGCTGCCGCTCGACAGCAGTTCTACACCGACATGTACTGTCCTATCTGCCTGCTCCAAGCCTCCTTCCCAGTGGAAACCAACTGTGGACATCTTTTTTGTGGTAAGAAACAGTGCTATACTTGGGAAAAGTGACTGTTTAGACCAAGACCTCTACGTGTACAAAGGCTGGATTCCTAATTTTTTCTTTTTGTATTTTGTGAGTAGAGTAGATTACCTCTGATATTCTGCTCTACTTGTCTACCAAGGATACTTAGCATCTAAATAATATACTTGCTTATTTATTTTCTATTCAGTGTGTCCATGTAGCAACTATGGGTTCAGAGGTTAAAGAAACTATTCAGCTTCCCAATAAACAGAAATGTGTTTCTGTGGATAGTAGTTCCCATAGATACATAGCATGAGGGATTCAGAGTCCCTCCTTGTTCATCACTTTTTGGGAGTTTGATTTATTATTCATCCTTCCCAAGGCAAGAAAGTTCTTCTCTCAAGAACCTGCCCAAGACCCTGCCTTAGCCCTCCTGCCTCTTTTGACTCCGAGTTTGTACTAAGAAGTCTTAAAGGTCTTAGTCTCAGTCTGTCTGTCTGTCTCAGTCTCTCTCTCTCTTTCTCACCTGCTCTAACTTCAACCTGTTGAGGTTTAATGAGGAAGAATGAGAAACCTAGAGCATGCCTTGGGGTAAGAAGGAAATAATTTCCCATTTACTTAGTATCAGGAAGGAGTGCTTTCCGCCACTCCTCATTTCTGAATCTGCAGATTCAGGAATATCTTCTGTGGCTTCTTATGCCATAGAAGATTGGTGGGGGGAGTTTCAGTTATTATATCTTATGTACTGGACATTAACATACTTCATCTAACCCCACCTGTGAGGAAACAGGCTTAGAGACGTGATGAAATTTTACAAAGTGACCAGGCTCTGTGGCTTATGCCTGTAATCTCAGCACTTGGGGAAGCTGAGGCAGGAGGATTGCTTGAGCCCAGGAGTTGGAGGCCAGCCTGGACAACATAGAGAGACCCTTTCTCTACAAAAAATAAGAAATTACACAGGTGCAGTGGCTCACATGTTCAGTCCCTGCTACTGGGGAGGCTGAGGTGGGAGAATCACTTGAGCCCAGGAGTTTGAGACTGCAATGAGCTGTGATCATGCCACTGCACTCCAGCCTGAGCAGCAGAGCAAGATCCTGTCTCAAAAATAATAATAATAAATTTTAAAAAGAGTAGCCCAGGTGTTAAGTGACAGAGCCAAGTTTTTAAACCTAGGTTTATCTTCAAGCCCTGTGCTCAGTTCTGCATGATTGCTGGCTCATACATTAGAAAACACTCGAAGCCACTTCGATGTGTCCAATCACTAGACCTAGTTTTTTATTGTTTCTTTCGTTTAAACAGTTGTGTTCAAGATAGGGCCTTATTACTCCCAAAACATAGGAAATTTTCATATAGGGACTAATTAAAAATGTAGCATATAATGGTCCTATAAATTGTTGGCCCTTTTGTCTAACTTCATCTCATCCTATAGAATTATTAGATACAGTGTTATTTGTGCATTTGGAGATGGCGTGAGTATTTGGAACCCATACCATGTAATGGCAGGGTTTTCTGTACCTTTTGCTCTTTTTGTAATCCAATCCCATCAGTGCTTCATCCACTCATTTCAGACTCTTCTTTAAGGTTTTTGCCTAAGTAGCTAACAAATTATAAAACACTTATTTCAGTTTTTATCTTGTACTATTAATACTTAATTACTGTTAACACATTGATAATTTGGTTTTCTAAACTCTTTAAAAAGTTGTATTATTTTTATAACATACCAAATTTAGAACAGAAAATTTATGCTCTGATTTGTTGGTTATTATATTTACAATGATGTTTAACTATTGTTTTGTTTATATTACATAGAAAATGTAATATTTTGTATGAAGCCTCATAGCATTAAGGCAGTTAATAGATGCTTGCTTTTGATTGTGTACAACTGTCTGTAGCTTAACTTGGAGTTTATTTCTTTATTTTGAGGCAGAGTCTCGCTTTGTTGCCCAGGCTTCAGTGCAGTGGTATGAACTTGGCTCACTGCAACCTCCACCTCCTAGGTTCAAGCGATTCTCCTGCCTCAGCCTCCTGAGTAGCTGGGATTACAGGCATGTGCCACCACACTCGGCTAATTTGTGTATTTTTTAGTCGAGACGGGATTTCACCATGTTGGCCAGGGTGGTCTTGATCTCCTGACCTCAAATGATCCACCCACCTTGGCTTCCCAAAGTGCTGGGATTACAGGTGTGAGCCACCGCACCCAGCCTTAACTTGGAGTTTAAATAAAAAAATATTTTTTAATGGCTGGGAATTCTTACTAGATTTGAATTTGCCTGAAGGGATGGCTGGATGAAATTAAAAATGTTTTTAAATAAGGTGGTACTGTTAAAATATTTAAAATAGTTGAACCTTTCTGAGGATATATAGACTTTAAAACATCAATATTAATGTTTTGTTTTGTTTTTTTTTCTATTAGGTCCCTGCATTATTGCTTACTGGCGATACGGTTCATGGCTTGGGGCAATCAGTTGTCCAATCTGTAGACAAACGGTAATGTAGTGTGTGCACAAAGCATCATTTATGCTAGTTTATTTTGTACATTTTTATGGTTTTTGTACCTACATTTGGAATTATTCTTCTCTTTTTAGCTGAACTTCATTTATCCAAAGCTTCTTTGATGTTTCTCTATTATTATTATTACTTTTTTTTTTTTTTTTGAGACAAGGTCTTGCAATGCAATGGCATGATCGTAGCTTACTGCAGCCTTGACTTCCTGGGCCCAAGCAATCCTTCCATCTTAGCCTCCAACCTCTCAGCTCAAGCAATCCTCCTGCCTCAGCCTCCCAAGGTGCTGGGATTATAGGCATGAGCTACGACACCCAACCTATGATTTTTTTTTAATTTGTACTCGGCCCACAATTATTTTTTTAAAACTGTCATTGAGCTATCACTAAAAAAGGGCATCCTGTTTGAAATCCTACAGTTGTAATGAAAAACAACTGGTAAATGAATCCTTCCCAAAAATCCCAGTAAAGTCTTTGTAGCAATACCAGCAAAGGAATACCCAAACTACTTAATCAGTATATTAACATATATCCTCTATATACCTTTTTTCTTTTGAAAAAAAGATTTTTTTCCTGTTCAATTTATATTTAATCTTTTTCTGGTGAGGATCCAGATAGCTTTAAATGGTATATAATGATTTTTTTTAATGTTTCATTCCTTTTAGAGACATGGCCACATTGCATTGTCCAGAAAAGCTTAGACCATGACAGTTAGCATCGAAGCCACCTCTGGAGGGAGGCAGTAAGTAAACATGAACCTGAGACTGAACTGTCAGTGCAGATGAGACGTGCCAAATTCTCTCCATTTCTTTGATAAACTGAAGAAATGGAATACTGAACAATTCTGAGAAACCAACATTCTCAGTTTTTAAATATGACAAAATAGGACATTCTATCAGTTGTACACTGTTTTCATGATTTCCATTATATTTATTTTTCATTTAAAATAAAAATACAGGCTGGGCGCGGTGGCTTACGCCTATAATCCCAGCACTTTGGGAGGCCGAGGTGGGTGGATCACTTGAGGTCAGGAGTTTGAAACCAGCCTGGCCAACATGGTGAAACCCCGTCTCTACTAAAAATACAAAAAATTAGCCAGGCATGGTAGCACATGCCTGTAATCCCAGCTACTAGGGAGGCTAAGGCAGGAGAATTGCATGAACCTGGGAGGTGGAGGTTGCAGTGAGCTGAGATCACGCCATTGCACTCCAGCCTGGGCAACAAGAGTGAAACTCCGTCTCACACACACATAAAAAAAATACAGGCTGGGCACAGTGGCTTATGCCTGTAATCTCAGCACTTTGGGAGGCCGAGGTGGGTGGATCACCTGAGGTCAGGAGTTTGAAACCAGCCTGGCCAACATGGTGAAACCCCGTCTCTACTAAAAATACAAAAAATTAGCCGGGCATGGTAGCACATGTTGTAATCCCAGCTACTAGGGAGGCTGAGGCAGGAGAATTGCTTGAACCTGGGAGGTGGAGGTTGCAGTGAGCTAAGATCGCACCATTGCACTCCAGCCTGGGCAACAAGAGTGAAACTCTGTCTCACAAAAAAAAAAAAAAAAAATACAGGCTGGGCACAGTGGCTCATGCCTGTAATCCCAGCACTTTGGGAGGCCGAGGCGGGAGGATCACCTGAGGTCAAGAGTTCAAGACCAGCCTGGCTAAAATGGCAAAATCCCATCTCTACTACAAATCCAAAAAAATTAGCCTGGTATGGTGGTAGGCACCTGTAATCCCACCTACTCAGGCAGCTGAGGTAGGAGAATTGCTACAACCTTCGGGGCAGAGGTTGGAGTGAGCCAAGATCATGCCACTGCACTCCAGCCTGGAAGACAGAGTGAGACTCTGTCTCAAAAAAAAAAAAAAAAAAAAAAATACAGGCCAGCACTTTGGGAGGCCAAGGCTAGAGGATCACTTGAAGCCAGGAGTTCGAGACCGGCTTAGGCAACAAAATGAGATTCCCTCTCTACAAAAAAACTAAGAAAATAAAATTAGCCTGGTGTGGTGGTGTGTACCTGTAGTCACAACTACTTGGGAGTCTGAGCTGGGGGGATTGCTTGAGCTCAGGAGTTTGACACTGCAGTGAGCTATGATCATGGGACTATACTCCAGCGTGGGCAATAGAGTGAGATTACATCACTAAAAAAAAAGCATTCTCCCACTTACCCATCGGTGGAATGTACACACACACACACACTCTCTCTCTCTCTTTCAGCCTTTATTGTAGCTGTCTGTTTCTCCCCAGCTGCCCTCTTATTTTGGTGCAGAGAAGGATGTCCAAGTCATTTTCTTATTATTCTTGCTTCCACATTCTCAAATTCTGCCTCTTTCATATTTTACTTATGGTCACGTGATCAGGAGGAAACTGTTTCTGTATGCCTCTCTGGCTGATTTGATGCATGACACAAGGCAGTCAACATTGAAGCATATGGCCAGGTGTGGTGGCTCACGCCTGTAATCCCAGCACTTTGAGAGGCCAAGGCGGGCGGATCATGAGGTCAAGAGATCGAGACCATCCTGGCCAACATGGTGAAACCCCATCTCTACTAAAATACAAAAATTAGCCAGGCGAGGTGGCATGCACCTGTAGTCCCAGCTACTTGGGAGGCTGAAGCAGAAGAATTGCTTGAACCTGGGAGGTGGAGGTTGTAGTGAGCCAAGATCATGCCCACTGTACTCCAGCCTGGTGACAGGGCAGGACTCAGTCTAGAAAAAAAAAACAAAAAACATTGAAGCTTACTTGCCAATACCGCCTCTCAGCATGTTTTGCTCTCAGTCAGCAACATCCAAACCAGGGAGTAGGTCTACATTAAAAAAAAATAGTTCCACTATAATCCCAGCACTTTGGGAGGCCGAGGTGGGCAGATTACAAGATCAAGACCATCTTGGCCAACACGGCGAAACTCTGTCTCTACTAAAAATACAAAAATTAGCTGGGTGTGGTAGTGCGCTCCTGGAGTCCCAGCTACTTGGGAGGCTGAGGCAGAGAATTGTTTGAATCCAGGAGGTGGAGGTTGCAGTGAGCCAAGATCGTGCTCCTGCACTCCAGCCTGGTGACAGAGCAAGACTCTGTCTCAAAAAAAAATAATAATAAAAAATAGTTCCAGCCCCTTTCTCTTGGTTTTGCCCATGACTTTTCAAAGGGCACGTGTGCAGTAGCCAGTGGTATCCTATGTACTATCCATAAATTGACTAGAGGCTCAGAAGGCTGAGATGAAGTTGTCTTAATATAGTAGCTCTTGGTTCCCTAAGCTGAGAGTAATTCATCCTGGGTGCAAGACAGATGGCAAGTGCTTGTTCTACCTCCTGTTTTCAGTAGTCCCCTTCAGTAAATGGTCATGAAAATAGCAAATGTACAGGCTGCCGCCTCTGACTGGAACACGCTCTCCACTTCTCCCCCTGAATGCATGCACACCAGCCACAGTCCTACCTCCATTTCCAGGCTCAGCTCAGTGTCAGGCTTCCTGGCCACCCCAGGCAAAAGAGATTCTCCCTCTCACAGCAGCATTCTTGCACCTGCCCCAGGGCCATATAAGGCTGTAGGCCAGGTCTGCCTCCCCTTTTATTGTGGGTGTTGTAGTCACCCTGAAGCAGGGTTGTGTCTTCATTTTTTTTTTTTTGGCATACCTATCACTTAGCAGAGTACCTGGCCCGCCATAGGTGCTCCATTAATGTGTATCAAAATTATGCATTTTTTATTAACAAATTTATGAAGGAAGAAATGGCTGCACTTGCTGTTCTTACCACCTTCTGTGCTTAGTCACTCCTTTGTTCAGCTGTTTGGAAAGCATCTAAGCAGTGGGAAGACTTGGTTTTTAGCTGAACTGAGGAAGGATAAAAACATGATTTAAAACTAAATCAGCCACCACTTCTTCCCATTTATATGTCATCGTATAATCATTAGTGACCATTTTCTATGGGGATGTTATGTCCTAAACTGTATTTATTTTTCAAGGTACTGTCTGTTACCTTCAGATTACTCCGGTATGATTCTGGGACATTTGTATATTCTTTTTACCACAATCATGAAGGAAGCAGGGTTAAATGTATTATGTTATATAACCATACCAAAAATTTCTTTTTTTATTGTAGTAGGAATTGTTTGAGAGCTGGTCCCTGAAATAACTTAATCTTTATATTATGCAACCTCCACCTCCTAGGTTCAAGGATTCTCCTGCCTCAGCCTCCTGAGTAGCTGGGATTACAGGCACGCACCCTTTTCTAAGTCTTTAAGAAAAGTGGAATCAAGATGGTGGCCATCTTCGGTTCCTAGGGAGTGTATGGCCATCTTGGCTGCACTTCCATTGGCCGAGCAAAGTTCCCCTCAGGGAGAGCCAGGGTGGGGCCTGGTATGCTATTCATCTTCATCTATCCTATGCTACCATTCTTCTCAATGCAGATGGTCATCTGCATAATAGAAAGATTATTATAAAATAATCTTTATATTATGATCTTAAGCATTCAAAGATCTTTCAAATACCAGTAAGAATAACCAATCATTATTTTAATACCAAAAAAGAAAACCATAATTGTTCTGTCTTAAAGTGACAGTTATATATTTTATGTCACCTTCCTCCTGAATGTTTCCTCATCATTCTTGTATCTTCAGATATCTGTTGGCCCAAATAGAGAACTACTGAATTCAGCCCTGGTATGGACAGGAAAAGATTAGACCAGTAGTTGGATATGGTGCCTATTTTATCTTATAGGAGTTAAAATTCTATATTGCATTCGATTTTATTGCAAAGTAATTACTTACTCTCCTCCCCCAGGTTCCCTTTATTTAAAAATGAGTGAAATATAAATTTAGAAGCCTTTATCATTCTATTGAATAATAACACAAAACGGAAAACAACATGATGAAGAAAGTTGAAATAATTTTTTTTCTATAATATGCAGGTAACCTTACTCCTAACGGTATTTGGTGATGATAATCAGTCTCAGGATGTTGTGAGATTGCATCAGGATATTAATGATTATAACCGGAGATTCTCAGGACAGCCCAGATCTGTAAGTAATACAAAAGAGAAGTAATACATATTACTTCTCTTTTGTAAAGTGAGGTTTACCAACAAGTATTCTTTGACTATGAAAAATCTCGGCCAGGCACAGTGGCTCACACCTGTAATCCTAGTACTTTGGGAGGCCAAGGCAGGCAGATCACCTGAGCCCAGGAGTTTGAGACCAGCTTGGGCAACACGGTGAAACCCCATCCCTACAAAAAATACCAAAAAATTAGCCAGGCTTGTTGGCACATGCCTATAGTCCCTGCTTCTTGGGAGGCTGAGGTGGGAGGATCACCTGAACCCAGGAGGTCAAGGCTGCAGTGAGCCATGATCACACCATTGCACTCCCACCTGAGTGGCAGAATGAGACCCTTCTCAAAAAACAAGAAAAAGAAAAATCTCATTATATGTGTTGGGTCAAGTTTTTACCTTCATTGTTGCCAGTCACTATGTTACAGCTTTCCCAAGGACTACAATTTTCTTTCTTAAAAAACAAACAGCATAAGTTTTTATGAAAAAGAAACTGCACAGAGCAATAGAAAAAATTAAAGGGAAATAGAAAATTAATGACTCCTATGTGATACTAAAACACCATTTGTCTTTTGAGAAAAGTTACAACAGAAAACTTCAACAGTTTCACAGTTGTGTTTTATTCTAATTGCCCTAGCCACCTGTTTGAAATGTTCCCTTAAAAAATTTCAGGTTGGCTGGGTGCAGTGGCTCATGCCTATAATCCCGGCACTTTGGGAGGCCAAGGCGGGTGGATCACCTGAGGTCAGCAGTTCGAGACCAGGCTTGCCAACATGGTGAAACCCCATCTCTACTGAAAATACAAAATTAGCTGGGCATGGTGGTGGGCACCTGTAATCCCAGCTAATTGGGAGGCTGAGGAAAAAGAATTGCTTGAACCACAGAGGCAGAGGTTGCAGTGAGCCAAAATTGCACCATTGCACTCCAGCCTGGGTGACAAGAGCGAAACTCCATCTCAAAAAAAAAAAAAAAAAATTCCAGGTTTAGGCTGGGTGCAGTGGCTTATGCCTGTAATCCCAGCACTTTGGGAGGCTGAGGCAGGTGGATCATTTGAGGTCAGTTCAAGATTAGCCTGATCAACATGGTGAAACCCCGTCTCTACTAAAAATTCAAAAATTAGCTGGCTGTGGTGGCTTGCGCCTGTAGTCACAGCTACTGGGGAGGCTGAGGCAGAAGAATTGCTTGACCCCAGGAGACAGAGGTTGCAGTGAGCTGAGATCGTGCCACTGTACTCCAGCCTGGGCAACAGAGTGAGACTCTGTCTCAAAGAAGAAAAAAAAGGCCGGGCACGGTGGCTCAACGCCTGTAATCCCAGAACTTTGGGAGGCCAAGGCAGGTGGATCACGGGGTCAGGAGTTCAAGACCAGCCTGGCCAACATGGTGAAACCTCGTCTCTACTAAAAATATAGCTACTCAGGAGGCTGAGGCAGGAGGCGGAGACTGCAGTGACCCGAGATCACACCACTACTCTCCAGGCTGGGCTCCAGAGCGAGACTCTGTCTTAAAAAAAAAATTCCAGGTGTGGAGGGATATGTTTATATGTGCTTTTAACTATGTAAAAGCATTCTGCTTTTAAAGAACACATTAATTTTACAGTTAACCTTTTTTCCCCCATGCCCCTACCCCAGAAGTATTTGATAAATCAAAAACTGGCACATTTTACTGACTCATTCTTGTTTTCTCAAAATCTAACACATTCTCAGAAATGTAAAACTGAGGCCGGGCGCGCTGACTCACGCCTGTAATCCCAGCAGTTTGGGAGGACAAGGCAGGCGAATCATGAGGTCAAGGGATTGAGAACATTCTAGCCAACATGGTGAAACCCTGTCTCTACTAAAAATAGAAAATAATTAGCCAGGCGTGGTGGCATGCACCTGTAGTCCCAGCTACTCGGGAGGCTGAGGCAGGAGAATCACTTCAACCCAGGAGGCGGAGGTTGCAGTGAGCCAAGGTCACGCCACTGTACTCCGACCTGGCAACAGAGTGTGACTTTGTCTCAAAAAAAAAAAAAAAAAAAGAAAGAAAAAAGAAATGTAAAACCAAATAAGTACTTCAAAAACTAGAACATACTAAATCCAAATTCATATGGACAGCCCAGACCTCTCCTCTGAGCTCCAGACTTTGTATGTTCAGCTGCTTCGCTTCCACTTCAGCATGGGTGTTCCACAGGCATCTCCAACTTACCATGTGGAGTATGGAGCTGATTCCCTCCTTAAGATAGTCTGTTCTTTTCTCAGTTTTGATTTCCTCCTCTTCTTCATTCCTCTCATCTGATCTATAAGTAATCCTCTTTTCTTTGTATTTTTGGGGTATCCTGTTATTTTTACTGCAACAAAACATCCTTGCTGGCCGGGCGCAGTGGCTCACACCTATAATCCCAGGACTTTGGAAGACTGAGAAAGGTGAATCACTTGAACTCAGGAGTTTGAGACCAGCCTGGGCAATTTGGCAAGACCCTGTCTCTACCAAAAAATACAAAAAGTAGTTGGGCATGGTGGTCCACACCTGTAGTCTCAGCTACTTGGGAGGCTGAGGTGGGAGGATTGCATGAGCCGGGGAGGCAGAGGTTGCAATGAGCCATGGTCACATCACTGCACTCCAGCCTGGGTGATAGAGTGAGACCCTGTCTCAAAAAGAATAAAAATGTCTTGGCTATGGTGGTGGTGTTGTTTGAGACAGGTTCTCACTCTGTTTTCCAGGCTGGAATGCAGGTGGTGCGATCACAGCTCACTGCAGCCTCAACCTTCCAGGCTCAGGCCATCCTACCGCCTCAGCTTCCCAAGTAGCTGGGACCACAGGTGTGCATCACCACACCTGGCTAATTTTTTGGAGTGGCTAGGTTTTGCCATGTTGCCCAGGCTGGCCTCGAACTCCCGGACTCAAGCAATCCACCCCCTCAACTTCCAAAGTGCTGGGATTACAGGTGTTAACGTACCATGCCCAGCCTGTGTCTACCTCTTTCAGTCACTGTAGACTTTGTGCTGGTCCAGCCCTGTCATCTCTGCTCATGGCAACCACAGTGGCCTCCTCACTTCTACTTTTTTCCCTGCCACAGCAGCCTGATAAATATTTTCTAAACATAAATGAGACCATGATGCTCTCATGTTTGAAAACTTCCATTTTGTTTGTTTGTTTGTTTGTTTTGAGACAGGGTCTGGCTCTGTTGCCCAAGCTCTAGTACAGTGGCACAATCTTGGCTTGCTGCAACTTTTGCCTCCTGGGCTCAAGCCATCCTCCTGCATCAGCTTTCCAAGTAGTCGGGACTACAGGTGCATGCCACCATAACCTGGCTATATAGTTTTTGTAGAGAAGGGGTTTTGCCATGTTGTCCAGGCTGGTCCTAAACTCCTGGGCTTGAGTGGTCCCGACCTGCCTCAACCTCCCAAAGTGTTGGGATTACAGGCATGAGCCAGCGCATGCGGCACAATGTTTTTGAATGTTCCAACTCCTTACTGTGGCTTACAAGGGCCTGCACGATCCGGTCCTTCCTCCTTCTCCAAATCTTCTGTCAACCACTTCATTCACCACCCTGCAGCCACCCTGCTCTCAGCAATCAGCACACACACAAACTCCTTCCACCTTAAGGCTGTCACACCTGACACTTCCTTTGCATGGAATGTTTGTCCTTCTGCTCTCATGGTGATTCCCAGTCTTTAGATGACAACTATGTTAAGTAGACCCTCCTTGGAGTTTTCCCTGCTCTGTGGCTGCCCACTGTACCTTTCCTTTATGGTGTTTATCATAGATAGCACTCAATTCTTGTTTGTTATCTTTCTCTCAGTAAACTAAAAGCTTCATAAGGGTAAGGACCATTTTTATTTATTCACCACTGCCAAATTAATTTATTCACCAGTGCCAAATTTGATGGCTTAATGTTTGTTGAATAAATGAATGAGTTACTATTAAGATAAGAATTGATACTGCTGCTCCCAGCCGAATATATTAAGCTATTTAGATGCTTCAGTGTTAAAAAGACATGTGCTCATGCTCCCTTGTTGTTCTGTGAGGTCGTGTACATTTCAGGGCATACAGTTTCAACTGTTATGAATGATAATGGGTAGATTTACCTATTTTTCATTGAATAGTAAAAAAAATCCAATCATGTTGTCCTCCATAATTATTTGGGAGTCTCTTCTGCAATTTTGATTCAGCAATGTTTTTTTACATCCCGTGACATCTATAGGATGGTTCTTTAAAAATGCAACCTGTTTCAAATTCAGGAGCTACTACTGAACTTTAAAAAGTCATTAAAATTTTTTCTTTTCATTTCTTTTCTTTTTGAGACAGAGTCTCGCTCTGTCACCCAGGCCAGAGGGCAATGGTGCAATCTCAGCTCACTGCAACCTCTGCCTCCTGGATTCAAACAATTCTCATGCTTCAGCCACCTGAGTAGCTAGGATTACAGGTGTGTGCCACCATGCCCAGCTAATTTTTGTATTTTTGGTAGAGACGGGGTTTCACCATGTTTTCTAGGCTAATCTCAAAACTCCTGGCCTTAAGCAATCTGCTCGCCTTGGCCTCCCAAAGTGCTGGGATTACTAGTGTAAGCCACCGCACCTGGCCTTTAAAATTTTTCATTCGTATTTTTAAAATGTGAATCATACTATTACTCAGTTATTTTTTGTGTCAGATATTTAATGAATAAAAAAGCCTGGTATGTGATGAAATTATAATAAAGCCATTTAGTTCTCTAATATTGTGCCTCCTTCAAAGTTGGAGTCAGTTTATGCAAAAACATTTCTTACTAAATCATTTCATATTTCTTGTCTAATTATTATATATTTTGTATAAATGATGATACCATATTACAAGTGAACAAAATACCTCAGAAAAAGAACAGAAAGGTGGTCAGAAACATTCTGGCAGTTTGTTAAGAGTATCTCAAGTCATTTACCATAAACTTTGTGAAAGCTGTAAGGCTGTTTTGCTTCAAATGTTAGTTCTTCCACAGAACACAGGAAGTGATTATGAAAGGACCATTCTTGCACTTTGGTGACCAGTGTTCCAGAAGGAGTCACAAGAGGATTTTCTCTTGGTCTGGAGTTTTGAAAACTATTTTCTCCTCACTTGCTCAGTTATTTCTGTCTCCATCTTCCTCTCAATGTATCTGGCTGCATAAAATGCCTGCCCAGGGTTGGGCGTGTGACTGTTACACAGATTGTTACACAGAGCAGAGGGATGGCCAGAGGAAGTGATTCACCGGGAGGAATCAGTTTCACCACTATTTTTAAACTATTTAAACATCAAAGTTCCTGTGTCTTTAATGTATAATCACTTCTACATCAGCTGGCAAATTATAAAGGTCTTTCATACAGAGTATGTCTTTTAGTTATTTTTGTTCTTTTGAATTTTTAGTCTCCTTGCCAGGGAACCTTTTAGTTCTTAATAGTCCTTGCGCATACTCAGTTAGTTGTTGAATTATCTCTAGTAGGTTAAGCAGCTGTTGCCAAGATCACCTGGCTAATAAGTGATCGATTTTGAATTCAAACCCAGATCTGTCTGACTTCAAAACAGACACTTAAGCTGAAGTCTCAGACTCTAATCCTGTGTACTAGGCTCTTTGGTTTACTAACGCAAATCAGATGTGACTTGAGTTTTGCATTACTGTATCCCATATATGAAGCTTGATGACACTTTAGTTGCTTTTCAGTTATCTTCACTAAGACCAATTTTGTAAGAACTAGTATTCAAAGAGCTATTTTTAAAAGTAACACATTAGAAAATATGTTCAATCAGTGTGTAACTCCTTAATTCACCTTAACTCATCTTAACAGTGTTTACATATTGTAAGAAAATTGTATTATTTTGAAATCTGACACATTAGATGCCAAATCATAATATTTGTTTTTCCCTCTACCAGATTATGGAGAGAATTATGGATCTACCCACTTTACTGAGGCATGCATTCAGGGAAATGTTTTCAGTCGGGGGCCTTTTCTGGATGTTTCGCATCAGGATAATACTTTGTTTAATGGGAGCTTTTTTCTATCTTATATCCCCTCTAGATTTTGTACCTGAAGCCTTGTTTGGAATTCTAGGCTTTCTAGATGATTTCTTTGTGATCTTTTTATTGCTTATCTACATCTCAATTATGTATCGAGAAGTGATAACCCAAAGGCTAACGAGATGAATAAAAAAAAAACTAAGTTTACTAGGATATCTGAGCTAATGTGTAACGTCAAACAGAAGGACCCATGGCAGTGTAAAGCAATGAAGCAATGGAGCATTATCTCACAAACGTAAAACCACTATAAGACAAACATTTGATGATCATTTGACAAATGCCTAGGAATATATAACTGGAATTTTCACATGTTGCAGGTTCTAATGTTAAGTTTAGAATTATAATGATCTACAGTTGTATCTTGATTCTGTGTTGTCTGGAAAAAATATGAAATTACATAAAAAAGGGATCCTTTTATCTTTTTCTTTTCCCCAAAATTACTTAGATTAATTGGATGTGTAGTAAAATATTGTTAAATGTACAGTTTATCTACCTTATCCTTCTCAGTGGGTACCTATATGATAATATATAGCTGTGAAATTCATCTAAATATTTTTGTTACAATAAAATATTATACACTATTGGGGAAAATTCAGTATTTTTTTTAGTGCTAGCTAAGTTTTGTGCATTTGGAGCAGTTTTGCTTTTTCATTCTGGTATAATTATTTGTTATCAGCTGGAACTGAAAGAAGAAACTTGAACTTCATACTTCGGTACCATATTCTAGTTTACAGAACACATTTTAATCAATAGAATTAAGATGAAAAACATTTATCTCCAGTCAGCACACTTGATGTTCACAGTTATGACATTTAAACAAGAGTTCATCCTTTCATAGTAGCTATAAAAGTACTTTATAAAGGGAGATTGTTTTAGGAACCTGGGTGATGCTGTAAACACAAAGTAGCCGGATGCATTTCTGAAGAATATGGATCTTCATGTCTTTGAGCATCAAAACCCATAGGAAGGTACAGGGAACAGTATTTACATTTGACAACAGAAATTACTGGTTAACTGTAGCAACAGACTGGACAAACTTGGTTAGTTTTCTGTTGTCAGAAATTTTTATAATACTCTCTTAAGGCTGGGCATGGTGGCTCACACCTGTAATCCCCAGCACTTTGGGAGGCTGAGGCAGGTAGATCACTTGAGGTCAGGAGTTCAAGACCAGCCTGGCCAACATGGCAAAACCCCGTCTCTAGTAAAAAAATACAAAAATTAGCTGGGTGCAGTAGCATGCACCTGTAATCCCAGCTACGAGGGAGGCTGAGGCAGGAGAATCGCTTCAACCAGGAGGCAGAGGTTGCAGTGAGCCGAGATTGCACCATTGCACTCCAGCCTGGGAGACAAAGCAAGACTCCATCTCAAAAAAAAAAACAAACACTGTCTCAAGATGGAAGCACACAGCCCAGATTCATGTCTTGAGCCAAACAAGTGAATATATCTTAAGACTCCATACCACACAGTATTGGGAGATCTGACTCACTCCGGCTGGCATTGCTCATTGGTGAATGTGTGATGGCAGGATGTGAGGGGATGCCCAGGAGTCGGTGTTAGCATTGTCATCTGAGATCACTGCTGTTAATAATCCATTAATTTATTAGTGAGCCTCACTATATGCAGACTGGGCCAAAGAGAAAATCTGTCACATTCTCTCTAATCAGATCAACTACCAACTAATGAGATTCTGAATGAAATATCAATATGTGTTTTTCTAATTTGGACCTAGGACAGAGCTGTTGCTTGTCATAGAGAAAGACAATAATGCTTAAACATAGCACATTATAATTAAAGCAGTTTCTCACATGCTTTTCATTTTATCCTTTGGACAATTTTGTGAGGAGTGCAGGGCACCACCTTCCCTTTCATAGATGCAGTCCCCATGCTATTGATGAGTGTTTTTGAATGAAGTCACACAACAAATAACTGATCAAAGTGGCATTACATCAAAATGTCTTAGAAGGGCTCCTGCATAAGAGGTTTAGATAGACATGAAGGTTAAGAGGAACGGCAAGAAAGAAACTGGTTCTCTGGAAGTCTTTCATGCTACCTTATTAATTCCATCAGAGTAAGACAGCTTAAGCGCTCGTAAGAGGAAAGGTCTGTAGAGATGACACCTGAAGACTGCATGAATCCTAACTCTACACTTCCAAATCAAATAGCTGACAGGGTGGCAGACATCGCAGAAAAACATTTCAGCTGCAGTCACCAACTTGAAAAGCAAATGAGTAGGAGTTTGTCAAACTGCCATGTACCAGACTGGAAATGCCTTTCCTACCAATTATACATTTGGTGTGGGGGGATGGTGATGTCATTTTTTGACAGGATTTTATTTTGTGTGCATGTGTTCTGCTCCAAGTGTCACATTTCTGGTTACAATAATTATAATATTTGGAGTTACTACTAAGACTTTCCTGAAAGAGGCGTATTGTACCAAATTTTGTAACATAAAAAAATACTAAATGATCTTAAATCTTGTTAAATTGTGAAAAGCGTAAATGCTAACATCTCAGAAATTTAGACCTGCTTATTGTCATCTTTATTGATCTCTGATGATAAATGCAGAAGGGATCTGAGAGTTTTTAAAGCAAGTAGAGTCAATCAGTGTTGTGAACATCATAGTGATACTTATGTGATTCAGAGTTAAATCATATAAATCAAAGTAACAAGATTTGGATTTTTTAACAACAGTATCGTAACTGTCATAAAACAGATGGTCCAACCCCAGGAGCAGATAATAACTTGGGCAGCTCTGTGGGGAACCAGATGAGGGAACAACTGTTCTAACTGCCCACTAGAACAGTGTTTCAACTGCTGCAATTCTCAGTGTTTGAAAGGTACAAGGGAAGAAAGGACCGTGTGGATCCCTTGTGGCTGTGCAGATACCTACCTCACAGAGTTGTTGTAGAAGACTGGTAGTTTGGTTCAAACCTTGTGATTAAAGAGTTTGTCAAGCATTTTATTCTTTGGAATAAAAGCAACATATTTAAAAAATTTTAAAAGTGTTGTTTTTCTGTTTCTTTAACATTTGTTTACTTTCAGCACTCCGGAAAGAGCATTTGGTATAATGGTTGCAGTGGTTTTCATTATCACTAATGGACATCCAATATCTCATCACATTTCTAATTAACTTTGTTAGGTTTTTTTGTTTGTTTGTTGGTTGGTTGGTCAGAGACAGGGTCTCACTGTGTTGCCTAGGCTGGAGTGCAGTGGCACAATCATAGCTCACTGCAGTCTTGAATTCCTGGGCTCAAGTGATCCTCCTGCCTCAGCCTCCCAAGTAGCTGGGACTATAGGTGTGTGCCACTACACCTGGCTAACTAAAAAAAAAAAAAAAGTTTGTAGATACATGGTCTGGCTGTGTTGTCCAGCCAAGTCTTAAACTCCTGGGCTCAGCCTTCCAAAGTGCTGGGATTACAGGTGTAAGCCACCATGCCCAGCACTGAAAATTATTTTTCTATGAAGCAAATAAGTTAATTGGCAGACCACAATGAAAATTTAGTCATGGAGATGTTTTACAAAGAAAAATTCAACATTCAATTCAATGCAACAAATTGTTTTAAATTATATGTAATTCAGCCGGGCGCAGTGGCTCACACCTGTAATCCCAACACTTTGGGATGCTGAGATGGGCGGATCACGAGGTCAGAATTTTGAGACCAGCCACCAACATTGTAAAACCCCGTCTCTACTAAAATGCAAAAAAATAGCTGAGTGTGGTGGCACGCGTCTGTAGTCCCAGCTACTCTGGAGGCTGAGGCAGGAGAATAGCTTGAACCCGGGAGGCAGAGGTTGCAGTGAGCCAAGACCATGCCATTGCACTCCAGCCTGGGTGACAGAGTGAGACTCCATCTCAAAAAAATAAATTGGCTGGGTGGGGTGGCTCACATCTGTAATCCCAGCACTTTGGGAGGCCAAGGCAGGCGGATCATGGGGTCAGAAAGTTTGAGACCAGCCTGGCCACCATGGTGAAACCCTGTCTCTACTAAAGATACAAAAAGTTAGCCGGGCATGGTGGTGCACACCTGTAATCCTAGCTACTTGGGAGCCTGAGACAGATGAATCACTTGAACCCAGGAGGCAGAGGGTACAGTGAGCCGAGATTGCGCCATTGTACTCCAGCCTGGACAACAGGGCGAGACGCATCTCAAAAAAAAAACAAATAAATTATATGTAATTCACCATACCAATAGTCTACGTTTACCATTTTGAAATAAGGAAGCATAAAGATTATATTCAACAGATAATAAAAGTATACAAGTTATGGCTCACTGGAAGACAGGAAACAAGAAAAGGGAACAAAGGAGAACTTGGCTGAGGGACACCACATTGACCGGTTTCACGCTAGCTGGATTAATGATCACAGACACCAACAGGGCACCCTGCTAGCTGGCGATCCTTGGGTGCTGCTTACGTGGCTTGTGCCCCCAGCTTCTCTGAACTGTCTTATACGTTCATTCTCTTCTGACATCCCTGCACTTCCCAGCTGACAACCTAATTTCCTAAATCACTTCCCCCTCCAAGGCCTTTACTTTGCTGGTGGAAGTAGCTCCCTTCTTTTTATTAAAGGTTGTCTGCATCTCAGTAAAAGGCACCACTATCCATCCAATCAAATGCTCAAGCCAGGCCTGGATGGTGGCTCATGCCTATCATCCTAGCACTTTGAGAGGCCGAGGCAGGAGGATCATTTGAGTCCAGGAGTTCAAGACCAGCCTGGGCAACATAGTGAGATCCCCATCTCTACAAATAAAAAAAATAGCCATATATGGTGGCACATGCCTGTGGTCATAGCTACTCCAGAGGCTGAGGTGGGAGGATCACCTGGGCTCAGAAGTCAAGGCTGCAGTGAGCCCTGTGGGTCGCACCACTGCGGTCCAGCCTGGGCAACAGGAGATCCTGTCTCAAAACAAAACTCTCAAGCCAGAAATGCAAGCTTAAGTCTGTGTTGATATCTGAGTTCCTCTCTTACTCTTTTTATTTTTTGAGACAGAGTCAAGTGCAATGGCACAATCTTGGCTCACTGCAACCTCTGCCTCCTGGGCACAAGTGATTCTCCTGCCTCAGCCTCCCAAGTAGCTGGGATTATAGGCACGTGCCACCATGCCCAGCTAAATTTTGTATTTTTAGTGGAAACGGGGTTTCATCATGTTGCCCAGGTTGGTCTTGAACTCCTGACCTCAGGTGATCCACCCGCCTCAGCTTTCCAAAGTGTTGGGATTACAGGCGTGAGCCACTGTGCCCATCCTCCTCTTTTATTCTTATAACCGTTTATCAACAAGCCCTGCCATTTCTACCATCCACATGTTGAATCCCATCACTATGCCCTCTGCCACTACTGCAGTCCAAGTTACTAACATCTCCTGCTTGCCTGCAACAGCCTCTTAATGCATAGAGGCTCACTTGCATAGCGGCCCTCCTCTGATGAACTCTGCACACGGTCGTCAGAATGACATTTTAAAAATGTTTGATGTCGTCCCACTGCACTTAAATCCAAACCAACAGGCTTCCCTGCTTCTTCAACTTCACTTCATGCCCTCATCCCAGCTCCCTGGACTCTACCGCCACAGCCCCCATTGGGTTCCTGGGATACACAGAACTCTCCTGCCTGGACAGTCAGACACAGGTCTGGGCCTGTCTTCACCCCATGCCTGAATGCTCCCTCCAGCCTCACCACTTTCATCCTTCATGTCACTAGACTGTGTTTCCATCCTTTGGTTCTCAGGTTAAATGTTTCCTCCTCGCTCAGACTACCCAACTACTTCAGCAAAAGTAGGCAGTGATCTTCCCCTCTCCTTAGCCCTGGGGCACTCTGAGGCATTCAGACATCTCAGCACAGCGCCACGGTCATAGTGATGTTTTCACTGTCTGTGGTCCTCTCATTAGAATACAAGCTGTACGAAAATAGAAACAGTGTTAATTTTGCCCACCCAGATATTCGGATATTCTCAGATTACCATCATACCTGTCACCACAGTAGTGCTCAACACATAAAGATTAATAAATAAATGAAGGGAAAGACAGGAAGGGGCGGAAGACAAGAAAAGATCACTTCTTACTCCGTCATGGCTACCGCCCAGGTCTCTCACCTAAAGGATCACAGCAACCTGCCGGGCAGTCTCCCAGGCCGGAAGTGCCCAGCCACCTACGTGCAATGCAGCCCAATGATCATCTTAGGTGTGACTGCTGGAAAGCCTGCTTGCTCCCCCTTTCCCATGGAATAAAGGCAAAGTCCTCACGCCAGCCTGCAAGGCCCCACACTATCTTGCTCACTCATTTCTTCTCTAACCTCATCTCGCATTTGTCCCCGCAGCTCACTCTGCTCCAGCCACCAATCCCTCCTTGCTGTCATTTGAGCAGGCCAAGCACGTCCAGCCTCAGGAGCTCTGCCCTGGCAGTTCCCTCTGACTCTCAGGCTCCTCTCCTGGGCATCCTCACAGCCAACTCTCACCAACTCCTGATCTTTGCCCAATAGCCACTTCCTCTGTTAGACCTGTCCTGTCCACCATAAGGAAACTTGCAACTCCCTCACCCCACAGAGCAGCTCTCACTGGCTAACTTACTCTGTGGTCACGTGTTTGCTATCTGCCTCCCGAATGCCCACAAGAACATTAGGTCCCTGAGGGCAGAAATCTCCTTCACTAATATATCCCAAGCCCACAGAACTGTGCATACAGCAAAGTCAGTAAATATTTGTTGAATCAATAAATGAGAAAACAATTTCAGGGAACTCTAAGTTGAAATACACTTTTTCATTTCACAATATTATCCATTCTGACATTTATCAGACACAGGCACAGAGGACCTCAGAGATATTTCCAGCAGTCTCAATATCCCTGGCAGGAGGCATCACACTACCTGACTTCAAACTATACTACAAGCCTACAGTAATCAAAACAGCATGGTACTGGTACCAAAACTGAGATACAGACCAAAGGAACAGAACAGAGGCCTTGGAGGCAACGCCACACATCTACAACCATCCGATCTTTGACAAACCTGACAAAAACAAGCAATGGGGAAAGGAGTCCCTGTTTAATAAATGGTGTTGGGAAAACTGGCTAGCCATGTGCAGAAAGCAGAAACTGGACCCCTTCCTGACACCTTACACTAAAATTAACTCCAGATGGATTAAAGACTTAAACATAAGACCTACACCATAAAAACCCTAGAAGAAAATCTAGGCATAACCATTCAGGACATAGGCATAGGCAAGGACCTCATGACCAAAACACCAAAAGCATTGGCAACAAAAGCCAAAATAGACAAATGGGACCTAATCAAACTCCACAGCTTCTGCACAAGAAAAGAAACAGTCATTAGAGTGAATCGGCAACCAACAGAATGGGAAAAAATTTTTGTAATCTACCCATCAAACAAAGGGCTAATATCCAGAATCTACAAAGAACTAAAACAGATTTACAAGAAAAAAACAAACCCATTCAAAAGTGGGCGAAGGATATGAACAGATACTTTACAAAAGAAGACATGTATGAGGCCAACAAACATATGAAAAAATGCTCATCATCACTGGTCATTAGAGAAATGCAAATCAAAACCACATTGAGATACCACCTCACACCAGTTAGAATGGCGATCATTAAAAAATCTGGAGATAGTAGATGCTGGAGAGGATGTGGAGAAATAGGAACACTTTTACACTGTTGGTGGGAGTGTAAATTAGTTCAACCATTGTGGAAGACAGTGTGGCGATTCCTCAAGGACCTAGAAATAGGAATTCCATTTGACCCAGCAATCCCATTACTGGGTATATATCCAAAGGATTATAAATCATTCTATTATAAGGACACATGCACACGAATGTTCATTTCGGCACTGTTTACAGTAGCAAAGACTTGGAACCAACCCAAATGCCCATCGATGATAGATTGAACAGGGAAAATGTGGCACATATACACAATGGGATACTATGCAGCCATAAAAAATGATGAGTTCGTGTCCTTTGTAGGGACATGGATGAACCTGCAAACCATCATTCTCAGCAAACTGACACAAGAACAGAAAATCAAACACCGCATGTTCTCACTCACACGTGGGTGTTGAACAATGAGAACATATGGACACAGGGAGGGGAGCACTACACACTGGGGTCTGTTGTGGGGAAATAGGGGAGGGACAGCGGGGGCTGGGGAGTTGGGGAGAGATAGCATGGGGAGAAATGCCAGATATAGGTGATGGGGAGGAAGGCAGCAAATCACACTGCCATGTGTGTACCTATGCAACAATCTTGCATGTTCTTCACATGCACCCCAAAACCTAAAATGCAATTAAAAAAAAAATATATATATATATATCTCTCTCTCCCTGGTAATTCTAATAAATTACTATTCTGGTATTCTGGTACCAGCAGACCTCACTTTGTTGCACTTTGCTTAATTGATTTTTGCAGATACTGTACTTTTTACACATCGAATGTTTGTGGCAGCCCTGCTTTGAGCAAGTCCGCTGGCACCAATTTCCAGCAGCGTGTACTCAAGTCATGTCTCTTTGTCACATTTTGGTAACTCTCAAAATATTGCAAACTTTCTTATTATTATTATAGCTGTTATGGTGATCCGTGATCAGTGATCTTTGATGCTACTATTGTAATTGTTTTGGAGGGCTACAAACCTCACCCTCATATGGTGAGCTTAATTGATACAAATTGGGTGTGTTCTCACTCTTTCCTCACTGGCCATTCCCCAGTCTCTCTCCCTCTCCTTGGGCCTCCCTATTCCTTGAAACACAACAACATTGAAATTGGGCCAATTAATAACCCTACAATGCCCATTAAGTGCTCACTAAGTTCCTTACTTTAAATCATAAGGTAGAAATGATCAAGCCTGGTGAGGAAGGCATGTTGAAAGCCATGATAGGCTGAAAGCTAGGCCGCTTATGCTAAACAGCCAAGCTGTGAATGAAAAGGAAAAATTCTTGAAGGAAATTAGAAGTGCTATTCCAGTGAACACACGAATGATAAAAAAGCTAAATAGCCTTAATGCTGATATGGAGAAAGTCTAAATGGGCCAGGAGCCATGGCTCATGCTTGTAATCCCAGCTCTTTGGGAAGCCAAGGTGGGTGGATCACTTGAGGTCAGGAGTTTGAGACCAGCCTGGCCAACATGGCAAAACCCCATCTGTACTAAAAATATAAAAAGTAGTTGGGCACGGTGGTGCGTGCCTGTAATATTACCCAGCTACATGGATGACTGAGGCAGGAGAATTACTTGAATCCGGGAGGTGGAGGTTGCAGTGAGCAAAAGATCGTGCCACTGCACTCTGGCCTGGGCTACAGTGTGAGACTCAGTCTCAAAAAAGAAGAAAAAGTTAGTTTAAATGATCTTCCCTTAAACCAAATCCTGTTCAATTCTGTGAAGGCTGAGAGAGGTGAGGAAACTGCAGAACGAAGCTGGAAGCTAGCAGAGGGCGTCGGTTCAGGAGGTTTAAGGAAAGAAGCCATCTCCATAACATAAAAGCACCAGGTGAAGGAGCAGTGCTGATGGAGAAGCTACAGCGAGTTCTCCAGAAGATCCAGCTAAAATCGCTGATGAAGGTGGCGGCACTGACAGCAGATTTTCAATGCAGATAGATCAGGCTTCTACTGGAAGAAGACGCCATGTAGTACTTTTAGTAGCCAAGAAGGAGAATTCAGTGCCTGGCTTTAAAGCTTCGCAGGACGGGCTGACTCTCTTGTTAGGGGCTGATGTAACTGATGACTGTAAGTTGAAGCCAATGCTCATTTACCATTTCAGAAATCCTATTAGTCTTAAGAGTGTTGATCTACTCTGCCTGTGCTCAACAAATGGAATAATAAAGCCTGGATGACAGCACATCTATTTACAGCATGGTTCACTGAAAATTTTAAGTCCATTGTTATACCTACTGCTCAGAAAGAAAGATTGCTTTCAAAATAATACTGCTCATTGACAATGTACCTGGTCACCCAAGAGCTCAAGTGGAGATGTACAAGGAGATAAACGTTGTTTTCATGCCTATAACACAACATCATTCTGCAGTCCCATAAATCAAGGAGTATTGTGACTTTCAAGTTTTATTACCTAAGAAATACACTTTGTAAGCCTATAGCTGCCACAGAGGAATCACTATTCCTCTGATGTATCTGGGCAAAGTCAGTTGAAAACCTTCTGGAAAGGATTCGCCATTCTAGATGATCTGAAGAACATCAATAATTTCATGGGAGGACAAAATATCACCATTAACAGGAGTTTGGAAGAAGTTGATTCTAGCCCTCATGGATGACTTTGAGGGGTTCAAGACGTCAGTGGAAGAAGTCACTGCAGATGTGATAGAAACAGCAAGAGAACTGGAATTAAAAGTGGATTCTGAAGATATGACTGAGTTGCTGCAATTTCATTGCACAGATGAAACTTGAACAGATGAGGAGTTGCCTCTTATAGATGAGCAAAGAAAGTAGTTTCTGAAGATGGAATCTACTGGTAAAGATGCTGTGAACAGACAACAAGGGATTTGGAATATTTTCAATATTACATAAACCTAGTTGATAAAGCAGTGGCAGGGTTTGAGAGGATTAACTCCAATTCTGAAAGAAGTTCTACTGTGAGTAAAATGCTATTAAACAGCGTTACTTGCTACAGAGAAATCTTTAGTGAAAGGAAGAGTCAATCGATGCAGCAAACTTCAGTGTTGTCTTTTTTTTTTTTTTTGAGAAGGAGTTTCACTCTTGTTACCCAGGCTGGAGTGCAATGGCGCGATCTTGGCTCACTGCAACCTCCACCTCCTGGGTTCAAGCAATTCTCCTGCCTCAGCCTCCCGAGTAGCTGGGATTACAGGCACGTGCCACCATGCCCAGCTAATTTTTTGTATTTTTAGTAGAGACGGGGTTTCACCATGTTGACCAGGATGGTCTCGATCTCTTGACCTCGTGATCCACCCGCCTCGGCTTCCCAAAGCGCTGGGCATTTGATTCAGTTCAAGGAGCAGGTGTTTAGGAGTTAGAGGATAGAACCCTGGGGAAACACCAACATTTAAGGCAGCAGGAAAGGTAGAGAATAAGGGCCAAGGAATTACTCAAAAGTATGCTCTCCAGGTTTGCCTGGCTCAGATCCATGTAAAGAAAAGGAGCCGGGAATTAAGTAAAACTGTTACAAGAAAGGGATCCCAATCCAGACCCCAAGAGAGGGTTTTTGGATTTTGTGCAAGAAAGCATTCAGGGCGAGTCCACAGTGCAAAGCAAAAGCAAGTTTGTTAAGAACATAAAGTGGTGAAAGTACAGCTACTCCATAGAGAGAACAGGGTGTTCCCAAAAGTAAAAGATATAACACTTGTTTATATACAGTATAAAAAAAGATCATGGGAGATGTGCTCTGCTACAAGGGTTTGTGACAAATGATTAATTACTATATTATGTAAGAATCAATATCATCTTTATTTATGAGATAGAGTCTCACTCTGTCACCCAGGCTGGAGTGCAGTGGCACAAACAAGGCTCACTGCAACCTCCGCAGGATCAAGTGATTCTCCTGCCTTAGCCTCCAGAGTAGCTGGTATTTGAGGCATGTGCCACCACACCCGGCTAACTGTTGTATTTTTAGAAGAGAAGGGTTTCACCGTGTTGGCCAGGCTGGTTTCGAACTCCTGACCTCAGGTGATCCGCCCACCTCCACCTTTCAAAGTGCTGGGATTACAGGCCTGAGCTACTGCGCCCTGTCCAATATTATCTTTAAAGCAAAATTAGGAATGCTTCTGTTCTCAAAATATCAGGATATCCGGACACTTGGAAGTCTGGGTCTGTTTAGTAAATATTATCAATCCGTTGCCTTAACTGTAAACATCTAGAGGCTACGAATACCTAACCTTCCGGGAATGCGGCCCAGCAAGTCTCAGCCTCATCTTCCCAGCCCTCACTCAACACAGAGTCGCTCTAGTTTAGAACCCCTCTGACACAGTCTCTCTCAGATGTTAAAAGTTGCTGCAGCAGCTTGCGATTTGCAACACAGCGCATGGAAATCACAGCAATGGACATCCCTTCATAACAGCTTCTGGAGAGGGCCTGGTGGTTCACTTCTGTAATCCCAGGCCACTGGGAGGCCGGATCCCTTGGGCTTGAGTTCTAGACCGGCCTAGGCAACGTGGGGAGGCACCGTCTCTATTTTTTTAATTATATATACATAGATAGATAGATACATATACAGACATACATACATATTATAAGGCTTCTGCGTTTGGCAACTGAGATGATTTTGTGAGTGTGTCTTTTTTCATTCCTAAAAACCTGCCACGTTGGCTCTCACAGAGCCTTGTGATACCTGAAGAGACAGGCAATGGGATAAAGATCAGCATTCTGGGAAAAGGTTCCACAATTTTATTAATCATACACCATCTGTGCCCGCCCTTTTTTTTTTGAGGCGGAGTTTCGCTCTTGATACCCAGGCTGGAGTGCAATGGCGCGATCTCGGCTCACCGCAACCTCCGCCTCCTGGGTTCAGGCAATTCTCCTGCCTCAGCCTCCTGAGTAGCTGGGATTACAGGCACGCGCCACCATGCCCAGCTAATTTTTTGTATTTTTGGTAGAGACGGGGTTTCACCATGTTGACCAGGATGGTCTCGATCTCTTGACCTCGTGATCCACCCGCCTCGGCCTCCCAAAGTGCTGGGATCACAGGCGTGAGCCACCGCGCCCGGCCTGCCCTTTTAAAGAAATGGGAGGAATCAGACAACGACCTCGGCTTTACACCTGTTCTCCAAAAGGCCCCAGTTGTTTCCTACTCTAAGCCGCCCCAGGAAAGCTCCAGATCAATTAATCCACCGGAACAGCCCGGGGTTTGAGGTGGCCCCTGGAATCCGGCCTCCCGCCGCGCCTCCTCCTCCAAGCAGTTCCTTCCTTCCGGCCGGAAGCTCCGGGCTCCGCCCACTTCCGCAACTCCGAAGCCACCGCCGGAAACACCTGGCCTCAGCCAATAGTCAGCTTCCCAGGAAAGGTTACCTCTGACCTCGGAGTAATCAGAGACAGTAGGACGCACCCCTCGCGATAGGTGAGGTTGAAGCTGCCTCCGCCATCTTGGAGATGGGAGACGGGCGATGGCTGTGGTCCTTCTGCTAATGCAAACAACAAAACGGGCACACTAGTCACCCCCGAGGGAGGCCACCATCCCTGTAACTGTTGGCCAAAGCTACAAAAGAAACGAGGGTGTCCAACCGAGCGCGGCGACACTGAAAGCAGCTTCCCCTGCCTTCTGCGGCGGCAGAAGTGAAGTGCCTGAGGACCGGAAGGATGGTGCAGTCCTGCTCCGCCTACGGCTGCAAGAACCGCTACGACAAGGACAAGCCCGTTTCTTTCCACAAGTGAGGACCCTGCGCGCCTCGTGGGGCCGGTCCCAGCCGGGGTGGGGGCGCGCGGCCGGCGGGGCCGGGGGCGGAGCCAGGCGCGTGTCCGCGCGAGGGGCGGGCGGGGTCTGGGACCGGCCGCGCCGGGCGTTTCCCACCGCGTCTCGTGGGGAACCGCCGCCCGGCTGCGCGTGCTCGGCGCGCGTCGCCGTGGCGGCCGTTTCTTGCGCTCCTGAAGCAGGCCCTGGGTGCAGGCTTCGCTCGCGGCCTCGGTTGACGAGTACGGAGCCCGCGGGCGATGCCTCGGGTGGCACGGATTTTGCCACCGCCAGGGTCACAGACCAGCCAGGTGTAATAACGTCTTAGGGGCGAATTTGAAATAGAAACAAAGGCGTTTAAACGAAATCACTACCTTTTTCGCCATTACGGTGGATGGGAAGCCGGCATCGTAGTAATTAAGGGTTGATTTTTTGCCTGGGAAATCAGGGAGAATTTTTGCCTCCAGTCTCTAGGAACTAAGCTTTAAGGACCCTAAGTTCTGGAGAAAGCTTCAGGTACTGCCAAGATAAATCGTTATCTTTTCAGCACACAGTAATGATTGGACAGTTACAACATGGATCGTAATCAAATGGCTCACACTGACCTTTATTTATTGTGGCATTACGTGTGCATAGAGGAAGCCCTTGCGGAGGAAACTCCCCACAATTTCAGAGCTGTTTGATAGCTAAGAGTGCTAGGATCAAAAATATTCTCCTGAAAATGGGAAAAACGTGCAAAGTTGAAATTACTTACTGTCAAACGCTTATAAAATGTGACATAATATTTTCATTCAGCTGAATTTTAATTACATTTATGTTAAGTTTTCTTTGCAAGAATTCCTCACGACTATACGCGGATGATAGCTAAGAAATAGATCCAGGGGTAAACTATACAAATTAGCCATAGGTAATTAGCTAATTATCTTTTATAATTAGGTAAATAATTACTAAAGCAAAATGTTAAATAGTCTTTAAATTTATTTATTTATTTATTTTGGCGTGGGGCCATCTAAGTTTACTAGGGGAGTTTCCATGCATTTTTAAAATGATATCATGTGAGATGGACCCTATAGAAACAGTGTGTAGAACATAGAGAGGTCTCCAGAGTAATGATGTTACCCCCTTGAAGGGGATAGAACACGTTCAGGATGTCCCAGTATTATCTTTTGATTTAATTGGAATTTCTGTAAACATGGTCTTTCAAAATGTAGGAATAGGTCAGGTGATGGTGACAGGATTACATGCAC
This sequence comes from Aotus nancymaae, assembly GCF_030222135.1. Taxonomy (NCBI): domain Eukaryota; kingdom Metazoa; phylum Chordata; class Mammalia; order Primates; family Aotidae; genus Aotus; species Aotus nancymaae. Next base: position 2,514,516 of record NW_026988512.1, on the reverse strand, counting down.
AGCTCCCCGGCCCACATTTCTGATGGCATGGCAGAAGGAATCTAAAATGGAAAATGTTTCATCGGCACTGGAAACTAGTTAAGGATGGTATTCACAAGTCAGAAGTAACTGTGTTTTTGGCCAGGCGCGGTGGTTCACGCCTGTAATCCCAGCACTTTGGGAGGCCAAGGTGGGCGGATCACCTGAGATCAGGAGTTCGAGACCTGCCTGGCCAACGTGGCAAAACCCTGTCTCTACTAAAAATACAAAAATTAGCTGGGAGTGGTGGCGCACGCCTGTAATCCCAGCTACTCGGGAGACTGAGGCAGGGGAAACCCTTGAACCCAGGATACGGAGGTTGCAGTGAGCTGAGATCTCGCGCTGCACTCCAGCTGGGGTGACAGAGGGAGACTGTCTCAAAAAACAAAAACAAACAAACAAAAAACTGTGTTTCTGCTAGATGTTAAACAGATGTGAATTTAATCAAAAGAAGGGCTAACCTGCACCTTATCCCTTATCTAAAAGAGCAGGTGTTGGGAGTAGATGGGAAAGATCTTAACAGAATCTCACAAACAGCTGTAAATTTATTGTCCTTGAGATAGGAGGCCCTTCGTACTGAATTTTACCAGCGAATGCTACCATAGTTTATACCTATAGAGGCCATTTCCAGCTGAGATATTTTAGCAGGAACACTTCTCCCAGCTTCTGCATAGTGGCAGTAGAGAGAGCTATGTTGTACAAAGAAAAGGGACTCGCATAAAGATCTCTTAATAGCAGAGTCAGGCTCTAGCATGCCGAACATGGAAGAGAAACTGGAACGTAAATTCAAAATGTCCTTCCCTCGGTTTTTTTTATCCTAATCCCCCCAGTTTACCAGATCCTTTACTTGGAAGAGTTATAAATGTAAACTCTCACTATCCTCCTTTACCTGAGACTGATGGACATCCCAGTTGATTAGAAAATACTTTTCTCTCCTTATCATTACCTGCCTTTAATATAATTCAAATTTAACCTATTCGTATTTGTCAGACTGATACTAAGAGAACTAGAATAGAAGCCTCTTTTTCCCAGTACATAGATACAAATGTGCAATCTTTGTCTTTCTGTGCAGCACACAGAAAATTACTGGTAAAAAATAAGAAGACAGATTTTTTTTTTTTCTTTTTGAGACAGGGTATGGCTCTGTCACCCAAGCTGGAGTGCTGTGGAACAATCTTGGCTCACTACAGCCTTGACCTCCCTGACTCGAGTGATCCTCCCACCCCAGCCTCCTGAGTACCTGGCCACATACCACCATGCCCAGCTAATTTTTGTATTTTTTTTGTAGAGACAGGGTTTTGCCATGTTGCCCAGGCTAGTCGCAAACTCTTGAACTCAAGCAATCCCTCGGACCTTGGCTTCCTAAAGTGCTGGGATTACAGGCATGAGCCAGAGGCACATTTATTCTATAGTATGTATTTGAGTCTTTTGGTGAACTCAGTATAAAAAAGTTAAACATTAATAAATGACATAGGCTGGGCATGGTGGCTCACACCTGTAATCCTAGCACTTTTGGGAGGCTGAGGTGGGTGGATCACGAGGTCAGGAGTTCAAGACCAGCCTGACCAAGATGGTGAAACCCTGTCTCTACTAAAAATACAAAAATTAGCTGGGCGTGGTGGAGGGCACCTGTAATCCCAGCTACTCGGGAGGCTGAGGCAGAGAATTGCTTGAACCCAGGAGGCGGAGGTTGCAGTGAGTCGAGATTGTACTGCACTTCAGCCTGGGCAACAGAGCAAGACTCCATCTCAAAATAAATAAATAAGTGAGGTAAATAGATAACTAAAGCTAATCTTGAATCCAGTATAATACCATTGTAACATCTCTAATGCCAATATAAGATCTTTCCTAAACTGGAAGGTTTGGGTGCCTTTATTTATTTTAAAAAATCAGGTCAGATAATTGAATTATGCCTTCTTCTTAGGTTTCCTCTTACCCGACCCAGTCTTTGTAAAGAATGGGAGGCAGCTGTCAGAAGAAAAAACTTTAAACCCACCAAGTACAGCAGTATTTGTTCAGAGCACTTCACTCCAGACTGCTTTAAGAGGGAGTGCAACAACAAGCTGCTGAAGGAGAACGCCGTGCCCACCATATTTCTTTGTACTGAGCCACGTGACAAGGTAATACGCGCTTTAAATACTGGGTTGCTTTCTGTTTGTAAAATTAATGTGTTCATTGATTAAAATTTTGAAAATTCAGTTAGTGTTAAGAGAATAAATGTACCTGGAACCTTGCAGTTAACAGTGATACACTTCTGAAAAACCCAAAATGTAGTTTATTAAAGATAAATATCCTCACACTAAGAAACTCAGTCCAGCTTTGTAACTTATTTAAAAATCACTCTGTACCAGCAGTTATATGTTGATAAGTTATGGGTTTTCTTTATCGGTGACAGTTCAGTTTCAAAGCATTTTTTCTCCTCAGTGCGTAGTATTTAGTTAGATTTAATTATTCATTTTATTTCTTTCTTGCATGGTCCTTCTATTTCTGGTAAAAAAGTTTATTCAAACTGAAACGTCTTATTTTGGAATGTTTCTATACCACTGATTCACACACAAAAAATCTAGCATTTCTTAAATTCCACAGCTTCTTTTCTTTTCTTTCTTTATTTATATTATTATTATTTTTTTTTATGACAGAGTCTCTCTCTGTCGCCCAGGCTGGAGTGCAGTGGCACGGTCTTGGCTCACTGCAGCCTCCACCTCCCGGATTCAAGTGATTCTCCTGCCTCAGCCTCCTGAGTAGCTGTGATTACAGGCACCTACCACCATGCCCGGCTAATTTTCATATTTTTAGTAGAGACGGGGTTTCGCTATGTTGGCCAGGCTGGTCTCAAACTCCTGACCTCAGGTGATCTGCCCGCCACTTCCTCCCAAAGTGCTAGAATTACATGTGTGAGCCACCATGTCCAGTCAGTCCACAGATTTTTTAAAAACTTATCTTTAGTAATAAATTCAAACATACTCTGTATTTTTGTTTTAGAAAGATGATCTTCTGGAGCCACAAGAACAGCTTCCCCCACCTCCTTTACCACCTCCTGTTTCCCAGGTTGATGCTGCTATTGGATTACTAATGCCACCTCTTCAGACCCCTGTTAATCTCTCAGTTTTCTGTGACCACAACTATACTGTGGAGGATACAATGCACCAGCGGAAAAGGATTCATCAGCTAGAACAGCAAGTTGAAAAACTCAGAAAAAAGCTCAAGACCGCGCAGCAGCGATGTAGAAGGCAAGAACGGCAGCTGGAAAAATTAAAGGAGGTTGTTCACTTCCAGAAAGAGAAAGACGACGTATCAGAAAGAGGTTATGTGATTCTACCAAATGACTACTTTGAAATAGTCGAAGTACCAGCATAATCAAATGAAATGTGTGTTGATTTCTAATGGGGCAATACCACATATCCTCTTCTGGCCTGTAGAGGAGTTTCATTTAAAAAAATAACACTTGTTACTTATATAAAAACAGTTCAGAATATTTTTTTAAAAAGAATTTGATATATACTGTAAAATTAAAAATTTTTGTTTGTAGTTTCAGGTTTTTTACATTTTAACAAAATATTTTAAAAGTTATAAGCTAACCTCAGACCTCTAAGTTGGTTTCAAGATTGGAGATTTTTGGGTTGTTTTAGTATTTATAGAAATAATGTAAAAATAAAAAGTAAAGAGAATGAGAACAGTGCAGTAAAGGGGTGATTTAAGTTTAAAACTTAATACTGTTTTATTGAGAGAACCAGTTATATTTTAAATCAGAAGTATGGGTCAGATCATGGGACATAACTTCTCAGAATATATGTATATGTACATATTCTCATATGTAAAGTCACAAGGTTCATTTATCTTTCTGAATCAGTTATCAGGGATAAACTGGCACGTCAGTAGTTAAAAAGAAAAAAAAATTTGATTGTCTACACAGCAGAAAAGAGTCATTCCATTATCAGAGTGGATTTTTTTTTTTAAATGGGCTCCTAGTTTTTCTCCTACTGTCTAGCATTATAAAATTAGAAGTGTATTTTCAGTGGAAGAAACATTCTTCAATAAATAAAGTAAGGCATTGTTATCAGTGAAGTAATAGAACTGAGGCCTGATCTATGATATGCTTTTCTCTGGGATATTCAGTTCCCCAACTATCGTTACAGATCTGCTTCAAGTCTCTGACAAACGTGTTGTGTTAGGTAGAGTTTGATTTGTATCATATGTTAATCTTGCACTTGACTGATTTGGGGCAAGGCTTCACATAAAAAAATTATTTCTTCACGTTTAACGCAAGTTAGAAATTATATCCCATTGACTTAAATGAGTGATTTATATTCAAAAGCAACCTACTATGTAGTGTTTATTTTACTGAATGTTGAGATTTAAACACTGAGGTTTCTGTTCAAACTGTGAGTTGTGTTCTGACTTTGTGAGAAATTTTACATATATTTGAAATGAAAATATGTTCCGAGTAAACAAATATTGCTATAGGATTTATCTATTTAGATTTAGAGTTACTGTTCCAATGATAATTATTACTTCTATATTTCAAAGTACACTAAGATAGTTGAAGAGTAATAGACCCTTTAAGACAGTATTAAAGGTGTGAAACAATGACGTTCAAAGTGTCATTTGTAGAACTGGTTTTCATTGTAATTCACTGCCATGCTGCCAGTGGATAGCACTGGGGATTCGTGGAGATTTGATGTTTTAAGAACCATTATCTCAAATATAGAAATAATGATTAGAAAATTACTTGAAGTTACATAGTCTGATGACATCATTTAGAACTGATGCTAATCAATCGGAATGCTTTTACGGGTTATTCATGGGACTCATAACTGTTTTTAGAAGATGCAAAGTATTCAAGAAGTTTGGTTTTATATGTCATCTTTCTAGCAATTCCTGGAAAGTGTTCAGGAATATTTAGGTTTATTCCTTAAATATCTTGAAAAGTATATACCTTCAACCTAAATACTCTTCTACATAAAAGACAAATACTGTGTGTGTGTCCCAGAACGAGGAATCCAGGTTAGATACAAAAATGGAAATCATAATTACTTAGCATCTTAGCATTATTATTTAACCTCAAGCTGCTTTCTTTTCACAACAGACAAATCCCCATTTGGAGAGAACTGAGCAAGCAGCATGTATAACAACTGCTTTCATTTAAATAATTTATAGTAGTTAAACAGAAGTTTGAGGTGCAGGTGCTTATTTCTGATTGTCTGTTGTATTGTTTATAACATTGCCAAGAAAACGTAAAAATGGGTTCTATTCAGGCATGGTGAAACAGTCTGACACACATACAGGCATAAGGTCTCAATCTTTTAATGCTTCCTTATAATGCAAATATAAAGGTCACTTGAAATGCTGCTTGGCTTGAATTATCACATTCCAATTGAAGTTTTAAGTTTTTAAAAAATAATTTAAATGTTTACTAATTGTATACCAGTTATGTGTACTAAAAATAATTCTGTTGTTGCAGTAAGAACATAGCAAAACTGTACTTGGAAATCCAAGTACATGAGGGGATTTTTTTTCTTTCAGCTGTAATTTATATGATCTCTTTCTTAGAAGTATAATAATAATGGTGATGGCAAATGAAAGTTTCATATGCTAGGGGCTTTTTAGCTTGCATTAATATTCCGTGATCATCTTTTAGTACTAAAAAAGTATACATGTGTTGCCAGGCGTGGTGGCTCATGCCTGTAATCCCAGCACTTTGGGAGGCAGAGGTGGGCCGATCACCTGAGGTCAGGAGTTTGAGACCAGCCTGGCCAATACAGTGAAACCCCATCTCTACTAAAAATACAAAAATTAGCCAGGCGTGGTAGTGAATACCTGTAGTCCCAGCTTCTCAGGAGGCTGAGGCAGGAGAATTGCTTGAACCTGGGAGGCAGAGGTTGCAGTGAGCCAAGATGGTAACACTGCACCCAGAATGGGTGACAAAGTACATATATATATATATATATATATACACACACACATGTGTACACATACCCAACACAGCTTTTATAAAGTTGGGAGTAAGCAATATAATATATTTTAAAATCCATTTGTGTTCCAGAATTTTAAAAAGATAGTCCTCTCTGTGGCTGTGCTGATATGATACAGGATGCTGACGATCTAAGGGAAGGCTGTTTAATGCTTTACCAGTATACTTACAGCTAAGTCATTTGATAGTTCTCACCAATAAAAAGACAACCACACAGAAAGTAATTAATGCATACACACTGGATGAGATAACTCATTTTTGCTGTCATTTTATCCTGAGAGATCTAGACAACTGCTTCTGATTAGAAGAGTTTCATGATACTTCTCCATGGGTCAAGATTTGTAAGTAAGCTCTTCGCTCATTTATTAATCTCCTAGAAATACATGGCCTGTGAGTTTCCAGATAAACGGTATTCTTCATGTATACCTCATGGTCCCAATAATGGGTGGATCTATGACTCTTTTGCGTGAAGGACTCACAGAGAGAGGCTAATGAACGTACCCAAGGTCTCACAGCTAGCAAATGGTATAGATGGGATTTGAATGTGGGCTCCAAATGTCAAATTTCCTCATTTTTTTTTTTTTTTTTTTTTTTTGAGACGGTGTCTCTGTCACCAGGCTGGAGTGCAGTGGTGCAATCTTGGCTCATCGCAACCTCTGCCTCCCAGGTTCAAGCGATTTTCCTGCCTCAGCCTCCCAGGTAGCTCGTACTTAAGGCGCACGTCACCACGCCCAGCTAATTTTTTTTTTTGAGACAGAGTTTTGCTCTTGGTTCCCAGGCTGGAGTGCAATGGTGCCATCTCAGCTCACCGCAACCTCTGCCTCCTGGGTTTAAGCAATTCTCCTGCCTCAGCCTCCAGTAGCTGGGATTACAGGCACGCGCCATCATGCCCAGCTAATTTTGTATTTTTAGTAGAGACGGGGTTTCTCCACATTGCTCAGGCTTGTCTCAAACTCCCAACCTCAGATGATCCACCCGCCTTGGCCTCCCAAAGTGCTGGGATTACAGGCATGAGTCACCGCACCTGGCCAATTTTTTTGTCTTTTTAGTAGAGACAGGGTTTCAGTGTGTTGGCCAGGATGGTCTTGATCCCCTGACCTCATGATCTGCCCGCCTCAGCCTCCCAAAGTTCTAGGATTACACCCAGCCTCTTGATTCTTACAAATGCCATCGGCTGCCCACTGCCTCTTATTTTTTTGCAAAAAAAAGTATAACATAATCTCTTATACTTTACAGCATTTCTTCATTAGAAACCTAGATGTTGCTGAAATGTTGATATTACACAAAGCACGTAAGTGACCATTCAGAACAGCATGAGATTAGAGGCCGTAGTGAGTGGTTTGGACAAGTCGAATGGCCTGCTGTTTTATGCCTTCTTGCCTTTGATGGGCTCTCCAGCTGCAGGGCAATGCCTCTGACTTTGTGGTCTCCCAGTGGACCTGACTATCCCCTCCTCTGTGCTCCCCTGAACTCTGTGGAGACTTTTGTCAGACTACCTGTAGTATGTTACTGAACTCATTTATTTATCAAGTTTCTCTACAAAACCTGATACTTGAATATAAGGTCAAGTCTTATTCACCTTAGTTCCCTACCAGAGTGCACAGCACACAATAGGCATTCCACAGTTAACACTGTTCAGAAAAGGTATCCAACACATGGAAATAAGGCAAAGGGCGACGACACGTCCCTTCCATGCCATGCCAGAGCGCATCTAACGGGCCCCTTCAAAGACTGTTAAGTTCTCTAAGAAATTGTACCTTTTGTTTAATTCGCTATTTACTTTTGAGATCCAGGACTAAGAGTCTTTGAAGTTGCATGCTAACTGGCAGAGTTTTGTGAGTATGGATGCATACGATTTCTGTTCAGTAAAAGAGGTAACTGCAAAGGTTGCAGTTTTATCACAGGCAGGATATTAACCTGTTTTGTCTAATGTAGCCACTGTATTCCAACATGCCTTTCAAACACTCTGAACCAGCTTTATCATCCTGCTGGTTCCCTCATGAACAAGTTAAAAAATATTTGATATATGCTCACTTTATATTCATGTGAAAATCATGCTTTAATTAAAAAAAAATTAACTCAGGCAGCGTAGCAAGTCCCCATCTCTATGAAAAATAAAAATTAGCCAAACATGGTGGTGCATGCCTATAGTCACAGCTACTTGGGAGGCTGAGGTGGGAGGACTGCTTGAGCCTAGGAGTTTGAGGCTGCAGTGAGCTATGATGATGCCACTTCACTCCAGCCTGGGCAACAGAGACCCTCTCTCTAAAATAAATAAATAAATAATAAAAAATATACAATTTGACAGGCTTTTTTTTTTTTGACAGTTTTGGAGGCCCCACCAGAATGTTCACGTGGATTTTATCTGTCAGAATCAATTAAACTGTGGTGCCCAAGAAATGAACGTCATGGATTGTTTCAGCTCTGGGCACATCTTTCTTTAGCTCCAGAATGAATCACAAGTGGAAATAGAACTTGTCCTTCATTGAGTCTCTGATTTTTCCTCTCTTTTTTTTTTCTCTCGGATTCGATGTTTTTTACTTTGTTTATAGTTCTTGGTGAAGTCTGTTAGTCCTTTAATGATTTGGGATCTGATCCTTTCCATAGCTGGGTCCAGGGACTGGTTTATCGTGGACCACTGTGTGTTAGCCTTTGTGAGTAGCAAGAGAACATTCTATGTTTATATAACTATACTTTGGACATGGCAACGTATTCCTCATTGGTGACAGCAATATCTGACAATCTGTTTGATGTTCTGACCATTCGGTAATCTGTTGAGATGCTGGTATCTATTCTTTGTTGGGTAAGAGATAACAGAGAATCTGTTTTTGTTTATTTGTTCACCTATTTGTGACTCTAAATTAATTATGAAGATACCTTGTCATTTGGACTGATGAGTTTTTGTTTCTTTACTTTTTTCTTTCTTTCTTTTTTTTTTGGAGACAGGATCTGGCTCTGTCACAGGAGCTGGAGTGCAGTGTTGTGATCCCCTCTCACTGCAGCCTCTGCTTCCTAGGCTCAAGTGATCCTGTCATCTCAGCCTCCCAAGTAGCTGGGACTATAGACACGCCACCACACGGGGCTACTTTTTTTTTTTTTTTTTAACTTTTGTAGAGACAGGGTCTTGCTATGTTGCCCAGGCTGTTTTCAAACTCTTGACCTCAGGTGATCCACCTGCCTCAGCCTCCCAAAGTGCTGGAATTCCAGGCGTGAGTAAGCATCCCCGGCCCCTCTTTGTTTACTTCTGATCCATGACTGATGCTGTAAAATTGAAGCTGTGAGCACTCTGGGTGTTTGCTATAATTGAGAAAAGTCCTTACTTTATGTGTGTGTGACATAACTTCTGTAAGGGTTCTTGGGTTCTTGCCGAGTTTAAAATGAAGAAACTGAGGCCAGCACAAGAAGATCCAATGCGAATTTATTCCGCTCCCAGAGGAGGTTCTGCGGTCCGACAGGATGGGCCGGAGAAGTCGCAGGAACGCCGCTCAGCCGTGGGGTGTTATAGGGAGTGGAGGCGTGTGATTGGTTGTGGGAGAGCAGGACGTGGACGTACGAGCTGCTACTGACAGGTAGGCGGGATTTCCGGTGAGCGCGCAGCCCAAGGGGAGTGGGGCCCGGACGGGACAAAATGCTCTCGGAAAGGTCCTGGCGGGGCCGCCTTTAAATTTTGGCGGGGTTCTTTAAGGGAGAGCTAGGTGCTGTGTGAGGGGGGGTGGACATGTCTGAGCTCCAGGCGAGGGGACCGGCCTTACAATTTCCTGCCTCTGAAACGTGTTCAGAAATTAGATGGTGGTCTCTTAAAATTGCAGTTCTGGCTGGGCGTGGTGGCTCATGCCTGTAACCCCAGCACTTTGGGAGGCCATGGCAGGTGGGTCACTAGCGGTTAGGAGTTGAGACCAGCCTGGCCAACATGGCAAAATCTTGTCTCTACTAGAAACACAAAAGTTTTCCGGGTGTGGTGGCACACGCCTGTCATCCCAGCTACTTGGAAGGCTGAGGCAGAAGACTCACTTGAACCCAGGAGGTGGAGGTTGCAGTGTTCTGAGATTGTCCCACTGCATTCCAGCCTGGGTGACAAAGTGAGACTGTCTCAAAAAAAAAAAAAGTCATTTTAAAACAATGCACTTAAAATGCTTTAAGAATATGAAATACCTAATGAATGAATCTAACCACAAACATTCAAGGTCCCTACAGAGAAACTTATAAACCTTTATTCACGATGACCTAAATAAATTATATGTGAGTATAGAAAGCGTCAAGAGCAAAACTGCTCAAGTGGATTTCTATGGCCCATGCAGACTGCGTCCACCAGGGTCATGAAATCATAGAGATAGCATTACGGACCCACCTGAACTGCAAAAACCCAAAAATCAGACAATAGCAATGGAGATGAGGATGTGGAGCTGTGGGAACTTTTATGCACCGATGGTCAGAGAAGAAACTGCTACAAGTGTTTTGGAGCACAACTTAGAAATGACAAGAAAGACTTCGAGATGTGTTTATGACAAAGCAATTGCATTAGTTCCGTCTACCTAAGAAATCCAACACTTACACAAGGACACATATTGTGGAATGTTCAGAGAAGCAGTGTTGATATTAGTAAAAAATTAGAAGCTATCTAAATGCCCATCAAAACAAGTATGGCTGGGCATGGTGGCTCATGCCTGTAATCTCAGCAGGGAGGCCAAGGAGAGAGGAGTCCTTGAGCCTGGGAGTTTGCGACCAGCCTGGGAAACATAGTGAGACCCCCATCTCTACCAAAATTAAAAAAAAAAAAAAAAAATAGCCAGGTGTGGTGGTGCAAGTCCCAACCACTTGGGAGGCTGAGGTGGGAGAGCTCTTGACACTGGGAGGTCGAGGCTTCAGTGAGCTATGGCATGCCACTGCACTTTCAGCCTAGGCCGCACAACCAGACCCTTCTCAGAGAAAAAAAAAAAAAAAATGAGTATGAACAAATAAACGATGGCAGCTCCATAAAGAGAATTCTAGATAGCAGTGAAAATGACTATACTGATAAATAATGACTCTCATAAACATACTGTTGGTTTTGAAAGTAACCTACAGAAGATTTCATACAATTATATCATTTATATACATTTTATACAAAACAATACCAGTGTTGCTTAGGGATTACACACATATGGAGAACAATTATAAACAAATGTATTGGGATGATAATTCTAAGTACTGGATACTTCTGAGTAGGAGGGAGGTGCAATTAGGGAGGGTATTCAGGAGATTCCAAACTTCATTGATAATATTTTATGTCTTGGCCAGGCAAGAGGTGGCTCACACTTGTAATCCCAGCACTTTGGGAAGCCAAGGTGGGCGGTTCGCTTGAGGTCAGGTGTTTGAGACCGGCCTGGCTAACATGGCGAACCCTCATCTCTACCAAAAATACAAAAATTAGCCGGACATGGTGGCATGAGCCTATAGTTCCAGCTACTCAGGAAGCTGAGGCAAGAGAATCGCTTGAACCTGGGAGGTGGAGGTTGTAGTGATCCGAGATTGGTGAAACCCACCTCTAGCCTCCTGGGCAACAGAGTGGGACTCCATCTCAAAAACAAAACAAAACAAACAAAAAAACACCACAAATGTCAATGAGCACACCACCCAGCTTAGGAAATAATTTTCTCTGTCACCAAGGCTGGAGTGCAGTGGCGCGATCTCAGCACACTGCAGCCTCCGCCTCCCAAGAGTTCAAACGATTCTCCTGCCTCAGCCTCCCAAGTAGCTTAAATTACAGACATGCATCACCAGGCTAATTTCTAAATATTATTTTAACAACTTCTAATATAACACATCTTATTCAGAATTTTTAAATTGCATTCGACAGCCAGTAGGGGGCAGGGGAAGCTTGGTATTTGCTGTGTTTGACAAATAACCCTTTTTTCCCCAATCGCATAAACCTAAGACCTTCTTTAAAGTCACTGATCACATGTCACTTTCCAAAATAAAATGAATTGGCTAAAACCATTGCTTTCCTTGTTCATGCATATTTGCGTTTGGTATTTAGTGTTCCTAATAGTAACACTGCGATCTTTTGAAACGTTATGAACTTTCCATTGGGGCAACTCTGGCTTTTATTCCCCTGATGCCCCTACTGCAGTGCTTCTGTGAGACAGGTTGCCACCACAGGTTCCGACAACAGGATTACCTGCAGCCATCTCACCCCTGAGTTCCCTCCCACCTCGCTCTCCTTAGATGCAGACGGCACATTGCTGGAATCTGCTTTCACACTCACTGCCAAGAATGTTCTTCTTTTCTTTCTGGGTGGGGAGGGATGGGGGTGACAGATACCACAAAAATTAAACATTTATCTTACTTCGGTATGTAGAGCAACTAAGCAATACAGACTAGCTCAGCAAAATGATCTGTCTGCATGTTTTCCTAAATAAAACAGCAACTTAAGACATCTACGGCCGGGCGAAGTGGCTCACGCCTGTAATCCCAGCCTGAGGCGGGTGGATCACGAGATCAGGAGTTCAAGACCAGATTGGCCAAAATGATGAAACTCCATCTCTACTAAAAAATATGAAAATCAGCTGGGCATGGTAGCTCAAGCCTGTAATCCCAGCTACTTGGGAGGCTAAGGTAGGAGAAGTGCTTGAACTGGGACCCGGGAGACGGAGGTTGCAGTGAGCTGACATCACATCACTGCACTCCAGCCTGGGCTACAGAGCAAGACTCAAAAAAAAAAAAAAAAAAGACATCTTCTGTTTTCCACTTACAGCAGAATTAGAAAATTATTGCAGGCTGGGCGCAGTGGCTCATGCCTGTAATCCCAGCATTTTGGGAGGCTTAGGCGGGTGGATCATTTGAGGTCAGCAGCTTGAGACCAGCCTGGCCAACATGGCAAAACCCCATCTCTGCTAAAATAGAAAAATTAGCCAGGGATGGTGGCACATGCCTGTAATCCCAGCTGCTCAGAGGCTGAGGTACGACAATCGCTTGAACCCGGGAGGCAGAGGCTGCAGTGAGCCGAGACGGCGCCACTGCACTCCAGCCTGGGCCACAGAGCAAAACTCTGTCTCAAAAGAAAGAAAGAAAGAAAGAAAAGTAAATTATTGCTGGTCATGGTCTGAATCTGGCCAGTGGGTGTATGTTGTGCAGCTACTGCCATTTGAAGTGTTTTTTTGATTGACCAAAATTAAAATTCAGGAGAGATCACATAGAATTAAGATTTTAGGTCTTTCTTAAAAAACCAGATATTCTGGCAGCACCCTTCCATGCGGCCCAGTGAGCAGAGATGGAGCCGGGCTGGCCCTGCCTCTGGAAGGGGAGTGTACGGCCATCTGGCCCAGGCCTTGCACTCCTGGCTGGCCGCTGTTTTACCCCAACAAAGACTCTCTCCTTACCCAAACTCTGGCCAGGCTCCTCTGAGCCCTTTCTCCACTGGACCTAAACGTTGGCCTAGCAAGAGTTGAGGAAAACACTGACCCAGTTTCCAGAAGCTCAAAGCCACTTCTCTAGGATGACCCCAGAGGAAAAGTGCCTGCCTGAGAAAACTCAAGCTGCCAAAAGAATGATGGTCTCTCAACGTCCGTGGGGCACAAGGGCCTAATTTGGGTTAAGGCCAGGCCCTCCTTCCTGCTTTTCATAACTTCGCTTCCCTCAGTCTAATGTACCCCTGCTCACTCACTTCAGCTCTCCCTCATTCTCTCTTTAAAACTCCCAGTCGACTGAACACGGTGGCTCATGCTTGTAATCCCAGCATTTTGGGAGCCTGAGGTGGGTGCATCATAAGGTCAAGAGACCGAGATCATCCTGGCCAACATGGTGAAACCCACCTCTACTAAAAATACAAAAAAAATTAGCTGTGTGTGGTGGCAGGTGCCTGAAGTCCCAGCTACTCAGGAGGCTGATGCAGGAGATTCACTTGAACCCGGGAGGCGGAGGTTGCAGTGAGCCGAGATCACGCCATTGCACTCCAGCCTGGTGACAGAGCAGGACTCTGTCTCAAAACAAAACAAAACAAAACAAAACAAAACAAAACAAAACCCTCCCAATCACCTCCGTACAAATCGAGGTTGAGCTCAACCCATGCTAGACTCTGTCAGGGGTTCAGTCTCGTCCTGCCGGTTGCTGCACAGAAAGCAAATGACTAAGTCGACCCAGTACTGCCAGGGAAGGAGGTTTAATCCAGTGCTGCAGCCAAGGAAGCAGAGGCTCAGTCTCAAATCCATCTCCCTCACCCACTAAAACTAGGGGTTTCCATAGCAGGGAAGGAATGTAGCAATGTGTAAGAAAACAGGAACTCGGGAGGGACAAGGAAGCAGTCACGATTGTAAGGTTTGTTCTCACCGAGTTTAAAAGGGAAGAAACTGAGGCCAGCACAAGAAGATCTAATGCAAAGGATTTATTCAGGCTCCCAGGTGAGGTTCTGCGGTCCGACAGGAGGGGCTGGAGAAGTTGCGTGGACTCCTCTCAGACGTGGGGTTTTATAGGGAGTGGAGGCGTTTGATTGGTTGTGCCCAAGGTAAGTGGGACCCGGATGGGACAAAATGGGATCGGGTAGGTCCTGGCGGAGCTTTTTTTCTGTGCTCCTGGTGTCGGGGGTGTGTCCAAGCTCCCGGTGAGGGAAGGGGGGGTGGTGTGCATGAGCTCCCAGTGAGGCAACCGGCCTTACAACAATGAATGAGGGGTTGGGCATCTTATTGTCAGGATGTGGTGATCTGGTGAGTTTCAGTTCCCTGATAACTTTTTCTGAACAGCCTGAAAGTCCATTCCTGAAGAAGGAACTCAGATAAAACAAACCTAAGCTTCAAGCTTTAGGACCAGAAGGGTCAATTTCTAGGTCCATCCAAAAAAACTATATATGGGTTTATTGGGTGGGTTTCATCTTCCCTGTGTGTGTTCTCTATTCCCCAAGTAGCAGCCCTATCCTCATTAAAATCTGTCCTGGCCACTTTAACTGGTGTCTGCCTTTGTTCATCCTTGGCAGTCCATGCCTGGAGCAACAGGCTTAAACTGCAGCTTGCTTTTAAAATAGTGACTATTCCCCCCCATTCCCCATGCACTTCTTTCACACACCTTGAGGGCTACAGACAGCCCCTGGGGGAGCTGGGACTCTAGGTGTGCAATTGTCCTTCTTCCTTCCTTCCTTCTGTTCTCAACAACACAAGCAACTCAAGGATATGAGATTAGTATTTTCAACCATCTGCAGTTTTTTTTTTTGGCCAGACACATGCCTGGAATCCCAGCACCAGCACTTTGGGAGGCCAAGCAGGGAGGATTACTTGAGCTCACAAGCTTGAGACCAGCTGGGGCAAAATTACCTAGGCTTAGTGGCATGCATCTGCAGTCCCAGCTACTCGGGAGGCTGAGGCAGGAGGATCCCTTAAGCCTAGGAGACTGTGGCTGCAGTGAGCTATGATCACCCCACTGCATTCCATCCTGGACAATGGAGCAAGACTGTCTCAAATAAATAAATAAAAACAAAAAATTTTAAATTAAAATAAAACCTTAACTATAATATTGATTTTTTAACATAGCCAGAGAGAAGAATGCAATGTAGTTTTCTTCTTTCCTAAGATCTATCCCCCATGAGCTTCAAAATACTGTTTTCTTCTGTGAAGCTTTGAGTAAATTCCTCACGGGGAATGTCATAAATTCCTTACATTTGCTGGAAAAGGGTATTGTATATAGAAATCTATTATTTTTTCACATAGGTATAATACCTAAAAACTGTGATATTATAGAAAGGTAAATTTTTGTCATTAATATATAGGATATTTACAGAAAAGGTATAAAGTATTTGTATTATTTTGCATAATTTCAAAGTAACCCATTGTCCATTTTTCTTTAAAAAGCAATCCATAAGTTTATACAAATCTTCATTTTTCAAAAATTTACGGCTCAGGAGCTTTGGATGTTGAAAGTGGCCCGTGACTGAATTTCTGCATTAGCAACAAGCTCACCTAACAGTTTTAGATAAATACTACTAGGTTCTTTTTCAGTTATCCATCCAAATCTATGCCAAAAATGCATTTATAAACACACTTAAATGTCGATAAGACTTTTTTTTTTTTTTTAAAGAGACATGGTCTTGCTCTGTCATCTTGCTATGAGTGCAGTGGTGCAATCATAGCTCACTATAGCCTCGACCTCCTGGATCAAGCAATCCTCCTGCCTCAGCCACCTGAGGATCTGGGACTTTAAGAGTGCAACACCATACCCTGCTAAGTTTCTTATTTTTAGTAGAGGTAGGGTCTTGCTAGATAATTTTTAATATAGATGGGAGCCTCATTGCCCAGGCTCATCTTGAATTCCTAGGATCAAGCAATCCTCCTGCCTCAGCCTCCTGAAGTTCTGGGTGTGAATCACCACACCTGGCTGAATTTTTTCTTAAACACAAGGTTTTTGTAGCAGATAATTTAGAATTATCTGTATGAGAAAACATACCCTTCTGTGTTTCTTGCTTGTTTACTTTTTTTCTTTTTGATATGGAGTCCTGCTCTGTCACCCAGGCTGAAGTACAGTGGTGTGATCTTGGCTCGCTGCAACCTCCGCCTCCCAGATTCAAGTAATTCTCCTGCCTCAGCCTCCTAAGTAGCTGGGATTACAAATGTGTGTCACCACACCCAGCTAAATTTTGTATTTTTAGTAGAGATGAGGTTTCACCATGTTGGTCAGACTGGTCCTGAACTCCTGACCTCAGGTGATCTGCCTGCCTCGGCCCCACACGGTGCTGGGATTACAGGCGTGAGCCACTGCACCCAGCCTCTTGCTCGCTTACTTTTATTTATTTTTTTTTTTGAGACGGAGTTTCGCTCTTGTTACCCAGGCTGGAGTGCAATGGCGCGATCTCGGCTCACTGCAACCTCTGCCTCCTGGGTTCAGGCAATTCTCCTGCCTCAGCCTCCTGAGTAGCTGGGATTACAGGCACGCGCCACCATGCCCAGCTAATGTTTTGTATCTTTAGTAGAGATGGGGTTTCACCATGTTGACCAGGATGGTCTCGATCTCTTGACCTCGTGATCCACCCACCTCAGCTTCCCAAAGTGCTGGGATTACAGGCGTGAGCCACCGTGCCCGGCTACTTTTTAAGTAACCAATATGACCATGTCTTTTATTCTGTTTAATAAATCCACTTTCTCTTTAATGTCTCATATTCAGCCCCAGTTTTAGATGAGCCTAGATGTGCTGCTGTTCTTCTTCCTGCCATCCTTTTGTTCTCAATAACACAAGCAACTCAAGGGTACGGGATCAGTATTTTCAACCATCTGCAGTTTTGTTGTCTTTTTTTTGGGGGGGGTGGGTTACGATCAATTTTAATCTCAGTTCCAAACTTCACTTGAATAAATTTGTTAGAATTTGTTAGATGCTGTCTTAATGCCTTGTAGAGCAGAACTGGGGTTTCCAAATGAGTGTCTCTGATGTATGTGTAAGCCAAGTCAACATAACAGCCCACACGTTCTTGTCCAGTCCAATTTGGCCATTGCTATACAAATATGACCTTAAGACTAGGAGCCTTGAAGTAATTTGATTTAGTGTTTAGCTTTCAAGCTACCATAATCCTGTCCTTTAGCTCCTTGACATTTAAAATGCCATTTCCCACGGCAAGTCACTGATACTGGTTAGTGATTCTGGCAGAGTAACCAAGTTTTCAAGTTTTTCTTCCCCCTCCCACCCATCCCACGATTCCAGGTCTTGTATGAATTATTCAACCTTCTTTCTCATCTTGCCTTTACCACCTCACCGTTTTATCCATAAATATGGCCTCGTGCATTGTATTTATGTAATAGATCATTCCCTCAGTCAATTGCTAAAGACATGAAGAATTTACAAAATAAGACCATGGCCTTCAAAGGGTTATATTCTGATTTGAGGACTGGTTTGGAGTGTGAATTTCCAAGCCCTGATTAAGGTTCTTGAAAGTGACCGCTGTGGTTGATCTGAAACATCCATTCCACCCCAGAGGATTAGGCTCTAACTCAGGGTAGCAGCCCTGCTCTCTGGCCTGGTGGGTCAGTTTTAGAATCCAGGGCATGACTTAGTTCTGATAGTGGAGATGAAGGGGGAAGTCTGCCGAGGGAGTCTCTGGGAAAGTTCTCTCTCCTAGGAGAGAGTCACAAGAGAAGAACTTCTTGTTAAATCTGGCGGATTGGAAAAATGCTTCTCATCCAACAGAAGTTCCATTAAAATTCTATAAAAGGAATTGGAAAAAGTGTAAGTTCACAAGGGCAAAGATGATGGGAGAAATGGACAACATTTTGGAAGCGAGAAGAGAGGACTGATGATTGACTCAATGAATCCAAGAAGATAGAAACCTCAGCCAACCGTGGAGAAAGTGCTGAAGGAAGTCAGGTGGTGTTGGGCATCCCAGAAAGGCCCCCGAGAACTGGGGCACCAAGTACTTATGAAATGGGTGTGCATGAGGGGATAAAAACAGAACTTTTCTGAATGTTTGTCCAACAAACACTAGACCCCAGATCTCCCTTCTTCCTCCAAGCAAATAGAGTTCATTCTCTCAAGATACTAAGCCAGAAGGACTCAGGACAGCTGAGGATGGGGGTAGAAAGAGGGTACTATGGTGAAAACAGGGAGGTAAAGTGAAATGTTTCATATGTTGAATAAGATCCTTTCCCAAGGCAAAATGAGTGAGGCACTTGTAGGTGCAAAATTTAAATGAGCACCAAAAACTCAGTAATCTAGAGAAATAACACTCATGCACATCAATCCACATCTTTTTTATTTTCTTTGTTCATGGTTTCCTTCTTTTTTTTTTTTTCCGGAGACAGAGTCTCACTCTGTCGCCCAGGCTGGAGTGCAGTGGCATGATCTCAGCTCACTGCAGCCTCCGTCTCCCAGGTTCAAGCGATTCTCCTGCCTCAGCCTCCTGAGTAGTTGAGATTACAGGCTAATAATGTTTGTATTTTTAGTAGAGATGGGGTTTCACCATGTTACCCAGGCTGCTCTCAAACTCCTCATCTCAAGTGATCCACCCGCCTTGGCTTCCTAAAGTGCTGGGATTACAGATATGAGCCACCATGCCCTGCTAATTTTTTCTAATTTTTAGGTTTTGCCATGTTGGCCAGGCTGGTCTCAAACCCCTGACCATAAGTGATCTGCCTGCCTGGGCCTCTCAGAGTGCTGGGATTATGGGCAGGAGCTACTGCACTCAATCTCGTGTTTTTTTTCTTTCATCTCTGATCTTCCTTATGTGATCGTTTTCCTCCTTTTGAAGTTACTATAGTGAGGGCCACTTTGTGAACCCTTACATTTTATTATCTCTTTGAGAAAAATGTCTTCATTTCATCCTGTTTTTGAAAGATGGTTCTTCTGGGCCAGGTGTGGTGACTCATCTGTAATCCCCGCACTTTAGGAGGCCAAGGTGCGATGATCACTTGAGCTCAGGAGTCCAAGACCAACCTGGGCAACATGGCAAGACAGCACCTCTACTAAAAATACAAAACATTAGCCTGGCATGGTGGCTGATGCCTGTAATCCCAGCTACTTGGGAGGCTGAGGCAGAAGGATCACCTGAGCTCAGGAGGTCAAGGCTACAGTGAGCTGTGATCATACCACTACACTCCAGCCTGGTCAACGGGAGTAAGACTCTGTCTCAAAAAAAAAAGAGAGAGAGAGAGAGTTTTACTGGGTTTGCAGCTCTGGGTTGACTGTCGTTTTCTCTAAGCATTTTGGGGATACCATCCCACCATCTTCTGACTTCCATTGTTGCCGTAGAGAAGTTTACATTCAGTCTAAATATAATTTCTTTTTCATGATTGGTCTTTTCTGCCCGCTTGCTTTTGAGATTTTTTTTGTCTTTGATGTTATGCAGTTTTACTGTTGTGTGGATTTCTTTTTTATTATCCTGCTTGGTATATGTAGCAATTTGTGAATCTGATGTCTTTCATAGTAATTGGCTCTTATTTGATACTTGAATTGGGCAAAACTTTATTCCATAAAACAGAACAAGGGCTCCTATGAGCTGAGCTGAGGAGGTCAGCTTTACATCCAGAAAAGGCTGAAGAAAGCAGGAACAGAGAACAAAAAGTGAATTGATCATTTCAATGTTACTTTCCTGCTTGTGAGGCCGGTCGCCTCTCCGGGCGCTCGGACACGCCCACCTCCCCCTCCGGGCGCTCGGACACGCCCACCTCCCCCTCCGGGAGCTCGGACACGCCCACCTTCCCCTCCGGGCGCTCGGACACGCCCACCTCCCCCTCCGGCAGCTCGGACACGCCCACCTCCCCCTCCGGCAGCTCGGACACGCCCACCTCCCCCTCCGGCAGCTCGGACACGCCCACCTCCCCCTCCGGGGGCTCGGACACGCCCACCTCCCCCTCGGGGGCTCGGACACGCCCACCTCCCCCTCCGGGAGCTCGGACACGCCCACCTCCCCCTCCGGGCGCTCGGACACGCCCACCTCTCTCCGCGCCTAGAAACTACGTCACCACTCCACGCCCGGCACCAAGCTCTGCACTCAACACCTAGCTCGCCGTTAAAGAACCCCGCCAAAATTTAAAAGCACCCCCTCCAGGACCTGCCCAATAGCATTTTGTCCCATCCAGGCCCCACTCCCCCTGGGCGGCCCGCTCACCGGAAATCCTGCCTACCTGCCAATGGCAGCTTGCCCCCGCCCACATCCTGCTTCCCCACGACCAATCAGAACGCCTCCGATCCCTATAAAACCCCTTGTCTGAGCGGAGTCGGGCGCGACTTCTCTGGCCCCTTTCCCGGACCGCTGAACCTCGCCCGGGAGCCCAATAAATTTGTATTTAATCTACTTATGCTGGTCTCAGTTTCCTCACTTTAAACTTGGCTATAACCCTTACACTGCTAAAGGTTAAAGCAGAGAGAACTTCTTTCTCATGCCAGTTAAAATCAGCCTGTTTAGGGATTGGGCTAAACAAATCCCTAATCCCTAATCCCTAATCCTTTCTCTGCCTCTCTTTTCTGATTTCATGGAAGATCAGATGAACCACTTAGTTTTGGCTTGGTGGCATGGAACCTCAGCATGAGTGATTCCATTTTCATTACATCTGTCGACCCTAGAGCAGGAGCTTAGTCTAAACCAACAGTTTTTTCTTATTTATTTATTTATTTATTTTGAGTCAGGGTCTCACTCTGTCACCGAGGCTG
Source organism: Aotus nancymaae (assembly GCF_030222135.1). NCBI lineage: Eukaryota > Metazoa > Chordata > Mammalia > Primates > Aotidae > Aotus > Aotus nancymaae. The sequence goes on along the minus strand of NW_026988512.1, from coordinate 2,493,437 downwards.
GAGTGCAGAGGCACAATCACAGCTCCCTGCAGCCTCCACTTCCTGGGCTCAAGCAATCTTCCCATCTCAGCCTCCCGAGTAGCTAGGATCACAGTTGGGCACCAGCACACCAGGCTAATTTTTGTATTTTTTGTAGAGATGGGATTTTGCCATGTTGCCCAGGCTGGCCTGGAACTCCTGGTCTCAAGCAACTCACACACCTTGGCCTCCCAAATTGCTGGGCCTACAAGTATGAGCCACTGAGCCTGGCCTAAATTTTATTTAACAGGTTCAACCGAGTATTTATTAGAGAAAGTGCAAAAGTGTTGCTGATTTTCTCACAATCTAACAAAGAAATGTATGAACCATAAGATGTCAAGTAAATTAATTAGCCTTCCTAGTTTTGAACCTTTTGGAGAGCATGTGGAAACCACCTAAACATATAATTAAAGTCTTAGGTTATAAATCCCTGAAGTTCAAACTAAAACGTAAAAATGGTTAACAGTACACTATGAGTTGCAGTAGTTTTTGAAATTTTTATTATAAGCCATGAGAGCATTGAACTAAAAAAATGCACTGGGTTTTAGACTCTTGGTGATAGATGCAGGAGGCAGATAAGGGGGAGGGTCCCGGGAGACTGTCCCACTGGCCTGCACACAGGGAGGAAGGGGTGAAGCCGTGGGAAGCTTGCTTCATTTGCATAGGGCAGGAGCCTGGTCTCTTCAGTTCTTGTGTGAAACTGAGGCCTGTTATCAGTCTGTGGGATAGGGGGCTGTTAGCAGGAACCCTTCTTGCTTTGTCGAGAGATTTTTTTTTTTCCTTTTTGCCCAATAAATTCTGTTCCCCTCACCCTTTAATGTGTCTTCGTGCCTAACTTTTCCTGGTTGTGACACAAGAACCTGGATTTAGCTGAACTAAAGAGCAGAAATTCTGCAGCATTGGGATGTCTAAAGACACCAATAATATTCACTGGGGAAAGGATAGTCTCTTTGATAAATTTGTGCTGGAAAAACTGGATACCCATATGCAGAAGAATGAAACTAGACTCCTATCTCTTATCATATCCAAAAATCAACTCAACATGGTTGAAAGGCTTAAGTATAAGACCTGAAACTACAAAACTATTAAATGAAAACATTGAGAAAACTCTTCAGGACATTGGTTTGGTCAAAGATTTTATGAGTAAGACCTCAAAAGCAAAAATAGACAAATGGGATTACATCAAACTAAGAAAGTTTCTGCACAGCAAAGAAAACGATTAAGAGTGAAGACAACTTGTAGAATGGGAGAAAATATTTGCAAACTATTCATCCAAGAAGAGATTAATATCCAGGATACACAAGAACCTCAAACAGCTCAACACCAGAAATAAACAATCCAATTAAAAATGGGCAAATGAGCTGAATAGAACAGGCTATATTTTAAAACGCTCAGAATTACCAATCATCAGGGAAGTGCCAATCAAAGCCACAATGAGATGTCATCTCGCCCGTTAGGATGACTACTATAAAAAAGATTTGAAAAATGAATGCTGGCAAAGATGCAGAGAAAGGGGAACTCTTACACACGTTGGTGGGAATATAAATTAGTTCAGCCTTTATGGAAAACGGTATAGAGATTTTTCAAAAAACTAAAAATATAACTATTATATAAATACAGGAGATAAAAAGAAATTATTTAGGCAGTGAGGGTAAGAGAGTCCTCGGTAAGGCTTTCTTTTCAACTAAAAGCAGCCCCCAAATCTTCTTTCCTGACAAAAAGCAGCCTGTAACATTGAGCTGCGGCCATAGATAAGCGAGCTGGAAGCTCGCACGAGTGAATGTCAGCAGCTGTACCAACAGGAAAAGGCTACCTGAGGGCCAGGCGTGGTCGACATGGAGGCCCCATCTTCCCTTTTCTTTGTCAACCACAGTACAGTAAAGGAACAGGAAATGTGGTGCCAAGCCCTTTGGAGGCCAAGGCAGGCGGATCACCTGAGGTCGGGAGTTCAAGACCAGCCTGACCAACATGGTGAAACCCTGCCTTTAAAAAAAAAGAAAGAAACGTGGTGCCAGCCAGGTGGAGACCCCATCTGCATAATAAAAGTTTAGGGTGGGGTGGCCAGCTTCTTTGAACATTATGCAAATCGAAAACCTAGTCCAGCCATTCTCTCAGGCTCTATGTAAATCAGACACCACCTCCTCAAGCTCATCTGTACAAACCCTGTACATTTCACCATGGAACTGGAAGACCCACTTGGGAACCCCAGTCTCTGTGGGAGAGAGAGCTTTTCTTTCTTTCTTTTTTTTTCCCCCACTCTCATTTCACTATTCCCATAGCTTTTCTCTTGCCCTTGCCTAATAAGCCTCTGCTCTTAATCTCACTCCTTGTGTCCTCGATCTCCTTGGCACGAGGCAACAAACTTCAGCTATGACTCCAGACAACTGACGCCACTTTAATATGATCCAGCAATTTCACCAGTCAATACACATCCAAAATATTATTACAGAAACACTGGGGGTTCAGGCTAGGTCCTGCTGCTTACGGCACAGAGAGCCAATCACTAAGACAGTAATTCCTGTCGAGGACAGCTTTAATTGACTGCTGCAGCAAAGGAGAAGGGAACTCAGTCTCAAATTCATCTCCCCTGCTGACTAAAATTAGGGGTTTATGGAGCACAGAGGAAATGTTGTAACGATGTACGGGAAGACAAGAACTTGGGGAGGCTGAGGAAGAATCGCGATGAATCAGGGGCCTGGCGTCCGATTGTATGGATATGGTGACCTGGTGAGTTTCAGTTTTTGATAACTTCTGAAAGGCCCGGTGGTCCTTTCCTGAGGAAGAAACCCAAATAAAACAAAGGTAAGTTCCAAGCTTTAACATCAGAAGAGTCAATTTCTATGTTTATTCCCCAAACTGTCTATGGGACTACGGGGTGGGTTTCAGCATATTGAAGAGCTACCTGCACCTCCGTGTTTACTGCAGCACTCTCGTGACAGCCAAGGTCTGGAATCAACGTGTCAGTCAGCGAATGAGGGGAAAAATAAATACGTACACAACGGAATATTATTCAGCCATAAAAAGAATAAAATCCTGTCCTCCACAGCAACATGGATGAAGCTAGAGGTCATTATGTTAAGTGAAATAAACCAGGCACAAAAAGGTAAATCCTGCATGCTCTCATTCGTATGTCAAAACTAAAAAAGTTGATGTCATAGAAATAGAGAGTAGAATAGTGTGAATTAGAAGTAGACAACAGAGTCTAAGTACAGTGGCTCACACCTGTAATCCCAGCACTTTGGGAGGCCCAGGTGGGTGGATCACCTGAGGTCAGGAGTTCAAGATCAGCCTGTCCAACATGGTGAAACCTCATCTCTACTAAAAATATAAAAATTAGGTGGGCATGGTGGCACGTGCCTGTAGTGCCAGCTACTCAGAGAGGTTGAGGCAGGAGAATTGCTTGAACTCAGGAGGCGGAGGTTGCAGTGAGCCAAGATCATGCCACTGCACTCCAGCCTGGGAGACAGAGTGAGACTCCATCTCCAAAAAACAAAAGAGAAAATACTTAAAAAAATAAAAATAAAAATAAGCCAGGAGCGGTGGCTCACACCTGTAATATCAGCACTTCAGGAGGCCGAGGTGGGTGGATCATGAGGTCAGGAGTTCGAGACCAGCCTGGCCAACATGGTGAAACCCCATCTCTACTAAAAACACAAAAATTAGTCAGGCATGGTGGCACGTGCCTGTAATCCCAGCTACTCGGGAGGCTGAGACAGGAGAATCTCTTGAACTTGGGAGACAGAGGTTGCAGTGAGTCAAGACCGTGCTGCTGCACTCCAGCCTGATGACAAAGTGTGATTCTATCTCAAAAATAGATTTAGGGGTTTACAAGTGCGGTTTTGTTACATGGCTGTATTGCGTAGTGATGAAATCTGGGCTTTAAGCATAACCATGACCCAAATAGTGTATACTGTACCCATGAGGTGATTTTTCATCCCTCACTTTTCTCCCCACCTCCCGGCTTTCTGAATTATTCCACTCTTTGTGTCCATGTGTACACATTATTTAGCTCTCACTTATAAGTAAGAACATGTGGCATTTGACTTTCTGTTTCTGAGTTATTTCACTTGTAAATAGTGCTGCAATAAGCATCTAAGCGCAGGTATCTTTTTGATATAATGATTTTTTTCCCCCTTTGACTAGATACTCGGTATTTAATGCAGTATTGGGGTTGCTGGATCAATGGTAGTTCTATTTTTAGTTCCTTGAGAAATCTCCATTTTCTCTTCCATAAAGGTTATACTAATTTACATTCCCAGCAACATTGTATGAGCATTCATTTTTCTCTGCATCCTTGCTAACATCTGTTATTTTCTGACTGATGTGAGAGAGAGAGTATCTCATTGTGGGTTTAAGGTGCATTTCTCTCACAACTGGTGATGTTAGGCAATTTTTCACATGCTTCTTGGCTACCTGCATGTCTTCCTTCAAAAACTGCTCATGTTCCTTGCCCTTTTGCTTTCTTTCTTTCTTTTTTTTTTTTGAGGCAGAGTCATCCAGGCTGGAGTGCAGTGGCACGATCTCAGCTCATTGCAACCTCCAACTCCCAGGTTCAAGTGATTCTCCTGCCTCAGCCTCCCGAGTAGCTGGAAATACAGGCACATGCCACCAAGCCCAGCTAATTTTTTGCATTTTCAGTAGAGATGGGGTTTCATCGTGTTAGCCAGGATGGTCTCCATCTTCTGACCTCATGATCCGCCCACCTCTGCCTCCCAAAGTGCTGGGATTGCAGGCGTGAGCCACCGCGTCTGGCCTCCTTCCCCATTTTTAATGGGGTTATTTTTTTCTTGTTGATTTGTTTTAGTTTCCTGTAGATTCGGGGTATTAGTTCTTGGTTGGAGGCATAGTTTGCAAATATTTTCTCCCATTCTGTAGGTTATCTGTTTACTCTGTTGATAATTTTTTTTTTTTGCTGTGCAGACTTAGTTTAACTAAGTCCCAATTTGTCTATTTTTGTTTTTGTTGCATTTGCCTTTGAGGTCTTAGTCATAAGTTCTTTGCCTAGGCTAATGTCGAGAAGAGTTTTCCCTACATTTTCTTTTTCCTTTCTTTCTTTCTCGCTTTCTTTCTTTCTTTCCTTCTTTCTTTCCCTCCCTCCCTTCTTCCTTCCTTCCTTCTTTCCTTCCTTCCTTCCTTCCTTCCTTCCTTCTTTTCTTTTCTTTTCTTTTTGATGGAGTCTTGCTCTGTCACCCAGGCTGGAGTGCGGTGGCATGATCTCGGTTCACTGCAACTTCCACCTCCCAGGTTCAAGCGATTCTTGGGCCTCAGCGTCCTGAGTAGCTGGGATTACAGGCATGTGCCACCACGCCAGGCTAATTCTTATATATTTTAGTTTCACCATGTTGGCCAGCCTGGTCTCGAATGCCTCGCCTCAGGTGATCCACCTGCCTCGGCCTCCCAAAGTGCGGGGATTACAGGCGTGAGCCACCGTGCCTGGCTCCCTACGTTCTCTTCTAGGATTGCTCTAGTTTGAAGTCTTACATTTAAGTATTTAATCCATCCTCAGCTAATTTTTGTATATAGTGAGAAGTATGGGTCCAGTTTCATCCTTCTGCACATGGCAATCCAGTTTTCCAGCACTACTTGTTGAATAGGGTGTCCTTTCTCCAGTGTATGTTTTTGTCAATTCCCATCTAGCTGTATTAATATATGGCTTTATTTCTGGTTTCTCTATTCTGTTCTATTGACCTATGTGTCTATTTTTATACCATGCTGTTTTGCTTATTACAACTGTAAGGCCGGTGCCTCCTTGGGAGCCGAATGGACACGCCCTTCTCTCTCCGTGCCTAAAAACTACATCATCATACTGAGCACACTGCTCAGCATTTGCCCTCTCCACGCAGGCTCCCCTTGCCCATGTCCGCATTCCAATCTCAGCCCTGCACCTGCCATAAATTTTGAAAAGGCCAAGAGCCTGCCCTATGGTAGCTCCCCCGTGCATCCTCAGCCAGCCCCTCGTCCGTGCTCACTCCCTTCATACCCAATGGAAATGCCCCCGCTTTGTTCACCTCGCCCATCCCCAGTCTTTTAATACCCAATAGAACTACCTTGTCTTTGTTTCCCCCGCAGTCAATCAGCCACTTCTACTCCCGATAAAACCCCACGCCCCAAGAAGAGAAGCGCGACTTCTCTGGCCCCTTCCCGGACCATAGAACCTCGCCTGGGAGCCGAATAAATTGGCTTTTAATTTCCTCACTCCGGTCTCTGTTTCCTCATTGAACTCGGAGAGAAGTCTAACAACAACCCTGAAGTATAATTTGAGGCCAGGTAACGTGATGCCTCCGTATTTGTCCTTTTTGCTTAGGATTTGGCTATTCAGTCTCTTTTTGGGTCTCATATACATTTTAGGACTTAGGTATAAGATTCTATCATCAACAGAGATAATTTGACTTCCGCTTTTCCAATCTGGATGCACATCATTTCTTTCACTTGCCTAATTACTCTGGCTGGGACTTCCAGTACCGTGTTGGGTAGGAGGTGGGCGTGGGCGTTCTTGTCTTGTTCCAGTTCTTAGGCGAAACACTTTCAGCTCTTCCCCATTCAGTATAATGTGGACGGTGGATCTGTTATATATGGCTTTCATTATTTTGAGGCACGTTCCTTTTATGCCTAGTTTGTTTAGGGTTTTTATCATGAAGGGATGCCAAATTTTATCTAATGCATTTTTTTCTTCATCTATTGAGATGATCATATGGTTTTAGTTTTTAATTCTGTTTATATGGTGAATCACATTTATTGATTTGCTTGTGTTGAAATATTCTTGCATCCCTGGAATAAAATCCTCTCGATTCCGGTGTATTATCTTACTGATGTGCTGTTGGATTCACTTCGCCTACATCGTGTTTAGGATTTTTGCATCTGTGCTCTTGAGGGATATCGGCCTGTAGTTTTCTTTTTCTGTTGTGTCCTTGCCTGGCTTCATACAATGAGTTAGGGAGGGTTCCCTCCTCCTTGATTTTTGGGAACAGTTTCACTAGGATCGGTACCAGTTCTCTGTATATGTGGTAGATTTCAGTTGTGAATCCATCTGGGATTTTTGTTGTTGGGAGATTTTAAATTGCTGATTCAATTTCACTACTTCTTATTGGTCAGTTGAGGATTTATCTTTCTTTCTGGTTCAATCTTTTTTCTTTTTAATTAATTTTTGAGACAAGGTCTTACCCTGTCACCCAGGCTAGAGGGCAGTGGTGCAATCATAGCTACTGCAGCCTCAACCTCCTGGGCTCAAGAAATCCTCCTGCCTTAGAACCCTGAGCAGCTGGGACTGAAGGAATGTGCCACTACCCTTGGGTAATCTTTTTTTTTTTTTTTTAATTTTTTGGTAGAAACAGGGTCTCGCTATTTTGCCTCAGGCTGGTCTTGAACTCCTGGCCTCAAGCAGTCCTCCTGTCTCAGCATCCCAAAGTACTGGGATTGCAAGTGAGAGCTACTGTGCCTAGCCTTCAATCTTGAGAGGTTGTATGTGTCCAGGAATTTATTTATTTTCTTCTAGAGAAAATACCTGTAAAATAAATTTTTTAAAAACAAAAGTTTGGGCTGGGTGCAGTGGCTCATGCCTGTAATCCCAGCACTTTGGGTGGCTGAGGTGGGTGGATCACCAGGTCAAAAGATTGAGACCGTCCTGGCCAACATGGTGAAATCCTGTCTCTACTAAAAACACAAAAATCAGCTGGGTGTGGTGGCAGTGCCTATAATCCCATCTACTAGGGAGGCTGTCGCAGGAGTATAGCTTGAAGCTGGGGGGCAGAGGTTGCCGGGACTCAAGATTGCACCACTGCACTCCAGCTTGGGTGGCAGAGAGAGACTCGATCTCAAAAAAAAAAAAAAAACCCAAAAGTTTGATATATCCAAACAAAAACACAGCATAAGGTGGAGATTAGTTCTTAAAATACAGTTTCCATCATGTTTTTTTTCCTTGTTCAAACCTTTCAGCAGTTCCCTGTTACCCAAAGACCACATTTGTTAGCTTAGTGGTATGGTTTGGCTGTGTCCCCACCCAAATCTCAACTTGAATTGTATTTCCCAGGATTCCAACATATTATGCAAGGGGCCCAGGGACAGTAATTGAATCATGGGGGTCAGTCTTTCCCATGCTGTTCTTGTTATAATAAATAAGTCTCACAAAATCTGATGGGTTTATCAGGGGTTTCTGCTTTTGCTTCTTGTTCATTGCCACCAACATGTAAGACGTGCCTTTCGCCTCCCGCCATGATATTGAGGCCTCCTAGCAATGTGGAACTGTAAGTCCAATTAAACCTCTTTTTCTTCCCAGTCTCTAGTATGTCTTTACCAGCAGTGTGAAAACAGACAAATACAGTAAATTTGTACCAGGAGTGGGGTGTTGCTGAAAAGATACTCAAAAATGCGGAAGCAACTTTGGAACTGGGTAATAGGCAGAGGTTGGAACAGATTGGAAGGCTCAGAAGAAGACAGGATAATGTGGGAAAGCTTAGAATCTCCTAGATACTTGTTTCACCACAACATCCACCTCCAGGTTCAAGCAATTATCCTGCCTCAGCCTCCCAAGTAGCTGGGATTATAGGCGTGTGCCACCATGCCCAGCTAATTTTGTATTTTTAGGAGAGACTGGGTTTCTTCATGTTGGTCAGGTTGGTCTTGAACTCCCGACCTCAGGTCATCCGCCACCTCAGCCTCCCAAAGTGCTTGGATCACCAAATTTGGGGTGAACCACCATCCCTGGTGGCACTCAGTTTTATGAGGGAAGCAGAGCATAAATTTTGGCAAAATTGTAGCCTTATAAGGTAGAAAAGAAAAACCCATTTTCTAAGGAGAAATTGAAGCTGACTGCATAAATTTGCATAAGTGATGAGGAACCAAAGGTTAATCCCCAAGACAATGGGGTGAATGTCTCCAGGACATATCAGAGGTCATCATGACAGCCCCTCCCATCACAGGCCCAGAGGCCTAGGAGAAAATGGTGTCATGGACCAGGCCCAAGGTTCCCATGCTGTGTGCAGTCTAGAACTTGGTGCCCTGTATCCCAGCCACTCCAGCTGTGACTAAAATGGGCCAATGTACATCTCAGGCTGTTGCTTCAGAGGGTGGAAACCCCAAGGCTTGGAAACTTCCATTTGGTGTTGAACCTGTGGGTGCACAGAAGCCAGGAATTGAGGTTTGGGAATCTCTGCCTAGATTTCAGAGGCCGTATGGAAACACCTGGATGCCCAGGCAGAAGTTTGCTGCAGGGGTGGGGCCCTCATGGAGAACCTCTGCTAGGGTCACGTGGAAGAGAAATGTGGGTCGGAGTCCCTACACGGAGTCCCTACTGGGGCACTGCCTAGTGGAGCTGTGAGAAGAGGGCCACTGCCCTCCAGATGTCAGAATGGTAGATCCACTCACAGCTTGCACTGTGTGCCTGGAAAAGCCACAGACACTCAAAGCCACCCTGTGAAAGCAACCAGGAGGGAGGCTATACCCTGTGAAGCCACAGGGCTGGTGCTGCCCAAGACCATGGGAACCCACCTCTTGCATCAGCATGACCTGGATGTGAGACCTAGAGTCAAAGGAGATCATTTTGGAGCTTTAAGATGTGCCTGCCCCGCTGGATTTCAGGTTTGCACGGGCCCTGTAACCCCTTTGTCTTGGCCAATTCCTCCCATCTGGGATGTCTGTATTTACCCGATACCTGTGCCCCATTACCTAGGAAGTTACTAGCTTGCTTTGATTTTACAGACTCATAGGCAGAAGGGACTTGCCTTGTCTCAGATAAGACTTGGACTTTGGACTTTTGAGTTAATGCTGAAATGAACTACGTCTTTGGGAGACTGCTGGGAAGGCATGATTAGTTTTGAAATGTAAGGACATGAGATTTGGAGGTACCAGGGGCAGAATGATATGGTTCGGCTGTGTCCCCACCCAAATCTCAACTTGAATTTTATCTCCCAGAATTCTCATGTGTTGTGGGAAGGACCCAGGGGGAGGTAATTGAATCATGGGGGCCGGTCTTTCCCATGCTATTCTCATGACAGTGGATAAGTCTCATGAGATCTGATGGGTTTACCAGGGGTTTCTGCTTTTGCTTCTTTTTCTTTTCTCTTGCAGCCACCATGTAAAAAGTGCCTTTTGCTTTCTGCCATGATTCTGAGGTCTCCCCAGCCATGTGGAACTGTAAGTCCAATTAAACTTCTTTTTCATCCCAGTCTCGGGTATGTCTTTATGAGCAGCATGAATACAGGCTAATACACTTAACACTGAAGGTCCTCCAAAATCTAACTCTAAGCCATCCATCTAATGGTGTCTCCTCTTCTCAGTCAAGGAGCAAATCAGTCTATGTACATCTCCCAGGCTTCCCTATTCCCTCATTCTTTTGGTGCTCCCTGCAACCTGGACTGCTCCCTTTTCTTCATCTCATTTAAATAAAATTCTTACTCTCCTTCAAGGCCTCTTTGCACCCTTCTCATCCCCAGTGAAACAGCAATTTAATTGGTGAAATTAGAAAAACAAAAAACCAAAAGGCAGTTATAGTCTCCAGGCAGTTTCCTGAGGGCATATACTTGTTGGCCTAAAGAAAGAAACTGAGGCAAAATTAATATAAGTGGAGAGTGTGTTTAGGCCAAATTTGGTGACAACACCTAGGTTCAAATTGTCCTGACTTGGCCAGGCACAGTGGCTCATGCTTGTAGTCCCAGCACTTTGGGAGGCCGAGGCAGGTGGATCACTTGAGGTCAGGAGTTTGAGACCAGCCTGGCCAACATAGCGAAACCCCGTCTCTACTGAAAATACTGAAATTAGCCAGGTGTGATGGTGTGTCCCTGTAGTCTTAGCTACTTGGGAGGGCTGAGGCAGAAGAATCACTTGAACCTGGGAGGCGGAGGTTGCAGTGAGCCAAGATCAGGCTACTGCACTCCAGCCTGGGGAACAGAGCAAGATTCTGTCTCAAAAAAAAAAAAAAAAAAAAGATATGGCCTGAGGATTTGACTCTCTCCAGGCCCCTCAGGAAAAAACTTAGAACAAAGAATGAAGTTGGATTTAGTTTTCACCCCTTATCTGAGGTCCATATGACAGCAGGGTGGCATTTTCATTTGATGGGGGTAGAGATTTCTGAAAACAACTTGAGAACATATATTAACATGATATCTTCTATTTTTATATTTTGAGATGGAATCTCGCACTATCGCCCGGGCTGGTATACAGTGGCATGATCTCGGTTCACTGCAACTTCCACCTCCAAGGTTCAAGTGATTGAACCTGCCTCAGCCTCCTGAGTAGCTGGGATTATAGGCAGCCGCCACCACACCTGGCTAATTTTTTTTTTTTTTGTATTTTTAGTAGAGACAGTTGTTTCACTATGTTGACCAGAGTGGTCTTGAACTCCTGACCTGTGGTCCAACCGCCTCGACCTTCTGGATGCTGGGTTTAGTTCTCACTCACTCTTTATCTGAGGTCCACAATACAGGATTCTGGCTGAGTGAGTGATCAGCCAGAGCGTAACCGTGAGATCAGGGGAATAGACGGGCTTTTCTTCTCTTAACTGATTTTTAAAGCAATTGCAAAAATGTATGTACATAATTGCATTGTTGGTCCTGTAACAGATAGAACTATAAGATGTTTGACAATAATCGCACAGAGGCTGGTGAAGACACAGTTGTGCTGAAGTGAGGCCGGGATTCCAGATGGTCACTGGAATCACAGGAGCAAATGGAGAGGAACAGAAATGGTAAATCAGAAGGTTTAAATGTACACTTCACTTTCTCCTTTTGGTTTCCGTAAGAGACATAAAATTATGTAACATAATTATAATAATGCATTATTGGGTTTGTAACATAAATAGACATCATATGCATATCAATAATAACATATAAAAAAGAAACACCTTCTAGATATTTCCTGTACAACATTGTGCACATGGTTAAAAACATGATGTTGTGCTCTTAAAATTTTGCTAAGAGGTCAGGCGTGGTGGCTCCTGCCTGTAATCTTAGCGCTTTGAGAGGCCAAGGAGGGTGGATCACTTGAGGTCAGGAGTTCAAGACCAGCTTGGCCAATATGGCGAAACCCTGTCTCTACTAAAAATACAAAAATTGACTGGGCATGGTGGCATGTGCCTGCAATTCCAGCTACTCGGGAAGCTGAGGTAGGAGAAATGCTTGAACCTGGGAGACAGAGGTTGCAGTGAGCTGAGATTACATCACTGTGCTCCAGCCTGGGCAACACAGCAAAACTCCATCTCAGTAAGAGGATTGATCTTGTGTTAAATGTTCTTCACACACACCACACGCGTGCACACTCACACACACACACACAAGCAAGAAAAAAAACACAAAAGGGCACAAGAAAACTTTTGTAGAGGCTGAATATGTTTATTACCTTGATTGTGGTGATGGTAACATGGGTGTATGTGTATGTTCCAAATCACCAAATTGTTTACATTGGACACTTGCATTTAAAAATATAAATTGTGGCTGGGTGTGGTGGCTCAAGCCTGTAATCCCAGCACTTTGGGAGGCCGAGGTGGGCTGTTCATAAGGTCAGGAGATTGAGATCATCCTGGCTAACATGGTGAAACTGCTGCTTTTCTAAAAATACAAAAAATTAGCCGGTTTTGCTGGCACGTGTCTGTAGTCCCAGTTATTTGGGAGGCTGAGGCAGGAGAGTCGCTTGACCCTGGGAGGCAGAGGTTGCAGTGAGCTGAAATCGTGCCACTGTACTCCAGCCTGGGAAAGAAGAGCAAAACGCTGTCTCAAAAAAAAAAAAAAAATATATATATATATGTATATATAAAACGTCTCAATAAAGGTGTTTTTACAAGTGTATGAGGAGGAGAAAGGAACAGAGATGGGATTTTGCTGTGTTTCCCAGGCTGGCCTCAAACTTCTAGCTTTGTGCAATCCTCCTGCTTCCGCCTCCTCAGTCACTGGGATTACAGATGTGAGCCACCAGGACCACCTTCAATAAATTGTAAACGACTGAAATAATGTAAACTATATTATTCTCTGATCACAATGGAATTAAATTAGAAATGAGTAACAGAAAATAATATCTGGGAAATTCATGAATATGTGGAAATTAATCAATATACTCTTAAGTAACTAATGGGTCAAAAAGAAATCACGGGAGAAATTAGAAAATACTTTGAGATAATGGAAAATAAAACTGCAACTTATAAAAATTTATGGGATGCAGTTAAAGTAGTGCACAGAGAGAAATTTATAGCTGTAAACACCTATATTTAAAAAGAAGAAAAGATGGCCGGGTGCCGTAGCTCACGCCTGTAATCCCAGCACTTTGGGAGGCCCAGGTGGGCGCATCACCTGAGGTCAGGAGTTTGAGACCAGCCTGGCCAACACGGCGAAACCTCGTCTTTACTAAAAGTATAAAAATTAGCTGGGCATGGTGGTGGGCACCTGTAATCCCAGCTACTCAGGAGGCTGAGGCAGGGGAATTGCTTGAACCCAGGAGGCGGAGGTTGCAGTGAGCCGAGATCGTGCCACTGCACTCCAGCTTGGGTGACAAGAGCGAGACTCCACCTAGAAAAAAAAAAAGAAGAAAAGATCTGAAACTAATGGCTTGCCTAAACTGTAAAAGCCCAAGGTAAGCAGAAGGAACAGATTAGGGTAGAAATTAAGAAAATACAGAATAGAAAAAATAAAAAAGGAAAATAATGAATGAAACCAAAACTGTGGGCTTTGAAAACAAACAAAGTTGGCCAACTTTTAGATAGACTGACCAAGAAGAACAGAGAAGAATGTAATTACTAAAATCAAGAATGAAAGAGGGAAACAATCTCCACTGACCTTATGTAACTAAAATGGAATATTTTGAATGCCCGTATGCCAATATAAGATGAGTTAGTCGAAATAACAACTTCCTAGAAAGACACAGATAGACCTACATGAACTAAAACGATGAAGTGCTATGGTTTGAATATGTCCCCTTAAGTTCACGTGTTCCAAAATTAATCCCCAATGCAATAGTGTTGAGCAGTAGAGCCTAGTAAGAGGTGATTAGGTCGCTGATGCCTCATGAATATGTTAATGTGATTATTACAGGATTGGGTCAGTTATTGCAAGAGTGCATCTGTAATAGAAGCAAATCTGGCCCAGTCTTGCTGTCTCTCCCCTGCCCTCTTGCTCTTTTGCCATCTGCCATTTTATGACACACACGAACGCTCTTGCTAGATATCAACCCCTCATCCTGGGATTTACCAGCCTCAAGAACTGTAAGAAACAAATGTCTTTTCTTTATCAATTACCCAGCCTGTGATATTCTGTTATAGCATCACAAAATGAACCAAGGCAGTTAGTAATCCAAAAGCTTCCGACAAAGAAAAGACCAGGATCAAATAGCTTCACTGGTTAATTCTAACAAATGTTTACTGCCTTTTAATTGATGTGTTTTATCCATTTTTTTATTTGAGACGGAGTTTCGTTCTTGTCACCCAGGCTGGAGTGCAATGGCGAGACCTTGGCTCACTGCAACCTTTGCCTCCCGGTTCAAGGAATTCTCCTGCCTCAGTCTCCTGAGTAGCTAGGATTACAGGGGCGCGCCACCATGCCCAGCTAATTTTTTGTGTTTTTTTTCTTTTTTTAATAAAAAGAAGGTTTCACCATGTTGGTCAGGCTTGTCTGGAACTCCCGACCTCAGGTGATCCGCCCGCCTTGGCCTCCAAAGTGCTTGGATTACAGGCGTGAGCCACCATGCCTGGCCAATCTTTTGTATTTTTAATGGAGAAGCGTTTCACTATTTTGGTCAGGCTGGTCTTGAACTCCTGACCTCAAGTAATCCACCCACCTTGGCCTCCCAAAGTGCTGGGATTATAGGCGTGAGCCACCTCTCATGACCCCATTTACATTTAATGAGTTCTCAAAACTGGTTGGGTTTACATTACCATTTTACTACTGTTTCCGATTTGTGCTATTTTTTTTTTGTTTGCCTGCTCTCCTTTCCCGCTTTGTTTTGTGTTAAATAAATATGTTTTGTTATCCCATTCTATCTCCTTTCTTGGCTTACTAGCTATGTTTTCCTTTGCTTTTCCTACTTCTTGTGAACCCAAAGCTGTGCTTTTTTTGTTATGTCGGTCTAGTGGCTGCCTTAGGGTTTCTAGTATTCACCTTTAGCATTTCACAGTCTATCTTCAAATAATACTATACCATTTCACGTGTGGCATAAGAACAGTATAATAATAGATTCTATTTCTCTTCTCCTGACCTCTGTGCTGTCATTATTATACATGTTACAACCCCACAATACATTACTTTTAACATTTGTTTTTCAAAGGCGATTGTCTTTCTTTTAAAGAGATATTAATTAATTTATTTATTTTCAGATAGGGTCTCGCTCTGTCACCAAGGCTGGAGTGCAGTGGAGTGAACACGGCTCGCTGCAGCGTTGACCTTCTGGGCTCAAACTATCCTCCTGCCTTGGCCTCTCAAAGTGTTAGGATTACAGACATGAGCCACACTGCACCCAGCTGAGATTTTATTTCATTTTCTTTTTAGAGATGGGGTTTTGCCATGTTGCTCAGGCTGGTCTCGAACTCCTGACCTCGTGATCCACCTGCCTCGGCCTCCCAAAGTGCTGGGATTACAGGCGTGAGCCACCACGCCTGGCCTTGGATCCACATTTTTATCTTTATTATTTCCCTTTTACTTGAGTAGCTTTAAAACATTTCTTACAGCATAAGTTTGCTGGTGATAACATTTTCCTGCTTTTATGTATCTGCTAAAACATTTATTTCGCTTCTGCTTGCAAAACAAATTTTTGCTGGGAATAGAATTCTGTTTTCCTTTTCATATCTTAAAAATATCGCTCCACTGTCTTCTGGCTGGGCATAGGTTCTTTCTGGCACCCCTGCCTGGATCCCCCTCCCAGCCCCATTTCGCATTCCTCTCCCACTAACTCAGACTCCAGGGTGGCCTTGGCATTTGGGAAGACGGCTTTGCCCAGCAAGGTAACAGAGAGGCCTGAGACGGCGTCAAGATCTCACAGGGGCATTGACAGAATCCTGAATAACAGGGCAATTTTGGGAAGGGGCTGCTTTCAGCATGACTGTAGGGGTTCAGAACTGGTACAATTAAGACCTCGTGATTAATATTATCCCAGTTGTATTCACAGGCTAGAGAGACAAAAGCCATATTTTATCCATAATTAGTTTAACCTCCTCTTAAAAACAGAGAACTGATACAACATTTTAATAACTGCAACAAAGGGAAGTTTGGGGTATTATCTTGGAATTGATTTTTAATTTGGTTTTTTGTAGACAGAGAATATTCTATATGATACAGATTCTTTGTTACTTGTTGAAACTTTCCGGTGTCTTAACAAGAGGTCAATCTTTATAAATCCATGGGTACCTGAAAAAAATAAATGCGTATTTGTGTGACTATATTTCAGCATCTATCACCGTGCCCAGAACGCAGTAGAGCTTACCCTGATGTTGCGTTAGCTTTTTCACATGAAATACAGTGTCTCGTAGAGCAACTTCAGAATAGCTCTGACACTTTTGCTTTGTGACATACAAATTTACGGGGACACAGATGTCCCAGAAACGTCTAACTCTATAATCTCACAGAACCACACTATACATGGACTGCATGGAAATCTTCCTGCAGCTCTCTGGAGGAGTGCTCCTCAGGTGTGTCGTGCTGGCCACCTGCGTCAGGATCAGCTCTGAAGCGTTTACAACATGCAGTTAAATCTGGGTCCTCAGGCCAGATCCGCTGAATCAGAATTTCTAAGGATGGAACCTGTAAACTGATCTGTAAGATTGCCCAGCTGGGTGTGGTGACTCGCCCCTGTAATCCCAGTGCTATAGAAAACTGGGGCAGGAGGATCACGTGAGGTCAGGAGTTCGAGACCTAGCCTGGGCAACATAGTGAAACTGTTTCTACAAAAAATAAAAAAATTATCCAGGCATGGTGGCTCACACCTATAGTTTCAGCTACTTGGGAGGCTGAGATGAGAGGACCGCTTGAGCACAGGAGTTTGAGGCTCCAGTGAGCTATAATCATGCCACTGCACTCCAGCCCAGGTGACAGAGGGAGACTCTGTCTCTAAAAAAATGTGAAAAAATAAAAAAGATTGCCCCAGCCCTTGATTCTGATGCACATTAAAATTTGAGAGCTGCTGATCAGGAGCCGTCATATGCACAGATTTTCAGGTTTTTTTCTTCAGAAGAACAAGAAATTGGTACCATGTTTCTGTAAAAGCAGTGATAGTTTCTGGGTCTCCCCACTGGTCCAAAAGTTTGTCATTGTCCACATCAAAATGTTCTTCTCTGGAAGTAGAAAATTAATGTGTATTTCAGTAGCTGCTGTGAGATACATTTTCTAATTAAATCCTCACCACAGTCCTGGGGCATGGTGTAGTGGGCTGAAGGGTGGCCCTCCAAAAAAAAATGTGTTCACATCCTGACCCCTGGTAGTTGTGAATGTGATCTTCTTTAGAAAAAGGGTCTTTGCAGATGTAATTAAGAATTCAGAGGTGAGATTGTCGGAGATTACCTGCTTGTAAGAGACAGAAGAGGAGAAGGCACAGGCACAAGGAAAGCCGAGGCTGGAAGACGCAGGGAAGGATCCTCCCCTAGTGCCTCCATGGGGAGTGTGGCCTTGCCCCAGCACCCTGATGTAAGAGTTTTAGCCTCAGCCTGGAGTGGTGGCTCACACCTGTAATCCCAATAATCCTTTGGGAAGCGGAGGCAGGCGGATCACCTGAAGTCAGGAGTTCGAGACCAGCCTGGCCAACGTGGCAAAACCCCTTCTCTACTAAAAATACAAAAATTAGCTGGGCGTGGTGGTGCATGCCTGTAATCCCAGCTACTTGGGAGGCTGAGACAGGAGACTTTGAACCCGGGAGGCAGAGGTTACAGTGAGCCGAGATTATACCATTGCACTCCAGCCTGGGCAACAGAGCAAGACTCTGTCTCAAAAAAAAAAAAAAAAAAAAAAAAAAGACTTTTAGCCTCAGAACTGTGAGAGAATGATTTTTTGCTCTATGAACTCACCAGGTTGGTGGTAATTTGTTACAGGAGTCCTAGGAAACAAACACATTGCTATTGTTATTTCCATTTACAATCACAGAGCCGGGCCTACCATAGCACAATAAATTGTATGATAATAACTGCTGCGTTCTATGACAGTCGTGATTGAATTGAATGTTTTAAGAGACTTAAAACTTAGGCACATTTCCCTCTACCTTGAAAGGCCCAGAGATGATTGTTAAAGGCTGGAGGGAGATAATGGAAGGTTATTATTGATAGAAGGTTCTCAAAGGTCTGTATGGGAATTGCTCTGGCTGGAGGCATGTGGCCCATGTGCTCTCCACCAGCTCTTACCTTCGGGATGTCCATGACACAGCTAGCAAGGGCACGGCCTGGATAGGTGTGGCTGTCACTGGCCACTCTCCCAGCACGGGGAATGCCTGACATCAGCCTGTGGCCTAAGGGGGTGATCCCCTCGGCTCCCACTTCTGTCTGGCATTATGTCCACTGTTTCAACTCCCTGTATTAACTGGCCTTGGTCTCCTCACCAGGTGCAGTGGATCAAGGGGATCTGTGGTGAATAATGACACAGGTGGGGCTAACCTCGGATAACACAGGTGGGGCTAACCTCGGCCCATGTCGGTAACAGCTTTCTAGAAATATATTGAACATACAAAGTATTCATGGATTGCTTTAAGGTTAAAGCACACCTCTGACAGGACAGACCTAGATTGGAATTCCAGCTCAGCCACTGATCAGCCGCGACGTGCCTTTAAGTGAGTCACCTTCCCTCCCTGAGTGTCACCTAACCTGCAAAATCGATTCTTGCTTCATAGAACTGCTGTGAGGATTGAAAGTGAGAATTTAGAGACCCTGGCATGGTGACTGGCACACAGGACGTGCTCAGAGGGAGCTCTAGTTATTATTCAATGTCTGAACGGTCTCAACACAGTTTTAACTTTCACTGCTTGACTCCACCCCAGGTTCTAAGCCTCTCTTTTTTTCTTAAAATTTGGATGGACAAAAGATGGGCATTGTAGAGTTAATTGGAGCCTCCCTTATAATTAGCGATTTATTAAATGTTTCTTTGTGGTTTAAAATTAGCATTTAATTTGAATACTTACCCTGCTGCTGTTTCATTTTCCCTGCGTGATTTGGAAATGTCAAGAGTGGTGGATGTGAAATGCTACCGACTCAGGATTTGAACATGTGAGAGTTAATGACAGTGGATATTTTAAAAAAGCAGATGGGATCATTAAATTATTGATGATGTTTTTTGCTGCAGTGGAGTTATAAATAATACATGTTTAAAGGGCTATTTCCTTTATATTTCTTTATGGAGAACTAAAGAATGTTCTCATTTTGAGTTTAAAGAGAACTGACAGTTGGAGTAAGGTCAACAAAAATGTTCATTGGTGCAGTTTCTATGCCAAAAAACCCTCAAACTTCAAACAAGACCATAATCAATCGTATATGACCGTATCAAATTGTCTTTGTTTTCAGATCAGAATGAAGTACTGGATCTAATTTAGCAAATGGGAGTGGAGGGAAAGCTTAAAATAGTTTTTATAATAAAAGTTTCACATTAAACAGTATCACCTCTTTTTTTTCCTCAGAAAACCTCCAAATCGAAATGAGCCTCTATGAATAAAACAAAAAGAAACCCAACAATTATTCTCTGAATTCCTAACACATTAGCTCTTTAGAATGTATTTCTTATTTCTTATTATTATTTTTTTCAAGGCAGGCTCTCATCTCACTCTGTTGCCTAGGCTGGAGTACAGTGGTCAAAGCACAGCTCACTGCAGACTTGATCTCCTGGGCTCAAGGGATCCTCTCACCTTAGCCTCCCAAGTAACTGGGACTACAGGCAGGCACCACCACACCCAGCCAAGAATATATAATTTTTTAAAAGGGATGACATAGAGGGACTGGGGACAGATAGTGAGGGAAACTATGAAACCGACTATGGTTACCCTCCACCCAGCATTGGCTTTTTATGGATCTGTGAGTTCCCAGAAGTCATATGCAAAATTCTGTTTAATCTGCATATGTATATGGGGAGGTATAGGATCCATAGTTTCTTTCTTTCTTTCTTTTTTTCTTTGAGATGGAGTGTCACTCTGTCGCCCAGGCTGGAATACAGTGGCGTGATCTCAACTCACTGCAACCTCCACCTCCTGGGTTCAAGTGATTCTCCTGCCTCAGCCTCCTGAGTAGCTGGGACTACAGGTGTACACCACCACACCCAGCTAATTTTTTTTGTATTTTAAGTAGAGTTGGGGTTTTATCATGTTGGCCAGGCTGGTCTTAAACTCCTGACCTCGGCCTCCCAAAGTGCTGGGATTACGGGTGTCAGCCACCACGTCTAAGGATCCTTAGGTTCAATCTGACTCATGGACATGAAAAAGTTAAGATCCACTGCTTCTTTCCAGTTCCCTTTAAAAATGGCTACGAGGAATGAGGGGCAAAGTGGAGTGGGCAATAAGGCACGGGAGACACCAAAGCACTGCCAATGTTAATTAGCTTCTGTCCGTCCAGGGCTCCATGTATCCCCCCACCCCCCTTCATCCTTTCCACCTCAGGAAACCATGGACAGCACTCTAGAGTTTAGACCGTTTCAACAATATAGCTGAACAGAAACGAATTCCTGGAATATGAGCATGAAACAGTATCAAGTAACATGAGGAAAAAACAGGAAGTCTTTAAATCTTTTGTTTTCTGATTTTTAATTTTATTTTTTGAAAACATGTTTATTTTCTCCCCATGTGTTTGCTTTTAACTTCCATCTCTGCAATTTTCTTTACTTTCTCTTTCTTTCTTTGAGACAGAGTTTCACTCTTGTTGCCAAGGCTGGAGTGCAATGGCATAATCTCAGCTCACTGCAACCTCCACCTCCCGGGTTCAAGTGATTCTCCTGACTCAGCCTCCTGAGTAGCTGGGATTACAGGCACCCGCCACCACACACAGCTAATTTTTTGTATTTTTATTAGAGATGGGGTTTCACCATGTTGGTCAGGCTGATCTCGAACTCCTGACCTCAGGTGATCCACCCGCCTTGGCCTCCCAAAGTGCTGGGATTACAGGCGTGAGTCACTGTGCCCAGCCTTTTTTTTTGAGAAAGGGTGTTACTCTGTCACCCAGTCTGGAGTGCAGTGACATGATTGGGGCTTACTGCAGCCTTGAACTCCTGCACTCGGGTGATCCTCGCATCTCACCCTCTCGAGTAGCTGGAACTACAAGTGCACGCCACCACGCCCAGCTAATTGTTTGTGTATTTTTTGTAGAAACCTGGTTTCACCATGTTGCCCAGGCTGGTCTCAAACTCCTGAGCTCAAGGGATCTTGAGCTTGGCCTCCCCTAGTGCCGGGATTATAGGCGTGAGTCACACCACGCCTGGTCTTTCTTCAGTTCTAATTCCTCTTTAACCAACACTGATCTGGTCAGAGGCTCAATTAATTAGAAACCCACTGACATTAAACTTATACAGAAAAGAGGAAAATTATAAGAAAAGCAGTTTAACAAGGATATTTATTTATTTATTTTTGAGACAGGGTCTTACTCTGCCACCCAGGTTGGAGTGAAGTGATGCCATCTCAGCTCACTACAGCCTCTGTCTCTCAGGCTCAACTGATTCTCCTGCCTCAGCCTCCTGGGCCACTGGGACTACAGGTGCACACCATTATGCCCTGATAATTTCTGTATTTTTAGTAGAGATGGGGTTTTGCCATATTGCCCAGGCTGGTCTCGAACTCCTGACCTCAAGTGATCCATCTGCCTCAGCTCACAAAGTGCTGGGATTACAGGCATGAGCACATTTATTTACTTTTGAGACAGGGTCTTGCCTCTGTCTCCCAGGCTGGTGTGCAGTGGTGTGATCTCAGATCACTGCACTAAACCTACCAGGCTCAAGTGATCCTCCCACCTCAGCCTCCCAAGTAGCTGGGGCCACAGGCACGCACCAGCATGCCTCAGCTAATTTTCTATTTTTTGTAGAGATGAGGTCTCCCTATGTTGCCCAGGCTGGTCTTGAACTCCTGGCCTTAAGAGATCCTCTTGCCTTGGCCTCCCAAAGTACTGGGATTACAGGCATGATCCACCATGCTTTGCCATGAGAATATTTAAATAAATGTGAAAATATCCAGGTGTATCCATTCCTCTCATTCTCTGACATCTAGTCTCTAGTCCTGGATGAGCACTGAACTCAGAAACTCAGGAAGACAAGGCACTGGAAGCCCTGGAGTCAGAAACAAAAAGAAAAACAAACTTGTGTTCTCTCTAAGCTGCGTTCATTAAGACAGAAATGCGGATTCATATTTTAGAAAGTTTTCTAACACGGTTAAGCTTTGATCAACTGGAGAACTCACGAATCAGAACAAACTTGCTGGGACCTAGCGTGAGCTTTACCTGTAGTTGGAGCTCAGTGAATCCTCCTGATTACGGTTGAGATCGCACCACTGAAAGGTCCCAGCCACTCACAAGTGTTCGTCCTCCAGGGGTCCTGTCTGCCTCAGCATTTCCTCTCTGCCTTTCTTCACCTTTCTTGCATGAAGCCGCATCTAGGCTGCTAGGAAATGTGATGACTCATCTGACATCAGATTGCATCCTTTTTATTCACCCTTCATGTCTGCCTCAGTCTCTGCTACTGGGAATAGCTGTGTGCAGTCATGGGGATGTTTTGGTTTCTCAGAAGACACACACAGATTGCAGTGGGCTTCTGATGATGTCGAGGTTGGATGCGTGCGGCCGAGAGCTCTGTTTTCCACAATCCTTTGCCTAGAAAAAAGGAATCCAAGTGTGTTTTAACTATGCCGACCAGCACAGGGCAGGGATTCCTTCACAGGGGCTTGTGTCTCTGGCTGTGTGTGTTCACACCTTTCTTTAAAGGTAGGTTTTATTTCTGCTTATCTGTTCCCTTTGTAGCTACATGTATTTACTCTATTTTCTAGTTGTGCTTGAGAAGATATATTAATAGAAGAGTCTATGGTCTGCATAGGAGCCACCACTGTTACAACTGCTAATTAATCTATTTGTTTTTTATTCATTAGGTGTAACACAAAAGATGAAATCTGAGGGGTAGGGTGGGGAGGAGAGGACCATGAAACATAGTGTAAGCCATATTTCATTTTATTTTCCCAATTAAAGTATAATAAGAAGAATGAAAGAAGAATAAAGCATAAGAAGAATCAAAGTATAATAAGAATTAATTATTATGAATAAGAATAATAAGTTTACTATTCTTAATAGTAAGTTTATTAACAAAGAATAAGAAGAAGAATGATACAGTTTTCTATCATCTCTGCTGTGGCTGTGTTGAACCTATTTATTTATAGTCATGTTTAATATTTTTTCAAAGTGATAATTTATTTGCCAGCTGATATGATTACTCAGTCAATGAACCCTTCCATTTTCTAGGTGATCACGTTCGTTTCGGGAAACTTGTCACATTACTATGCTGAAATGTGTCTCAAGAGTAAGATAATTCATTTTAAAAGTTACTGGTGTTCTGAACAAAATCACATTTCTGTGCTGTTAGGTTTGCAGGGGACTTGCTTTTCAAGGCTGTTGGAGGGTTTAGCTGCTATCAAATGCCCCGAGGAGGAAGACAGTGGGTGATGAGGAGGGTTATTTGTTGTCTGTCATGGAGAAATATGTTTACCATGATTAATTATGATGGCAAGAATGATGTTTTACCTTAAATTTGTCCTTCCCGCTAAAACCCTAGTGTTTCAATGTTTCTAAAGGCATTCACCAGGCAACTCTTAGCATTTGGTAATTTAACAGAAAGCTTTTCATTCGTTTTGCCTGATGAGCTTTTCAATCCCTTTCCATTTTCTTCTTTCAATGTATAAATCCCTTTGGTAAATTAGTGGAATCCTATGTTAGGTATAAAATTTGAATTCTGTGTGGGAAAATGCAGAAGAGGTAGTGATGAAATGAATTATGTCAAATGAGGACAAGGAACCCCACTTTTAAGGTTTTCTTGGAAAACGAAGAGATATGCATAAAGTTATTATCTAGAATTTAGTGAATGAATGTGCGATTATTTAAGAACCATGTTCCATTTTTAAAAAATGTGTCAAGTAAATTTGTCTTAAAAACCTTGCATTCTCAGAAATCTCCAAAGTAACTGAATTTCAAAGTTGATTGTTTTATTCTAAGTTCTGGGGTGTATGTGTCGGGTGTGCAGGTTTGTTACATAGCTAAACGCGTGCCGAGGTGGTTTGCTGCACCTGTCGACGCATCACCTAGGTATTAAGCCCAGCACGCATTAGCTATTTTTCCCAATGCTCTTCCTCCCTTGACCCCTCAGGCCCCAATGTGTGTTGTTCCCTTCCCTATGTCCGGTGTTCTCATTGTTCAGCTCCCCCTTTTAAGTGAGAACATGCAGTGTTTGCTTTTTTTGTTCCTGTGTTAGTTTGCTGAGGATAACAGCTTTGAGCTCCATCCATGTCCCTGCAAAACACATGATCTTGTTCCTTTTTATGGCTGCATAGTATTCCATGGTGTTTGTATACACCACATTTTCTTTATCCAGTCTATTATTGACGGGCATTTGGGTTGATTCCATGTCTTTGCTATTGTGAATAGTGCTGCAGTGAACATACGTGTGCATGTATCTTTACAACAGAATGATTTATATTCCTTTGTGTATATACCCTGTAATGGGATTGCCGGGTCAAATGGTATTTCAGGTTCTAGGTCTTTGAGGAATCTCCACATTGTCTCCCACAATGGTTGAACTAATTTACACTCCAGTGTAAAAGTGTACCTATTTCTCCACGGCGTCACCAACATCTGTTATTTTTTGACTTTTTAATAATTGCCATTCTGACGGGCGTGAGATGGCATCTCATTGTGGTTTTGATTTGCATTCCTCTAATGACCAGTGATGTTGACCTTTTTTTCATGTTTGTTGGCCTCATGTATGTCTTCTTTTGAGAAGTGTCTGTTCATGTCCTCAAAGTTGATTTTTTAAAAGAGCTTGACTTTCCAGGACCATCATGAAATTACTAGTTATTCCAGTTTGCTTGGTGCAGATTCCCCAGCTAAGCACCTTGCTGGTGTAGACACAGATGTTAGTCGGATCAGTATTTTAGACAAGAAAGGACAGGATTTTCCTTAATTACTGAAAAGAGTCTAGAGTTGCTTTAGTTACATAAGCAAAGATTCCAAGCCTTGTGTCTACTCCTTTATATCTGCAGTGCCTTAGACTTGAAGAAATGCTCTGACCAACATCATTGGCTTTGACATTGCTCTAGTCCTGAAATGCAGGCCTTGCTGTTTTTATGGTAAAGGTGAACAGCCGAGGCACAGAGGGTGGGGCGAGATGGGTGCTGGTGGAGCACGCACAGGCGGGGAAGGCACCAGGATGCAGTCATGGGCTGGGACGTCCGCTCCCCACAGGGCCTGGAAGGAATTGCCCAGAATCTCTGCAGTGGCCAGTGGCCCGGCTGGCTCTAACTCTCCCGTCTATTTGGCCTCGCAGGCTGTGCGGGCTGTGCAACTGAGGAGAGGCTCTTCCACAAACTGTTTTCTCATTACAACCGGTTCATCAGGCCCGTGGAAAATGTTTCCGACCCCGTCACGGTGCACTTTGAAGTGGCCATCACCCAGCTAGCCAACGTGGTGAGTGCTCTCTGATGAGAGCTTTCCCCGGCATTGTTGTACTTTTGCATGTGGTAAATGAAGGAATTTTAGAAATACAGATAAACGCAAATCTACACAGGATCTGGCCCTTCAAAGCCATCCGCATTTGGGAGGGAGGCACTTTTCCCACTGATGTTGCAACTGTCTGTGTTGAAGCAGCGTTTTTCCTGGAAGTGCTTTCAGAGCCAGTTTATGAAACAGAGTTGCAGGGGAGTGAAAGGGAGCTAACTTCATGGGGCACCCATTATGCACGCGACACCTATTTACACTGTGTGGCCAACATCTTCATCTCACTGCTGAGGAAACAGAAGCTCGGCTAAGTGACTTTCCCGGGGTCGTACAACTTCAAAATGGCAAAATTGAGATTTAACCCCAAAGCTCATGCCATTTTCACTCCACAGTTAAAATTGCTTTAAGGCCGAGAGCAGTGGCTCATGCCTGTAATCCCAGCACTTTGGGAGGCTGAGGCAGGCAGATCCCTTGATCTCAAGAGTTCGAGACCAGCCTGAGCAACATAGCAATATCCCGTCTCTACAAAAATGCAAAAATTAGCTAGGTGTGATGGCACACGCCTGTAGTCCCTGCTACTAGGGAGGCTGAGGTGGGAGGATTGCTTGAGCCCAGGAGGTCAAGGCTGCAGTGAGCCGAGATTGCACCATTGCACTCCAGCCTGGGTGACAGAGCAGGAAAGAAGAAGAAGAAGAAGAAGAATCGCTTTAAGTCTTCTGTGTTATATGAGAACAAAAAAAATGCAATTCCATTCAGCCTTGGAAAACAAAGGAGATGGGAATTTGAGGATCTAATTTAATTCCTTGCCACGGTGTTCAAGGGCAAGTGGGACCGGAGCTCGTTCTCTTGGATAATCTGTGCTCCCCATTGCAGGGAGAGGAGGTGGCGAGGCCCATGCTCTTGGGTACAGCAAGGTCTGGGCTCCAGGGCTCAGACCAAATTCCAGGAAGATGCAGGCTTAGAAGCAAAGGAGGTCTGAAGCATCTCCAGAGAGGGGCGCTAGAGCGTTCCCGAGACCACAGCACAAGGAGGGGGAGCCCCGCTCATCAAGTCAGCTACAGCCATGGATGGCGAAGGGGTCTCCTTCCTCCCAGACTTTGCTCTGTGGATGAGGCAGCGGTGGCCCTTCTGTGTACACCTGGGGAAAGACCCTCATGACAGGCATGAGTCAGGCCCCACTGCATTCTCCAGTCCATCCTTCCCAGGGGATGAAGAGGACCCTGGCCCAGTCCTCTGTCTGTGGCCCAGATGCACTAATAAAGCCAGATGTTTCCCCTCACCTGGATGTGCTCTCCCGTCCTTTAGTGAGTATTTGTTTAGTGCTCGTTCTGATCCCCGTCCCAAGCCCGGGAGCTTTGTCCTGGTTCCTGGTCTCCTGCTGGGCTGGAAGCAGTTCTCGCAGTGGACTGGGTTGTTGTGAATGGAGAGCTGAACTGAGTTTCCTCTGAAATCTGTGACGGCCACCTCACTGCATGGCATCACTCCACAACCCTGCTGGACACACCCTTGCAGGAGGTTATTTTGAAGTTGGGGCTGGGAGGGCTGGTAAATGCAGATTTTGACATTTACATTTGGTTGCTAGTATCAGAGATTAAAAGAAAACCTACAGCCTTTACAGAACAAGCTTATTCCTTACTCACAGAAATCTGAAGGTTAACAGTCCAGGAGATTAACATCGGCCAGTTTCATGGTGTTAGTGGTTGCACATCTACATTCAATTGCCCAGGTTACGCACTGCACAACTCCAGGGGATGTCACTCCCACGGACTGTGATTCTAAAGGCATAAACCAGACGCGGCGACAGTCACCAGGGTTCCTTCCGTCTTTCTATTTCACCACTCTTTGCAGGAGACTTCTCTCTGTGTTGCCTCATGGCTCAAGATAACGACTGTATTCCCATCCTCACGTTCACATTCTTGGCAAGAAATAGAAGGAAGGGAGAAAAAGGCAAAGTGTACACTCTAGACTTCTGTGATTTCCGTAAGAGCCGTTACTTTCCATCTCATTGACTATCTCCAGCTGTAAAAGAGACTTGGCGCTGCAGGATTTTAAAATTGAATTTTTATTTCTTGAGATCGTTACAGAATGACATGCAGTTGTAAGAAATAACAGAGGGATCTCTCGTAGACTCTGCCTGTTTCCCCCACTAATGTGCCCTCCATTTCTGAAATTTTGTCATTTCAACAATGGTGTGTGTAACTGGAATCATAAAGTAGGTAAACTTGAGGGACTGGGTTTCTCCCACAGCATCGTCCCTTAGAGATTCCTCCGAGTCATTAAGTGTATCAGTAGTTCATTCCTTCCGGTTGCTGACTGCTTTGTTTTTTGGGTTTTTTTTTTTTTTTTTTTTTTTTTGAAGTAGAGTCTCACTCTGTTGCCCAGGCTGGAGTGCAGTGGTGTGATCTTGGCTCACTGCAACCCACGCCTCCCAGGTTCAAGTGATTCTCCTGTCTCAGACTCCCAAGTAGCTGGGATTGCAGGCATGCGCCACTATGCTTGGCTAATTTTTGTATTTTTAATAGAGATGGGGTTTCGCCATGTTGGCCAGGCTGGTCTTGAACTCTTGACCTCAAGTGATCTGCCAGCCTCGGCCTCCAAAGTGTTGTGATTCTAGGTGTGAGCCACCTCGCCTGGCCCATGGTGCTTTGTTTATTAACTTGTCGAAGGACATTTGAGCTGATTCTAGTTTTTGGTTGATTACAAATGAAGCTGCTGTGAACATCTGCGTACAGGTTTTAGTGTAAATATAAACCTCCATGTCTCTGGGATAAATGCCCAGGAGTGCAATAGCTGTGTGTTGTCAGGTGAACTTGGGGTGGCCGAGAGAAGTGGCACAGCCAGGAGGCTCTGTCGTCCCCTCCCTTCTGGAAGGCCTCGGGGTACTCCGTCTGATCCCCAGCTTAGCCCTGGAGCACCAAGGCTTTACCTGGAAGTGTGTTTATGCCATGCAAGATGACCTTGGCCAGAAAGTTTTCTGTTTCGTTTCAGTGCAGGAGCAAGGTCAAGTGCTCCTTGGGGAGATCCAGGACAAACCCCCTGCCCAGTGTTTGTGCTGGCCTGGCGTATCTGAAATGACAAAGATAAAGCCTTGGTGCAATGCAGCCCACTTGGCCTTTCTGATCCGAGTCTCTGAGTCTGCTGCTGCTCCAGCCATGAGTCCATTTGAAATCAGAAGTCAAAGCCTTTGATGCAGCTGCTGTGTCAATGAATTGATTTTCCCAAGAAGGAGGTACAGGGTGATGTTGCCGGGAATGAGGTTGATGCTGTGGGTCTTTGGACTCCTCCAGTGGGGACGTCTCATAGCAGTGTCGTGCCCATTGGTGGGAGCTGGAATTGGATGGAGAGAGAGTACGACTTGCTCCATAGGGTCAGCTGACATCTCTGAAGGTGTCCATACCCCCATGGGCCATGTCCACACTGCCTGGAGCTTCTCCCAGCTTGTGGAGGTGAGGTTGTGGAGTCGGCTCTTGCTAACTGATCTCAGCCCTCTGAACACAGCGCGTTCATTCAGAGAGTAAGCAGGCTTTGGAGGCAGTTGGGGCTCGTGCCAGTCACCTTGGAGGCCTTCCTGGAACCGAGACTGCAGGGCTAGTCCATTCCTGACCAACGGTGAGTGGATTCATGGACACGGCCCCTGCTGGACTCTGCAGATAGCAAGGGGACTTTCATCACCAGAAGGCACTGACCGCGGGCTTGTGTAATTGTAAAGTCATGAATTGGTGAACCAGTGGCTAAGTACAGATCATTTCTTTGCTTCCCGGGACTCACAGGAACCCATATTGTAATTCCTTTGCTGACGTTTCAAACCCTGGGGCTTACCCTGTCTTGTCACAGGCCCATTTGAAAGAGGAAGCCTGGCAGGGTTACTGTTTAGAGTTTTCCAGGAGGGGCAGCAGTGGGGATGGAGTAGGGGAGAAGAGAAAGCAGGGCAGCCACGTGACCCGGGGCAGCCTGGTGTCTGAGCCTGGCCACGGCTCCCTCGGCCACCATCACAGAGCCCATTTACTCCAGAGGGCGCCTGAGTGTCTTGGGAAGCAAGGTTGGCTGGGGAAGACTTGAGACTCTACTGCTGGACACTGGGGACATACCCACAGCCCCCAGGCTGCCGCCCACAAGGCTGCTCAAGGTGCCCGCTGTGTCTTTGGTAGTTCTCCCACTGAGAGGTGGTAGCTCAGGAACTCATTACACTTGGGACGTCACCTGGAACGCTCTTCCTCCACACAGCCCTGGTCACTTAAGTGTCTGCTTAAACATTACCTCCTCAGAGAAGCCTTCTTTGCCCCTCCCGTCTAAAATAGACATGTGTGTGTCTGAGATTATGTGCATGAGTGTGCATGAGTGTGTGTGTGCATGAGTGTGTACGTGAGTGGGTGACTGCATGTGTGTGTATGAATGTGATGATTCATGAGGTGTGTGCACATAAATGTGTGCATGAGTGTGTATGAATGTGCATGCGTGAATGTGTGGTTGTGCATGAGTGTGCACGAGTGTGTACGTGTGTATGAATGACTGAGCTTGTGTATGAGTGTGCGTATGAATATGTGATTGTGCATGTGCATGAGTGTGAGTGTGTGAGTGTACATGGGTGTGTGCATGAGTGTGAGTGTGCATGAGTGTGTGTGCATGAGTGTGTGAGTGTATATGGGTGTGTGAATGTTTGTACATGTGAGTGTGAGTGTGCATGAGTGTGTGTGCATGAGTGTGTGAGTGTATATGGGTGTGTGAATGTTTGTACATGTGTGTGTGAGTGTGCGTGAGCGTGTGTGCATGAGTGTGTGAGTGTATATGGGTGTGTGAATGTGTGTACATGTGAGTGTGAGTGTGCATGTGTGTGTCCACACATGGACCGTTCCATCCGTCTTTATTTGTCTTCATAGGCCTCGTCACTATCTTATGTTATAGTATAGATCTATTAGTAATTTTATGTCTCCCATCTGACGGCTAAGACACTTGAAGGCAGGACATCCCAATATTTATAGAGCACACAGTGGTTACTAAATACGTATTTGTGTAGTGAATGATCAAAGTGGTGACTTGGGTGGGGTAGTGGCAGTGGGTGAGTAGCAGCTGCCAGCAGGAAACTCCATGGTGGCCAAGGCCGACGTATTTTTTTTTTTAATTTGAGACGGAGTCTTGCTCTGTGGCCCAGGCTGGAGTGCAATGGCGCGATCTTGGCTCAGTGCAACCTCTGCCTAGCGTTCAAGCGATTCTCCTGCCTTAGCCTCCTGAGTAGCTGGGATTACAGGCACCCACCACCACACCCAGCTAATTTTTATTGTTGTTGAGATGGAGTCTCGCTCTGTCGCCAGGCTGCAGTGCAGCGGCGCAGTCTTAGCTCACTGCAACCTCTGCCTCCCAGGTTCAAGTGATTCTCCTGCCTCAGCCTCCCAAGTAACTGGGACTACAGGCATGAGCCATGACGCCCAGCCAGTTTTTGTATTTTTTAGTAGAGCCGGGATTTCACCATGTTGGCCAGGATGGTGTCGATCTCTTGACCTTGTGATCTGCCCGCCTCGGCCTCCCAAAGTTCTGGGATTACAGGCGTGAGCCACTGCACCCGGCCCCCTATTTTTTTGTATTTTTAGTGGAGATGGGATTTCACCATGTTGGCCAGGTTGGTCTGGAACTCCTGACCTCAGGTGATCCACCCACCTCGGCTTCCCAAAGTGCTGGGATTACAGGCGTGAGCTACTGCGCCCTGCGGAGGCTGACATTTTAAGGTAGGTTCCCGTGGCAGGCTTTCAGGACTCAGAGCCTGGAGAACCCTGAGATATGAGGATGGGAGGAATTTAGGGAACAGGCAAAAACACTAAGCCGGGTTGCAATCCCCTCCACGGCCTGCAGCATCTCCCTCCCTCCTCCTGCTGCCGCTCTTTTCCTCCCTTCCTTTCATGGAACTAGAAACCTTTATAGGCTGCAGAGATCAGAAGCGCTTCATCCCTGAAAGAGTTTAAGGCCACGTTTAAAGGGCCGGGGAGATGTGGAAATGCTGCACTTCTGGTTGCATGCCGGATGCTTTTCAGACATTACCTTTCAGTCTTCTTCCGTTGGCATGAATAAGTCAGATTTGGTTCTTTTCAGTTGTCATTTCTGCGTAGCACATTTGAGGCTAAACATATTATTTCTTCTTCCCAGGATGAAGTAAACCAGATCATGGAAACCAATTTGTGGCTGCGTCATGTATGTGCCTATATCATGTGTCAGCTTAATGATGTCCAATGGATAAAACCCATAAGCATTCCTTCAGCACTGCCTTGCAGGAAAAAAAAAACAACCATAAGCACTACCTCGCTCCATCTCCAGCTGGTTAAAGAATATAAAATATTACCCACCAGGTCATCGCCAAAGCCTAAAGTTCAGCTCTGGTAACAGCTGACTTGATGCACGCTTCACAGGTGCAGACACCTGGTGACAGAGGTTCCTCTGACACAGAGATTTCCATTCTTCCTGCTTGCTGCTCTCAGATCTCCCATTTTTATCTGTAACTTGAGCTCGAGGGTCTGAGGCTTGCCTGCTTGACCAGGCTTGGAGAAGTCAGTAGCTGAGCATAGGAAGATGTATGTGAGATTCCCAGCAGCTGGTGTTATCAGTTATACCCTCTCTTCCTTAAGAAAGTCTTGGCCGGGCACAGTGGTTCACGCCTGTAATCCCAGCACTTTGAGAGGCTGAGGCAGTTGGATCACCTGAAGTCAGGAGTCCGAGACCAGCCTGGGCAATATGGTGAAATTCCGTCTCCAATAAAAATACAAAATTAGCCAGGTGTGGTGGTGGGTGCCGGTAATCCCAGCTACTCAGGAGGCTGAGGCCAGAGAATCTCTTGAACCTGGGAGGCGGAGGTTGCAGTGACCCGAGATTACGCCACTGCACTCTAGCCCGGGGTGACAGAACACGACTCTGTCTTGAAGATAAAAAAAAAAAAAGGAAAGAAAGGAAGTCTTAATCTTTTATACAGATTTTGTTAAAAAACAAGACAAAACTTACCATCATACCCTTGAGCTTTTTGGTATTAGAAATGGGATGCCACTCCAGTGTGAGTATGGCTCATGGAACATGGAAGTTGAGCCAGAAACTTTGACAAGCTAACTAATAATCAATAGATAATCATCTAATGAAATATTTGCCAAACCAGCTCAGCTATTTAGCCCCCTTTTCCCCATGGATATAATTGTTCAGATTTTGATAGAAACCAATACATTCTTCAAATAAGAATGGATTTTTGGCCAGGCTCAGTGGCTCATGCCTATAATTCCAGCATTACGGGAGGCCGAGGCAGGCAGATCACAAGGTCAAGAGATCGTGACCATCCTGGCCAACATGGTGAAACCCCCTCTCTACTAAAAATACACATACAAACACAAAAAAACAAAGAATGCATTTTTTTTCCTTTTTTTTTTTTTGATGGAGTCTTACTCTGTCACTCAGGCTGGAGTGCAGTGGCACAATCTCGGCTCACTGCAACCTCCACCCCCCAGGTTCAAGTGATTCTCCTGCCTCGGTTTCCTAAGTAGCTGGAACTACAGGTGAGTGTCACCACACCCGGCTAATTTTTTGTATTTTTAATTAAGACGGGGTTTCACCTGTTAGCCAGGCTGGTCTCAATCTCCTGACCTCGTGATCCGCCCGCCTTGGCCTCCCAAAGTGCTAGGATTACAGGCCTGAGCTACCATGCCTGACATATTTTTCTTTTTCAAAAACAGCTGTTGAGCCATCATAAAATTATCATTGGAAGAAAGCTATCAAGAAACAAATTTTTTTTTTTCCAGACAGAGTCTCACTCTGTCAACCAGGCTGAATACAGTCGTGCAATCTCAGCTCACTGCAAACTCCACCCCCC
Source organism: Aotus nancymaae (assembly GCF_030222135.1). NCBI lineage: Eukaryota > Metazoa > Chordata > Mammalia > Primates > Aotidae > Aotus > Aotus nancymaae. The sequence goes on along the minus strand of NW_026988512.1, from coordinate 2,459,988 downwards.
AGGTTCAAGCGATACTCCTGCCTCAATCTCCCAAGTAACTGATATTTCAGGCATGTGCCATGACTGCTGGCTAATTTTTGTATTTTTAGTAGAGATGAGGTTTCACTATGTTGACCAGGCTGGTCTCAAACTCCTGATCACAAGTGATCTGCCCCTCGGCCTCCCAAAGTGCTGGGATTACAAGTGTGAGCCAACGGGCCTGATAAGAAAGTTTTTAAGAAATTTTAAAAGCTGATTTCTATTCATTTTAGATCTGGAATGATTATAAATTGCGCTGGGATCCAACGGAATACGACGGCATTGAGACTCTTCGCGTTCCTGCGGATAAGATTTGGAAGCCCGACATTGTTCTCTATAACAAGTATGGGTCTCTGACCGCTGAGTCTCTTTCCAAAGCTGCCGTTGGTGTATTCTGGCGCACAGCAAAGGGAGCGTTACTAATGGCGTCTGACTTACTTTGCAGTGCTCTTGGTGACTTCCAAGTCGAAGGCAAGACAAAAGCTCTTCTTAAATACAATGGCACGATAACCTGGTCTCCACCAGCTATTTTTAAGAGTTCCTGTCCTATGGATATCACCTTTTTCCCTTTTGATCATCAAAACTGTTCACTAAAATTTGGTTCCTGGACGTATGACAAAGCTGAAATCGATCTTCTAATCATTGGATCCAAAGTGGATATGAATGACTTTTGGGAAAACAGTGAATGGGAAATTATTGACGCCTCTGGCTACAAACATGACATAAAATACAACTGCTGTGAGGAGATATACACAGATATAACCTATTCTTTCTACATTAGAAGATTGCCGATGTTTTACACGATTAATCTGATCATCCCCTGTCTCTTTATTTCATTTCTAACCGTGTTGGTCTTTTACCTTCCTTCGGACTGTGGTGAAAAAGTGACGCTTTGTATTTCAGTCCTGCTTTCTCTGACTGTGTTTCTGCTGGTCATCACAGAAACCATCCCGTCCACCTCTCTGGTGGTCCCACTGGTGGGTGAGTACCTGCTGTTCACCATGATCTTTGTCACACTGTCCATCGTGGTGACCGTGTTTGTGTTGAACATACACTACCGCACCCCGACGACACACGCCATGCCCAGGTGGGTGAAGACGGTTTTCCTGCAGCTGCTGCCCCAGGTCCTGCTGATGAGGTGGCCTCTGGACAAGACAAGGGGCACAGGCTCTGATGCAGTGCCCGGAGGCCTTGCCAGGAGGCCTACCAAGGGCAAGTTTGTGAGCCGTGGGGAACCCAGACAGTTTAAAGAATGCTTCCATTGTCACAAATCAAATGAGCTTGCCACCAGCAAGAGAAGATTAAGCCATCAGCCGTTACAGTGGATGGCGGAAAATTCGGAGCACTCACCTGAAGTTGAAGATGTGATTAACAGTGTTCATTTCATAGCAGAAAACATGAAGAGCCACAATGCAACCAAGGAGGTAAACGTGCGTCCCCTCCACATGCCTTCGGGCGCTCTGGAGACACAGTCAGACCTTTGTGAGTTTTGTTCCTGAGAGGGTCAGGCAGCCTTGCTGAGATCTGGCTCTGTTATTATATGGTTATGGGTGGACTGACGGGGTCAGACCTGCAGGTGCCAACAGCCCCAGAGCAAATCTCCACCTCCAGAGATGTGAACTCAAAAAAATTGGCTTAAAATAAACATTCAGGGCCAGGCGCCGTGGCTCACGCCTGTAATCCCAGCACTTTGGGAGGCCGAGGTGGGCAGATCACCTGAGGTCAGGAGTTTCAGACCAGCATGGCCAACATGGTGAAACCCCATCTCTACTAAAAATACAAAAATCAGCCAGGTGTGGTGGCACAGGCCTGTAATCCTAGCTACTTGGGAGGCTGAGGCAGGAGAATCACCTGAATCCAGGAGGCGGAGGTTGCAGTGAGCTGAGATTGTGCTCCTGCACTCCAGCCTGAGCAACAGAGCAAGACTCCATCTCAAAAATAAAAATAAATAAATAAACGTTCAGGGCAACCTCAGTTAATGAAACCAAGAGCCCCAGCCTGGGCAACATAGCAAGGCCCTATCCTACTAACAAACAAACAAACAAATTAGCAGGCGTGTTGGTGTGCGCCTATAGTCCCAGCCATTTAAGAGGCTGAGGTGGGAGGATTGCTTGAGCCCAGCAGTTCGAGGCTGCAGGTTGGGAGACAGAAGACAGAGCAGGACCCTGTCTCACACACACACACAAAAACAGCCCCTGAACGAGAAACAGTGGCAAATAAAAAGATAGAGAAAAGCTGCCCCAGAGGGAAGGAGAAATGAGCTCAGAGCAGCGTGCAGCCTGGGGGTGCTGGGAGAAGTGGGAAAGGCGGGAGTGCGTTCCTTCTGGCAGCTCTGGTCCCACTTCTACTCGAGAGGGATTTAGGTGCTGGTGAAATGAGCCCCAGGGATATTTTTAGCATTCACGTACTCTGCTCCTGCTGCCCAGAGTCTAACTATAGCAGCATGCACCTCCCTCAGCCTCCAAAGACAGAGCTCAAGAGAATCATGCCAATTTCCCATACCACGTGGGTGATTAGCTGAGGTCATCTGAAACTCAGGCCAGGTGTCTGGATTTGACCTCGGACTGCAGCTGCCGGCAGCCATCGCTCCTGGTGAAAGGGGACTGTGAGACGGAAAGTCCGCCCTGCCCTGTTGGTGCAGAGGGCAGACGCTCTGGATGGCTGTCCTGCAGGTGTGTCACGGGACAAGAGAGCCCAGAAAGATTCACCTTCGTGGTGACAGCTTCATATAATTTAAAATTTTTGTCTCTACAATAAATACAAAAATTAGCGGGGCGTGGTGGTGGATGCCTGTAATCCCAGCACTTCCAGAGACCAAGGCTGGAGGATTTTTTAAGGCCAGAAGTTTGAGACCAGCCTGAGCAACATATTGAGACCCTGTTTCTAAAAAACAAATTTTTTTTCCTTTTGTTTTTAAAAAAAATTTTTTTTAAATGTGCCAAGCCTGTTGCCCCAGCTATTTGGGAAGCTAAGGCTGAAGGATTGCTTAAGCCTAGGAGTTCCAGGTTCCAGTGAGCCCCAGTCACACCACTGCACTCTAGCCTGGGCAACACAGCAAAATCCTGTTCCTAAAAAAATTTTTTTTTTAATCTAAGAGACAGCTGCTGTTGACTTAATCACTACCAGTTAGGGCTCTCAAGACACCACTGTGGAGACAGTGGCAGAAGGCTGGAGGGTCGGGAACTGCGAGAAACATGACTAGCTCTCCGCGGCCAGCATCCCTTTGAGGGCCAGAGGACTACCTCTTCCTGATAAAGAGGTCCTCAATCATACTCCACATCCGCCATCCCCAGCGGCAGCCCCCGCCTCAAACTCATTCCCCAGACTTGCCACGGAGCCAGACTACCCAGCATTGCAAAGTATGAGTCTAGCGCTCTGAACAGCTGCTTCTCAGGGGTGTCTCTTGCAGTTAGGAAAGGTCCCCGGTGACCCATGGAGTCGGGGCTTTACCGGAGAGTCTGCTGTCTGAGGCACTCATGGAGGCTGTGCAACCGCCCTCTGCAGACAAAACAAAATTTCTTATGTGTTGATTTGCAGTAGCTTTGAAGGTAAAAGAAAAAAAAGAAAAAAAAATTTCTTATGTGTCCTATACAGGAGACACGGATTCACCAAAGTAACACCAATATTCTCTTTATTTTTATTTTTATTTATTTATTTTTTGAAATGAAATCTCTCACTCTGCCACCCAGGATGGAGTGCAGTGGTGAGATCTTGGCTCACTGCAACCTCTGCCTCCCGGGTTCAAGCGATTCTCCTGCCTCAGCCTCCTGGGTAGCTGGGATTACAGGTGCCCACCACTATGCCCAGCTAATTTTTGTATTTTTAGTAGAGATGGGGTTTCACCATGTTTGGCCAGGCTGGTCTCAAACTCCTGACCTCAGGTGATCTGCCCGCCTTGCCAATATTTGCTTTAAAACGTGCCGGAGAAATCTCCTTTGAAAGAGAAGCAGCTTATTGATGAAACAAAGCATGTTTCTTATGGTTTTGTTTCTTTAAACCAGCTCTAATTTTTGTTTGCGTTTCAGGTAGAGGATGACTGGAAGTACGTGGCCATGGTGGTGGACAGAGTATTTCTTTGGGTATTTATAATTGTCTGTGTGTTTGGAACTGCGGGGCTATTTCTACAGCCACTACTTGGGAACACAGGAAAATCTTAAAATGTATTTTCCTTTATGTTCAGAAAGTTACAGACACCATATTTGTTCTGCATTCCTTGCCACAAGGAAAGGAACGCAAAGGCTTCCTACCCAAGTCCCCCATCTACCAAAGCTGATGGCTAGATGGAAAACGAGGACTTTCTTGTACATTGGGAGGCGGCGTATCCTCCGATGTAGCACAGGGGGAGAAGTGGATGTGTCACGACACTAGTGCGCAGATGAGGCATTACCCACGGTTACAGTATTCGGCCACGCTCCTCGTGTCTGTGTGTTCGGCTTCCAAGGACATGGATGACTTATCCTACAGCCTAGCAATGTGATTAGCATCAGGCCACACTAAGAAGAAGTTTTGCTGTGCCGCCAGTGAATGCTGTTTCTCAGTATCATGACATGTCAGAGATGAACTCTGGGAACTGGACCTTGCAACATTTGTGAACTGTTTGCAACACTTGTGAACTATTGCACCCTCGATTTCCTGTGCATGTCTCTGTGATGTAGCTCACACCTCTCAGCATTGTTTGATACGTTGTTTTTTCTCTTTTGAGATGAAGTTTTGCTCTTGTTGCCCAGGCTGGAGTGTAATGGCACGATCTTGGCTCACTGCAGCCTCTGCCTCCCGGGTTCAAGTGATTCTCCTGCCTCAGCCTCCCGAGTAGCTGGGATTACAAGCACGCGCCACCAAGCCCTGTTAATTTTGTATTTTTAGTAGAGATAGGATTTCTTCGTGTTGGTCAGGCTGGTCTCGAACTCCCGACCTCAAGTGATCCACCTGCCTCAGCCTCCCAAAGTGCTGGGATTACAGGCGTGAGCCACCGTGCCCGGCCCTATTAATTTTTTTTGCGGCAGAGTCTGGCTCTGTTATCCAGGCTGGAGTGCAGTGGCACGATGACGGCTTACTACCTCCTGGGTTCAAGCAATTCTCCTGCCTCAGTCTCCCAAGTAGCTGGGATTACAAGCGTCTGCCACCACACCCAGCTAATTTTTGTATTTTCAGTAGAGACGGGGTTTTGCCACGTTGGCGAAGCTGGTCTCAAACTCTTGACCACAAGTGATCCTCACGCCTCGACTTCCAAAGTGCTGGGATAACAGGCATGAGCCACTACAGCCGGCCTCAGTGACTCTTACTTTAGGGCATTTTTATTCCTTATAATATTGGTAATTATAATACTTCTTACATTTTATCTTCCTGTCTTTAAAAAAGATTGGTTGTTACTCAATACTTTATTTTTTATTGTTAAGCCCAATCAGTATCTAATTTCATTTAAAATGTTTTAACTGTGGTAAAACCACAGAACATAAAATTTCCCATCTTCACCAGCTTTAAGCATACAGTTTAATGGCACTAAATGCCTTCATGTTGTACAACCTTCACGCCCATCCACCCCCAGAACTCTTTGTCCTGCAAAACTGAAACGCTGCACCCAGTAAGCAATTCCTGCTCCTTCTCCCGTACCTCACAGGCGACCCCTGTTCTGTCTCTATGAATTTGACCACTCTGGCCACCTCATGTAAGTGGGATCATATTTTGTTTGTTCTTTTGTGACTGGCTTATTTCACTTAGCATAACAGCTTCAAGGCGCATCTATATTGTAACGTGTCAACATGTTTCTTTCCTTTTCAAGGCTGAATAATATTCCATCGTGTGTATTTACCTCACGTTATGTGTCCATTCACCTGTCAACGGACACTTGTGTTGCTTCTACCTTTTGGCTGCTGCTATGAGCTTGAGCTTACCAGTAACTCTGAGTACCTGCTTTGAGTTATCTTGGGTATATACTCATAAGTGAAACTGCTGGATCAGATGGTTATTCTATTTTTTAATTTTTGATTTTTGTGGGTACATAGTAGTCGTATGTATTTATGGGTTATGTGAGATTTTTGATATAGGCATGCACTGTGTAATAATCGCATTGGTGATTGTTATAAACGGGGTGTCCATTACCTCAAGCATTAATCCTCTGCGTTACAAACACTCCAATTATACTCTTTTAGTTATTTTTAAATGTACAATTACATTACTTTTGACTACAGTCACCCTGTTATGTTAGCAGATACTAGGTCTTATTCATTCTTATTTTGTTTTTAATTCTCTTTTTTTTTTTTTTTTGAGACGGAGTTTTGCTCTTGTTACCCAGGCTGGAGTGCAATGGCGCGATCTCGGCTCGCTGCTACCTCTGTCTCCTGGGTTCAAGTAATTCCCCTGCCTCAGCCTCCCAAGTAGCTGGGATTACAGTCACTCGCCACCATGCCCAGCTAATTTTTGCATTTTTAGTAGAGATGAGGTTTCACGAAGTTGTCCAGTCTGGTCTCGAACTCCTGATCTCAGGTGATCCGCCTGCCTCGGCCTCCCAAAGTGCTGAAATTACAGGCATGAGCCACCAAGCTCCGCCTGAGAATTTTAACTTTTAAAATTGACTTGAAGCTCTCTTGATTATGATTTCATCATTAATATCTGTGTGTTAGTTCACACGTGTGCACACGCATTAGGGGTCGTCTGTGTATCTGAACTATATAATCAATGTCTTAGATGTGAAATGAAACTCCTAGATTATTTAACCCAAATCTTATTTTATCTCAAAAGGTAGTTTCCCCACAGTCACACAGCTAATTAATAAATCCAACACTCGAACACAAATCTCCTCTTTAACCACGTCTCTAACTCCTGTAAAATTCATCCTCTTCCATGAGATTCGAGTAATAAAAGAAGTGAATCAATTGAATTGGTTCATCCTTTCCCCGCCCCAACCCCAGGCTCACCACCACAGGATGGGGCTGGGGGCAGGACACCTGAATTAGGGAGAGTGGTTTGGGGGGCATCTTTCACTGTAGTCAGCAGGGAGAAGAAGGCTTTGAAACGTAAACTGTGTCAGGAAGATGAGGCAGCAAACTGCCCACCTATTTTAGGAAGATCAGGACAATCAGTTAGAAAAAACAAACAAACAAAAAACCTGAGAAAGTTTATGTTAATGAGCATAAAGGATAAAAATACTGGCCGGGCGCAGCGGCTTCCACCTGTAATCCCAGCGCTCTGGGAGGCCGAGGCGAGTGGATCCCGAGGTCAGGAGACCGAGACCATCCTGGCCAACACAGTGAAACCCTGTCTCCACTTAAACTACAAAAACTTAGCCGGATGTGGTGGTGGACGCCTGTGGTCCAGCAACTCAGGAGACTGAGGCAGCCTGGGCAACAGGGCAAGACTCCATCTCAAAAAGAAAATAATAATAACAATAAAAACATCTTATGTAGACTGTTTTCACAATGAGAGCAATCATAGAGGTGGCGAGAAGAGTTGCGTGGCCGACACGTGGAGGAAGACAAGTCACAGGCCGGATGGAAGCATCCCAGGATTCCTCTCCCCACTGCCCTGCCCTGCCCACCCCGTCACACTTCCCAGGGCAGAGGCAGCAGAAAGCGGGCAGAGGAAAAACCTTTGACATTAGCAGATGCTGAGTGCAGAGGGGCGATGCCCAGCGTAGGTCGTCCTGGGAGCTCACAAGCCAGACTGGAGATGGCTGGGAAAGGCAGGCAGAGACCCCTGCGCCCTCAACCAACTCCACTTGGGAGCTCTCGAAGCCGTGTGCTGGATGTGGCCTCGGGTGCTTGATCATCTGACTTTTCAGAGAAACGATGACGACCAAAATGAAGGACTGAGGCGTGTCTTGATTATCGAGGTTTATTAAGTCACTTGAGTGCGAGTCTCGGAAAAACAGGAGCCACAGACACACCTGTGGCTGTTTTTCAGGAGAGCGTTTCAGGAAGCTTGACATTTATACAAGTCCTTGGCAGGAGGGGGTGTGGGGGGGTGGGACAAGTAAAGAGAGGGACAGGCTGGCTGCCAATGGTACATTTTACATAAGAGAAGGTGAACATCTGGAGAGGAAAAAGGGAAAGAACGAAGCTGCACATGGTGGCTCACACCTGTAACCCCAGCAGGGAGGCCGAGGCAGGTGGGTTGCTTGGGCCCAGGAGTTCGAGACCAGCCTGGGCAACATAGGGAGACCCCCCCATCTCTACAAAAATATACAAAAATTAGCCGGGCTTGGTGGTGCCTCCCTGTGGTCCCAGCTACTCGGGGAGGCTGAGGTGGGAGGATCACCTGAGCTTGGGAAGGCCAGGCTGCAGTGAGCTGTGATCCTGCCACTGCACTCCAGCCTGGGTGATAGCCTAAGACCCTGTCTCAAAGAAAAATAAAAAAAGATAAGCAACAACAAAGTTAAAACTATAAAGTAAGTTCTTTCCAATTAGTTTGGCCGACGTCCAGGGATAAACAACAGCAGCTTGGAGGTTAAAGGCAAGATGGAGTGGGTTAGGTCAGATCTCTTTTCTCACCGTTAGAATGTTTACTGAGGTGGTTTCAGGAACAAGGCAGTAAGAACAGGGGCACACATCTGCACGCCTCCCCTCTCCCATCCCCCTTTAGACTTTGGAACGATCATCTCAGTGCTTCAGCACATCCAGCTGCCGTAGACTGAATGTGTGTCCTCCCCAAACCCATAAGTTTATTTTATTTTATTTCATTTTTGGAGATGGAGTCTCTCTGTGTCACCCAGGCTGGAGTGCAGTGGTGCAATTTCAGCTCACTGCAACCTCTGCCTCCCAGATTCATGTGATTCTTTTGCCTCAGCCTCCTGAGTAGCTGGGACTACAGTCACCTGCCACCATATCCAGATAATTGTTTTTGTATTTTTAGTAGAGACGGGGTTTCGCCATGCAGACCAGGCTGGTCTTGAACTCCTGACCTCGAGTGATCTGCCTGCCTCAGCCTCCCAAAGTGCTAGGATTACAAGTGTGAGCCAACGCACCTGGCCCAAACTCATAAGTTTAAATCCTAACCTCCAATATGACGATGTTAGGAAGAGGAGCCTTTGGAAGGTGATTAGGTCCCAATTCATGAATGGGATTAGTGCCCTTATGAAAGAGACCCCAGAGAGTTCCCTCGCCCCTTCCACCATGTGAGGACTCGGGGAGAAGATGGCCATCTATAAACCAGGAAGCAGCCCTCACCACACAGCAGACCTGCCGGCACCTTGTCTTGGACTTCCAGGCTCCAGGACTGTAAGCAATACATGTCTGCGGTTTCAAAGCCACCCAATCTATGGTATTTTTATCATAGCATCCTGAATGGGTTCAGATACCAGTTATTCTCAACTGGAGATGCTGTTGCATCCATTCGACACACACACAATCACACAATTTCCCGCTGGTGTTTGGAAATGTATGACTGGGGATACCCGAGTAAAGTAGGGTGAATCCTTCCCCAGTCCCACCCCATGGAATTTTGCAGATGAAGAGAACCTTCACCTATAAAACAAGAGCGATCATAGCGCCTCCCACACAGGGCTGTTTCTTAAAGGCTGCCTGACTTAACCTTCACGGTTTTCATCCTTGTATCGTTTCCTTTTGAACACTGGGATCTTCAGGCCTGGCTCACTCTCCTCTTGATGCCCAGAGCTGAGACCATCCTTGAGCATTCAGACGAGCATGTCTAATTCCACAGCAGGCTGGGCTGCCCTGTCCCATGGCCATCGACACTGCCTGGAGGGGAGACAGTCCGCATCTGGGCATGGATTGCTGCTCTTTCCCAGGTTTCCCAAACCCGAGATTATGTCCATGAGCCAAAGACATAGGGTTACTTTTATGGTTACTGCTACTTGATCGACATACTGAACAGAAAGTTTTAATACAAAGAAGAAATACATGTCAGGTTAAACATATCTGGTAGTCACGGTTAATTAGATGAATTAATTTAAATAGATAACAGTAGGTGCTTTAGAGAAAGACTTTTGACACAACTGAAAGGTCCATTCCAACATAAGAATATTACTCTTAGGAAATTATGATGTTCCAATGTTAGCTGGCTAGACACCATCTCCAAAGGGACCAAGATCATAGCTAAGAGTTTTTATAACTTTGCTGTGTGTTGTGGCCACAGGCTAGACAATAGATTCACCAATGAATACAGTGGAGAGATCAGATTTGCATTACCTTAATCTAGGAATTAATCTTAACTCTCATGATCAGATAGCCAAGTAGCCTGCCTCCTCACTATGGTACAATATGAACACCATGTTTTCATCTATAGCACATCCCTATCAAAAAGATTGAGCTGCGTGCAGTGGCTCATGCCTGTAATCCCAACACTTTGGGAGGCCGAGGCGGGAGGATTGCTTGAGGCCAGGAGTTCGAGACCAGCCTGGCCAATATGGGGAAACTCCATCTCTACTAAAAATACAAAAATTAGCCTAGTGTGGTGGCACAAGCCTATAATCCCAGCTACTTGGGAGGCTGAGGCAGGAGAACCGCTTGCACCTGGGAGGCAGAAGTTTCAGTGAGCTGAGATTGTGCCACTGCACTGCAGCTTAAGCAACAGAGTGAGACTCCATCTCAGAAAAGAAAAAAAAGACTGAACCAGAATTATGGTTCGGGTTACAGTTGGAACTTTCAGTTTACAGGAAAACACAGGAGACAGAAGAATGAGCTAAATGCTACCAGAAGCAATCAGACAAAATTCAAATAGTGAGGTATACTTGGGGAAGACAGATCCGGTCCTTTCAACAAATCAGTGCCAAGAGAGAGATTAAAATAGATTTAAGAGGCATAACAAATGGTCTTGGGTCGGATCCTATTTGAGACAAACTAAATATCAAATTAGGATGTGTTATAAGTAGAATTTTTGATGCTACAAGAGAAGTAGCACTCAAATATAAATTAAATATAAATTTTCTCAGCAAGACAATTTACTAACATTGAAGGGTGTGGGTCACAGATGGAACAATGGTGAGTGCACATTGGACAAGGGAGGAAAAGGGGTACTTATGCCTGATGGGGGTCGTCCCTACTGCTGTGTCATTCCCCTGTTGGCTACGGTTAGACTGCACAAACTAGACTAATCCCAACTGGCTATTTTAAAGAGAGCAGGGGTCCGAGCTGGAGTGGCAGGGTGGGTGGTCTGGAGGGAAGGATGGTTACGGGCAGGTCAGAGCAGGTAACCAGGGGTGAACCCTGGTCAAAGAAGGTGACCAGAGCAGGTGACTGGAGCAGGTGATCAGGATGAGTCAGGACGGAGCTGAGCTGGGGGCCGGGGGAACAGATGTGAACTACCGATTAGAAACGGTGGAGGAGGTTGTTTACTGGAACTATAAGGAAATTAAACTTTAAAATAGAGAATTAAAGAATAAAAGAGCTGAACATACTGACATAGTGATTCTTTGAAGAGAAACTTGGGGTTCACTATATCTAACATGTTTCTGCGATGGGAAGCTTGAATGTAGAATTATTAATTTTACTAAGTATGATGATAGTATTTTGGAGATTGTTTTAATGTAAGGAAATATATTTTAAGGTGCATACTGAAAATTACACACACATACACACAGCTAGAAATATTTGGAGGGGCTGAGGAAGAGAGCACATTTGTCCCCGTTTTAGACAGCTCCATCCCAAATTCCTGGTATCTGGTTTAATTAATCAACAAATATCAATTAAGCTTTGCCTGTGGACTAAGCTCTCTATTAGATATTGTTGGGGGTATGATGGAGAATATGCTGGTATAGCTAAGAATGTGAGTTCACTTAATAAAATCATAGAGAGAAATGATACTCTAAACCATACAGCATACCCTGGAAACGCCACTGGCTTTCCAACACAGGGAGCCCAGCGGGGGCCACGTGTTCTGTGAAGGCTTCAGGAGGGTGGGGGAGTGTGAACAGAAATCTGAAGGCTGCATACAACGCGGACAGCTCTCTGTGGCCCATGTGTGTGCCTGCACACATCTGTGTCCCATGCTCACGCGTGTGATACAGAGAGAAATTGGTCTTGTAACTTTCACTTCTTGGGATTAGTTAGCAAATTTTGCACACAGATTTTTCTTGCTATATATTTGGAATTAAAATTTCTTTGCTTTAGAGTGACTTTTGTAGTTACTTCCTTATGGTTATTAGTTACATAAATATTTGGTTTGTTCTGTGTTTGAAGCTAGTATTACCTTCTCTGGGCTGCATGTGCACATGTGAAGGCTTTTCTTTATCTGTGTCTGATCAGAAAGAAACTTGCTGTAGATGTTTCATGCTGGTATTTTCCCTTTTTAACATTTTTTCCTTTGTTTTGTTTTGTTTTCTGTTTTAGAGATGTGGGCTCACTGTGCCGCTCCAGGCTGGAGTAGAGCGGAAGTCATAGCTCGCCGCAGCCTTCAACTCCTAGGCTCAAGTGGCCGTCCTGTTTCAGCCTTCTATGTGGCTGAATTTACAGGCATCAGCCACCCCCACCTGGCTCATGCTGGTATTTTTTCAAAATTTGAAACTGAATTCAGATCTAGATACAGTTTTCTAAAATTAGTATCTTCATTGTGAAAATAAAGAAAATTTAAGAGCTGCTGGAAACCCCCAAATGCTTTAAGCTTTGAGAGAGATGTGGCTGTGATGTGAGTTATATGGCCTCACAATGTTGTGACTTCTGTTTCTGAGATTACAGCTTACCTCTTCCTCGTTGTCCTTGTTCTGTCATTGACTAGGAAAGACCAGTCCTCCCTCTTCCAATCACCGATCATTGTGATAGATTAACTGCCTCTTTTGTTACCCTATACTTAACTCAGACCAGACAGTGCCCAAACAGGGAGCTCACAACAGTTCTATCTTCAGTGTAGAATGTTAAATATACCTTTCCCAAACGAGAAGAACCACCTTGACTAATGAGATCATTGTGACTACGCATTCAGCCTTACACAGAAAGAGGCTGAAATTCTGTTAAACTTCCCTAAGCTTTGTCTATAAAAGTGACCCCAAACTTGCTTACTTTGGAACACTGACTTCTATTCTTTGGAATCTGTGTTTCCAGGGAGGGTTGTCCTCAAAATTTGCACTTGAATAAACTCTGCTTAAACTAGATTCTGAACCTTTTGACTATTTTAGGTTGACATCCTTTACCTAGCAAACTAAGAGTTAAAGTTAAGTGGTGTGTTAAAGTCAATAGTATTCTCTTTTCTTTTCTTTTCTTTTCTTTTTTTTTTTTCAGAGACGGGGTCTCGCTATGTTGCCCAGGCTGGAGTGCAGTGGCTATTCACAGGCGCAATCCCACTACCGATCAGCACGGGAGTTTTGACCTGCTCCGTTTCCGACCTGGGCCGGTTCACCCCTCCTTAGGCAACCTGGTGGTCCCCAGCTCCCGGGAGGTCACCATATTGATGCCGAACTTAGTGTGGACACCCGATCGGCGTAGCGCACTACAGCCCAGAACTCCTGGGCTCGAGCGATCCTCCCACCTCAGCCTCCCGAGTAGCTGGGACTACAGGCACGCGCCACTGCACCCGGCATCAATAGTATTCTCAACAAAAAGGAGAGAAATAGTGGCCTGCCCTTTGAATCCACAATCCCAACAATAATTTAAGGCCAGGAATCCTTGATTTTCATCACAGTGCATTCCTGGAAATCCTGTCCTAAAGTGCTGATAAAGTAGATCATGTTTTCCCAAAGGAGCAAAGTTACAATGAGTTGTGTGGTTTAAAAACTGTGGAAACTCTAGTCAAATTCTCCAAAGTGTAGAAATTTAGAGCAGGGGGCCCTTCAAAGGTCATGCATGAATCGTAACTTCTGTAAACCAGAACTGAGATTCTAAGGCCTCCCCACCATCTTAATGGTCTCCTCCTTTCAGCCAGGGCAGTACAAAATTAATCTGAAAAACTCATTCAGGCCATGATGGAAGTGGGGCTCAGACATACCTTAGGATACCCTCCTCCTTTTTGGAATTCAGGGAAAGCCAACCAGCATTAACATCAACACAGATCTCAAGTCTGCTAAGAAACATTTGCAATCTCTTCTCTCTGAAGCCAGCACTTGGAGACTTCATCTGCATGATAAAACCTTGGTCTCCATTCACTCTTTCAACCAATCGCCAGTCAGAAAAATTTAAAATCTACCTAAACTCGAAAACCCTCTCCGCCCGCACTGCTTTGAGTTGTCCTGCCCTTACTCATTGTAAACCTTACGTGGATTTCCAGATAGAACCATTGCAAACCTTACATGTATTTGATTGATGTCTGCTGTCTCCCTAAAATGTATAAAACCAGACTGTGCCCTGCCCGCCTTGGGCACTTGTCCTCAGGATCTCCTGAGGGGTGTGTCCCAGGTCACAGTCACTCATATTTGGCTCAGAATACATCTATTCAAATATTTTAGAGTCTGACTCTTTTCGTCAATGCTTCTTATTACTGACTGGGAAGCTGAAACCCTAGTGGGACCTATCAAGTGAGGAATGAGAATCAACCCCAGCATGCTTCTCATCTAGAGCATGAGATATTATACAATGATATTTGCAAAGCTCTGAGGGAAAATAGTTTTGAACCAGAATTCCATGCCCAGCCCATCCATTATTTAAATGTGAGGGCAAAATCAATTACAATTTCAGAAAAGCAAGGGTCCACGAAGGTTACCACATTCAAATACTTCCTGAAAGAATTACTTGAAGACACGTTCCTCTGAAATAATGGAACAAATGAAGCAGAAAAAGAGGAATGTTTAAGATAAAACACAGCGATGAACAAAGAAATAAAATTGTTTGCCATGTGGTTGTGGACAACATGCGAGGTCAATACATAGTTCTTAGGGAAAGGAACACGTAATATAAAAATAAATCACCTAGAACTAAAATTCTGGATGATTTAAAGAAATGTGGAAAGTGATAAAAGTGAAATGAAGGTGAGGGGAAGTGAGGGTCCCAAAGGAATTATTTTGTAGAGAAAGTGGCAGCCACACACACTAATTCTCAACATTGATTTAAACAATTTGAATGTTTATTAATAAATTAATAGAAGTGGACATGTAACTTTCAATCCATTAAAGGTAAAGAAGGAATAGACAAACTACAAACTTGACCAAGGCTGAAAAAGATGAAGGAACAAGAAAATGTTATACAGAAAACACAAACTAAATGGCATTAATAAGACAAATACATTAGTGGTAATAATATGTGAAGATGTTTCATGCTTAGGTTTTTTTTTGTTTTTTTTTTTTGAGGCAGAGTCTTGCCCTGTCTCCCAGGCTGGAGTGCAGTGGCGTGATCTTGGCTCACTGCAAACTCAACCTCCTGGGTTCAAGCAATTCTCCTGCCTCAGCCTTTGGAGTAGCTGGGATTACAGGTGTGTGGCCCCCACACCCTGCTAATTTTTTGTATTTTTAGGAGAGATGCGGGTTTCACTGTGTTAGGATGGTCTCGAACTCCTGACCTCATGATCTACCTGCCTGGGCCTCCCAAAGTGCTGGGATTACAGGTGTGAGCCACTGCGCCTGGCCACTTAGATTCTTTTTTTTTTTTAAGAGACTGGGTCTTGCTCTGTCGCACAGGCTGGAATGCAGTGGAGCAATCACGGCTCACTGCAGCCTCCAACTCCTGGGCTCAAGTGATCCTCCCATTTCAGCCTCTTGAGTAGCTGAGACTATAGGCATACATCACCATTTAAAATTTTTTAAATTTTTTGTAGAGACAGGGTCTTGCTGTAGAGACCAGGCTGGTCTCAAACTCCTGGCCTCAAGCAATCCTCCTGGTTTGACCTCCCAAAGTGCTAGGGTGACAGGTGTGAGCCACTTCCGTGCCCTGGATTGCAAACTGCTTGCAAGAGCCATGCCTAAAAGTACTCCAGAGAGGAATTTGGATTTATAACTGGGCAGAGAGAAAAATTGCTCTAAGCTAAAATTCAGGAAGGCTTTGGCGGCAGCAGCAATTTTGGAGGCAAGAAGAACCCGGGCAGACTCCCTCAGAGTCTTACAGAAGGAATGATGGTGGGTGGGGGTGAAGCTCACCCAGGTGCCGGGGGACGGGGAAGCAGAATGGGGAGCCTAGAGGATACTGCTGATACGGATCTGATTAGAGGAGGTGACATCAGAAACCATGATCAGAGAATGCTCTGTACCCTAGTTTGCTAGGGAAAGATAATGAGGATTAATGAATGCACTTCTGGCAGCAAAGGACTTTGTTTCTATTGTGAGTTATTTTGGTATGCATGACCTCAAAGCAAGTCACAGCTCACAGTGGGCTCCAGTTTCACCATCTGAAAGCCTTATCATGCTGTGAATAAACCATGAATAACCTGCCTCAGTAGGCCAAGCGCCCTGGAATCTGTGTTAAGTGTGCAGCACCAGCTGTCCTGCCAGTGTAATCCCCAAATCCTTGTTGAGATTTGCCTGGCCCATCACTACGGAGGCACAACAGAGCCCCAGGAGGACGGGGCAGGTGGGAGATCCAGGCTCTGCCCCCACAGATAGCTCGATGCAGAGACCGCCTTAAACTCTAGGTGGGTCTCCCCTCCCGCCGCCAAGGCCCGCTGCTTCCAGGAGGTGTTTGTCCACCAAGTAGCAACACCTTTTCATGCACTCTGGCTATGAGGCCAAGCCCGGACCTATGATCTTTCCCTGAATATGCCGGGAAACAAAGGCAGGGCCTGAGGGGTTCCACTTTCCTTAAAAGCAGCTCACTCTCACGGCAACCACAAATGAGCACGTTTACTAGAGTTTCTCCGGTGAGGAGATGTTCCATTTCCACGAAGACTATGTGATCGGGGTTTGTAGAACAAGCTCGTGCATTTGGATTCCGTCTGTGCGACAGTCAGATATCAGTTCTAACGTGTAATCTAGTCTTTATGTCTTTTAAATTCCTAATGGTAACTATGTAGCCACATCTTCAAAGCGGGGGTAAAAATCAGAACGGAGCCTGT
This sequence comes from Aotus nancymaae, assembly GCF_030222135.1. Lineage (NCBI taxonomy): Eukaryota > Metazoa > Chordata > Mammalia > Primates > Aotidae > Aotus > Aotus nancymaae. The sequence goes on along the minus strand of NW_026988512.1, from coordinate 2,443,113 downwards.
AACTGACACTATCAGAAAGAGCCACAGGAAGATTCGGTCCAGCACTTGAGCGACGAATTTCCAGTCTTGTACCACCTGCAAAAGAGAAAAAGATGCCCTTCACGCAAGGCACTGAGCAACTGTCCCGAATTCGTCTCAAGGGATTTAAAAAGAGTAACATTCAGATTTATAGCATTTACTTAAGTTTTCAAAAGCATCTAATGTCCCAGCCACAGTGTAGGCTGAGGTTCTTTCAGGGACTTTCCTAATCGCGCCCAAAGGAAACAGCCTGGAACACTTGAAACAGTAGAATTCTGTCTGCATATGTAAACGTTCCTGATCGGAATGGGAAAAGTCTGATTTTTACATGAATAAAAAGCCAGTGTATCTTACTAGGGTGCTTCCTGATACATGTATGAAAAGAATCACAAATTTATAATTTAGGAGTTTTTGTGGCCAACTGTCACGGGCTTTCTTTTCTTCCACTCCACCTGTGCTGCAGTTCCAGAAGGAAGGGCACAGCCGAGGAGGAGAACCCAACAGGACAAGACAGAATTTCATGAGGGAGCGAGGAGACCGAGTCCCTTTATTAGGAAGTAGAGATGCAGCAAGTGGGCGGCAGGTCCATAAACATGCAGTCAGAGCACGAACAAGCTACCAGGCTGGGAAGTCTGAAAGGAAAGGGAGTCCTCATCCTTCTGGAGAAAAAAAATGTTCTCGGCCCTGGTCTGGGGCGGGGAGTTGGGAAGAACTATTTAAATCTTTGTATTCGTTTATTTATTTATTTAGTCATGAGATGGAGTCTCGCTCTGTAGCCCAGGCTGGACCGCAGTGGCATGATTTCGGCTCACCGCAACTTCCACCTCCCGGGTCCCGGTTCAAGCAATTCTCCTACCTCAGCCTCCCAAGTGGCTGGGATTACAGGCATGAGCCACCATGCCCAGCTAATTTTTGTATTTTTTAGTAGAGATGGGGTTTCGCCATGTTGGCCACTCTGGTCTTGCACTCCTGACCTTCTGATCCACCTGCTTCGGCCTCCCAAAGTGCTGGGATTATAGACGTGAGCCACTGCGCCTGGCCTATTTATTTATTTATTTATTTTGAGATGCAGCCTTGCTCTGTTGCTCAGGCTAGAGTGCAGTGGTGCAATCTCAGCTCACTGCAACCTCCACCTCCCAAGTTCAAGTGATTCTCCTGCCTTAGCTTTCCAAGTGGGACTACAGGTGTGTAACACCATGCCAAGTTAATTTCTGTATTTTTAGTAGAGACAGGGTTTCTCCATGTTGGCCAGCCTGATCTTGAACTCCTGACCTCAGGTGATCTGCCCACCTTGACTTCCCAGAGTGCTGGGATTCCAGGCGTGAGCCACTGCGCCTGGCCTGTATTAGTGTTTTTAAAAGATTAAAAAAAAAACAACAAAAAAACCTCCAACTTGACAGCTGAATATTTGTCTAGCAGCAGTCATATTTCTAGTGGTTTTAAAAAAATTTTTAAGTGGATGAAAAACATAACAGATTGTTAAGAGAGAGGATATATGAGGCAGTGTCTGTGAATACAAGATAAAATATAGAAGGATATTTCTTAAAAAATTCTTTCATCCGTTTGTTTACGGGATCAGGCTCTTGGCACTTAATCTTCATCGATTTTAGAGTAAAATAATTAAACTCTATAAATTGAAGTTATTATATAAATTGAAAGTATGTAACTTGCTTTAGGCAAGAGATCACTTTTTTATGCTGAATATTTGCACATCAAATAATATTTTCCTTCCACTGGGGAAGGACTGTTTAGAAGGATGGGCCGGGCATGGTGGCTTACACCTGTAGTCCCAGAACTTTGGGAGGCCAATGCAGTGGATCACGTGAAGTCAGGAGTTCGAGATCAGCCTGGCCAACATGATGAAATTGCGTCTCTACTAAAAAAAAAAAAAAAAAAAAAAAAAAAAAAAAAAAAATGAAGGATGAGGATGAGAATTAGAAAGGTGAGAATTCACACTTGTTGACTGCTTACAGAACGAAGCTGAGCCCCTGTGTGCTGGGCACACTGTGCGTATTTGTGTTTTATGTCACTTAATCCTCACACAAACCTTTCAAGGTATGGTTCAGAAAACTGAGGCTCAGGTTAAGTAACTTGTCTAAGTCATTCAGAATAGGATCTGAGCCCAGGACTGTTTTCAGTCTGAAATTCACACTCTTCCCACAATACCTCTCTTTCTCCTTCTCATTCTCCTTCTTCTTTTTTTTTTTTTTTTTTTTTTTTTTTTTGAGACAGAGTCTTGCTCTATCACCCAGGCTGGAGTGCAGTGGCACAATCTCAGCTCACTGCAACCTCTGCCTCCTGGGCTCAAACGATTCTCCCGCCGTCTCAGCCTCCAGAGTAGCTAGGACTACAGGTGTGCACTACTATGCCCGGCTAATTTTTTATTTATTATTTATTATTTATTTATTTATTTATTTATTTTAAGACGGGGTTTCACCATGTTGGTCAGGCTGGTCTTGAACTCTTGACCTCAGGTGATCCGCCCGCCTTGGCCTCCAAAGTGCTTGGATTACAGGCGTGAGCCACCACGCCCGGCCTGCTTTAAATGTTATATGTATAAAGAGCATGTCTCATAATGCCACATTTAAACCAGGACAGCATTTTATTGTAAACAGATGTCAAAATATTTGTCTTTGGTTCACCTTTATGGTGGCGTTATCGGGAATACCAGTTTACTCACCTGGCTGATAAAATGTTCTTTCTTCACATGGCTTGAAATGTACCTAATGGAATCAGCAGCTTTTTCCAAAAAAGCAACCAGAACTTTTTCTCCATCACTAAGCTGTTTATGTTTCTTTTTTTCAAGGACCTTGCCTTTCACCACTGGTTGACTCTCCTCTTTCTCTGGGATCGAACAGCGATCTACGTGGTGTTTCATGCAAAGTAACTTTGGAAGTTTCTGCAGAAAGAGCCTCTTAACCCAGGGGGCCATGGGCTGGTACGTGGAAGAAGATCTATGGTGAACATTAATGACAAACACGGTAACAATGATGGACAGAGTCACGAAAATCATGATGAACAGCAGGTACTCTCCAATGAGAGGAATGACTTTGGAGGACGATGGGATGATCTCTTCAATCACTAAAAGGAAAACTGTCAGAGAAACCAAGACCGATGTGGATAATGAAAGTTTTTCTCCTTCATCCGAAGGTAAATAGAACACGAGAACTGTTAGGAAAGACAGCCCCAGGCAGGGGACGATGAGAAAGAGCGTGTAGAATAAAGGCAGGCGTCTCAGGACGAAGGAGTAGGTGATGAAGGGATAGGAGTACACGCCGTCCCTCCTGTTCCCCTTCATCCCCTTTGCGTCCAGTATTTCCCATTCTCCATTGTCGAAGAAGTCTTTTCTGTCAACATTTTCGTTGATCAGAATGAGGTCGACCATGGTGCCATCGTAAGTCCAGGATCCAAACTTCATCGAGCAGTTCTGCCGGTCGAACGGGAAAAACGTGACGTCCATGGTGCAGGAGCTTTTGTAGCTGGCGGGCGGGGTCCAGACGACGGTCCCGTTTGATCTCACGATGACCTTGGTCATCAGGGAGCCTTCGAAACGGCCGTCAGCGCTGCAATCAAAGCAGTTTCACCTTAACGGTCGCTGGAGCACCTGCTAGTTTTTGCTTTTTTCCCAGCATTGACTATTTCTGTTTTATGACTTTTCTACCACAACACCAGGCAATTGTCTTAAAAGAAACAATTATTTTGTCATTTAAAGTTGAATTTTTTGAAATATTTTGTCTGAATCAGAATTTTCTGTTCCTAGTGTTAATTGACCAATTTCATTTTCTCTTGTGATTTTACTTTTCTTTTTTTTTTAACTTCTTTAAATATTTATTTTTTATTTTTTCCCTGTAAGTAAGAAACGATGTGATACTTACTTTTCAAAGAGAACTATGTCGGGAAGCCACAGAGATTCTGATGGAACTTTAATGGAATGGATCCCACCATAATCATCAGGATTCCAGCGTAACTTGTGGTCTGTCCACTCCTGCCGGAAATTAGCACACTGTGACTTTATTCTGAAAGTTCAGTGTATAAGATCTTGAGATCTTCAAGTTCCCGTTAGCTTACCAAGACACTGTTTTGTTGCGAAAGGGAAATTGTCCCGGTTGGACTGTGTGACCCTACTGAGGACTCAGTACGGGGTTCACCTTGAGCCAGCCCGGCCTCTGATCTCACCCAGGCCCACACACTTTGCACGTCAGGCATTTCCAAAATTACTGCATCTGCCTCACCATGAAGAGGCTCTGCAACAAATGCCACTGATTCATGATCTGTCTTTTCAGCCTTTTTTCTCTTAAGAAACAGACAAAAGAAAAGCAGGCCGGGCGCGGTGGCTCACGCCTGTAATCCCAGCACTTTGGGAGGCTGAGGCGGGCGGATCACGAGGTCAAGAGATCGAGACCATCCTGGTCAACATGGTGAAACCCCGTCTCTACTAAAAATACAAAAAATTATCTGGGCATGGTGGCGCGTGCCTGTAATCCCAGCTACTCGGGAGGCTGAGGCAGGAGAATTGCCTGAACCCAGGAGGCGGAGGTTGCGGTGAGCCGAGATCGCGCCATTGCACTCCAGCCTGGGTAACAAGAGCGAAACTCCGTCTCAAAAAAGAAAAAAGACACCAAAACAGTTTTTTTTGCCCAAAATATTTCCCAGGTGGTGCCCTTTTGTAATCAACCACTCCCACATTGCCAGCCCTCGGGAATCCTGATTTGTTCTCTGTTTCTATAATTTCAGCTTTTTTAGAATGCCACGTAAATGAAATCAACATAACATTCCGATTCTGACTTCTTTATTTAGCAGTTCGTTTAGATTCTTCACTTTTTTTTTTTTTTTTTTTTGAGATGGAGTTTCGCTCTTGTCGTCCAGGCTGGAGTGCAATGGTGCCATCTTGGCTCACTGCAACCTCTGCCTCCCGGGTTCAAGCGATTCTCCTGACTCAGCCTCCCGAGTAGCTGGGATTACAGGCATGTACCACCACGCCCAGCTAATTTTGTATTTTTAGTAGAGACAGGGTGTCTCCATGTGGATCAGGCTGGTCTCGAACTCCCAACCTCAGATGATCCACCTGCCTTGGCATCCCGAAATGCTGGGTTACAGGCATGAGTCACCATGCCTGGCTGTTTTTTGTTTGTTTGTTTGTTTTAATTTGAGACAGGATCTCATTCTGTTGCCCAGGCTGGAGTGCTATGGTGACATCATGACTCACTGCAGCCTCAACCTCCTCAGCTCAAGTGATTCTCCTGCTTCAGCCTCCCAAGTGGCTGGGACTACAGGTGTGTACCACCACACCTGGCTAATTGTTTTGCTTTGTAGAGACAAAGTCTGCCTATGTTGCCCAGGCTGGTCTTGAAGCCCTAGGCTCAAGCAAGTCTCCTGCCTCATCTCCCAAAGTGTAGGGATTACAGGCATGAGCCATTGAGCCCAGACTCATTGTGTTTTTTAATATACATTTTCTTAATGACTAATCATGACTCTCTTCATGTGTTTAGTTGCCATCCATGTATCTTATTTGAAGTGCATAATGTTTAATCAAGTTGTTTTCTTACTGAGTTTTTTATTTTTTTATTTTTAATTTTTGAGATGGAGTCTTGCTCTGTCGCCCAGGCTGGAGTGCAGTGGATCTCGGCTCAATGCAACCTCCGCCTCCCAGGTTCAAGCGATTCTTCTGCCTCAGCCTCTCCAGTAGCTGGGACTAGAGACACACGCCATCACACCTAGCTAATTTTTGTATTTTTTAGTAGAGACGGGGTTTCACCATATTGGCGAGGCTGGTCTCAAATTCCTGACCTTGTGATTCACCCACCTCAGCCTCCCAAAGTGCTGGGATTACAGGCGTGAGCCACTGCACCCGGCTTTACTGAGTTTTTAGAGATTTTTATTCATTCTGGATAAAAGTGGTTTGTCAAATATTTGATTTATAAATATGTTCTCTCAGTCTTTTTTTTTCCTCTCAGTAATGTCTTTAACAAGTCAGAAATTCTAAAAGTTCATTTATCAGTTTTATTGTTTATGGATTGTGTCATATCAGAGAAATCTTTGCCTAACACAGGGTCATAAAGATTTTCTCATATCTTTCTTCTAGAAATTTCTAGTATTAAAATTAAGACTTAGGTCTAAGATCCATTTTCAGTTAATATTTTATAAGGGTGCAGGAATGGGGTGAAGTTCATTTTCTTTTGCATGTGAGTGTCCTATTATTGTTTCATCATCTTTTGTGGAGAAAGCTGAACATTCTCCATGGAACTTTGTTTGTGCATTTGTCAAAAATCAGCTAACTGTGTATGTGCATGGGTCTATTCTGGACTCTGTTCTGTTTCATTAATCTGTGTATCTGTTCTTTTCCTTTTTTTTAAGACAAAGTCTTGCTCTGTCCCCAGCGCTGGAGCGCAGTGGTGTAATCTTGTCTCACTGCAACTTCCACCTCCCAGGTTCAAGCAATTCTCATGCCTCAGCCTCCCAAGGAGCTGGGATTACAGGCATGTGCCACCACGCTCCACTAAATTTTGTTTTTAGTAGAGACAGGGTTTCACTATGTTATAGCCAGGCTGATCTTGAACTCCTGACCTGAAGTGATCCACCCACCTTGGCCTCCCAAAGTGCTGGGATTATAGGCGTGAGCCACGGAGCCTGGCCCTGTGTATCTCTTTTTGACAATATCACACTGCTGTGATTACTATAGCTTTATGTAAATTTTTGAATCTGCTTGTTGCTATCTATAAGATATCCTGCTAAGATTTTAATTGTGATTGATTTGAATATACAAATTAGTTTGGTGCGAACTGGCATCATAATACCGAATTTCCTGACCCAGGAATATTATTTGTGTTTCCATTTACTTAGGTCTTAATTTTTTTTTTTTCCGTTAGTGTTTTGCAGTTTTAGGCTTATACAACTTGCACATATTTAGTTAGATCTATACCTAAGTAGGCCGGGCGCAGTGGCTCCTGCTTGTAATCCCACCACTTTGGGAGGTCAAGGCGGGTGGATCACCTGAGATCAGGAGTTCATGACCAGCGTGGCCAACATGGTGAAACCCCATCTCTACAAAATTACAAAAATTAGCCGGGCACGGTGGTGGGTGCCTGTAAGCCCAGCTACTCGGGAGGCTGAGGTGGGAGAACTGCTTGAACCTGGCAGCGGGGGCAGATGTTGCAGTGAGCCAAGATCGCGCCATTGCCCTCCAGCCTGGATGACAGAGCAAGACTCTGTCGCAAAAAAAAAAAAAAAAAGAATAAATAAAAATAAATAAAAGATTTCTATCTAAGTAGTTTGTGGTTTTGGTGCTATTGTAAATGTCACTTAATTTTTAAAATTCCATTCATTCATTGTTAATATCTAAACATACAATCGACTTTTGCATATTGACCCTATGTCCTGTGACCTAGCTTAGCTGATTTAGTTTTAGAATCTTTTCTGTAGATTTTCCACATAGACAATTATGTCATTTGCAAGTAGAGCATTTTATTTCTTCCTTTCCGATCTGAGTAAGTTTGACTGTTTTTCCTTGCCTTAATTACTGAGTGGTATTTGTTAACTAGGATTAGTGAGAGGAGGTTTCCTTGCCTTGTTCTTGAACTTTGGGGGAAAGCGTTTAGTTGTTGACCATTGAGTGTTTATGTTAGGTATTGGGTTTCTTTTGTAAATATCCTTTATTGGGTTAAGGAGGATTTCTTCTTTTCCTAGTTACCTGAGGGTTGGTTGTTTTTGTTTTTTTTGTTTTGTTTATTTTTTGAGAGGGAATCTCACTCTGTCACCCAGATTGAAGTGCAGTGACACGATATCGGCTCACTGCAACCTCCACTGCCTGGGTTCAAGTGATTCTCCTGCCTCAGCCTCCTGAAGAGCTGGGATTTGGGATTACAGGCACCCGCCACCACATCTAATTTTTGTATTTTTTAAATAGAGATGGGGTTTCACCATGTTAGTCAGGCTGGTCTCGAACTCCTGACCAGGTGATCTGCCCACCTCAACCTCCCAAAGTGATGAGATTACAGGCAGGAGGCACTGTGCCCAGCCTAGGTTTTTTTTCTTTTGCTTTCTTTCTTTTTTTTTTGAGACAGAGTTTTGCTCTTATTGACCAGGCTGGAGTGCAATGGTGCCATCTCTGCTCACTGCAACCTCTGCCTCCCAGGTTCAAGTGATTCTCCTGCCTCAGCCTCCAGAGTAGCTGGGATTACAGGCACGCTCCACCACACCCGGCTAATTTTTGTGTTTTTAGTAGAAATGGGGTTTCACCATGCTGGCCAGGCTGGTCATGAACGGTATTTTTTTTTTTTAATCATCAGTGGATCCTGAATTTTGTCAAAAGCTTTTGAGCATCTATTGAGTTTTTCTTTTTTAGTCTTTTAATATGATCAATTACATTGATTGATTTTAAAAATGTTGAGCCAGTCCTGTATTCCTGTGATCAGCCCCACATAGTTATGATGTATTACAGTTTTATATAATATTTTTTCCTTTCGTGGAAGAAAAAGTAAGAGAGACTTCTGCTTTATGTAGAACGAGGATGCATTGCTCCAAGGTTTTTCCTGTTTTAATTAAAATACAATTGAGGCTTCCTTGAGAAAAGATGAAGGCTATGAAATAGGGGGCAGGTACCTTCGTGTTTTCGCTGCTACTGAAGTATTTTAAAATATATTTTGTTTATAGGAGTGAAAATATATTGTAATAATTCTCCAAATAGCTGATACACGTCTCTGCTAATTACAAGAGAGGAGAACAACCCGCACGGTTCCCTGTTAGGATCGTGAAATGCTTTTCCCTTCGCTTTAGGAGGATGCTTGTGTAATTATTTAATCAAACTGTGGCATACTCTAAAGATGACACCACTAATTATTATTATTATCTTTTTTGAAATGGAGTCTTGCACTGTCACCCAGGCTGTTGTAAAGTGGCCTGATCTCGGCTCACTGCAACCTCCGCTTCCTGGGTTCAAGCAATTCTCCTGCCTCAGCCTCCCGAGTAGATGGGACTATAGGCGTGCGCCACCACGCCCAGCTAATTTGTTTGTATTTTTAATAGAGACGGGGTTTCACCATGTTGGCCAGGATGGTCTTGATCTGCCTACAGCTAATAATTTTTAAATTTACCTGTATTGATAATGATGTGCTAATGATGTATCAGGCATTGCTATAAGGGCTTTATATTTATTAAAATATAATAAATATTTATTAATGCTGTATTGGATGAGGCAACCAGGGCTTAGAGAATTCAAATACCTGTCCAAGGCCACTCAGCTAGTCAGTGAGGGAAACGAGACTCAAGGTCGCTGCACGTGGCTGGGTCATCAGTGCAGCCACAACTCCAGAGGTGTCCTGCACGCTGACTCTGCTGTGAAGGGCGCCCCCAGGAGCGGTGCAAGCCTGGTGGCCTTAACGGGCTTCAGGCCAAAGTCTGCCTGAAGCCAGATGATCCATGCTTTTATCTCTCCCCATGCTGCACTGCAGTGGGAAAACCTGTGGCCTAAAATGCTTCATAAGTTCAGTTGCTTCTAGCAAGCTTTCTTTTTTTTTGTTTGTTTGAGATGGAGTCTTGCTCTGTCACCCAGACTGGAGTGCAATGGCACGATCTCAGCTCACTGCAACCTCCGCCTCCTGGCTTCAAGTGATTCTCCTGACTCAGCCTCTTGAGTAGCTGGGATTACTGGTGCCCACCACTGTGCCCAGCTAATTTTTGTATTTTTAGTAGAAACCATCTTGGCCAAGCTGGTCTCGAACTCACGACCTCGTGATCCACCTGCCTTGGCCTCCCAAAGTTCTGGGATTACAGGCGTGAGTCACTGCGCCCGGCCTGCTAGCAAGCTTTCTATGGCTCAGTTCTCAGGGTTATTTCTGGTGCTGATAGAGCTAAAGCCCAACTGTGTACTCAGGCTAAACAGCAGCTCATTCCGTCTCCTCTCTGTCAAAGAGAGAAAGCAAAAAACAATGATAAAACAGAAAAACTGCTTGGCCTTAATAGCAAAACACCTGTTAAAAGACAAATAGTAAAATACAGTGAAATATCTATTAAAATACTAAAATATAAGCAATAATAAAATATCTAAACAGTAAAATATATAATTAAATATCTAAATAGTAAAATACATAAATAACAGTAAAATATCTGGTCAAGGTGGCTCACGTCTGTAACCCCTGCACTTTGGGAGGCGGAGGCAGGTAGGTCCCTTGAACCCAAGAGTTTGAGACCCGCCTGGGCAACACAGGGAAACCCCATCTCTTCAAAAAATAAACAACAACAAAAGTTAGCTGGGTGTAGTTGTGTGTCTGTGGTCCCAACTACTTTGGAGGCTGAGGTGGGAGGATCACTTTAGCCTGGGTGTTCAAGGCTGCAGACACCTGTGATTACTCCACTGTTTTCCAGCCTTGGAGACAGAGCAAGACCCTGTTCCAAAATAAATAAGCAAATAAATGAATAAAAGTCAGGGGAATTATACAAAGAAAGACGCTCTACTGTGTCCAAGCGCAGTGATGAGCAATGGGAGAATGGTGAGGTGAGGAATGCATCACAGGGGTTGTCCTCGGCTTCAGCAAGGCTGTGGGAAGGAGGGGCACACCAAGAGATCTTTTTTTTTTTTTTGAGATGGAGTCTCACTCTGTTGTCCAGGCTGGAGTGCAGTGGCACGATCTCTGCTCACTGCAACCTCCGCCTCCTGGGTTCAAGCAATTCTCCTGCCTTGGTCTTGAGTAGCTGGGATTACAGGCATGCACCACCATGCGTGGCTAATTTTCTATTTTTAGTAGAGACGGGGTTTCGCCATGTTGGCCAGGCTGGTCTCAAACTCCTGACCTCAGGTGATCCACCTAATTCAGCTTCCTAAATTTCTAGGATTACAGGCGTGAGCCACCGTGTCCGGCCATCAAGAGATCTTCATAAAAGGAGGAAATCAGATTAGGAGATAACCTGTGCTGTGTCTGCTGCCTTGAACTCACCTGCCCTTCTCCTGGCAACAGAACCCAGATTTTCTTTTGTGGAACGACCTCACTCCACTCTCAATCCATCAGCTTTTGGGGGAGCTGATGCACCCTTCTGCTCCAGGCCTGCCTCTCAGACCTGCCTACTGTGATTTTCAGGGACAGCAGGCAACCAAATCAGAGTTGGTAAGACAGCACAGGGCTTCTGAGACCACCAAGAGGTGGGACACTCTTTCCCTGATGAACGTGCACGCAGGAAATGTTTTGTTTTGTTTGAGATGGAGTCTTGCTCTTTTGCCCAGGCTGGAGTGCAGTAGCGTGATCTTGGCTCACTGCAACCTCTGCCTCCCAGGCTCAAGTGATCCTCCCACCTCAGCCTCCCAAGTAGCTGGGACTACAGGTATGTATTACCATGCCCAGCTAATTTTTAAATTTTTTGTAGAGACAGGGTTTTGCCACATTGCCCAGGCTGATCTCCAACTCCTGAGCTCAAGTGGTCCACCCACCTCAGCCTCCCAAAGTGCTGGGACTACAGGTGTGAGCCACTGCGCCCAGCCTATACGAGGCATTTTGAGTTTGGAGCTGATGTAGCCATCCTGCTTCTGGGGGAGGGCGTGGATGAGAATGGAGTCAACGCAGAGGACAGGGAGCCCAGAGACTCCCAGAGAGGAGCCGGGTCCTGGGAATATAGCGGGGGCCTTGGATGAAGCTGCAGGTAAAGCCAGCCCTGGCCTTGAACTTTTCCGAGTGTGAAAACTAAGACGTTCTCTTTTTGCTAGTGTTAGTTTACCTGAGGTTTTCTGTCAATTGCAACTAAAAGGTTCTCAGCTGATCCTGGGAAGAACCTGGGTGGCTATGCAGCCCGCAGCATGCTACAAGCACCCAGCTAAGAGCACCAGAGACAGGCGCGGTCCTGGGCAGACTGGCTGGGCTGTGCCCTCATGCTCCAGGTCCTCTTTAGTGAGCACAGCTAAGCCCAAACGCACAACTCCTCCGTCTGGGACCTACAGATTGCTGGAAACTAGATCGCCTGCTTCTGGGATCCGGTTTTCTTCCTCCTACGGGCACCACAGCTCTATCCCCCAAAGGAGGGTGGAAGATGACAAAAATTCTAGCACTTCAGCCTGGTTGCAAATCGCAAAATTGCAGCAAACAAATATCGGCTTCATAAATTGTTCTAAAAGAACTAGGGCAAGCCTCAGGGGGAGGTATTTTCAAGTCAGAAAGATTTGTGTTGCTTACCTGACCTCCAGCAGCAGGATTAACAGCTGTGGCCAGACATAACACAGAGACAGTGGTTTCTGGGGCTCACTGTTGCCGAAGAGTCCATTCATTCATCAAGTATGCAAGGCACGTATGAGCACTGAGCGCAGCTGCCTCGACCTCTCATCCTGGGGCTGACTCAGATAATAAATACCCACACCTCCCGAGGAGACAGTTTGGGTGCGGGGTACAGAACAGTGAAGTGGACAGGAAAGGCATTTCCAAGGAGGTGGCATTGAGACTTAACATGCAGGGTAAGAAGGAGTCTGAGCAGGGCAGGGTTGTGTGGGGCAGGGAGAAGGCTGGCCGCAGACGGAACCACGTGTGGGAAGGTGCTCGGGCAGGAAGGAAGGAAGGAGAGCGTGAATGAGGAGTGCCTTCAGATCCTTGAGGAGGACATTAAAGGGATCTAGAGCAGACTCAGCTGCTCCTAACCAGCAAAGTAAAAGGCTTGGTGAGACCTGTCAGTACTTCTTACTGTGGTGCCCCCAAAAGAGAAGGCGCACTGGACTCCAGTCACAAACCCTCTCCACGCTGGGACTGTGCTTTGCCAGCTGTACAACTTGGACGAGACACTCATCTCCAGCTGCTGCACTGCTTTGCAGGGGTCAGAGACATTCTTTTTTTTTTTTTTTTTTTTTGAGACGGAGTTTCGCTCTTGGTACCCAGGCTGGAGTGCAATGGCGCGATCTCGGCTCACCGCAACCTCCGCCTCCCGGGTTCAGGCAATTCTCCTGCCTCAGCCTCCTGAGTAGCTGGGATTACAGGCACGCGCCACCGTGCCCAGCTAATTTTTGTATTTTTAGTAGAGACGGGGTTTCACCATGTTGACCAGGATGGTCTCGATCTCTTGACCTCGTGATCCACCCGCCTCGGCCTCCCAAAGTGCTGGGATCACAGGCGTGAGCCACCGCGCCCAGCCTTAGAGACCTTCTTCACAACCGTCATGTCCTTCTGCTATCAGACCTGGGAATCACAGAGTGCTCTCCCTGAGCTGCCCATCAGAGGGCTCATCCATGTCTTTTCTGTTGTTTTTAGACAGGGTCTCACTCTGTCACCCAGGCTGCAGTGCAGTGGTGCGATCACAGCTCAATGCAGTTTCAACCTCCTGGGCTCAAGCCATCTTCCCACCTCAGCCTCCCAAGTAGCTAGGACTACAGGTATGCACCACCAGCCTGGCTAACTTACCTTATTTTTTTTCTTACTTTTTAATTTTCTGTACAGACAGGGGACTCCCTGTGTTGACCAAGCTGGTCTCAAACTCCTAGCCTCAAGTGACCCTCCTGCCTTGGCCTCCCCAAGTGTTGGGATTACAGGCATGAGCCACCACGCCCAGCCTACCCACTTCCTGCCATGATGTGTGGTCACCACAGAGCTGGCTGTGCCCCATAGCCCAGGACCACCATGAGTTTAGAATGGCACAAGCCACAGGATATTTGCAAGTGGCGGAGTCAGCCGTGCCCAGCTGAGGAGTCAGAGCCCAAACCTCTATCTGGTTCTCTAAGGGGCTGCGAGGTTTTCTGGTCATTTCCCTGTTCTCTCTGAAACCCTGGTAGCATCTGGAGATTAAGCTCCTGTCTCTCCCATCTTAGTGTAAGAGATTAGAAATAATATTCCGTGTTTGCGTAGAGTGTTCTAGCTGCGACGCTCAAAGCCCTCGACAAACACCAGCTCCGCATCGCAGCAGTTCCCAGCTTGAGAGCTGTGTTTTTGCAGGAAACAGGAGTGCACGGGATATGTCAGAGCCAAATATCAAAGTTAATCTCTGACTAAGAAAAAAATAGAAAAATACTCCAACTCTAGGTTTCCTCATTCAGAAAACTGCAATTTCAAATCCACATCAAATATATATAATCCCTTAAAATTGTCTTTTCTTATATGTATTACCTGAATAATCACTCATGAATGCCTAGCTAAACCGCAATCCATACACAATCATACGGCTTTCTGTAAAAACTATAAACAAAGGCCCCGAATTATTCTTACTTCAATGCTAATAGGACCAAAAGATAAAAAGGAACAAATATTTTTGGCTGTTGCCTTGATTTGCAGACTCTGGAACTTCCCTGGGATCTCCAGTCATCTTAGATGTGAAATTCTTTTCTTCTTTTTTTTTTGAGACAGTCTCCCTCTTGTTGCCCAGGCTGGAGTATGATGGCACGATCTCGGCTCACTGCAACCTCCACCTGCCGGGTTCAAGTGATTCTCCTGCCTCAGCCTCCCAAGTAGCTGGGATTACAGGCACACGCCGCCATGCCTGGCTAGTTTTTGTATTTTTAGTAGAGATGGGGTTTCACCATGTTGGCCAGGGTAATCTTGATCTCTTGACCTCATGATTCACCTGGCTTGGCCTCCCAAAGTGCTGAGATTACAGGCATGAGCCACTGCGCCTGGCCAGATGTGAAATTCTGAAAGCCAAATTATTGTTGATTCATTTTAATCTTAAAGGCAGCAACATGACATACTATGTGTTTCATATTCCTGTTTAATTCGTGAGTTGTTAAGGCCAAGAAATGTGATTTGTTATTAAGGATGAAGGCCAAGCGTGGTGGCTGACGTCTGTAATCCCAGCACTTTGGGAGGCCCAGGCGGGCAGATCACACGAGGTCAGGAGTTCCAGACCAGCCTGGCCAACATGGTGAAACTCCGTCTCTACTAAAAATACAAAAATTAGCCAGGCGTGGTGGCACATGCCTATAATCCCAGCTACTCGGGAGGATGAGGTGGGAGAATCACTTGAACATGGGAGGTGGAGGTTGCAGTGAGCTGAGATCACGCCGCTGTACTCCACATTCCAGCCTGGGCAACAGAGCAAGACTCTGTCTCAAAAAAAAAAAAAAAAAAGAATGAGAAAGCTCAAAGGTGGCAACAGGAAGCGACATTTATTGAGCTAGTCACATTCACACACATTTTCTCATGTAACCCCCAGACAAAACTGTGAGCTAGGGATCACCTCTATTTGACAGATGAAGAGACTGAGGGTCAGAGAGGTGAAGTGACTTTCCCAAGTTTATACAGTAGGCCTTTTGACCTCTACTCAATTAATTCTTACCAGGGTCCACTTGAATAAGAAGTCCAAACTTGGCCTCCTTTGCTAAGGTCAGAGTAAGGTTACAGGAAAGGAAGGAAAATCAGATAATAAGTCAAGATCTGAGATGAATTCGTGAACTTATAACTGCCATTCCACGCTGCCAATGATAGTTAGACTTTTGGGGAGATTGCCCCGACCTCTAGGGCTAGCCTGACCCTTCGATAACAGGTCCGCTTCTTATTTTTCCTGGAAGATCAGCTCCAGGGGTCTATCCAATGAGGCCTTCATGTTTGCTGAGCTTTTTGTTGATCTAAAGCAGACGTCAGCTATTGGAAAGACACCGTTAGTTTAAGACGTCGGCCTTGGCAGACATTCCAGCAGTTTTATCTTCCTCAGGATCGTCATGGGGAAAGGAGAGCTGTGTCTCACCTACAGCAAAGCCGGGTCATTCAGTCCTCTCATTGTCTTATTTGTATATACAACAGCGCCCAGCTCAGGGCCTTACGATGCTATACCCAGGCGAGTTAGATGGAACAGCGCCATGCTCTTGAGTTTCAAATTATGAGTCCTTTATTTATTTATTTATTTTTGAAACAGAGTCTCACTCCGTCACCAGGCACCAGGCTGGAGTGCAGTGGCGCAACCTCTGCTCACTACAACCTCTGACTCCCGGGTTCAAGCAATTCTCCTGCCTCAGCCTCCCGAGTAGCTGGGACTGCAGGCGCGCACCACCACGCCCAGCTAATTTTTTTTGTATTTTTAGTAGAGACGGGGTTTCACCATGTTGGCCAGGATGGTCTCGATCTCTTGACCTCGTGATCCACCCGCCTCGGCCTCCCAAAGGGCTGGGATTACAGGCATGAGCCACCGTGCCCGGCCAAGTCCTTTATTTTTAGCTGGTGACCGAGAGACAGCTAACGCTCAAAATTCTCTTGGCCTCGAGGAAGGGGTTTGATTATCTTTTATTCCTTGATTTAGGTAGGTGAGGGGGAGCCTAGCTGGAGCAGAATTTACAGAAGCAGAACAGGCCAGTTAGATAAGGAAGACTGGTAACTAGGAGGCGGGGGGTTCTCATGATTGTTGATTTTCATGGAGGATATATACAAGTGGTTCCCATGATTGCTGGTTACCCAGGGGGGTATTCAATACTTGTCATGTAATCAGTCAAAGGGGGGCATTCACACTGGCAAATGGGCTTGCCAAGCAGGCTATGGTTACAAAGCTTGTATGTTTCTATAGTTCTAAGTACAGCATGACCCAGCACAGTAGCAAGACCCAGGTATGCACGTAAGGGAGGAGTGGCGGGAGGAGTGAGGCGGAGATCAAGATGGAGTCTGTCTGGCTCTCAGCAAAATGGAGTCTGTCTGGCTAACACAGGGTAGGTTAGCACAATGAGGCCGGAGGTGATACTGACTCTGGAGGCAGGGACTTGGACACCAGACCAGCTTGAGGACTAGCTAAACAGGGTCGGGCGGAAGTGGCTTTCCCTAAGACACGGCCACCAGGGCTCCATGTCGGTTTACCATTGCCATGGCAATGACCTGGAAGTTACCACCCTTAACCTAGACATTTCTGAAGAAACTGTCCCTTAATTTGCATACAATTAAAGGTGGGTATAAATATGCCTGCAGCTCACTTTTGAGCTGCTGGTCTGGGCGCGCTGCCAGGCGGGTGGCCGTGGTCTATAAGGAGCAGTGTCTCTGATGCTGTCCTTGAATTCTTTCCTGGGTGAAGCCAGGCAAAGCCTCAGTTTTGGGGCTCACCTGCCCTGCATCACTTACACAATTCAGAGTAGGTTCTCAGGAAATATGGAGTGAGTAAATTTGGTATTTATTGTCATGGTGATTATTTCTATGGTAACACCTACGCAAAAGGGCCAACACTTGTGTCATTTAAAAAAGGTCAGTTCTGGCCAACACAGTGGCTCACGCCTGTAATCCCAGCCCTTTGGGAGGTGCAGGCAGGTGGATCAACGGAAGTCAGGAGTTCAAAGCCAGCCTGGCCAACATGGTGAAACCCTGTCTCTACTAAAAATACAAAAATTAGCTGGGCGTGGTGGCAGCTGCCTATAATCCCAGCTACTCAGGAGGCTGAGGCATGAGAATCGCTTGAATCCAGGATGCAGAGGTTGCGGTGAGCCGAGATCTCACCACTGCACTCCAGCCTGGGTGACAGAGCAAGACTCTGTCTCAAAAAAAAAAAAAAAAAAAAGTCAGTTTCATTTTCCATCGCCTCTGAGGCACTTTCCAAGCTTCCCTAACCTTGAACATGACAGTGCAGGATCTGAGGGGCTGGGGCAGTAAGGACTTCCTCATGTAGTTCTGGTGGGTCAGTGTTAACATTATATTTATAGTTTACGGGGTTTTGATTACTGTCTGGAAGTACAAAGGAGGAAGACAAACTAGTTTGCAAAATAAAATCAATAAAATAAAAATAGCTCCATGTAGAAGACTTCCTCTGGATGTCACTGGATTTGTGCTTTATAAAGGTCTTTCTTTGGTTGAAAGGATAGAAGAGGAGTGTCTAAATATACCGGAGGAGAGCTATGGAAACAGAGGATAAGACAGGAGAATCGGCTAAAAAAACCCCCCAAGTATCTCATTTGCGTGCACTGCCATGGAACACGCTTTTGTTCCAAGTATGTAGAATTTTCTTCTCCGTGTGGCTGTGAATTAGAGAGCATTTTTTCAGTGTCTGGGAGGCAAATGAGGAAGGAGGGGGAACTGGGCATTTTTGTTTTCATTTTGTCTGAGGCACGCAGGGATGATTGCTAAGAGTTACCAGTGGGTTTGCGCAGATGTGAGAGCTTTCAGATAGCGGTGTTATTGGACTATTCACTATTCAGGTGGTTCACAACTTCTCCACCTTTTTGGGTTGTAGAACTTCTGTAAGAAGTCAAGTTAAATATCTCCTCCCCTTGGGAGCTTTCCCTGACTTTCTTCCTGTCTCACTGTCTTTATTTAAGCTCCACAGGGGTTTATATGTACATCCTTTGTGGTGTTTATCAAGGGGATTATTTTCCGGTAACTAACGCTGTGTCCTCTTCTTGCAGGCAGTGCTGTGTGTCGCTCTTTAGACATCCAGGATCTAGCAGGGCACCTGGCCCACAGGCTCTCAGTAAATCCTGGTGAATGGATGAAAGACGGAATGGATCCTAACTTCATTCTCTCCTGAATTCTTTCTACACCAATTCCATCAGATGTCCCGGAGGTTAAGGAATCAAAGCCTCAGATGACCAGGATTGGGAAATTCTACAGGGACAGGACTAACAGAACAAGACACGCTCCAAACTCTCCCTCCAGTCTAAGGCAACGGAACGATTTCTCTACAGAAGCCGGACTTCCCCTAACAGTGTTTAACCTGCCTCAGTTTCCTCATCTGCAAAGTTAGGATAATAATAGAACCTCCCTTACAGGAGGCTGTGAAAATTAAATGGGATTATTCCCATGACACAGTCTGTATCATGCCTGGGCACTTAGTAAGTACTCAGTAAACCTGAGATATTATTACCAGCTGCTCTAGAACTAAGATCTGTGCAAAACACCAATGATAGCTTTTTTATAAATATCTATTTATTTTGTTTTTCTTTTCTTTCTTTAATCCTTCAACTTTCTTTTATCCTTATAGCTTTAAAAAGCATTTTTTTTTAAAAGCATAAAAATAACATCATGGCGGAGCTTGCCTCCTGTTCCAGGCAGCCTTCCCTGCTTGCCACCCGATGTGGTAAAAGTGGCCTTTCTTTTTTGCCCCAACGTTATCTGTGCTGTAACGGCGTTTATTAACTAATATCCACTGTAACATTTTCCACTCCAAACTCAATCTGTGCAAATGGATGCTGCACTGACCATACCCTCCGTAGTCTTCTGGAATGTGAAGCTTCGTTTCTCATGCTTTGGTTCCTCCTGTGATCTAGAAGCAGGGCTTAGTGTTCAGGGAGGAGGCTGCATATGGCCAGAAAGACCCTGGCCAGGGGTTAAGAAACCCACATTCCAGCCGGATGAGGATTGGACTCTTCTATCTCTACGAAACAGGGGTAATGATGTCTCTGTTCCTAAGTCAGGTGGCAGAGAGGTTTAAATGAGATAAACCTCATTTGCGCGTTTGTAAATTAAACACAATTAAAGTGTGTTATTCTCGATAGAGATTGGAGACTTGGAAGAGTGGGAGGGTGGGAGGCGGGTGAGGGATGAGAAATCACCTAATGGGTACGATGTACGTTGGTATTCAGATACATTCGAAGCCTAGACTTCACCACACAATATATTTGTGTAACAAAACTGCACTTGGACCTTACACACTTATGCCGAAAAAATTCGATTATTCTCATTGCTTCTGTTAGATGGGAACTTCCGTCAGCGGGCCGACCCTTCAGAGTGTCAACGTGCTCTGTGCCTGCTCAGCTTTGGGTGTTGAATTGATTTTTAGGATTTAAGTCCACCTTGGTTTGAAGACACCCACCAGGCTTCTGGGATGCTGGTGGCACACTCTGTGGGAGGTCCTTTCCAAATAGCACCTGAGGGGCCCTCGGCTCCCACCCTTTTGTTGTCTAAAGCCGTTCTCTTTGGCTGAAATGACTCCTTATTTTCAAAACCACAAGAAAAGTGAAAAGACCTACTATTCCCCGGACCCCTGCTTTATGTGAAAGATTAGAGCTTAATCTCGGCCAGGCACAGTGGCTCATGTCTGTAATCCCAGCACTTTGGGCTGACATCAGGGGTATGAGACCAGCCTGGCCGACATGCCAAAACCCCATCTCTACT
The DNA here is from genome assembly GCF_030222135.1 of Aotus nancymaae. Lineage (NCBI taxonomy): Eukaryota > Metazoa > Chordata > Mammalia > Primates > Aotidae > Aotus > Aotus nancymaae. The sequence continues at coordinate 2,423,131 of NW_026988512.1, read as the reverse complement.
AAAAATACAAAAATTAGCTGGGTGTAGTGGCACGTGCCTGTAGTCCCAGCTACTCAGAAGGCTGAGGCAGAAGAATCGCTTGAACCCAGGAGGTGGAGGCTGCAGTGAGCCAAGATCGAACCACTGCCCTCTAGCCTGGGCAACAGAGTGAGGCTCCGACTAAAAAAAAAAATTAAAAAAAAAAAAAGAGTGGTGGGGGAAGGAGGCATGTGGGAAGTAAAGGTTTGTGTGTTTGTTTGATTTTTATTAACTTCTAAGCCTGTTTTCACCTTAAGAGGAAAGTGTGGGTTCTTTTCTCCCCTGCGAGCTCGATATAGGATTTCTTCTTGGCCTTTATCAACTCAAAATACTTCCCAATTCTACGGCCTATGACTTGCAAAAGTGGGTAAGTCACTGAGGAATGAGATGGGTGTGTAGCAAGATATGTTTATTTAAATGGTATTTTAATATATACATTTCAAGCTTATTATTTTCTCCTGGGTTTTTTTTTTTTTTTGAGGAGTCTCGCTCTGTTGCCCAGACTGGAGTGCAGTGGTGTGATCTTGGCTCACTGGAACCTCCGCCTCCCGGGTTCAAGCGATTCTCCTGCCTCAGCCTCCTGAGTAGCTAGGACTACAGGCACACAGCACCATGCCCTACTAATTTTTGTATTTTTAGTAGAGACGGGGTTTTACTATGTTGGTCAGGATGGTCTCAAACTCCTGACCTCATGATCTGCCCGCCTCGGCCTCCCAAAGTGCTGGGATTACAGGCGTGAGCCACCATGCCCGGCCTATTTTCTCCTGGATATTTTTATTTGCAAGTAAAACAATACGCAGACCCGTTTCACAACTTGTTCTTATATCTACGATTGGAGGACCAGATGAGTAGAAGGCACTGAAAATCATGATAGTTCTCTAACTCTCACTAACGCTGTTGGGTGGGAGAAATCTGACGACCTGAAATGAAGCTGAGGGAAGCTCCTTGCTGTTTCTTGTATCCATTGCTCCTTATAAAGCATTAGCAGAAACATTCCACCAGGAATATATTAAATCTATGGGGCAAATTAGGCAATATCTGGACATTCATTGAAAATACTTAGGTCGGGTACAGTGGCTCACACCTGTAATCCCAGCACTTTAGGAGGCCGAAGCGGGTGAATCACCTGAGGTCAGGAGTTCAAGACCAGCCTGGCCAACATCGTGAAACCCCATTTCTACCAAAATTACAAAAGTTAGCCAGCGCGGTGGCAGGCGCCCGTGATCCCAGCTACTCGGGAGGCTGAGGCACAAGAATCACTTGAACCTGGGAGACGGAGGTTGCAGCGAGCCAAGATCATGCCACTGCCCTCCAGCCTGGCAACAGAAAGAGACTGTGTCTCAGATAAATAAGCAAATAAATATAAGAGCAAATTAAATTTTAAAAAACCACTAGCAAAATAAAAACACAAAATAAGCAATTAAATCCAATTTCTTTCTTTCTTTTTTTTTTTAATATAAACTCGTGCTCTGTTGCCCAGGCTGGAATGCAGTGGTGAGATCATGGCTCACTGTAGCCTTCGCCTCCTAGGTTCAAGCGATTCTCCTGCCTCAGTCTCCTGAGTAGCTGGGATAAACCAAACAACTTCCTTACCACTATCAAGTGTCACTGTTTTCTCTTTGTAGATAACATATGCGAAACTGGGATTTGAATGGCAATTATTTACTGACAATCCAAGAACAAACTCCTCTGGACACACTCCCCTGGGTTTAGGGAATAAGCTGTAGCCAAATGAAAAGCAATTATCTAAGAAGAAAGCTGGAAATGATTCAAAATGCATTTTCAGTGATGTCAGGAAAACATGTATTCACTGTTTTGGGCTTCACTCTGTTCTGAAATTAACAAGGGGCAGCCCCATTATTCCCTCATTTAGGGCTCAGTTCTTCCTTGGAAGCAACAAGAGATTTAGAGGTAGATTCCACCCACGGAGGACTAGAGGAGGCTAGGGAGGATGTAGCCCTGATTTTCCTAACCAGCTGCAGTTCCCTGCCTGGGGGAAAGTGGTACATCTTGGAGGCTCTTTGTCGTTTTCTCCGAGTGGTCCCAGGGCCCATCCCCAGGCCTTACAGCAGGAGAGTCACCTCCCCTGGCCCCATGCCCGGCAGTACAACCACGCACAACAGCGTGTACCCAGGGGCTTCCAGGACCAGCTCCCCAACACGACAGAAAATAAAAGCCACAGACCCTTACCACACATCTCCCTGAGGAACATGCTCTGCGCCCTTAAATCATCGTTTTTCAGATGGGAGCCTTTCTAAATAAAAAATAAGTGACTGGTTTGGCAGACACAATCATCTGGATTGAAATTTACCTGTTTGAGCCACACATTGGTCGTCATCAGCTGATTCTTTTCATCCTAAGAAAATGACAATTTGAAAAGTGCCGTAAATCAAAGTGAAAGCAAGTTGTGGTTTTCGTTGTTGTTTTAGAAATGGAGTCTCAAGATGCTGCCCAGGCTGGAGTGCCGTGATGCCCCCGTAGCTCACTGCAGCCTCAAGTTCTGGGGCACAAATGATCCTCCTGCCCCAGCCCCCGAGGAGCTGGGACTACAGGTGCATGCCACCACACCCAGCTGTTTTTTGTTTGTTTTTGATCAGAAAAATCTGAGTCTTACCTTTGAGGTGTTCGAAGTCCAAAAGATTTTCAATTTATTATTTATTTTATTTTTTGAGACAACAGTCTCACTCTGTTGCCCAGGCTGGAGTGCAGTGGCACAATCTCGGCTCACTGCAACCTCCACCTCCTGGGTTCAAGTGATTCTCCTGCCTCAACCTCCTGAGTAGCTGGGATTACAGATGCGTACCATCACGCCCAGCTAATTTTTTTGTATTTTTAGTAGAGACGGGGTTTCACCATGCTGGCCAGGCTGGTCTCAAACTCCTGACCTCAGGTGATCTACCTGCCTCAGCCTCCCAAAGTTCTGGGATTACAAGCATGAGCCACTGCGCCTGGCCTAAGAGTCTTAATTTAAAACAGTCAAATGACATGTAAATAGCCAAATAACATGCAGATTTTGCTTAAAATGAAAAAGAACTAAAACAAGTAGCAGTTAATTGCGTAACCCAGAAGGCACTTTAAAGGTGCAAAGTAGGCCAGGCACAGTGGCTCACACTTGTAATCTCAGTACTTTGGGAGGCCAAAGCTGGTGGATCAACTGAGGTCAAGAGTTCGAGACCAGCCTGTCCAACAAAGCAAAACCCTGTCCCTACTAAAAATACAAAAAATAGCTAGACATGGTGGTGTACACTTATAATCCCAGCTACTCAGGAAGCTGAGGCAGGAGAATCGCTTGAACCCAGGAGGCAGAGGTTGCAGTGAGCTGAGATCACACCGCTGCACTTCAGCCTTGGTGAAAGAGCAAGTCTGTGTCTCAAAAAAATAAAAATAAAAAACGCCAGGTGCGGTGGCTCACGCCTATAATACCAACACTTTGGGAGGCCGAGGCAGGAGGATAACCTGAGGTCAGGATTTCGAGACCAGCTTGGCCAACATGGTGAAACCCCGTCTCTACTAAAAATACAAAAAAATCAGCTGGGTGTGGTGATGCACACCTGTAGTCCCAGCTACTCAGGAGGCTGAGGCAGGAGAATCGCTTGAACCTGGGAGACAGAGGTTGCAGTGAGCTGAGATCGTGCTACTGCACTCCAGACTGACAACAGAGTGAGACTCTGTCTCAAAAAATAAAATAAAATAAAGAGAGGTAAATAGTAGCTAAATTGGAGATGGACCTTGCATGACTTTCTAGAAGGAATCCTGGGGTACTGAGCCAGCCAGGGCTGGTGAGTGTGCGCACATGTGTAGTGGGGTGGGGAAACAGGCAACATGGGAGGATTCTTCTGGGGCTTTGGGGACCGTAGCAGGACAATTTTGTCGCTTTAGGGAGTTGAAGTTCACTGATTTCTTCTAAGGACATAATCATGGCAGAAATGCAAGCTCAGAAGGAAAATCAGAATGCAAAGGCATAGGTGAGCTCAGGAGAGGTGACGGGGCCGCCGACGGAGAGCAGGAACAGGCCTTGCTCCGGGCACTGTTCTCACCACCCCGTCTCCCTGCAGACACCTCTGCCAGCCCAAGGCACAGCCAGGGAGGGTCGGCGATCACAGCCCGTCAGCCCCGGGCTCAGACCCTCTTGTCTGCAGTTCCCAGCGCCCCTCCCTGGGTGTTCAGCATCCGGGCCAGGGGCAGTGACGATCTTAGCAACCACATCCTCCCCCCCCCGGCAAAAAGGTCCCACGCTAACAGTGCTGCAATGAAAATTCACCCCGTGACAACTTCTCATTCTTTCCTCAGGGTCATTTCAGTGGCTTCTTGGGGGCAGATTTTCTCTCACAGTAAATTATTTTTAAAATTGAAATGTCAGACATAGAGAATAAAAAAAATTTTAGACTCACAAACAGGTTAAGGAATGCATGTTCTTTTTAGCCACGTGCCAAGGATTACTCACCACATCTACGAGCTGGGATATTTTCAATCCAAAATATACTTTTATGGTGTCGTTAGACTGCAATACAGGGCGGACCCATTTCTGATAACCTCGGAACAAATGTCTGAGGAGGGCATCTTCATTTTCGGCGATTGGACTGAACCCTGTGGTGGCTGTGAAAGAACCGTGGGAGACCTGGGTTAGTGGGAGGGGCGTGATGCCTGGATGAGTGTCCCGTGGCATCCGGTGGCCCTGGCCTCCTGCACCGTAGGCTGTGTCTGTTTCTAAACAGCCCAGTTCTTGAAAGGCAGCTTGGAGTGTACAAGGGTCTCCACGTCCAGGCCCACCTCCCTCCAAACAAGTACAGCTGAAAACAGTATCCACGTTTCACCCAGAGCTGCACTCTCTCACAAGATTTTCCCATCACAGGGTCAATACACGGGCCCCAAAAGCTCCATCTGCAGCCACCCGACCCTCACCTTTGGTGCCATCTGCAATGCCCCTTCTTCGCAGACATGGGCGCTGCCCACAAGCTGTTCTCTGTCCCCGAGCCTTGTTTCCCTCCAGCATCTCCCTTTGGAAGTCTTTTTTAAAATTTTTAAAAATTTTTTTTTATAAAGTCGGGGTTTCACCATGTTGATCAGGCTGGTCTTGAACTCCCGACCTCAGGTGATCCGCCCGCCTTAGCCTCCAAAGGGCTTGGATTACAGGCGTGAGCCACCACGCCCGGCCTGGAAGTCCTTTGTCTATTTGTGATGCTGTTTCCCTCTGGAGCTCCCTCACAACGGGCGCAGTGGTCGTTGTATTTGCTTGCGTTTACGTAGCACTGAGAACAGTGCCTGGCCTAGAGTGGGTGTTCGTTTTACGTGTAATAGATGTCAGAGTCGGCACGTGGTCACTGAACACCAAGTGTGTGCCCCTCGCGGTCCTCTTGCTCTTCCTCCCAGGAAGTCTTCCCCTACAACGTCCTTCCTTGGTCAGCAGCCAGGATGTCACACTCTGCCCAGTGCCTCGCTGTGTGAGAGCCTCAGAAACACCCAGTGTTAAGCTTTAACCCTTCAGTTGGGGAAATGGCTTAGGAATGCAGTCCCAAGAGAAAGTTTCATTTCCTTACAATGCAGTGCTATCACATTTTAAACGAGGAAGCCCCTCCTTTTTTTTTTTTTTTGAGAAGGAGTCTCGCTCTGTCACCCAGGCTGGAGTCAATGGCACATCTTGGCTCACTGCAACCTCCGCTTCCTGGGGTCAAGCGATTCTCCTGCCTCAGCCTCCTAAGTAACTGGGACTACAGGTGCGTGCCACCATGCCTGGCTAATTTTTGTATTTTTAGTAGAGATAGGGTTTCACTACATTGGCCAGGCTGGTCTCGAACTCCTGACCTCGTGATCCACCCGCCTCGGCCTCCCAGAGTGCTGGGATTACAGGCGTGAGCCACCACACCCAGCCGGAAGCCCCCTCCTTTTTTAAAAAAAGATGGGCTACCACTGTGTTGCCCAGGCTGGAGTGCAGTGGCCATTCACAGGTGCAGTCCCATTACTGATTAGCAGAGGAGTTTTAACCTGCCCCTCCTTGTATATTCAGCACGCGATTAATGCAACCCATTCTGCACCATGTCCTGATCATAGAAACCCTTTTTCTTCCCACTGAGAGACCCACAGGTTGCGTAATGATCTCATGAGAGACATGCCCCCAGGTTTGCCCAGTCAAAATCCAGGGATTCTTATTAGGAAGAAAAGCAACCGTGTGCCTTCCCCTGTGTGCAGGAGGCTTCCGTATGCACTTTCCTAAGAGAGGAGCAATTCCAGGTGCCTCGTCCCAGCGCCACAGAGTGGACAGAGGCATGCGGGAGGTGGGCTGTGTGCTATGAGGGTGCTGGGCCCGTTTTCTTCCACTTAAAATGAGTAATAGAGAGAGATGCAACCTTACATTTGTGCTTACTTTTTTAAAAAAACTGTGGGCCAGGGATCGTGGCTTACACCTGTAATCCCAGCACTTTAGGAGGCTGAGGTGGGAGGATTGTTTGAGCCCAGGAGCCAGAAAGCAGCCTAGGCAACATAGGGAGAATCTGACTTTTTTGTTTTTTTTTTGAGATGGAGTCTTGCTCTATCGCCCAGGCTGGAGTGCGGTGGCATGATCTCAGCTCACTGCAACCTCTGCCTCCCTGGTTCAAGCGATTCTCTTGCCTCAGACTCCCAAGTAGCTGGGATTACAGGCACACACCATCATATCCAGCTAATTTTTGTATTTTTAGTAGAGATGGGGTCTCACTATGTTGGCCAGTATGGTCTCGATCTTTTGACCTCATGATCCGCCCGCTTCAGCCTCCCAAAGTGCTGGGATTACAGGTGTGAGCCACCACGCCTGGCGACCCTGCCTGACAAAAATTAAAAATATTAGCCAGGCATGGTGGCTCATCCGTATCGTCCCAGCTACTTGGGAAGCTGAGGTGGGAGGATGCTTGAGTCCTGGAAGTCAACACGGCAGTGAATGGTGATTGCACCACTGCACTCCAGACTGGGTGACAGAGCAAGACCCTGTCTCAAAAAATTTTGTTTTCTTTTTTTCTTTCTTTCTTTTTTTTTTTAAGACAGGGTTTCACTATGTTGGTCAGGCTGGTCTTGAACTCCCGACCTCAGGTGATCCGCCCACGTCGGCCTCCCAAAGTGCTGAGATTACCGGCATGAGCCACCACGCCTGGCCAAAAATTTTTTTAAGAAACAAAAATAAACAAAAATTGATCTGTTGATCACTATTAGTACCAAGAGCAGCACTGGGAGCAGCCCGCTGGGCACCGCCAGGGCGTCCGTCTGTGAAGGTCTGGGAAACCTTCCTGGAAATGTACAGGGGGAGAATGGAGAGAAACCCCAGAGCCTCTAGGGGGCGAGGTGTGCATTTGCTCAGGGGGATGCTCCTGAAGTCATCCTTGACTCCTCTCTTTCTTCCAACCCACGCTGGGTCTTAACATCCTTCAGCCTGCGTCCCAGTCCTGCTTGTTCCCCACCGTCTCCACCGGGGCCACGCTGAGAACACAGATGCTCTCTCTGGGACTCCTGCACTGCTTCCTAATTGTTTCCACTTTTGACCTTTCCACAGTCCATTTCCCACGCAACAGCTAGAGAGGATGATGTCAGTTCCCTGCTAAGCCCTCCAGATGGTTGCCCATCACGCTCAGAAAGAAACATCTGAAGTCCCACCACAGTCTCCCCGGCCCCATGTGGCCCTGACTGTGCACCCCCCACCATGCTGCCCACACCCTCCTCCCCAGCCCTCAAGCCAGTCTGCAATTCCCAGAACAAGCCAGAATGCATCTGCCTGGGGAAAGCTCTCTCTCCCCCTTACCCTGAGAGCCCACAGCCATCCCTTCCCTTGTCCAGTCTTTGCTCAAACATCATTTCCTTGAGAAAGTCATTTCAGGCTACACTATTTAAAAATTCCTCCCTCTCCATCCTCTTAGGGTATTTTATCTTCCAGTGGAGGACCTAATCATACCACATTTATCGGTTTATTATTGTCTGCCCTTCCTAGATGATGCCAGCTCCAGGAAGTCGGGGATTGTCTTCCTCACTCCTGCACTCCTGGCTCCTAGAACGGTGACTGTCACCCAGTAGCTGCTGAGCTGATGGCTGTTGAGTGGATAAACACTCTAGCAACGATGCAGTCAGCTTCATGGCCTTTGTTTTGCTGAGGGGCACCTGGAGAGTTGGGACCGGAGGTGAACTGTTCAAGAAGAGGGAAGCAGTGAGGACACATGAACTTCCTTTCCCAACAGAAAAATTGTCCAGTCACTCTGAAAGGAGGTGGAGTTGCACGTTGAAAGGGGAAATCTAAAATTCTGCCCTGACATGCTTAGCATTTGCACTTAGGCAGCTGTCCTCCTCCAGTCATCCCCAGGGCAGGCAGCCCCCTCCGCTAAGGCAGAAAATACTGTTTGAAAGGCACTTGTCTTCACCTGTTTTGTGCTGCTGTAACAGAACACCACAACCTGGGGCATTTATAATGAACAGAAATTTATTGGCTCATGGTTCTAGAGACTGGGAAGTCCAAGATCGAGGGACCGGCATCTGGTGAGGGCCTTCTTGCTGCATCAAACATGATAGAAGAGCAAAGAGCGGGTGAGAGAGACAAGAGGTGGCCAGCCCCTTCTGTGATAATGGCATAAATCCATTCATGACCCAAACACCTGTCATTAGGCCCCACCCCCCAACACTACTGTGTTGGGTGTCAAATTTCCAGCACGTGAACTTTGGGGAACACATTCAAACCACAACAGCACTGTGGCAGACACTGGAGTTCCCTGCCCAACAGCCATTTCCCCCTTTTCCTTGGCAACAGATGCTAAATTTATTCAGGGTTGCATGGTGCCAGCTTACAAAGCTCAGCTCCTGGCTCCCTTGCAGCTGGGAACAGCCTATGAAACATGTAGCCAATTAGATGCAATTAGAAGCTGTTGGGATTGGGGTGTTTACAGGAAAGGTTGTTAGAAAGGATGGACTTGATCCGACATGTCAATCTCCTTCTTTTTGCCTGGAACTGGAGAGTCGGCCACTCATGTGTCTTGCAAACCTGCTGAAAGCTACACACGTAGGGGGCAGAATGGAAAGACACACAGAACCTGGGTTTCTGATAGCCCTGTACTATTGACCTCCAGATTTCTTGGTATGTGAGAAAAGCAATCTCCTGTTTGGTTAAGCCACTGTAGCCACTGACAGAGACCTGAACCCAGCCCTGACGGCTGCTTGCACCACTTGACTAGCTGCGAGGTGCTGGGGTGCTGTAGTTCCTGCAGAGTCCCTGAGTCCCGGGTCAGCCAAATTAGCATAAATTACTGAAGATACCATCTCACAATGCATGAAGGCACTCCAGGGAGGCAGAAGACAACTGAATGATGCCTGAACCAACACACGTGCATGTGTGTGCATGCACACACACACACACACACACACACACCCCATTAGCTCAGACAACGCTGAGCTGAGAGAGTTTTGGACACATAAGAGAGGGTTCCCAAAGAAGAGTGGGGACTGTGACCATGAACTTCCTTTCCCAACAGGAAAATTGTCCAGTCATTCTGAAAGGAGGTGGAGTTGCACGTTGACAGGGAACATCTAAAATTCTGACCTGACGTGCTTAGCATTTGCACTTAGGCAGCTGTACCCACTGCGAAGATTCGGGAATCCTGCTCTTCACCAAGATCCAGGGGCGGCGAGCAGCTGTGCTCTTTCAGGCACAGCATACATCTCCACCTGTGTTACCACTGTCAGAAGACGCACCTTCCGTCTGAATTAACAAAAAGCATGAACTGTACTGGCTGGTAGGGACTGAATGTTTACATCCCTCGAAAATCAAATGTTGACACCCTAACCCCCAATGTGACTGTATTTAAAGACAAAGCCTATGAGGAGGAGGCACAGAGGACAAACCAAGTGAGGATACAGCAAGAAGGCAGCTGTCCGTAAGCCAGGCAGAGAGCCCTCACCAGAAACTGACTTTCCAGCACTTGATCACAGACTTCCAGCCTCCAGAACTGTCTGTCGTTAAACCCCAGTCTGTGGTATATTGTGATGGTAGCCTGACTAATGCAAATCTGTTCTGACCAAAACAGACTTCATCCCCCTAACAAAAAAAGCCAAAGATGAAATGCTTTCCGCCTAATATCTGCAAATTTCCAGAACCTTTCCAAAATAGAAGCTGAAGTCCCTGGCATTACTGGAGCAGACTTAGAGGACAGGCTGGAAGTGTTCCTGGGTTGTCCTTCTTGTGAAACGGAGCATTACGAGAAAGGCCAAATGCTTCTCACAGTTGATCCTTTGAGACCAGGCAGGGCCTCCATAAATATTTGATGATGTTTGATGAATGAACAAATGAACACATGAACAAAAAGCCATAACGGGGCTTTCTGTGACCCAGGGGAATGAGGCAGAGCCGGCCTGGCTCCCTGCTCCCGAGGGTGTAAAGTCACAGATGCACGCGAGGTTTCCAGGACACGTGGTGTTTGAATTAAGAAATAAATGGATTCCTGGAAAGTTATGCATAGATCACATTTTTGCAAATTGACTTATATTTTAAATGAATCACAATATTCTAAAATCCATCTCAGCAATCCATTGAGAAATCAAGAATTTTTTCTTGGAAGATGAGTTCCCCCCATTGTGGTTGCTTTTTGTTGTTGTTTTTTGAGGCGGAATCTTGCTCTGTCAACCCGGCTGGAGTGCAGTGCCATGATCTCGGTTCACGGCAACCTTTGCCTCCCAGGTTCAAGCGATTCTCGTGCCTCAGCTTCCCTAGTAGCTGAGATTACAGGTGTGCACCACCACGCCCAGCTAACTTTTGAATTTTTAGTAGAGACGGGGTTTCGCCATGTTGTTCAGGCTGGTCTCAAATCCTGATCTCAAGTGATCAGCCCGACTTGGTCTCCCAAAGTGCTGGGATTACAGGCGTGAGCCACCACGCCCGGCCGTGGCTGTATCTGTTAGAAAAGCTTGGACCCAATTTCAGCCACGATGAAGGAGGAAGGAAAAGTGAACTGATAATAAAGCTGAGACAATAAAGCCAAGAAGGGCCTCCAGGACCATCCCAGCCCCTCGTTTTACAGGTGAAGATACTGGGGCATTGAAGGAGCCTTGCCCAGGGTCGCCCAGCTATTGGTGGCCTGCATGGCTTCTGGCGGCCAGGCCAGCCGTCTTCCCTTATTCCAAACATTCAATTCCATATACATATATTTGCTGTTATTGCTATTTTTGATGATTTGCTGTTAGCATTGTATTTTCCAGAATGCTTTACTGTTATTTAAAGCAATCTCCTATCTGGAAGAATGATATTCTCAAACCAATCACAAACAGCATTTGTCTGGCTGTAGGGAGACTCTCCGCCTTGGTGACGCGTTGTGTCATGCACTCGAGACTCCCGCTGTTGTCAGCGCCGGGCACAGGGCCCTTTGCCTGAGGCCTCCGCAGTGGGCACTGCTGTGGTTGTGCTCCCTGGAGGAGGACGTCCCATGCTCCACAGCGAGGGCACGTTCACGCCTCACATGTGGCCGTGTGCACCCCACATTTCTTTGCTTTGAGTCCCTCTCCCCTCAGCCCCAAACACACACACTTGTCTAACAACGTGGCTTCAGAGAGTGTTCGCTGCCTGTTACGCTTTCCACCACTTCTGTTGGTAAAAAAGGAGTTTTGCTGCTCCCCTAAATCCCTGTTCTCCCTTTTTCTCTCCTGCTCCTCCTTGCTTAATCCTTTTCTTTAAGATAGAGTCTCGCTCTATTGCCCAGGCTGGAGTGGCGCGATCTCAGCTCACTGCAACCATCGCCTTCTGGGTTCAAGCGATTTTACTGCCTCAGCCTCCTGAGTAGCTGGGATTACAAGAGCCCACCACTACACCAGACTAATTTTTTGTATTTTTAGTAGAGACAGCGTTTCACCATGTTGGTCAGGCTGGTCTCGAACTCCTGACTTCAGGTGATCTGCCTGACTCAGCCTCCCAAAGTGCTGGGATTACAGGCGTGAGCCACCCACCTTGCCCGGCCTCCTTGCTTAATCTTTGTTTCATTTTTCTTTGTCAAAATATTTCCTCTGGGGCTGGATGTGGTGGTTCACACCTATAAATCCCAGTTACTTGGAGGCTGAGGCAGGAGGATTGCTTGAGGCCAGGAGTTTGAGATCACCCTGGGTGGTGCAGTGAGGCTGTGATAAGTAAATAAATAAATGCTTGTTACTATTTTACATAAATATATATTTTTCCTCTGGGGTCAGACAGACAACTCCACGGGCAGAGGAAGGAAGATGGAGAGCCAGAGGGCTCCAGAGAGCGAGCGCGAAGGCTTCAGTTCAGAGGCAGGAACAGGGATCTGACGCTGGTCATCTGTGCACTGAGCTCAGGCTGGGACAGGCTCCGGGAGAGCGTGTTGCTCTTGGCTTGGAAGGCTGACTCCCTTGCCAAAGTCATCACTCGTTAGGACAAGAACCCAACAAATATTTATTTAACATTTAGAGGCACTGGACTCAGATTTAGAGACCATGGCTTCTCGTTTTGATTCCAAGCATTTAACATCCAAGCATTCCAAGCATCCCTCGGGTGATGGCCAAGGCCTCTAGCAGCTCACACCTCCTGGGCTTTTAGGGTCTTTGCGTCCATGAAACATCTACAAAATGTAGCCTATTAACGCCAGATATTTACTGTTTTCAAGGTACAAAAGACAGCTGAAGTTTAAGATGTGCCTGTGACTGGGGAGCAGCCCTTCGCTCGGGGCGGTCAGGAAAAAGTAACACAGCGACCAGCAGACTGGAGACTCACCCTGTGAGGGGCTGGGGCTCTGTCAGCCCCCGCTGAACGAAATCATGAAAGATGATGATGAGGTGCCTAGTAACAGCTCAAGACAAAGAAATCTTCCTTTGGAACTGAAGACTTGACGTTCTGGTCTCTTTATTCTTTTTTTTTTTGGTGGAGTCTTGCTCTGTTGCCCAAGCTGGAGCGCAGTGGCATCATCATAGCTCACTGCGGCCTTGACCTCCTGGGCTCATGTGATCCTCCTGCCTCAGCCTCCCAAGTATCTGGAACACGCCACCAAGCCTGGCTAATTTTTAAATATTTTTGTAGAGACAGATGTCTCTCACTATGTTGCCCAGGCTGGTCTTGAGCTCCGGGGCTCAAGTGATCCTCCTTTGGGCTCCCAAAATGTTAGATTACAGACGTGAACCATTGCACCCAGCCAAACCTTGGTCTGTTTATTCTTGATTTTATTTCCTTTCCTCAGTCTCGCAGATGCCCCTGCTCTCTTCCTACCTCCATCTCCACATCCACTTTCAGCAAACTCTGACAAACTCACTCTCAGGTATAAATAACTGATAAGACTTAATAGATAAAACTTTTCTCTCTCACAGGTCTACACTAAATCCAATCACCGGCGATAAATCACACATCTGAGTATTTCTGGCTGCATCAGCATCTGTTCATAATTTTATGAACAGGATTTCATAAAAATCTTCAGGATCATTCATGGTTTTACTGATAATGCCATTTTTTATCCTCAGCCAGGACAAAAAATAATGGAAGAAATCCATATCTCAGCAGAGATGATTGGGAAATGTGAATTTTTTTTGTTTGGATGCCTTTTGGTATATTTTGGTATTTTGGTTTTTCCTTCCACTATTGCCACCTTGCCAAAAAAAAAAAAAAAGCATATCACAAATACGGCAGCCTCTTCTGTCAACCCATAGAGTTAGCCTTCATGGTGAAGTCAAAGGATGGATATTTAATGGATTCTTGCTAGCATGAGAACGTTTTTTTTTGAGATGGAGTTTCGCTCTTGTTGCCCAAGCTGGAGTGCAATGGCACGATCTTGGCTCACTACAACCTCCCGCTTCTGAGTTCAAGCGATTCTCCTGCCTCTGCCTCCCGAATAGCTGTGATCATAGGTGCACGTCACCCTGCCCGGCTAATTTTTTGTATTATTAGTAGAGACGGGGTTTCACAAAGTTGGCCAGGCTGATCTTGAACTCCTGACCTGAGGTGATCCACTTGCCTGGGCCTCCCAAAGTGCTGGGATTATAGGCATGAGCCACCACATCCAGTGGAGAATTTATTAGAATGGCTTTGTTTTAATTTCTGGCTGGGCTTGGTGGCTCACGCCTGTAATCCCAGCACTTTGGGAGACCGAGGAGGGGGCGGATTATGAGGTCAGGAGTTCGAGACCAGCCTGACCAACATGGAGAAACCCTGTTTCTACTAAAAATACAAAAGGTAGCTGGGTGTGGTGGTGCATGCCTGTAGTCCCAGCTAAGTGTAAGGCTGAGGCAGGAGAATCGCTTGAACCCGGGAGGTAGAGGTTGCAGTGAGCTAAGATTGTGCCACTGCACTCCAGCCTGGGTGACAGAGCATACTCCATCTCAAAAAAAAAAATTTCCTCTTGCATTCCTACATACTGGAACCATTCCTAGTATACAGTAGATGTTTAATAAATATTTATTGAATGAATAAACACATGGTGCCTTACCATATCATCATGTTGTAAGAAAGATGGGAAGATAAATAGGATACACCCCCTGCTTTTTAAGAGCAGACACCACACACAAAATATGAAATAGCAGTATGAGAGACATCCCACGGCCACACCCGAGGATCTTTATACCAAAGCCAGAAATATAAAAATCAAGGGCTTGCCTCTTGTAATTTGAAAAAAGTGGTTTTGTATAACAAAAGGAAACTATTTTCTTTACAATGAGTAGTAAAGTTAAAAAAGGTAAGGAAATGTGGGACAGGTTTTAAAACATGAGCAGATGCTGATGAATCTAGAAATACTCACAGATGTAAGATTTATCACAGATTATTAGATTTATTATAGATCTGTAAGAGGTCACACAACCTTCCCAAACACTTGCAGCCCACACAATGGAGACCGATGCCAGGTGCCAGGCAATGCCAGCTGTCTTACGTAATCATGATTGTACATACAGCACGAGGCTTAGCTGAACCACGAGCGTTTATGCTAAACACCCTCTCTAAGCATTGAGTGAAATCATTCCCTGGGAAAAGAGTGGTAAGAATCCATTATTTTATAGTAAATAGAATAATAAAGACAGGAAAACATCAGACACACATACATTAATTGTAAGCTCAAACACACAGAAGTTTCTTCTTATTTTTGTGATTGGCAAACTGCATTTAAGACTTTGAAAAGTCAACAGTTCATGATATTTGAAACTGAGTTTGAGGCTTTCTGCATTTAGAAATTCCTGTTTGACTTCGAGTCCTTGGTCTGAGAAAAGGTCATTTCTGGCAACAGGATAACGTTCAGGTGCCTCGCCGCCCTGGGACCTCGAAATGCAGAATTTATTTCTGGATTTGGGCAAACCTCCCTCAGTGCCTCCAGCTCTCCATTTGGAAATTATGATAATCAAACGTGGCAAAAATACTACTGAGAAATTAATACAAATTGCTAGTGGACCGACACTTTTCTCGCCATCTGGCTGTGGTTTCAGATGGTTTCTGACTCAATGGGGAAACTTTCTGTTCTCAAGTTACACAGGAGGTGAAATGATTCCCAAACCCAGGAAACTGACTGGTGCAAACGACCAGCCCCCAGAGCCTTTCAGCACTTTCTCCCTTTCCTTTTCTCTTTCTGTTCTCTCTCTGTGTGTCTCTCACTCTTTCCTTTTATTTGTCCTTTATCCCTATCAAAAATTCCTCTATATTCAGTTGTTAATAGTCATATAAAACACACACATATTCGTAGACATTTGAAACACTTGTGTTCAACTGTGATATACAAACATTCTAAATCTACCTACATACACAAATTTAGAAAATATTTTTATAGGTCTACAGGGCATATTGGACAAAATTAAATATCTAAACACAGATATAGAAATTATTAGTAAATATGACAGAAGAATATTGATATAGTAAATTTTTGTGCCAAATATTTGAACAATTCTCTGAGTAGTGCTCGGTGGATTCAGCAACATTTTTCCTGCTTTTGTGTCTTGTTATCAAGCTTGTAGTGATTCAGAAGGAGAAACACAGCAAATCACAAAAACATAAACATTATGAAATTCATAGATATGATTTCTTCAGCAACCCCCCCCCCCCACATCTCACAGAATGGCTCATTTGGGCCATATTTTAAGGGTTCTCCTAAATATATCCTGTGTATTACACTTTGTAATTCTAACATTATCAACACCATAGTTTTGCCTCCTCTGCTTAAATAATTCTGCGGTTGTAGTTTTAATTCAGTGTGACTTGGGCTTACCTGAGGAAGGGATGCCAAGGACGATGAGAACCAGCATAAAATCCGTGAGCATCGTGATGTCAGTTTCAGAAAGACAATTTCTTCCTTTTTAACGACAGAGCATTTCCCTTGGAAAAAGGGGTTTTGAAAAGAAAACACAGGGGTTCAAAATCCGAAGTGGAACCCAAGAGGAGAGCCACACCTGGAGTGGAATAAAACGCCTCCGCCGCTCTCGCTGGGTGCGCTGCTTCTCAAAGTGCACGCATTGATTTGCAGTCGGCTGTCAGACCGTGTAAGTCTAAAACATATCTCTGGGTCCTAACTCCTGACTTATTAATTTGCTCCCTTGCAAGAGATGCAGCGCACTGGAGAAAGGATGAAGCTAGACAACTTCTGAATGTTCTGCACTGCTTTTCTTACGGTTGGGATCTGCGTACAGGAGAAGCACACTTTACCACGTCCACCCTGGAAGTGAGTGAGAAGTGTCTCATCCCCACTATTTCTCTATATTATTTTCTTTTCTTTTTCTTCTTCTTCTTCTTCTTTTTTTTTTTTCTGAGACAAAATCTTACTCTGTTACCCAGGCTGGAGTGCAGTGGCACAATCTCGGCTTACTGCAACCTCCACCTCCAGGGTTCAAGCCATTTTCCTGCCTCAGCCTCCCTAGTAGCTGGGATTACAGGCACCCACCACTGTGCCTGGCTGATTTTTGTATTTTTAGTACAGTCGGGGTTTCAACATGTTGGCAAGGCTGTTCTTCAACTCCTGACCTCAGGTAATCCACTCACCTTGACCTCCCAAAGTGCTAGGATTACAGCTTTGAGCCACTGCTCCTGACCTCTCTTTCCTTGCTTCCTTCCTCCCTTCCTTCCTCCCTCCCTCCCTTCTTTCCTTCCTTCCTTCTCTCCTTCCTTCCTTCCTTCCTCCCTTCCTTCCTCCCTCCCTCTCTCCCTTCTTTCCTTCCTTCCTTCCCTTCTTTCTTTCTCTTTCTTTTTTTTTTTTTTTGAGTTGGAGTCTCACTCTGTTGCCCAGGCTGGAGTACAGTGGCACATTCTCGGCTCACTACAACCTCCACCTCCCTGGTTCAAGCCATTCTCCCTCCTTAGCCTCCCAAGTGACTGGGATTACAGGCACCCACCATCATGTCCGGCTAATTTTTGTAGTGACCGAGATTCACCTTGTTGACCAGGCTGGTCTTGAACTCCTGACCTCAGGTGATCCATCCACCTCGGCTTCCCAAAGTGCTGGAATTACAGGCGTGAGCCACTGTGCCCTGCCTCTCTGTTCTCTTTTTAGGTTGGACCTGAGAGTCATGAGTGTGTCCTAGAGCCTCCCTTCTCTGGTGGTTCCCACGTGTGTTAATATCAGCACATTCTCTGTGGCTCCTTTAACCCACCAGGCTGACCTTCTGGTCATTACAGCGGACAGCAGAGTGGGAGGTTACTGGTGTTTTATGTATGAGACTTGGACACTGAAAACGCCATCTTTTCTTCTTTACAGTTGATCAGATTTCATCTAGTTCAGTCTGTGCACACCCAGAGGGCCCTTGATGAGTGCGTAGTACATCCAATGAAGGGCAAATACAAAGCCAGGGCTAGACAGACAAGAGGGCAGGGTGGGAGCCAGCACCTACCTGGATGGCAACTCAGTGCTGGAGGAACCCGCCCCAGGGCGCGGAGGAACCCGCCCCAGGGCGCGGAGGAACCCACTCCAGGGCACGGAGGAATTCTATCTTAGTCCAGTTTTTTTTTTTTTTTTTTTTTTTTTGAGACAGAGTCTCACTCTGTCACCCAGGCTGGAGTGTAGTGGCATAATCTTGGCTCACTGCAACCTCCACATCCTGAGTTCAAGCAATTCTCCCACCTCAGCCTCCCGAGTAGCTGGGATTACAGGTGTCTGCCACCACGTCCAGCTAATTGTTTTGTATTTTAGTAGAGACGAGGTTTCACTGTGTTGCCCAGGCTGGTCTTGAACTCCTGACCTCGTGATCTGCCTGCTTCAGCCTCCCAAAGTGCTGGGATTTCAGGCATGAGCCACCAAGCCTGGCCAATTTAGTCCAATTTTTAAATTTCTTATTTTAACCCTCCTGTGTGTGCCATTAGCACGTTTGAGACACCCAGAGGGTGCTGGGTAAGGAGCCATTGTATCCTGGGGTCTGGCCAGGACCCGGAGCCCTGAGCTCTGGAGCCCTCTGTCTGTTCCTCAGGACTTTAGTCTCAGAGACCTTCACATTGCGATGTCGTGGCCCTGCCTGGCCTCCCTTCCTACACCACCAGCTCCTGGGGGAGGGGGAGTTTGGTCTCCAGACCTGCGTCTCTCAGTGTCCAGAGCATGTCACCTGCAAATGCTTGAGAACGTTGCGGGAACGCAGGGAGGAAGGAGCCAGGCTCTGATTGCTCATCCCTCTGAATTGTGCTCCGCGCCCGCTGAGAATTTATAACGGCCTCAGCAGTGAATCAGCCACCACCAATCCAGGTGTGCAGAAAGTTTCACCTTTATTTTCAAGAAATCAAATAAAATAAAGGTAGCCTTCCATGGAACTGGCTGGAAATCCAGTCTCAGTCATCGCAGGCCTTCCAGCCCTTTCCCTGTGGGAGCAACTGAATCTGGAAGGCTTTTGTGGTCCCCAAAATGTGGCACAGTCCTGTAACCTCCAGGCCGCCTTGACCACAGCTGGGGTCCATGCTCGGCCCACATGGTCCCCTGGAGCCAGCAGCTCGGTCTTTGACTTCTCCAATGCCCAGGATTCTGTCAAGACTGGAGGCCTTCGTAATTGGACCCTGCCTCCCTGAGCCGCACACATCCCCTGCCTGCTGAGGACTGCACCCCTCAAGTGCGACCCCAAGTGGGGCACGGTCCTGCTGCTGCTGGAAGGACTTGCCAGCCCCTTCCTCTGCCTTGGGAGGCTCCTTTCTGTCTCCCTTTACAGCCACCTTTCTCCCTGAAAACACACTCAGCTCTTCTCCATCCCACAGTAGAAACCTCAAATCACCTCTCCATTGAGTTTAGACTTTGGGGGGAAAGTGGACATTAAACAGACACAGGAAGCCTATCTCACTCTTTTTGAGACGGAGTTTCGCTCCTGTTCCCTAGGCTGGAGTGCAATGGCGAAATCTCATCTCACCGCAGCCTGTGCCTCCCGGGTTTAAGCGATTTTCCTGCCTCAGCCGCCTGAGTAGCTGGGATTACAGGTGGCCACCACATCCAGCTAATTTTTGTATTTTTAGTAGAAATGGGGTTTCACCATGTTGGCCAGGCTGGTCTCGAACTCCTGGCCTCCAGTGATCCATCTGCCTCAGCCTCCCAGAGATCTGGGATTACAGACGTGAGCCACTGTGCGGGCCCAGCCAGGGTGCCTCTTTCTTTCTTCTTTCTTTCTTTTTTTCTTTCTTCCTTTCTTCCTTTTCTTCCTTCCTTCCTTCTCTCTCTCTCTATCTTTTTCTTTCTTTCTTTTGACAGAGTTTCACTCTCGTCGCCCAGGCTGGAGTGCAATGGCGCAATCTCGGCTCACAGCAACCTCCGCCTCCTGGGTTTAAGCGATTCTCCCGAGTAGCTGGGATTACAGACATGCACCACCATGCCCGGCTAATTTTGTATTTTTTTAGTAGAGACAGGGTTTCTGCATGTTGGTCAGCCTGGTCTTGAACTCCCGACTTCAGGTGATCTGCCCGAATCAGCCTCCCAAGGTGCTGGGATTACAGGTGTGAGCCACTGTGCCTGGCCAGATGTACTTTCAATTGAAGATGTAAGTTCTGACTGGCATTTAGTAATCATGAAAGCAGTGTAATCCTAATACTACTTTTCAAGGCCACTTATAATCCATTGTTCTAATCCAATCACCATCAATGTTTGGTTTACTTCCTTCCAGTACGCATGCACACGCACACACACACTGGATGGCACTGTGCTCACCCAGACGACGTATGAGTTAACACACTTCAACTGAGCTGTTACCTTTAATATAAAACTCAACACCAGTCGCCAGGCGTGGCGGCTCACACCTGTAATCCCAGCACTTTGGGAGGCCGAGGCAGGTGGACTACCTGAGGTCAGGAGTTCCAGACCAGCCTGACCGACATGGAGAAACCCCATCTCTACTAAAAATACAAAAATCAGCTGGGTGTGGTGGCACATGCCTGTAATCCCAGCTACTCAGGAGGCTGAGGCAGGAAAATCGCTTAAACCCGGGAAGTGGAAGTTGTGGTGAGCTGAGATCACACCATTGCACTTCCAGCCTGGGCAACAAGAGCAAAACTCCATCTCAGAAAAAACCCCAAAAACAAAACAAACAAAGAAAAAAAGAAACCGCAACACCATTAAAAAGGTTATTAAGGCTAAAAAGACAAAAGATTTTATAAAGAAAAGGACATTTTAGTACGATGAGAAAAGGAGAAACTTTGAGGAATTATTTCATAACCTCTAAGGGGACAAAAAGGAGCATCGTGGCTGGTTCTGTAGTACCTGTAAGTGGATTCAGAGCTCACTGAGCCACTGTAAACAAGGGCGTGGATTAACACGTGGAAGTCGAGCGTGTGAAGTGGTAGGATGTGGGGACACAGGACTGAAGAAGAAAAGGATGAGAATGAATTTTTGGAAGAGAATTTTCAAAAGTTTAAAAGTTAGAATCCATTTTTTGCTGAACTCATAGAAAAATAATCAAAGTATGACTTTTGCTCACCCAAAGAATATAGAAAGAAGAAAACAGGAGACAATCTAAGACGGCCAAATAAGAACAGCTCTGGATTGCAGTTCCCAGTGAAAATGCAGAGGGTGAGTGATCACCACATTTCCAAATGAATTTTTACTGCCCACAGACCAGGAGATTCCCAGGCGGAAAAGTGCCATGAGTCTCCAGCACGGCTGTTTCAGCCAGCGCAGTGGGTCTCCGCACAAAAACTCACACAAATCTGGGCACCGTTTCAACTGGTGCCTGGGAGGCCTGGGAGACAGAGTCACCCATTCAACTGTAAAAATGGGGGCTGAAACAGGGAGCCAGGTGATCTGGCATGGCCAGTCCCACCCCCACAAAGACCAGCAATCTGAAATGGTCTGGATTGAGAGTTTCACAGCAAGCATAGCTGGACCCGGGACGGTCCAGCTCTGTGGGGGGAAGGGTGTCTGCCATTACCGAAGCAGTCCACCACTACCGAGGCAGTCCCCCAATACTGAGGTGGTCCACCCTTACAGAGACAGTCAGCCATTACTGAGGCAGTTCTAACTGTACCTCTGTAAACAAAACTGCAAGGACGTTCACACAGCAGCTGGGCAGAGCCCATGGCAGCTCAGCAACGCCTCTGCAGGCAGACTGTGACTAGGCTACCTCCTCGCTGGGCAGGGCATCTCTGAAAAAAGGCAGCAGCACATCAAGAATTTATAAATAGAGCCCCACCTTCCCAGGACAGAGCACCTGGGAAAAAAAAAGGTGGTTTTGAGTTCTGCTGCAGCCGACTTAAATGTACCTGCCCAGCAGCTCTGAACAGAACAATGGAGCTCACGCTCAGAACCTGAGCTCCTATAAGGGACAGTCTCCTCAAGCAGCTCCCCAACCCCCGTATACCCGACCCCCATATATCCAAAGCAACACTTCATGAAGGAGAGCTCAGGCTGACATCTGACAGATATCCTTCTGGGACAAAGATAGAAGAAGAAACTGGCAGCAACCCTTACTGTTTTGCAGTCACCACAGGTGATCCCCAGGCAAGCAGGGTCTGGAGTGAACCTCCAGCAGTCCCATAGCAGAGGGGCCTGACTGTGAGAAGGAAAACTAAAAAACAGAAAGAAATAACTTCATCATCAACAAAAAGGATGTCCACTCAGAGACCCCATCCGAAAGTCACCAACTACAAAGACCACAGGTAGATAAATCCACAAAGATGGGAAGAAACCAGCAAAAAAGGATGAAAACACCCAAAACCAGAATGTCTCTCCTCCTCCAAGGGATCACAACTCCTCACTAGCAAGGGAGCAAGGCTGGATGGAGAATGAGTCTGATGAATTGACAGAAACAGGCTTCAGAAGGTGGGTAATAACAAACTTCTCTGAGCCAAAAGAACATGTTTTAACCCAATGCAAAGAAACAAAGAACCTTGAAAAAAGGTTAGATGAAACGCTAACAAGAATAAACAGCTTAGAGAGGAATATAAATGAATTGATGGAGCTGAAAAACACAAGAACTTTGCGAAGCATACACAAGTTTCAATAGCCAAATCGACCAAGCAGAAGAAAGGATATCAGAGATTGAAGATCAACTCAATGAAATAAAATGAGAAGGCAAAATTAGAGAAAAAAGAGTGAAAATAAATGAACATAACCTCCAAGAAATATGGGCTTGTGTGAAAAGACCTAATCTACGTTTGATAGGTGTACCTGCATGTGACAGAGAGAATGAATCCAAGCTGGAAAACACTCTTCAGGATGTTATCCAGGAGAACTTCCCCAACCTAGCAAGGCAGGCCAATATTCAAATCTAGGAAATACAGAGAACACCACAAAGATATTTTTCAAGAAGAGCAACCCCAAAGCACATAATTGTCAGATTCACCAGGGTTGAAATGAAGGAAAAAACGCTAAGGGCAGCCAGAGAGAAAGATTAAGTTACTCACAAAGGGAAGCCCATCAGACTCACAGTGGATCTCTTGGCAGAAACCCTACAAGCCAGAAGAGAGTGGGGGCCAATATTCAACATTCTTTTTTTTTTTAAAAAAGATGGGGTTTCACCATGATGGCCAGGCTGGTCTTGAACTCTTGACCTCAGGTGATCCACCCACCTCGGCCTCCCAAAGTGCTAGGATTACAGGCATGAGCCACCACGCTCGGCTCAACATTCTTAAAGAAAAGAACTTTCAACCTAGAATTTCATATCCAGCCAATCTAAGCTTCATAAGCAAAGGAGAAATAAAATTCCTTATGAACAAGCAATTGCTGAGAGATCTCATCACCACCAGGCCTGCCTTACAAGAGCTCCTGAAAGAAGCACTAAACATAGAAAGGAACAGCCAGTACCAGCCACTCCAAAAACATACCCAGTGGTAAAGAGCATCGACACAATGAAGAAACTGTGTCAACTAATGGGCAAAACAACCAGCTAGCATCCAAATGGCAGGATCAAATTCACACATAACAATAATAACCTTAAATGTAAATGGGCTAAATGCCCCAGTCAAAAGACACAGACTGGCAAATTGTATAAAAAGTCAAAACCCATTGGTGTGCTGTATCCAGGAAACCCATCTCACATGCAAGGATACGCAAAGGCTCAAAATAAAGGGATGGAGGAAGATTTACCAAGCAAATGGAGAGCAAAAAAAAAAAACAGGAGTTGCAATCCTAGTCTCTGATAAAATAGACGTTAAAGCAACAAAGATCAAAAGAGACAAAGAAAGACATTACATAATGGTAAAAGGATCAATGCAACAAGAAGAGCCAATGATCCTAAATATATATGCACCCAATACAGTAGCACCCAGATATATAAAGCAAGTTCTTAATGACTTACAAAGAGACTTAGACTCCCACACAACAATAGTGGGAGACTTTAACACTCCACTGTCAATATTAGACAGATCAACGAGACAGAAAATTAACAAGATATCCAGGACTTGAACTCAGATCTGGACCAAGCAAACCTAATAGACATTTACAGAACTCTCCACCCCAAATCCACAGAATATACATTCTTCTCAGCATCACATCACACTTACTCTAAAGTTGACCACATAATTGGAAGTAAATCACTCCTCAGAAAATGCAAAAGAATAGAAATCATAGCAAACAGTCTCTCAGACCACAGGGCAATCAAGTTAGAACTCAGAATTCAGAAACCAACCCAGAACCACACAGCTTCATGGAAACTGAACAACTTTCTCCTGAATGTTGACTGGATAAACAATGAAATGAAGGCAGAAATAAAGATGTTCTTCGAAACCAACTAGAATGAAGACATAACGTACCAGAATCTCTGGGACACATTTAAAGCAGTGTCTAGAGGAAAATGTATAGCAATAAGTGCCCACATGAGAAGCAAGGAAAGATCTAAAATCAACATCCTATCGTCAAAATTGAAGGAGCTAGAGGAACAAGATTAAAAAAACTCAAAAGTTAGCAGAAGATAAGAAATAACTAAGATCAGAGCAGAACTGAAGGAGAGAGAGACACCAAAAACCCTTCAAAAAAATCAACAAATTAAGGAGTTGCTTTGAAAAGATCAACAAAATAGACCACTAGCCAGATTAATAAAAAAGAAAAGAGAGAAGAATCAAATAGATGCAATAAAAAACGATAAAGGGGATGTGACCACAGATCCTACAGAAATACGAACTACCATCAGAGATTACTAGAAACAACTCCATGCACATAAACCAGTAAACCTGGAAGAAATGGATAAATTCCTGGACACATGCACCCTCCCAAGCCTAAACCAGGAAGAAGTCAAAACCCTGAATAGACCAATAACAAGGTCTGAAGTCGAGGCAGCAATTAAGAGCCTACCACACAAAAAAAGCCCAGGTCCAGATGGGTTCACAGCCAAATTCTACCAGACATACAAAGAGGAGCTGGTACCATTCCTTCTGAAACTATTCCAAACAATCCAAAAAGAGGGAATCTTCCAAAATCATTTTATGAGACCAATATCATCCTGATACCAAAACCCAGCAGAGACTCGACAAGAAAAGAAAACTTCAGGCCAATATCCATGATGAACATAGATGCAAAAATCTTCAATAACATACTGGTAAACCGATTGCAACAGCACATCAAAAAGCTTATCCACCATGATCAAGTAGGATTCATCCTGGGGATGCAAGGCTGGTTCAACATATGCAAGCCTATAAACGTAATTCACCACATAAACAGAACCAAAGACAAAAATCACTTAATTATCTCAATAGATGCAGAGAAGGTCTTTGACAAAATTCAACAGCGCTTTATGCTAAAAACTCTCAATAAACTAGGTATCAATGGAACATATCTCAAAATAATAAAAGCTATTTATGACAAACCCACAGCCAATGTCATACTGAATGGGCAAAAACTGGAAGCATTCCCTTTGAAATCTGGCACTAGACAAGGATGCCCTCTCTCACCACTCCTATTCAATATAGTACTGGAAGTTCTAGCCAGAGCAATCAGGCAAGAAAAAGAAATAAAGGGTATTCAATTAGGAAAGAAGGAAGTAAAATTGTCTCTATTTGCAGACGACATGATTGTGTATCTAGAAGACCCCATCGTCTCAGCCCAAAATCTCCTGAAACTGATTAGCAACTTCAGCAAAGTCTCAGGATACAAAATCAATGTGCAAAAATCACAAGCATTCCTATACACCAATAACAGACTTAAAGAGAGCCAAATCAAGAATGAACTGCCATTCACAATTGCTACAAAGAGAATAAAATACCTGCGAATACAACTTAAAAAGAACATAAAGGACCTCTTCAAGGAGAACAACAAACCACTGCTCAACAAAATAAGAGAGGACACAAACAGTTCGAAAAACATTTCATGCTCATGGTTAGGAAGAATCAGTATTGTGAAAATGGCCATACTGCCCAAAGTAATTTATAGATTCAACACTATCCCCATCAATCTACCTATGACCCTCTTCACAGAACTGAAAAAAACCACCTTAAACTTCATATGGAACCAAAAGAGAGCCCGCATAGCTAAGTCAATTCTAAGCAAAAAGAACAAAGCTGGAGGCATCACACTACCGGACTTCAAACTATACTACAAGGCATAGTACTGGTACCAAAACAGAGATATAGACCAATGGAACAGAACAGAGGCCTCGGAGGCAATGCCACACATCTACAACCATCCGATCTTTGACAAACCTGACAAAAACAAGCAATGGGGAAAGGAGTCCCTGTTTAATAAATGGTGTTGGGAAAACTGGCTAACCATGTGCAGAAAGCAGAAACTGGACCCCTTCCTGAACACCTTACACTAAAATTAACTCCAGATGGATTAAAGACTTAAACATAAGACCTAACACCATAAAAACCCTAGAAGAAAACCTAGGCGAAACCATTCAGGACATAGGCGTAGGCAAGGACCTCATGACCAAAACACCAAAAGCATTGGCAACAAAAAACAAAAAAGACAAATGGGATTGAATTAAACTTCAGAGCTTCTGCACAGCAAAAGAAACAATCATTAGAGTGAACTGGCAACCAATAAAACGGGAAAAAAATTTTTGCAATCTACCCATCTGACAAAGGACTTCTATCTAGAATCTACAAAGAACTAAAACAGATTTACAAGAAAAAAACAAACCCATTCAAAAGTGGGCAAAGGATATGAACAGACACTTTTCAAAATAAGACATATATGAGGCCAACAAACATATGAAAAAATGCTCATCATCACTGGTCATTAGAGAAATGCAAATGAAAACCACGTGAGATACCATCTCACGCCAGTTAGAATGGCGATCATTAAAAAATCTGGGGACAACAGATGCTGGAGAGGATGTGGAGAAATAGGAACACTTTTACACTGTTGGTGGGAGTGTAAATTAATTCAACCACTGTGGAAGACAGTGTGGCGATTCCTCAAGGACCTAGAAATAGAAATTCCATTTGACCCAGCAATCCCATTACTGGGTATATGTCCAAAGGATTATGAATCACTCTATTTTAAAGACACATGCACATGAATGTTCCTTGCAGCACAGTTTACAATAGCAAAGACTTGCCAACCCAAATGCCCATCAATGATAGACTGGGCAGGGAAAATGTAGCACATATACACCATGGAATACTATGCAGCCATGAAAAACGATGAGTTTGTGTCCTTTGTAGGGACATGAATGAACCTGGAAACCATAATTCTCAGCAAACTGACACAAGAACAGAAAATCAAACACCAAATTTTCTCACTCATAGGCGAGTGTTGAACAATGAGAACACATGAACACAGGGACGGGAGCATCACACACTGAAGTCTGTGGGGGGGATCTAGGGGAGGGACAGTTGGGGGTGGGGAGTTGGGGAGGGATAACATGGGCAGAAATACCAGATATAGGTGATGGGGATGGAGGCAGCAAACCACATTGCCATGTGTGTACCTATGCAACAATCTTGCATGTTCTTCACATGTACCCTAGAACGTAAAGTGCAATAAAATAAATATTTTTTTTTTTTTTTTTTTTTTTTTGAGACGGAGTCTCGCTCTTGTTACCCAGGCTGGAGAGCAATGGCGTGATCTCGGCTCACCGCAACCTCCGCCTCCTGGGTTCAGGCAATTCTCCTGCCTCAGCCTCCTGAGTAGCTGGGATTACAGGCACGCGCCACCGTGCCCAGCTAATTTTTTTTTGTATTAGTAGAGACGGGGTTTCACAATGTTGACCAGGATGGTCTCGATCTCTTGACCTCGTGATCCACCCACCTCGGCCTCCCAAAGTGCTGGGATTACAGGCTTGAGCCACTAAAATAAATATTTTTAAAAAAATTAAATAAATAAATTTAAAAAACAAAAAAACAAGTGGATGTCAAGCCTGGAAGAGGAGCTCTAGTGGTGGGCCGCATGGTGATAACACATTTAACCTCTTGACAGCATGGAAGATATGCTTAGCGGATTTGCAAATAACAAAACTAAGAGGGCAGGCCAGATTGCCAAGATCTCTCCCAGTGCAAAACCCTACCCACTGATCCACAGAATCACAATACGACCTCAGGGTGGGTGCTGGGCCCATGCCAGTAAGATAGATTGGCTTAGTTTGTGGCCACATTTGTGTGAATTGGGACAAAATATGTCTTTTTGCTTCATTATTTTATTTCTACATCTTTTTACAGTTAGAAAAACAAAATCACATTGAGGTATTTATTTAATTAATTGCCTTAACTGCAAAGAATATGACTACATGATACTGCCAGTCACTTTATGAGGAAAGATTAAAAAGCAAAGAGTTTAGATGAGAAAAAAGTCTGGCTGGGCGCAGTGACTCACGCCTGTAATCTCAGCACTTTGGGAGGTCGAGACAGGTGGATCTCTTGAGGTCAGGAGTTTGAGACCAGCCTGGCTGACACGGTGAAAGCTTGTCTTTACTAAAAGTACAAAATTTAGTTGGGTGTGGCAGTGCGTGCCTGTAATCTCAGCTGCTACTCAGGAGGCTGAGGCAGGAGAATTGAATCCAGGAGGCGGAGGTTGCAGTGAGCCGAGATAGCGCCATTAGCACTCCAGCCTGGGCAACAAGAGCAAAACTGTGAAGTCACAGTGAGGTGGGGCAGGATCGGGCGGGACCACACCTCTCACAGCCCGGTGCTCTTACTGTTTTTGTACCATTGACACGTAATAAGCGATCCCACGAACCAGTGTGCCAGTTTCTCATGGAGAGAACACACTCCCCGCCTTCTGGGGGCCATGAGCTTCCCGCTTCCTCAGTCACCCATCAGGTTTTACCAGTGCTCCCCTCCTTGGGGTCTGCCTTCTGTCTAACCTCAGTCATTCCTGCGGTAGCATGCCTGACTCTACAGCCAGCCAGCATTTCAAATCCTCCAATCCTCTTCTCACCACCAGTTGGGAGGCAGCAGGGATGCTGTTAGCATTCACAGGATTCAGAAGGTCTGGATTCAGGATTCAAAGTGTCTGAATTTGCCGGGCACGGTGGCTCACGCCTGTAATCCCAGCCCTTTGGGAAGCTGAGGCGGGCGGATCACGAGGTCAGGAGTTCAAGACAAGCCTGGTCAAGATTATGAAACCCCGTCTCTACTAAAAATACAAAAATTAGCTGGGTGCCGTGGTGGATGCCTGTAATCCCAGCTACTCAGGAGTCTGAGGCAGGAGAATCACTTGAACCCGGGAGGCAGAGGTTGCAGTGAGAGGAGATCGCGCCATTGCACTCCAGCCTGGGTGACAAGAGTGAGACTCTGTCACCAAAACAAAACAGTGTCTGAATTTGCAGTTCTCACTGCCCTCCCAAATAATCTCGCATCCTTTGATGCCTAAAATTTCACTCTACAGATATTGTTTTGGTTTAAATATTACATCCACTCTTGGGCAGGGTAGTACTTTAATTAGACAGAGACAGGGTCTTGCCATGTTGCCCAGGCTGGTCTTGAACTTCGGAGCTCAAGCGATCCTTCCACCTCGCCCTCCCAAAGAGCTGGGATTACAGGCGTGAGCCACCGCACCAGGCTTTTAAATAAGAGTCCAATTCTTTCCTGGGATCAGACCAGGTAAGCCTCGATCCGTGGATGCGCTGCGCAGCCTCCCGGGCTGGGCATTGCGGGCCTCGGACCAGGGCGAGCTGTGGGCCTCGGGCGCCCTCTGGTGGCTCCCCGCTCACACTGCAGGCCTTTAAAGGGTGTGTGCTTCAGACTATTCATTCCTTAAATTTTAAATAAAAAGGTAAAAAATAACAGTCCGTCTAAATCCTAAACTAAGCGCTGGAAGGCAACGGGCTGTTGGCTTAACAGCTCTCCCCTTCCACGCACCGCTCGCAGGAGGGCGGTGCGAACCCAGAGGAGCCGGGAAGGCCTGCGGCTCAGGCGGCAAGCTGGTGCCTGGGGCCGCCTCGGCCTCCCGAAGTGCTGCGATGGCCCCGTGCGCCACCTCGCCGGGCAAAGTCAGACACTGAATCATCAGTCAAGAACTCTGAATCCCGTGAACTAACAGCAGCCCTGCTCCCTCCCACAAAACCTCCCGCCCTGCCCGCTGGGAACCGTGCGCGGGAAGAGGGTTCCAACAGAAAGAAGTCGTCTAAATGGATCGCAGAGCGGCGTTTCCAAAACCCACCTGTGCTTCCCAACCATCCGGGGAGCGTCCAAGAAACACGAATTCGGCCGGGCGCGGTGGCTCACGCCTGTAATTCCAGCACTTTGGGAGGCCGAGGCGGGCGGATCACCTGAGGTCAGGAGTTCGAGACCAGCCTGGCCAACATGGTGAAACCCCCCCTCCGCCCCCAATCTCTACTAAAAATACAAAAATTAGTCGGGCGTGGTGGCGGGCGCCCTTAATCTCAGCTACTCAGGAGCCTGAGGCAGGAGAATCGCTTGAACTCGGGAGGCAGAGATTGCAGTGAGCTGAGATCACACCATTGTACTCCAGCCTGGGCAACAGAGCGAGACTTCTCTCAAAATTAATAATAATAATAATAATAATAATAATAATTGTGACATGGTAAAAGCCCCATAAAACTGCATACCTCAACCATACCTCGGCTTTCTGTTGAAACTGCTCTCTGTAACCCAAATGTGAATAAGTAATTAGGACTGTAATTTCCACCCTACCCAGACAATGTGTAAACAAACGCTAATCTTTTTTTTTTGAGATGGAGTTTCGCTCTTGTTACCCAGGCTGGAGTGCAATGGCGCAATCTCGGCTCACCGCAACCTCCGCCTCCTGGGTTCAGGCAATTCTCCTGCCTCAGCCTCCTGAGTAGCTGGGATTACAGGCACGCGCCACCATGCCCAGCTAATTTTTTGTATTTTTAGTAGAGACGGGTTTTCACCATGTTGACCAGGATGATCTCGATCTCTTGACCTCGTGATCCGCCCGCCTCGGCCTCCCAAAGTGCTGAGATTACAGGCGTGAGCCACTGCGCCTGGCCTCATCCACATTTTAACATGTGTCAGAACCTCCTTCCTTTCTTTTTCTTTTTCTTTCTTTCTTTTTTTTTGAGATGGAGTCTTGCTCTGTTGCCCAGGCTGGAAAGCAGTGGTGAGATCTTGGCTCACTGCAATCTCCCCCTCCCAGGTTCAAGCAATTCTCTGCCTCAGCCTCCTGAGTAGCTGGGATTACAGGTACCCACCACCACGCCTGGCTAATTTTTTGTATTTTTAGTCGAGACGGGGTTTCATTTCACCATCTTGACCAGGCTGGTCTTGAACTCCTAACCTCAGGTGATACACCTGCCTTGGCCTCCCAAAACGCTGGCATTACAGGCGTGAGCCACCTGAACACTATTCCGTGGCATGTGCAGGCCACATTTTGTTTATCCACTTATCTGTAGATGGACGCCTGGTTGCCTCCACTCTTTGGCTGTTGAATAATGCTGCAGTGGGTAACTTGGTTTGGATGTTCTGTCCCCTCCAAATCTCATGTTGAAACGTGACCTCCAGGGTTGGAGGTGGGGCTTGGTGGGAGGTATCTGGGACATGGGAGCGGGTCCCTCACGAATGGCTTGGTGCTGTCTTCCCAGTAATGAGTGAGTTCTCACTCTGTGAATTCGGACAAAATCTGGTTGTTTGAAAGAGCTGGCACCTCCTCAGTCTCCCTAGCTCCCTCTCGCGAGGTGAGAGACGCTGCCCCTTCTTCTCTTTCCTCCCTGACTAGAAGCTTCCTGAGGCTGCCCCAGACGCAGACGGGACACTGTTCCTCTTGTACAGCCCACAGAACTGTGAGCCAAATACACTTATCTTTATAAATTACCCAGTCTCAGTATTCCTTTATAGCGACACAAAACAGACTGACGATGGACGTACAAAACCTCTTTTGATTATTTTCTAGATTCAGATGGGAAATGGCTGAACCATAGCCCATGGGAATTCTATTTTTAATGTTTTGAGGAACCACCATCATATTTTCCACAGTGACTGCCCCATTTTACATTTCCACCAGAGGCACACGGGAATTCCAATTTCTCCACATCCTCGCCAGCACATTATTTTGTGTGGTGTTTTTTGTTTGTTTGTTTGTTTGTTTTTTTGACAGTAGTCTTCATAGGCCATGGGGCTTTTAAGCTATAGGATTAGGGAAATTTGTGCAAATGAAGTTTTTAAAACTCTTTTGACCGGACACAGTGACTCATGCCTGTAATCCCAGCACTTTAGGAGGCCAAGGCGGGCAGACCACCTGAGGTCAGGAGTTCCAGACCAGCCTGGCTGACGTGGTGAAACCCCGTCTCTACTAAAAATACAAAGATTAGCTGAGTGTGGTGGCGGTCGCCTATAATCCCAGCTACTCGGGAGACTGAGGCTGGAGAATCGCTTGAACCCGGGAGGCGGAGTTTGCAGTGAGCCAAGATCATGGCACTGCACTCCAGCCTGGGCAACAGAGTCAAACTCCATCTCAAAAAAATAAATAAATAAAAATAAATAAATCAAACTCTTTCAATGGGAGCTGAGTGGGGCAGAGGAGACAAATGTGCTTGTCAACAGAAATCCGACCCGTGCTTTGAGGAGACTTCTTCATCCTCCCGCCTTTCCCTGCATTCCCCTTTCTCACTTTTTCTTCTTTTATTCAGCTCTCGTCTCTGTGCCTTCCTCATCTGCTCTTATCCAACCCTCCATCTTACAGACCAGTCATCTTACCCACGTGGCAAGCCGTTTCCTTCTTAAAACTACCAGGATCTTTCTTGAGCCAAGAACCAGAATGAACTAAATTCTCAATCAGGTTTTAAAGGGTAGACTTTAAAGGTGAGTTCCTGGGTGCTTTTGAAACCTCACCCATCGTTTTCCAAAATGCCAGAGCAAGTGTACCTTGGTGGAAGGAGTGTGTAAAGCCATTCCTGAGATGCTGTAAAGAAATACCTGAGACTGGGTATTTCTTTACTGTGTATTTCTTATTTCTGAGACTGGGTATTTCTTTACTGGGTATTTCTTATTTCTGAGACTGGGTATTTCTTTACTGGGTATTTCTTATTTCTGAGACTGGGTATTTCTTTACTGAGTATTTCTTATTTCTGAGACTGGGTACTTCTTTATAGAGAAAAGAGGTTTCATTTGCTCACAGTTCTGCAGGCTGTATAAACACGGCTCTGGCATCTGCTCAGCTTCCTAGGAGGCCTCAGGGGGCTTTTACTCCAGGAAGGAGGTGAAGGAGCAGGTGCCCCACACAGCATAGCAGGAGCAAGAGAGAGGGCAGGGAGGGGCCATGCTTTTTTTTTTTTTTTTTTGAGATGGAGTCTGACTCTGTCGCCCAGGCTGGAGATCAGTGGCGCCAGTGGCACAATCTTGGCTCACTCCAACCTCCGCCTCCAGGGTTCAAGCAATTCTCTGCCTCAGCCTCCTGAGTAGCTGGTATTACAGGCTTGCGTCACCACGCCTTGCTAATTTTTGTCTTTTTAGTAGAGATGGGGTTTCACCATGTTGGCCAAGCTAGTGTCGAACTCCTGACCTTGTGATCCGCCTGCCTCAGCCTCCCAGAGTGCTGGGATTACAGGCATGAGCCACTGAGCCTGGCCAGGGGACACAAACTTTTAAACAATCAGATCTCACAGGAACTCACTCACTATTTCGAGGACAGCTCCAAGGGCATGATGCTAAACCATTCCCGAGAAATCCACCCCCATCATCCAATCACCTCCCTCCAGGCCCCACGCATGAATACTGGGTGGGGACAAATATCCAGATGGTATTAAGGAGCAATAAGGCATAAGAATATGGGAATCCAAAATGTTGGGTTTTTGTGTTTTGTTTTTGCAACTGCTGAGAGCTATTGTAACGCTTTGTCTTATCCAAATAGCTGTTGCTTAAGGTTGGGCACGGCAGCCTATGCCTGTAATCTCAGCGGTTTGGGAGGCCCAGGCAGGTGGATCACTTGAGGTCAGGAGTTCGAGACCAGCCTGGCCAACATAGTGAAACCCCATCTCTACTAAAAATACAAAAAATTAGCCGGGTGTGGTGGTGCACACCTATAATCCCAGCTACTCATGAGGGTGAGGCAGGAGAATCGCTTGAACCTGGGACGCAGAGGTTGCAGTGAGCCAAGATTGCACCACTGCACCCAGCTGGAGTGACAGAGGGAGACTGTGTCTCAAAATTAATAATAATAAAAATAAAAATAAACCCCCAAATAGCTATTGTTTCAGTGCAATTAGGTTGTCTGAATGCAATTATGATGTGAGGTTTTCTTCTGACATTAAAATTGTTTCTTCGTTTTTGTGTGTTACGTGTTTGTTTGCTGCCAGATTAAACCTCAGTCCTCCTTCGTCTGCTTATCACACCCCTAGCCTGGCGGGGGCCTGTAAGCAGCATACGTTAAGCCTCGAGTCAGTGCAGTGAATGAGCTTCCCCTTAGCACAGCTCTGTAAATCATTGAATGTTATCATTTTATTTGACAGAAGGTTTAGCACACTGCGGCCTTGACATCCCAGGCTCAAGCAGTCCTCCCACCTCAGTCTCCTGAGTGTGTGAGACTATAGGTGTGCAGCACAACACCTGCTAATTCAAAAATTTTTTTGTAAAGATGGGGGTCTCACTGTGTTGGCTAGGCTGGTCTCAAACTCCTGAACTCAAGTGATCCTCCTGCCTTGGCCTCCCAAAGTGCTGGGATGACAGGCATGAGCCACTGTATTTGGACTGAAAATCACTTACAGCTTTTGTTGAATAAGAATGAGACAAACCTAAGCCTGCTATACATCTACTCAGCAGTTTAGTCACTTCTTTTTTCTTCTTGAGACAGAATCTTGTTCTGTCGCCCAGGCTGGAGTGCAGTGACGCGATCTCAGCTCACTGCAAACTCTGCCTCCTGGGTTCAAGCAATCCTGCCTCAGCCTCCCGAGTAGCTGGATTACAGGTGCCCGCACAACGCCCGGCTAATTTTTGTATTTTTAGTAGAGACAGGATTTAACCATGTTGGCCAGGCTGGTCTCAAACTCCTGACCTCATGATCTGCCCTCCTCGGCCTCCCAAAGTGCTGGGATGACAGGAGTGAGCCACTGTGTCTGGCCTAGTCACCTTTATAAGTGCCCAAGGATGTGGATATCGCTCTTTTTTTTTTTGGTGGAGTCTTGCTCTGTTGCACAGGCTGGAGTACGGTGGTGCGATCTCGGCTCACTGCAACTTCCACCTCCTGGGCTCCCGAGAATCTCCTGCCTCAGTCTCCCGAGTAGCTGGGATTACAGGCATGCACCACCACACCTGGCTAATTTTTTTGTGTTTTTAGTAGATTTGGGGTTTCACCATATTGGCCAGGCTGATCTTGAACTCCTGACCTTGTGATCCGCCCGCCTCAGCCTCCCAAAGTGCTGGGATTACAGGCGTGAGCCATCGCACCTGGCCACGGATATCTCTTTATTGCTAAGAGTCATCTAAAATAAAGTACATTTTGCTATTATAATAACTATTCTGTTCTGAGTCCGTTTCAAGAGCAAAGTTCCATTTACCCAAGTTTATGGCCTGATGGAGGGAGACAGAAAGATAATCGTGGACTTTTCATTTGCTTCTGCTTCCTCAGTGAGTAGGGAATCGTAAAGCAGGCTCCGGCGGCTTCTCTTTTCTGCTGGGGGAGCTGGAGTGGAAGCGAGGGTGGGGCTGGGAAGCAGCCTGTGCTGACCCTCGGCTTTTTGGTCCCAGCTCATGGGGTCTCCAGACCCAGCTCACAGACTTGCGCACCACTGTGAGACCACGCCGGGGGATGGACTGTAGTCACCGGCCTGCTGGATTTAATCCTAGAAGAAACAGACAAATTCCAAGAGGGCTGCTGACGGCCCGGACGGACTTCCTGCCCCTCTCTTCCCTCCGGCCCTCAGTTAACTCTCTGTGTTAAGGAAAGTCGCTCTCAGGTTTTGTAAGTGGCAGGGAGGTGTGTTCTTGGAAACAGCTCATCAGACCTCGTAGCGATGATTTTCGGTCTTCTGGGGAAAGTGTCGAACGCTGGAGCGTAAGGAGCTCATTTCCTTTCTCCTTTGTTTCACCTCGTGCTAAGCTTTAGTTTGAGTTCATTTTTGGGTGAGTTCTTACCTGAAGCAATACTAAGTTGGCAAGTATAAAACTTCACATGCAATGGTTGAGTAAAGGGATTTGTTTTAGAAAATATGATGCAGGAATAAGCAAGTATGATTCCGTCTGCTGCTTCTCTTTGGCCATGACTAGACCCACAGAAATTTCACTGAAAATCAAGCAAAGAATCTTTCAGCCAGTTTGTGACCTTACTCCAGTTTCTGGAGGTGATGGGTCCTGGCCAACAGTTCTGAATTGAATTTTTTCTTGCTTTTTTTTTTTTTTTCTTTTGAGACCGGGTTGTGTTCTTGTCACCCAGGCTGGAGTGCGATGGCACAGTCTCGGCTCACTGCAACCTCCGCCTCCTGGGTTCAAGCAATTCTCCTGCCTCAGCCTCACGTGTAGCTAGAATTACAGGTGCCTGCCACCACGCCTGATAATTTTTGTATTTTTAGTAGAGACGGGGTTTCACCATATTGGCCAGGATGGTCTCAAACTCCTGACCTCAGATGATCCACCTGCTTCAGCCTCCCAAAGTGCTGGGATTACAGGCGTGAGCCACCGCACCCGGCCTGAACTGAAATATTTGAACAAGGAAAGGCAGACACATTCTAGAAACCAGAGACCTATGCATGGATATCAATCCCTAACAAAATCTAGACAGTCTTACTAGACAAATGTAAGTTACACTGAGATTCAGCATAGATTCATTACAAATAAGTGGTATTGATTAAACACACCATTTCATCGATTGGGATACTAGGGTAAGTGACCAAGGTATGATAAATGCCTGAACAGCAGACAGCTTTGGTCCTGGCCTCTGTCATTGGGAGAGAGACTGATGCAGCAGTGCAGGAGATGGTGATGGCCGGCAGGTGGGTGGGCTGTGGAGACTGAGTGTGGAGAGGGTGGGCTGTGAATGTCACACAAACAAACATGGTGGCCCAGAAGAAAGGGGGTCCAGGATGTCCTCTTCCTCACTGGTAAGACAGGGTTTTTTGAGTTATAGATTTTAAAGTTATTCAGAGGACCCAAACAATGGCTGGAAACGTTGAGTTTCCTATCCCTTAAGGGCTAAAGGCAAAGATCTCCATGGTGGAGATAAGGATCAGCCTGCAGCAGCCACGTCAGGAGCCCTGAGCAGATGAGGAACCCACCCCAGAGACCCCTCCCCACCCCCACACAACTTTTGGTCCTTGTGAGTGATGTGAGGAACATTCAAAACCTGGAATTTGAGGAGCGTGGAATGAGTTTTCAATTCCACATGCCATCTATTAACACAATTATGTATGTATATATGAATGTATTCGTTGTAAACGAAATACTAACATAGGTGTTAAAAATGATACCAGGCCAGGCATGGTGACTCATGCCTGTAATCCCAACACTTTGGGAGGCCAAGGTGGGTGGATCACCTGAGGTCAGGAGCTCGAGACCAGCCTGGACAACATGGGGAAACCTTGTCTTTATTAAAACAGAAAAATTAGCCAGGTGCGGTGGTGGACACCTGTAATCCCAGCTAAGGAGGCTGAGGCAAGGAATAGCTTGAATCCGGGAGGCGGATGTTGGACCTGGGTGACAGAGTGAGACTCTACCTCAAAAAAAATAAAAGATCCCCTTACCCATCTAATATAGGCTCTAGCAAGTTACTCCAGACAAACGCAGCCACGACAGAAGTCTTTCCACACATCAAAGATTATCCTCTTAGACCAGACTGCCTCCCATGTGACAGTCATGCAAGGAGGGAAGACACCATGTCCCAGGGAGATCCTCTACGCCACCCTGGAGGTGAGCAGGTGACCTGTCCCCGATAGGCTGTTCTTTGGTGTATCAGCACCATCTCTTTCAGGCAAGACAAAGGCATGGAGGGTTTGGGGAGTGTAAAGCAGGCAACTTTCTGGCCTATTCAACAGCAGGATGAGCTGTTGATCATGCCCCCACTCCATTCCAGCCCGGATGACAGAGCAAGACCCTGTCTCAAAAGAAGGAGAGACAGAGAGAGATGCTTTTTTTTTGGTGGGGGTGGGGGAGACAGGATCTTGCTCTGTCACCCAAACTGGAGTGCAGTCATCACTGCAGCCATGACTTCTTGGGCTCAAGTGATCCTCCCACCTCAGCCTCCTGAGTAGCTGGAACTACCACCACACCTGGCAGATTTTTAAGTTTTTTTTATAGAGACACAGTCTTGCTATGTTGCCCAGGCTGGTCTCAAACTCCTAGTGATTGGTTCTTAATATTGACAACCAAAGAGCAGCAACTCTTAGAGGTGGGAGGATCACTTAAGCCCAAGAAATCGGCAGCAGTGAGCTGTGACTGCACCACTGCACTCCAGTTTGGGCGACAGAGCAAGATCCTGTCTCCCCCACCCCCCACCCCCACCAAAAAAGAATTAATCAACAAGCATATCTTAGCTGTCTCTCTCTCTCTTTTCTGAGACAGGGTCTCACTCTGTCATCCAGGCTGGAATGAGGTGGGGGCATGATCACAGCTCACTGCAGCCTCAACTTCCTGGGCTCAACTGATCCTTTTACACCAGCTTCTCAAGTAGCTGGGATCACGGGCTCATGTCACCATGCCAGGCCAATTTTTGTATTTTTTTTTTGTAGAGATGGGGTTTTGCCATGTTGCCCAGGCTGTTCTCAAACTCCCAGGCTCAAGCGATCCTCCTGCCTCAGCCTCCCAAAGTGCTGGGATTACAAGCATGAGCCACCACCCCTGGCCAACAGGTATCTCTTAAAAACCGATTTTGAGGTCACCTATCATAGAAACCATCAGTGACACACAAAAAACGGCAGAGAAAATCCTGGCCTGGTGAAGTCTACAGTCTGCGATTCCCAGAACTTTCTGGGTTCCCATGGACAGAACTCCAACCCATGTTTGCTTAGAATAAAAGGTGGAAGGGG
Source organism: Aotus nancymaae (assembly GCF_030222135.1). Lineage (NCBI taxonomy): Eukaryota > Metazoa > Chordata > Mammalia > Primates > Aotidae > Aotus > Aotus nancymaae. The sequence continues at coordinate 2,384,461 of NW_026988512.1, read as the reverse complement.
CCTCATGGGAGGGATACACTGGGGAGGGGATGTGCAAAGTCAAACAAGGAGCTGAATATCCGGGCTCAGAAAGGCCGGGAGACCAGCAGTAGGGCCGAGTCCCAGTTAACCACTTCCCTGGGTGGAAGGGCCTTGACTTGCCCTGGGCCCTCTTAGGTTGAAATGCTTGATGGTTTGATTAAGACATCAACAAGAAATCCCAATATCTATATAACTTGTGTATGTTAAACCAACTTAACTCTAATTGTCAGCGCTGCCAGTTCCCATGAAAAAAATGAGGGAATAGATGCCAGCTCTTATCACCAGAAAATTTCACCACAGGACATAAATCATGAGAACAGGAAGAACACTGAGAAAAATACTGTTTAGGTATAATTACATTTCATCAAAGACACAATAGAACTGGATGGGAGAACATGAGGGAGGCTGGTTTAATTACAAAGCCCTAAGGAGGACCAAAAAGAAAACATCCATTTAGGAAAGACTAGACTTTGTTTCACTGAGGTTGTAACATTCCATTCATTTATCCTCTCATCTATATATCCACCCACACATCCATCCATCCATTTATCCATTTATCCATCCATTCATCCAATCCATCTATCTTTCCATCCACCCACACATCCATCCATCCATTTATCCATCCATTCACCCAATCCATTCATTTATCCATCCATCCATCTTCCATCCATTTATCTGTTCATCCATCCATCCATCCATCTATTCATTCATTTATGTTTCCATCCATCCATGCTGATTATACTGTGTTCAGGAAAGACACAGTGTAAAAAGATCTAAGGACAAAACAATTATTAGGATGATGTTTCTCCGCCTTTAGGGAATTTACAGTTGCCTGTGCATCCAGCTATGTATTTGCAGGATAATTTCTATTTTCCTTCATGGAAATTCTAGTTGCGTTCTATCATGTTGCATATCCAAATATTGAGCCAGATTTTCCTCACTCACATGGTGACTGGGGAAGGTGGGAAATGAGAGGCTGAGAGATTCCACTCCCACTGAAATGTAAAACACGCATCCACTTGTGCTCCAGGGGGCACCTTACGTAGAATACGCTGAGACCTCTGACTTTGGCGTGGGACAATGATATTGGTTTTTAGCGTGCCAGGTATTTGGGGATAAGCGGATTTTAGAGAAGTTCTCTGTCTTTGGGGATTCGGAAGGATGGGTTACTGAGATTTTATTTTTTATTATTAAAGTATACTATACATTGAGGAAAGTGTACAAATCTTAACTATACAACTCAGTCAAGTTTTGCATAGTTATACACTCACGTGCCCTCCGTGCAGATGACAATATAGAACATCTCCACCCCCGGAGGGTCCTACACGCTGCTTCCCTGACTATGCCCCTCCATAACCATTATTCTGACTTGGTCATAAGTTGGTTTTGGCGGCTTGAACTTCATAAAAATGGAGCCAGGCAGCACGGACCCTCCCACTGGTCTGCTCCCTTTGCACACCCTAATGTCTGTGAATCACTATTTTGACGCATTTAGCAGCAGTTCCCTCTTTTTATTGCTGTGTTTCCATTGAAGGAATGCACTCCAACGCGTTTATCTATTCTCTTGTTGTGGATATTTGAGTTGTTTGCCGTTTTGGGTTATCGTGACTAAAGCTGCTATGAGCGTTCTTCTGCGTGTCTTTCAGTGGACATGTGTGCTTATCACTTTTGCTATATACCCAGGAGTAGAATCTGGTAGTGTTTTTCAATTCTAAAAACTTTGTTCCAGGCCAGGCGTGGTGGCTCATGCTTGTAATGGCAGGCCAAGGCGGATGGATCACGAGGTCAGGATTTCAAGACCAGCCTGGCCAATATGGTGAAATCCTGTCTCTGCTAAAAATGCAAAAATTAGCCGAGCATGGTGGTGGGCACCTGTAGTCTCAGCTACTCGGGAGACTGAGGCAGGAGAATTGCGTGAACCCAGGAGGCAGAGGTTGCAGTGACCTGAGATCGTGCCACTGCACTCCAGCCTGGGCAACAGAGCGAGACTCCATCTCAAATACAACAACAAAACTTAGTTCTTAGACAAAGACACATTTGTTTTTTATCTCTGGATGTGTGTACTGATATTTATTAGAGAGATCTACCTGCAGCACATAGAAAATGGATTTTTAATTGTGACTGACACCAGTTTGCTAAAGGCATGCTGTTTTGCTCTAAAGTCATACAACAAACACCATCAACATGTATGCTACATAGTGAGAGAGGAGGCCATGAAGGGAGTTTGGTGTACTTTGCTCCTTAAAGATAATTGATTAAAATTAAAATTGGTTAGAAGAGTATGTGTGTATGTACACATGGAGTTGGCTCTGGAAGTAATGCATTTCTTTTAAAAATTGCAGCTGAGTCTGAGTGAGATGGCTCATGCTAGTAATCCCAACAGTTTTTTGGGAGGCCAAGGTGGGAATATGGCTTAAGGCCAGGAGTTCAAGACCAGCTGGGGCAATACGGCAAGATTCTGTTTCTACAAAAAATATAAAAAATTAGCCGGGTGTGGTGGCATGCGCCTGTGGTCTAGCTACTCAGAAGGCCAAGGTGGGAGGATTGCTTAATCCCAGGAATCAGAGGTTGCAGTGAGCCCCGGTCACACCATTGCACTCCAGAAAGAGGGAGACTCTGTCTCCTATAATAATGATAAGAGTAATAAATAATTATTTTAAAGTTATAGCAGAACAGTATGGTGAAAGCCTTGAAGTCCTGAGGATCGTCTCACCTAAAACCCGCGAGGACACTGTGAAGGTGGGAGCTGTAGCCTGGATGACCGATTGGATGCGGAGCGTGAAGGAGAGGGTGCAGAGACAACCCTGAGGTTTCTTATCAGGATGACGAGGAGAATGGCCATGCTACTAGGAGAAATAAGAAAACCAGGAGCAAGTCCGGACAGGAGATCATTTGAGCCCAGGAGTTAGAGGCCAGCCTGGGCAACAAAGTGAGACGCTCTCCAAAAAAAAAAAAAAGCCAGGCGTGGTGGCGTACACCTGTGGTCCTAGCTACCCAGGAGGCTGGGGCAAGAGGATCACTTGAGTCTAGACGTTCCAGGTTGCAGTAAGCTATGATCTCATCACTGCACTCCAGCCTGGATAACAGAGTGAGACCTCTTTCTTTCTTTTCTTTCTTTCTCTCTCTCTCCTTCCTTCCTTCCTTTCTTCCTTTCTTCCTTCCTTCCTTCCTTTCTTTTTCTTTCTCTCTCTCTCCTTCCCTCCCTCCCTCCCTCTCTTCCTTCCTTCCTTCCTTTCTTTCTTGCCTGAGTTTTGCTCTTGTTGCCTAGGCTGGAGTGCAATGGCGCAATCTCAGCTCACCACAACCTCTGTCTCCCAGGTTCAAGTGATTCTCATGCCTCAGCCTCCTGAGTATCTGAGATCACAGACATGTGCCACCATGCCCAGCTAATTTTGTATTTTTAGTAGAGACGTGGTTTCTCCATGTCGGTCACACTGGTCTCGAACTCCTGACTCAAGATGATCTACCCGCCTCAGCCTCCCAAAGTGCTGGGATTACAGGCGTGAGCCACTGCACCCGGCCGTGAGACCCTATCTTTAAAAAAAAAAAAAGAAGAAGGAAGAGAAAAAATCAAGAGAAAGTGGAGTAGCAACACAAATGTACTCACGTTCCTATGCTGATATGTAAAGAAAATGTAATTTCTTTATTTCTCCACAACCAACCTAAATTTTCAAGTGAGACCCCATTTTGGTAATAAGAAAGTGTTCTTGAACTTGAAGTTTGCCAAAGATCGACCAGGTGCAGTGGCTCATGCCTGTAATCCCAGCACTTTGGGAGGCTGAGGCGGGAGGATCACCTGAGGTTGGAGACTCCCCATCTCCACTAAAAATACAAAAATTAGCTGGGCGTGGTGGCACATACCTGTAATCCCAGCTACTTGGGAGGCTGAGACAGGAGAATCTCTTGAACACGGTAGGCAGAGGTTGCAGTGAGCTGAGATTTTGCCATTGCACTCCAGCCTGGGTGAAAAGAGCAAAACTACAGATCAAAAATAAAATAAAAAAAACCAGTTTGCCAAAGATTCGTACCTCAGTCTCTGGATACTTTGATCTCTTGAACAAATGCTCAGTCTCCACCCAGACCCCACTGGCACCTCCCAGCCCTCTAGTCTTTCTCTAAGAGGCATCTGGGTATAGGTGGTTGGAATTGGCCAGATCACCAGGGGTCTTGATGACCTCATGGAGGTAAAGTTGATTATGAAGTTTGTAACTGTATAAATTGTAAAAAGAACGAACAGTTTATTTAGAAGATTGTAAAAGTATCCTGGCAAGTATAGCCAGGAAGCCTCTGCTAAACATGTGTAACAGGAATGGGGAGAAACAGAAAAATATTCCAAAGCCTCTGTGGTTAAACCAGTGTGATGCTGGCACATAAATAGACATACACACCGAGAAACAGACTAGAGCATCTAAAACAAGATGCAATTGCTTATGGAAACCGTATATAATAAAAGAGGAAACTCAAATCAAGGGAGAAAGAAGGACATTTTTTAAAGTGGTCCGAGGGCCAGGCAAAGTGGGCTTATGGCCGTAATCCCAGCACTTTGGGAGGCCGAGGCAGGAGGATCCTTGAGAACAGGAATTGGAGACCAGTCTGAGTAACATAGTGAGACTCCATCTCTACAAAAATAAAATGTAAAAATAAAAATTAGCCAGGCCTGGTGGTGCACACCTGTAGCCCCAGCTACTCAGGAGACTGAGGCAGGAGCCTAGGAGTTTGAGGCCATAGTGAGCTATGAGCCACCACTGCACACGAGCTCGGGCGACAGAGTTAGACTCTGTCTCCAAAAAATAAAAAGTAAAGTGGTTTGAGGGTGTCTGGATAGTCATGCAGAAAAAGATGACATGGACTCCATTCTTCACATGGTACTCTGGGATAAATTCCAAATCAGAGACTTAAGTGTTCAACTACTGGAAGAAAACATGAGTGTATTCCTTTGCACTTTCGCACAGAGAAAACTTCCCTAAGGCTTAAACTCCTGAAGCAATGAGAGAAAAAGATTGACAAATTTGATTCCATTAAAACAACATTGCATGGCCAAAAAATCATAAGCAAAGTATCACTTCCTGGGAAAAATATTCTAGACAAAGGGTTATCATCTATATATGAATAGCTTCTAAATTAAAGAAGAAAAAGGCCAACAAGTTAATAGAAAATTGGACTAGAGAAATAGACAAGCCATAGAAAATGAAATCCAAATGGCCCTTAACCACATAATAAAAATTCTCAGTCTCATCTATAAGAAGAAAAGTGTGAATTAAAACTCATCAAGATATCATTTCTCACCCAGCAGATTGTCAAAAGTCAAAATGTTTGACAACATATTCGCTGCTTTTTTTTTTTTGAGACGGAGTCTCGCTCTGTTGCCCAGGCTGGAGTGCAATGGCATGATCTCGGTTCACTGTAATCTCCACCTCCCTGGTTCAAGTGATTCTCCTGCCTCAGCCTCCCAAGTAGCTGAGATGACAGGCACCTGTCACCACTCCCAGCTAGTTTTTGTATTTTTAGCTACAGACAGGTTTCACCAGGTTGGCCAGGCTGATCTTAAACTCCTGACCTCAGGTGATCCACCCGCCTCAGCCTCCCAAAGTGCTGGGATTACAGGCGTGAGCCACCGCGCCTGGCGGCAACATATTCTTGACAAGCTGTGGGGAACCAGGCATTCTTATACATCGCTGGTGGGAATATAAAATGGTAGCATTGCTATGGAGGGGAACTTGACAATATCAAGCAAAATTACATATGCAGTCATTCACTGAGCTGGCTTTCTTGCTTTTAGGTATTTATCCCAAAGATAGTGTGACAAAAATATGAAAAGGGGTGCACATGGCTATTATCACAGCACAACTTCACTCAGCAGACAACCGCTTAGCCATCCCTCAGTGGAGGGCCTGCCGGGTGACTTACGGTACATTTCCATAATGGAGAGCCATTCAACTGAAAAAGAAGCTATTTCTACGTATTATTACTATGTAGTTATTTCTGGGTTATATCTATAAATGGAAAGAGCAAATGGAGAAATATATATAGTATATAAATGTGTATACCTTTTAGGTGATAGACCTATGTGATTTATATAATTAAATGGAAGGATATGAATATGCACACACACACATTTTTTTTTCTATAAATATATCTAAATTTGTATTTTTTAAAATAGAGAGAAAAACCATAAAGAGGGGCTGGGCACGGTGGCTCATGCCTGTAATCCCAGCACTTAGGGAGACCAAGGTGGGTGGATTGCTTGAATTCAGGAGTCTGAGACTAGCCTGGCCAAAATGGTGAAACCCCATCTCTACTAAAAATACAAAAATTAGCTGGATGTGGTGGCATGTGCCTGTAATCCCATTTACTCGGCCAGCTGAGGCAGGAGAATCACTTGAACTTGGGAGGTGGAGGTTGCAGTGAGCCGAGATTATGCCACTACACTCCAGCCTGGGCGACAGGAGCAAAACTCCGTTTCTAAATAAATAAATAATATCATTTCCTACTAAAAGGAATCATGGGGTGGGGTGGAATTCATTTACCCAGCTTCCCTAATAAAATTATACCTTATCATAACCAAATAGTTGATGAGAGAAGTTTTTTTTTTTTTTTTACTTTTAACAGTCAGTGTAACTATGACGTGACCTAGCATTGGCAAGTGGCACACAGGTGACCAAGACAGCCACAACCACGCCTAAGGATTCTTTTTCATCACCCTACGAAGTTTTCTTCTTTAAAGAAGCAGTCTACCTAGGCGGAGTATGATGGCTCACACCAGTAATCCCAGCACTTTGGGAGGCCAAGGCAGGCAGATCACGAGGTCGGGAGTTCGAGACCAGCCTGACCAACATGGAAACCCCGTCTTTACTAAAAATACAAAAATTAGCCAGATGTGGTGGCACACACTTATAATCCCAGATACTGAGAATGCTGAGGCGGAGAATTGCTTGATCGCAGGAGGCAGAGGCTGCAGTGAGCCAAGAGTGTGTCGCTGCACTCCAGCCTGGGCGACAAAGCAAGACTCCATCTCAAAAAAAAAAAAAAAAAAAAGAAGTAGAAGAAGGAATGATAAAATGTCATAATTTCACAATGTCTACTTTATTGTTCTAGGCAATGGTCACCAAGAGCTGCTAACATCACCAAACATTATGTGCCTCTTTGCCAAAAAAATTCAAACCTGAATCTGAACAGCCCTACATTTTACCACCAACTTACAGAAAATACCGCGGACAGAGTAACATGTAAACCACCCCTTAGGGGCGTGATCCGCAAAAACCGGACTGTGAGAAACTCCAGGTTTCTTCAGCAATCAATTGCAAGGAAACAGAGTATAAAAGGGAACCCAATCGTTTTTTGAAAAATAGGAAACATATCAACCAATTGCAACATACAGATCTTAATTGGACCAGCCGGGCTCAGAGGCTCACGCCTATAATCCCAGCACTTTGGGAAGCCGAGGTGGGCAGATCACCTGAGGTCAGGAGTTAAGACTAGTCTGACCAACATGGCAAAACCCTGCCTCAACTAAAAATACAAAAATTAGCCAGGCCCTGTTGTGCATGCCTGTAATCCCAGCTATTCAGGAGGCTGAGGCAGGAGAATTGCTTGAACCCAGGAGGCGGATGTTGCAGTGAACTGAGATTGTGTCACTGCACTCCAACCTGGGTAACAGAGCAAGACTCTATCTCAAAAAAAAAAAAAAAAAATCGTTTCAAAAATGATCTTAATTGGATCACAATTCAAACAAATTGTAAAGCAATAAGGAAATAAGGAAGATTTGAACATGAGTTGGATACTACATGAGTTTTACAGTGGTGGGTGAGGTATATGGATGAATTCATCACGGCTTGGTTACCATTGACGCTGAGCGCCGAGTACATGAGAAATCATTGCACTCTTCTATTTTTGAATATATTTGGAATTTTCCATGGTAAGCGATTGTTATTGAAAGCCTACTCTGTGTATCCAAAGCTGAACATTCCCCTCCTCCTCCTTGCATTCCTCCTGCAACAATCCTAACCCTCCCAGAGCCAGAGGAACCATCAGAAATCAAACACACGGGCCTGTAATAGAGAAAAGCAACTGACATATTTCCAAAAATATTATTTCCATTTCAAAAGATTTATTTTTGATGGAAGATGATAAGTTCCGTTTTACGTGTGTTGAATTTGAGCTTCCCAACTCCAGCGGGAGTCAAAACTGCAGGACTTCAGACTGGAAGGCACGTCAGGTCTGAAGCTGTGAAGAGATGACGTCCCCAGCAGAACAGGAACAGGAAGAAAAGAAAAAGAGGAGCACTTGGGATAGAGTCTTTCCCCTCCTTCCTTCTTTTTTTTTTTGAGACAGAGTTTCGCTCTTGGTACCCAGGCTGGAGTGCAATGGCGCGATCTCGGCTCACCGCAACCTCTGCCTCCTGGGTTCAGGCAATTCTCCTGCCTCAGCCTCCTGAGTAGCTGGGATTACAGGCACGCGCCACCATGCCCAGCTAATTTTTTTGTATTAGTAGAGACGGGGTTTCACCGTGTTGACCAGGATGGTCTCGATCTCTTGACCTCGTGATCCACCCGCCTCGGCCTCCCAAAGTGCTGGGATTACAGGCGTGAGCCACCGCGCCCGGCCCCTTCTTTTCTTACTTACTAATTTGGAAATACATGCGTAAGATAAGAGGACCAGGGGATAAAAAAGATTAAAAAGTGCCATTTATTGAGGAAGAAAGGCATTAGGTGCACCAGGCGTGGTGGTTCACACCTGTAATCCCAGCACTTTGAGAGGCCAAGGTGGGTGGATCATGAGGTCAGGAGATCGAAACCATCCTAGCTAACATGGTGAAACCCCATCTCTACTAAAAATACAAAAAATTAGCAGGGTGTGGAGGAAGGCGCCTGTAGTCCCAACTACTTGGAAAGCTGAGGCAGGAGAATCGCTTGAACCCAGGAGGCGGAGATTGCAGTGAGCCAAGATCCCGCCACTGCACTCCAGCCTGGGCAACAGAGTGAGACTCCATCTCAAAAAAAAAAGGAAGGCATTAGGTGCTATGAAAAGCCTCAGGTTCTGTGATAGGCACAGAGGACACACAGAAGACCTCTTAAGTTTGGCTGAAGAATTCAGAGAAATGCTCCTGTTTAGGAGGCCAGAGAAAACAGTGACACTGAGGCCCAGGGCCATGTCTCAGTTCTGGCCAATGAAACTCCGGGGGATCTTCTGCAAAGGTGTTTTGTTCTCTGCTAAAAAGCAAGCCCCGCTCTGCCCACTTCCTTCTTTGCTGCTTCCTGTTGTGGGTGCAGTGTGAGGCTGTGGTGCTTGGAGCAACCGCAACCGCTTTGTGACCAGGAGTCGGCAAGCATGAGGACGAGATGTCAACACATTCAGGGTGTTTGAAGGCGCCTGGTCCTGGACGCCATTGCCAAGCTGCTAAACAAGCCCTTAGCAGCCTAGACTCATTGTTAAGGAAACAATAAATCTTCTTATACTTTTTAAACGTTATTTCAACGTTTATTTTAGATTCAGGGCTTTATTACATGGGTGTACTGAGTGACATTGAAGTTTGGGGGTATGAATGATCCCATCACCCAGATAGTGAACATAGTATCCAACAGTTATTTTTTCAGCCCTTGTCCCCTCCTCCTCCCCCCATTCCAGGTAACCCCAGTTATCTTTTTTTAAAAAATTCAAATGGAGTCTTGCTCTGTCACCCAGGCTGGAGTGCAGTGGTGCAATCTCGGCTCACTGCAACCTCTGCCTCCCGGCTTCAAGTAATTCTCCTGCCTCAGTCCCCTGAGTAGCTGGGACTACAGGCACACACCACCATGCCTGGCCAATTTTTGTATTTTTAGTAGAGACGGGGTTTCACCATATTGGCCAGGATGGTCTCAGTCTCTTGACCTCGTGATCCACCTGCCTTGGTCTCCCAAAGTGCTGGGATTACAGGCCTGAGCCACCTGAGCCACTGTGCCTGGCCAACCCCTGTGTCTATTGTTCATATCTTTACGTCCGTGAGTACCCAATGCTTAGCTCCTGCTTATCAGTGAGAAGACGCAGTATTTTGTTTTTCTGTTCCTGAGTTAATTTGCTTAGGATAGTGGCCTCCAACTGCATCTATGTTGCTGCAAAGGATATGATTTTATTCTTTTTCATAGTTGTGTAGTATTCCATGGTATATATGTATGACATTTCCTTTATCCAATCCACCATTGATGGGCACCTAGGTTGATTCCATGTCTTGGCTATCGTGAACAATGCTGCGATGATAAATGTTTTTATGTTGAAAACATTATTAAGTTGAATACTCTTTTACTTGCAATGAAATGAACTCACTCAAAATGGTTTGGTCTCTTCTCTACCAAACCATGAATTGCCCGGAGAAGCAGCATAGCAAAATGATCCCAACAGTCCATGTTGATGTGTATGAGACCAGTCTTGAAAGCAGTGAAAATGGGAGTGGGCAGAATCCAGACTGATGGAGTGAGTGTGTGGTCAATGTCAGCTTCTAGGAATCCCCCTGCCTACCAATGAAGAATATAAATTTGGGTCAGGGTCAAAGCCATGGATGGATTGAGCCAGAAGGTAGCGGGTAAATAAATGCTGTTGATCCTAGGTATTCCCTCTTGGGCTCCACCTTTCCAACCCCTTTATTCTCAATACAAAGAGTGCCTCCCAGCAGAGCAGGGCCGCCTCTGCTTACCTCAGCAACAGGTGCTCTTGCCAGGAGAAGGAGGAAGGAACAGCATCTGAGAAAGTAGCAGGATTAAGGGAAGAATTTCTTTTAGGTGGGAAGCCTTGAACATGTCTGTGGATTGAAGAAAAGAAGAAACAAAAAATGGAAGCAAAGGGGGTGATTGATGGATGCGGGTGGAGGAAGAGGAAAGATCCAGAGATGGGGGAGGGGGGATGAAGAGAGGCTGGTTCACGGGTACAAAACACAGTTAGAAGGAATGAGTTCTAGTGTTCGATATTGCAGTAGGGAAACTGTAGTTAACAATGATTTATTATTCATTTTGAAATAGCTAGAAGGTTTGTAATGTTCCCAAAACAAAGAAAAGATAAATGCTTGAGGTGATGGCTATCCCAATTACACAGGTTCCGTCATTATGCATTGTATGCAGGGATCAAAATATCACACATACCCCATAAATATGTACAAGTATGAAATATCAACTTAAAAACACAAAAAAAGAGAGACGCAGAGGAAAGTCATTTTTTCTTGTGGAAATAGGCAAAGAGAAGAGAATATATGAGATATGCTGGAAAGGATATACAAAGAACTTTCCTGGCTGACTCTGATGTCTGACAGGCAAGCCGTAAAATTGGGGCTTAGCCTGGGAGGGTTCTTGGCTTCACCACGGAAGGAGTTCAAGGGTACGACGGTGGTGATAGATGCAGCTTTCATTGGACTGCGTACAGTGGCAGCAGGGGACTGGTCCTCGTAGTACAGGGCTACCCTTGAGGCAGGGAGCCCAGAGGAGCAGCTCAGAGGCAGCTCGGACATCACATTTATACCCACTTTTAATGACATGCAAATTAAGGGGATGATTACACAGAAACTTCCAGAAAAAGAGTGGCGACTTCCAGGTCATCAGGTTGTTACCATGGAAGGGGGTGATAGCTTCCAGCGTTGCCATGGCAATGGCAGTTGACATGGCATGGATGGGCATGTCTTCTGGGAGGTGCCCTCGCCTCTTCCTTGTCTCAGCCAGTTCTCAATCTAATCTGAAGTCTGAGCCCTGCCCCCAGAGTCAAGTCCCTCCTTCTACCTCAACTCAACTTCAAAGGCAGAGTTGTCATTTTGGGGAGACGAAACAGAGCCTGGTCTTCAGTGGCCTTACAGGTGGCATCTCCCAGAGGCATCCCCAAGGTTGAGGGGTCAGAGGTCAGCCTTCCGTTTTGGAAGTCAACTGTCTGTGTGAGCAGAATTGACTAGGCTGAAAATGACCGTCTTACACTCACGTAAGTAGTGACTCCCGGGCTTCAGACCGAGCACTGTTTCCAGAGTGTGGCAAGCCACCTACCTTTCTGACCCTTAGTTTTCCTATTTTCAAAATGATATGAAGAATAGTAGTTGTCTCAGGGGCTGCTGTTATGATCCAACCTGATCATTCGTGTCGTCTACCAAGCACAGTGCTCAGTAAACGATTGGAGGCCAAGGCGACCAGATCACTTGAGGTCAAGCGTTTGCACCAGTCTGGCTAACGTGGTGAAACCTATCTCTACTGAAAATACAAAAATTAGGCATGGTGGCAGGTGCCTGTAATCCTAGCTATTCAGGAGGCTGAGGCACAAGAATCTCTTGAACCCAGGAGGCAGAGGTTGCAGTGAGCCAAGATTGTGCCACTGCACTCCACCTAGATGATAGAGCTATAAACAAACAAATAAACAAACCATTTATTCAGTCTCAATAAATAAATAAACTATTGCAATTTTTTTATTCAACAAAATTATGGAACACCTACTTTATACCAGGCACTGCGCTCTGTGTGAGGACATACATAGGTAAATAAAATTAGCAGTGTCTACCTGTCTTCATAAAGCTCTCATTAATGTTGCCAAGAGAATAATAAACACAATGGGTTCCCATCTGAGAAACTCCAGAAAAAGCCTGCTCTAGGCAGGCCTAACTGTGGGGTTTAGAAAAAGCACACCAATTGTATAAAGTCAGAATGAGACTTTAAGTTTGTATCAAGACACATAACTCAGTAGGGGTCAGATCAGTGCAGTCAGCTCTACAAAACACTATGAGAACATTGCTCAGTGAATGTGGAATCAGGGTGTAGTGGGTTGAATAATATCCCCCTTGCTATGGTTTGACATGGTTTTTTAGGCCCCGCCAGTCTCATGTTGAAATCTGATCCCCAGTGTTGGAGGTGGGGCCTTGGGGGAGGTGTTTCTGTCACTGTGGGGGTGGGGCTCGGTGCCATTCTCTCGGGAGTAAGTTCTCGTTCTTCGTTCCAGCCAGAATGGGTTGTAGAAAAGAGCCCGGCCTTCCCCTCATTCCATGTGGTCAGCACGTGCCAGCGCCCCTTCCTCTTCAGCTGCAGGTGGAAGCAGCCTGAGGCTTCATCGGATGAAGATGCTGGTGCCATGCCTCCTGTACAGCCCACCGAACCGTGAGCCAAACCAACCTCTTTCCTTTATAAATTACCAGCCTCGGGTATTCCTTTACAGCAGTGCAAGATGAAAAATCGCCCAAATTCATATTTCCCCAGAATCTCAGAATGTGACCTTATTTGAAACAGGGTATTTGCAGATTTAACTAAACACTCAGATGAGGTCCTATTAGATCAGGGTGAGTCCTGTATCCAACCTGTGTGTTCTTATAAGAAGAGGGAAGATCACACAAAGACACAAGAGAAACAGACAGAGAGACAGGGGCCATCTGAAGGCAGAGGCAGAGACTGGAGTTACGTGGCCACTACCAAGGAGACCCTAAAACCACCAGAAGCTGGAAGAGGCAAGGAGGGCTCCCACCCTAGAGCAGGGCCTGGCCGGCACCTTGACTTTGAACCTGTGGCCTCCAGAACTGTGAGGATGCGCTTCTGTTGTTCCAAGCCACCCAGTTTGTGGTGACCTTACGGCAGCCACAGTAAACTAATGTGCAGGAGAGGCAAGTTTGTTCCATGCCAATGGCCTGTGCTAGTTAGCTTTGTTTTGTGGCTCTACTCACCAAGACACCACACCCCAGCCAGCTGATCATGGCCACTGCTTGCTGCTCAGAGCTGGGGCCTCCCTCCCTTCCCTATGGACTTCAGGATGACGCCCCCTTCCTGCTGGTGTGTTTTTTCCTCCTTACAGAACTCCAGGGCATCAGTATGTGTCTTTACTGAGTCTCCCCAGCCACACGCTCCCAGACCAGACTGTTACTGGGGGTTCTTAGGCAGAAACTTCTACTGATGACCCCTGGGTGCTCCTTCCTTCCACTCTGAGAATGTGGGAGTTGTCCCGCCCACATGCCCTTTCGCTGCTTACGTGTGGGGTGAGCATCTGACAGATGCCCTTCAGAAGGTGGGGGTGGGCCAGGCATGCTGACGCACATGTGTAATCCCAGCACTTTGGGAGGCCGAGGCAGGTGGATCACTTGAGGTCAGGAGTTTGAGACCAGCCTGGCCAACATGGCGAAACCCAGTCTCTACTAAAAATACAAAAATTAGCCAGGCGTGGTGGCGCATGCCTGTAATCCCAGCTACCTGGGAGGCTGAGGCAGAAGAATCGCTTGAACCCAGGAGGTAGAGTTTGCAGTGAGTCAAGATTGTGCCACTGAACTCCATCCCGGGTGACAGAGTAAGACTCTGTCTCAAAAAAAAAAGAAAGAAGGTGGGAGTGGAGGGAGAGTCAAAGTGACTGGAGAACAGGGGGTGTCCACACCTCTTTCCCTTGCCTCGAGTAGATGAGCATTGGTCAACAGATGTAGCCAAACTCCTGTAGGAAGACAGGACCTCCACAAGTATCTATTCTTCCCTTTCAGATTCCTCTTCCCACAATCTACGTTGTTTGGATTTAAAAATAAGCATCTCAAAAATGTTGAGGCTGGCTAATGCTGACCTCATCACAGCTACTCTGAGCCTCCAGAAGTTTTTGGTTGCTTCTTGTTCATGAGCTTGCAAAAAAATCCTGTTTATAAGAATCAGAAATTGGCCTTTTATTTATGAAACAATGGCAAGCGAGAAAATAAACACAAACATAGCATACTTGAAAATAGCAGGACAGAAAATAAACAGCTGAAAGAAGTCTGAGCTACCTCCTTCCCTAGCTGTGTTCCACCCTTTGCCAGGGCACACACTTGCAGCCAGCACGTTCCTTCGCAAGAAGCTTGGAGCTTGACTGACAGCTGTCACCCTGGTCCAGCTCAGGCCAGAGTATATCGCAACTGTGTCCCTTCCTTAGGCTGCCAGCCCCGGGGGAGGTCAGAAGATACATGATATCACTATTTGTATTTGCAGGCAGTGCTTTGCCCACAGCGAGCACTCTGTAAATGCCTTGTGTTCATTAAGAGCTATTTCCACTGTACTTATTTCTGGTATTTAGTTCTTAACATATCCATTCCATCCTGACCTTTGTTAACTGCTGACACATGGAGTGTGCTCAAAACAAATGGGCTTTTGTCTCCTATTGTCCTTTTAAATGTGTTTGTGGAAAGTAATCATCCCTGCCCTTGAATGGAAAATCGGGCAGAACTCTGGCTTCTCTGCTGACTCTTTATTTTTTCATTTGTTCGTTTAGAGATAGAGTCTGGCTTTGGTGCCCAGACTGAAGTGCAGTGGTGAAATCATAGCTCACTGCAGCCTTGAGCTCCTGGCCTCCCAAAGTGCTGAGATAACATGTGTAAGCCACCACACCTGGACCAGACTGTACATTTTTTTTTAGACTGTATCTTTTTTTTTGAGACAGCGTTTCCCTCTTGTCACCCAGGCTGGAGTGCAATGGCATCATCTCAGCTCACTGCAACCTCTGCCTCCCAGGTTCAAGTGATTCTCTGGCCTCAGCCTCCCGAGTTGCTGGGATTACAAGCGTGCACCACCATGCCTGGCTAATTTTTGTATTTTTAGTAGAGACTGGGTTTTGCCATGTTGGCCAGGCTGGTCTCGAACTCCCGACCTCAGGTGATCCACCCCCATTCGGCCTCCCAAAGTGCTGGAATTACAGGTGTAAGCCACTGCGCTCCGCCGACTATACATTTTTTAATGAGCATCTTTATGTTTCTTTTTAGAGACAAGCTCCCATTTGTTGCTCAGGCTGGTCTCAAACTCCTGGACTCAGGGATCCTCTTGCCTCAGCCTCCCCAGTATGCCCCGTGTCCTGGCTAGAACGTCTTTGACCTCACAACAAGAGGACAAGGACCTGTCTTGACTTCCTTGGTGTCAGTATTGCTCTGTTTTAAATGATCAGGCTTCAAAAACCTTTTGTCTCAAATTCTTGAATGATACTGCCCTGCTATTTTATATTTGTTTGAATTTCTTTTCTTAAACAGTTTAACTCAAGTGCTAAAAAGGAAGCTGTCATCCCAAGAAAACTATTTGAAATTTTCTGAAATGAATGAATTCTCTAGGATCTCAGCATGAATAAAATAACAGGCTTAGGTTCATGAATAAGGAAACTATATGTAAAGTCAAGACTCTTTATGTTGTAAGTGACAGAAACCTACCTTGAACTAACGTAAGCAAAAACGAGGATACTGCCACATGGAAGTGGGAAGCAGGGTCAGACTTCATCGCAGGCTAACCGGATCCCAGCTCGCCTCACTGCCCTCCACGGGTTCCCTTTGGTTGTCGGGGGCATCTTCCACGTGCTGGGGGAGGCAGCTTCGGATGGCCCAAGCACACTCTCCTAGCACTGTCACCTCAGAAGCGAGAAGCCACCTTCTGACGGCCCAAACACGTCCTTCTGGTACCGTCACCCCAGAAGCAAGAGGTCACCTTCCTCAGCGGCTCCATGAGAAAAGTCCTGGAGAAGGGCGCCGATGGCTTCGCTGAAGTCAGGCAAACAGCCAGGATGACGGGAGGAGGGAGACACACGCCAGGCCTCCAGGGGACAAACGGCCCCTCCAACAGCCCACTAAGAAGAAAGGAAAGCTGTAGTCTGATGGCCCACCTTGTCTGTGTTTGACTCCCTCCCTTTCACTTCCCACAGTGGCGTCTATGCTAGATAGTGACAGGAGCTGTTAGGAGCTGTAAACTAAAGCTAAAATCCTAAAACCCCCACTGACTCAATGGACCCCCTGGTGGCTAAGGGGACCCCAGAGAAACCTGCAAAGTTGAGTTCTTGGCCATGACGGGAAGGGGGATCAGATGCGCCTCACGATACTCCTCCCTTTTGGAGTTAGACACCCGCATTCATGTTGAAATAGAGGTCGTGAGACTTACTGTGACAGTAAGATGCCAAATTATAAACAGGACCTAAGCCGACACAGGCAAGGGTTAAGTCACACACTCCTACAGGTCATTCTGACCCAATGTATTTATTGGTTAACACAGGGGTCCCCAGCCCTGTGTTAGGATCCGGGCTGCACTGCACCGTGAGGGGCAGGCGAGCTTCCTCTGCATTTATACCCGCTCCCCTTCGCTCACATCACCGTCTGAGCTCCACCTCACGTCAGATCAGCAGCGGCATTAGATTCTCACTGAAGCGTGAACCCTATTGTAAATTGTGCGTGTGAGGGATCCAGGTTGCGCGCTCCCTATGAGAATCTAATCCCTGGTGATTTGTCACAGTCTCCCATCACCCCCAGACGGGACCGCGTACGTTGCAGGAAAACAAGCTCAGGGCTTCCACTGATTCCACATTATGGTGAGTTGTATAATTATTCCATCATATATTACAATGTAATAATAACAAATAAAGTGCACGATAAATGTAACGCACTTGAATCTCCCAAAACCATCCCCTCAACCCAGTCCCTGGAAAAAATTGCCTTCAGTGAAACCAGTCCCTGGTGGCAAAAAGGTTGGGGACCACTGGGTTAGCAGGCTTCTTTATCACAACTAAACATTCTTCTGAAGACTTCAAATATTTAGACAAAGCTGTACTTGCTAACCAATTGCAAATTAAAGAGTCTTTTGGCTCACGCTTGCAATCCCAGGACTTTGGGAGGTCAAAGCAGGCAGATCTCCTAAGGTCGGGAGTTCAGGAGTTCGAGATCAGCCTGGCCAACATGGTGAAACCTCGTCTGTACAAAAAAATACAAAAACTAGCCAGGTGTGGTTGTGTAAGCCTGTACTCTCAGCTACTTGGGAAGCTGAGGCACAAGAATCACTTGAACCTGGAAGGTGGAGGTTGCAGGGAGTGGAGATAATTCCACTACACTCCAGCCTGGGTGACAGAGTATGACCCTGTCTCAAAAAAAAAAAAAAAAAAAAAAAAATCTCTGAACCCACCTACAACCTGTAAGCCAAGGTCATAGGTGCTTCAAGATGTCCTACGTTTTTGGGCCAAACCAATTAATGAACTCCATGTACTGATTTATGACTTTGCCTGTAACCTGTACTTCCCTAAAATGCATAAAACAGAGTTGAGACCTAATAGCCTCGGAACCCCCCCTTTTTTTTTTGAGACAGAGTCTCGCTCTATTGCCCAGGCTGTAGTGAAGTGGCACGATCTTGGCTCACTACAACCTCTGCCTCCCGGGTTGAAGCGATTCTTCTGTCTCAGCCTCCTGAGTAGCTGGGACTACAGGCACCTGCCACCACACTGGGCTAATTTTTTGTATTTTTAGTAGAGACAGGGTTTCATCATGTTGGCCAGGCTGGTCTTGAAATCCTGACCTCAGGTGATCCACCCACCTGGGCCTCCCAGAGTGCCTGAACTCCTGAGCTCAGGTGATCCACCCACCTGGGCCTCCCAGAGTGCCTGAACTCCTGAGCTCAGGTGATCCACCCACCTGGGCCTCCCAGAGTGCCTGAACTCCTGAGCTCAGGTGATCCACCCACCTGGGCCTCCCAGAGTGCCTGAACTCCTGAGCTCAGGTGATCCACCCACCTGGGCCTCCCAGAGTGCCTGAACTCCTGAGCTCAGGTGATCCACCCACCTGGGCCTCCCAGAGTGCCTGAACTCCTGAGCTCAGGTGATCCACCCACCTGGGCCTCCCAGAGCGCCTGAACTCCTCAGCTCAGGTGATCCACCCACCTGGGCCTCCCAGAGCGCCTGAACTCCTGAGCTCAGGTGATCCACCCACCTGGGCCTCCCAGAGCGCCTGAACTCCTGAGCTCAGGTGATCCACCCACCTGGGCCTCCCAGAGTGCCTGAACTCCTGAGCTCAGGTGATCCACCCACCTGGGCCTCCCAGAGTGCCTGAACTCCTCAGCTCAGGTGATCCACCCACCTGGGCCTCCCAGAGTGCCTGAACTCCTGAGCTCAGGTGATCCACCCACCTGGGCCTCCCAGAGTGCCTGAACTCCTGAGCTCAGGTGATCCACCCACCTGGGCCTCCCAGAGCGCCTGAACTCCTGAGCTCAGGTGATCCACCCACCTGGGCCTCCCAGAGCGCCTGAACTCCTCAGCTCAGGTGATCCACCCACCTGGGCCTCCCAGAGCGCCTGAACTCCTGAGCTCAGGTGATCCACCCACCTGGGCCTCCCAGAGCGCCTGAACTCCTGAGCTCAGGTGATCCACCCACCTGGGCCTCCCAGAGTGCCTGAACTCCTCAGCTCAGGTGATCCACCCACCTGGGCCTCCCAGAGTGCCTGAACTCCTCAGCTCAGGTGATCCACCCACCTGGGCCTCCCAGAGTGCCTGAACTCCTGAGCTCAGGTGATCCACCCACCTGGGCCTCCCAGAGTGCCTGAACTCCTGAGCTCAGGTGATCCACCCACCTGGGCCTCCCAGAGTGCCTGAAATCCTGACCTCAGGTGATCCACCCACCTGGGCCTCCCAGAGTGCCTGAACTCCTGAGCTCAGGTGATCCACCCACCTGGGCCTCCCAGAGCGCCTGAACTCCTGAGCTCAGGTGATCCACCCACCTGGGCCTCCCAGAGTGCCTGAACTCCTGAGCTCAGGTGATCCACCCACCTGGGCCTCCCAGAGCGCCTGAACTCCTGAGCTCAGGTGATCCACTGGCCTCCCAAAGGGCTGGGATTACAGGTGTGAGCCATTGCGCCCAGCCACAATTGATATATTAAAATTATAATCCCCAGTACCTCAGAATGGGACTGTATTTGGAGACAAGGCCTTTAAAAAGGCAATTCAGATAAAAGGAGATAGTTAGGTTGGGCCTAATCCAATATGACCAGTGTCCTTACAAAAATGAGGTGGGGACACAGAAAGGCAGGGAAGGCCACATGAGGTCACAGGGAGGAGGCAGCCTGCAAGCCAAAGAGAGAGGCCTCTGAAAACCAACACTTCTGTCACCTGATCTGGGACTTCCACCCTCAGGCTGTGAGGAAGGAAGTTTCTGTTGTTTAAGCCTTTGCCTGTGGTACTCTGATATGGCAGCTCAAGCAAACCAGGACAGATGCAGTGACACCCAGGAGAAAATGAAGTCTTGGGAAAGGAACCTGCAGGTGAATCGCTGTCTCTTTTGAACTTCCTGGCACAAAGATGGGGTGGCATGCTCTGCCACAGCTCAGCTTGGCGCCAAGCTCCACTCTGGAGGAGGCCGGGGGGCAGAGGGAGGGGACAGAGATGCTGACCGCTGAGGTCCATCTGCTCGGAGGAGGAAGCCCTGCGGCTTGCAGCATGTAACTAGGGCTGAGTCACAGCACCAGCGCCACCCTGCTCAGCCCAAAAAGCAGAGCAGATGGCAGCAGAGAAGAGCAGGAGGAGGGGTTCATTTGCCCCTCTCTGCCTCCAGGCAGGCACCACACGGAGCAGACTGTCAGGGCCAGGGCCAGGGCATGGAGAGGGGCACTCACCTCAGGCATGAAAGCTTAGGGGGCTCCAACTGCTCGGCAGTCA
Source organism: Aotus nancymaae (assembly GCF_030222135.1). NCBI lineage: Eukaryota > Metazoa > Chordata > Mammalia > Primates > Aotidae > Aotus > Aotus nancymaae. The sequence continues at coordinate 2,364,079 of NW_026988512.1, read as the reverse complement.
GGATAAATCATCCTTTAATGCAATATTATCATGAACAAAATGTTTCTGATATTTCCTTTTGCCTCAGGATCCAATGTGGTTAGCTTAGAGCTTTTACGGATCCTGCCTTTATTTAAAATTGTACTTTTTATCATGAATTTTTTGTATTAATTTTGCTCTTAAGAATTATTGCATTGGCTGGATACAGTGGCTCATGCCTGTAATCCCAGCACTTTGGGAGGCCGAGGCAGGTGGATCGCCTGAAGTCAGGAGTTTGATATCAGCCTGGCCAACATGGTGAAACCCCATCTCTACTAAAAATACAAAAATTAACCAGGCATGGTGGCAGGTGCCCGTAATAACAGCTACTCAGGAGGCTGAGGCAGGAGAATCACTTGAACCCCAGAGGTGGAGGTTGCAGTGAGTCAAGATCGCACCATTGCACTCCAGCATGGGCAACAGAGCAAGACTCTGTCTCAAAAAAATAAAAGAATTACTGCACTAAAATATTTGTCTTCAGTTGCATTCACTATATATATGCACACACACATTACAAATGAATACAGGTTTTAAAAATGGCCGTCTACAGTCCAATTAACAGTAATGTCCTGATGTCAATTTCCTGGTTTTGATTTTGTACTGTAAGATGTCATCACTGGGGAAGTTATGTATACCAATGTTGCGATTTCCTGTAAGTCTATAATTATTTCAAAATTAAAATTTTTGCAGGAGGGTAGCACATACCTTCTGTCCCAGCTGCTCAGGAAGCCGAGGCAGGAGGATCCCTTGAGCCCAAAATGTCAAGCCTGCAGTGAGCCATGATTGCACCACTGCACTCCAGACTGACGACCCAGTCTCTTTTTCAAAAACTGAAAATATCGCCAGGCGCGGTGGCTCACACCTGTAATCCCAGCACTTTGAGAGGCCAAGACAGGCAGATCATGAGGTCAAGAGATTGAGACCAGCCTGAACAACATGGTGAAACTCCTTCTCTACTGAAAAATACAAAAATTAGCTGGGAGTAGTGGTGCGCGCCTGTAGTCCCAGCTACTCGGGAGCCTGAGGCAGGAGAATTGCTTGAACCTAGGAGGCGGTGATTGCAGTGAGCCAAGATTGCACTACTGCACTCCAGCCTGGCACCTGGCACACAGAGCGAGACTCTGTCTCAAAAAAAAAAAAAAGGAAAATATATTTATTTTATAAATTACTGAATTTAGGGGCACCCAGGTCAATTTGAGCCAACAGTGAGCATCTTTCTTGCCTCTGCCAGTCCTAGCCCTGCATGTTCTGCTCTCAAACGGTGGGGGACATCAGCCAAGACTCTCACCTTGCTCAGCAAAGCGCAGACATTTAGCTTTCCCCTGGGCAGTCCACAAACCCATCAGCCTGCCCCAGACCACCTGCTAATTCTGCCCCCAGGGACACTCCTTCCTGGCATCTCCGTAAACACCGTGTGTGGACTGTTCAAGCATGAGTGGCAATCAGACAGGCTTTGCTTTTCTTCTTTTTTGTTCTTCAACCAGTTCAGTTCAATTTCCGTGAAAAGTGCTCAGGGTGTAAACAAATAATGTCACATCTCATGTTAAATTTTAGTTGTGAGCCAGGGCCTGTGGTTTTGACAAGCACCCAGGTGATTCCAGTGTGGAAGCTGAAGTAGAGAACCACCCCTGGAGCCAGTTCTTGACTTTGGGCACACCTTAGAATCCTCTAGGGCCGTTAGAAAGGCAGATTCTCAGATGCGCCCTGGACCTGCTGAATCAGAAACCCTGGGAGTGTGCCCAGCCATCTGTGCTTGCAAAGCCCTCCAGGCAATTCTGATGCTTGCTGAGGTTTGAGGACCACTGATATAGAACTTTAAAAAAACGGGATGCTTGGAGCCACGTTCAGAGATGCCGATCTCATTGGTCTGAGTTACGGTCCTGCTGTCCCACATACAGAAAGTTCCTTGGGTCATTCTACTGAGTGCCGGGGTGAGAGCCGCTGCTCCACTGAGTCTTGGTGACCAGCCGAGTCTCTCTTCCTGGTTCTCCAGCACAGTGCTTCTCTGAGTGCTTATGTTCTTGCAGAGAAACCAAAGATCTTCCTTTAGCAACAATCCAATGAGTAAGCGGAAATAAAGTGCTTTCAAGAAAATGCCATTCTAAGCACCACGGCATCCAGAGGCCCCAGTGCTGTGTACGGTTTGATTTGTGTGAATTTATTTTGCCTATTCTTCTGTTCTCTTTGTGAACTCTGCCAGGGCGAGAACAACTTCCAAAAGGTATAAGAAAAGTTGTTCTCAAGTGGTCTGGGGCACAACCGTTTTGCGCGATAGAATTCAAATCTCCGTCTGGGGATATCATTTACTCCTGATAAAATGAAATTTTCTCATTAGATTTAGAAAGACGTGTCCTGAGAAGGCAGTCACCCACTTGCTGTCAGTCACACAGAAGTTCTGGAAACCAAGCACACTGACCTTTCTGTATCTGGCCTCATACTAATTATCTTAACATTTTATTCCTGGACGCAGTAGCGTGCACCTGTAGACCCAGCTACACGGGAGGCGGAGGCCAGGAGTTTGATAACTTGAGGCCAGGAGTTCAAGGCTGCGGCGTGTTATGGTCTGCCTGTGAATATCCACTGCACCCCAGCTGCGGCAATCACAGTGAGACTCCATTTCCAAAAAAAAAAAAAATCCTTACCCAGTAATATAGCCCTGACACATGTGAATTATAGCTGCCAGCCAGCTTCTCTCTTATAGCAATATTATAATAAGGTTTTATATGGGAATACAGGTGCGCACCACCACACCCAGCTATTTTTTGTTGTATGTTTTATAGAGATGGGCTCTTGCCATGTTGTCCAAGCTGGTCTCAAACTCCTAGACTCAAGCCATCTGCCTGCCTCGAGCCTCCCAAAGTGTTGGGATAACAGGCATGAGCCACTGCGCCTGGCCTGAAAAGTTGTTTTTTTGTTTTGTTTTGTTTTTGAGATGGAGTCTTGATCTGTCACCCAGGCTAGAGTGCAATGACATAATCTTGGCGCACTGCAACCTCCGCCTCCCAGGTTCAAGCGATTCTCCTGCCTCAGCCTCCTGAGTAGCTGGGACTACAGGCACCCGCCACCATGCCTGGGTAATTTTTGTATTTTTTAGTAGAGACAGTGTGTCACTATGTTGGTCAGGCTGGTCTTGAACTCCTGACCTCGTGATCCACCCACCTGGGCTTCCCAAAGTTCTGGGATTACAGGCATAAGCCCATGAGCCACTGTGCTTGGCCTGAAAAGTTTTTAATGCAAGTTATATAAATATTGTATTTACTGAAACCAATTTTATGCAATGCAAACAACAAAGAAGTGTAAATAGCAGTACGTGATCATCCCCACCGAATTCCACTTCCCAAAGGAAGGATGACTGATTCCATGAGGTGTGCGTCTCACCACCTTGTATTCATTCATTCATTCATTCATTTATCCACCATTCATTTGTCCAATATTTAATCAATCACCTATACTGTTCCAAGCTGAGAGTGGGGATACAGCTGTGCATGAGATAAACACGGTTTTTAAACTCATGGATCTTACATAAATGGTAAATACAAACTCTCATACACGATTGGTTGAGCTATTACTAAAAGAAACTATTGGCTCAGCTTTCTTTTCTGCTATAGATTTACCAAGGAGGATTAGAAACATCTTTCCCTGTCCCCACGGAGAGCAGGAATGAGCCGTGCTGTCCTCTTCCCGCTCCCACTCTTTCCACTCCGCTCCTGGCCCCCTGCCCCACTTGCCAGGGCTGCAGTTTCAGGATCACTGGGGGATTCAGGTGGATTGCCTTGGGCAAGGATCAGAGGAGATAAACGTGGGCTGGTTGGGGGAGGGAGATGGAGAGGGTGGAAAGGGAAGAAGTGAGATTCCTCACCAGAGAAAGAGAGAGAGAAAGAGAAGGGACGGGGTTGGTGACCACTGGAGGTGACAGTGACCAAGCCTATTGCACGTAGCACACCACGGGGACAAAATTTGAAGATTGCCTAAGGAGGCGGCATAGTAGGGGGTCTGGTTCCCATTCCCCCTGCCCCAGCCTGGGATCAGAGCAGACCTCTGGAAGCCGCGGCTAGAGGTCTAGCAGTGCATGCCTAGCTGTGGCCAGGGTGGACTCAAAGCCAGAGCCACTTCCTCACTTCCTCTGGACTAGTAACACAGGATCCTGCATGGCCGAGGCAGACACACTGAGCATCCGTGCTCTGGGCAGTGCCGGCTGAGCACACGGTGTTATTTGATTTAAGAAAATAAAATATGATGTTTCCTGCATCCAGGTGTTGCGAAGCAAATTTATGCCCACTGGAGACACACACACACACACACCAAACACACACATGCACACTTACAAAACTCCTGGCTTCGTTGATCAGCTCCTAACTGCATTATCATTAATTTTACAGCGCAGGGACTAAAAGTGGACCGGAAGCCTCTTTCACTAACAATAGGGCTTGTGGCTGCTTTAGTGGGACGTGTGCACTCTCAGTAAGAATGCTGAGGCCCGCGCGGTGGCTCACGCCTGTGATCCCAGCACTCTGGGAGGCTGAGGCGGGCAGATCACCTGAGGTCAGGAGCTCAAGACCAGCCTGGCCAACATGGTGAAGCCCCGTCTCTACTAAAACTACAAAAAATTAGTCAGGGGTAGTGGCAGGCCGCTGTAATCCCAGCTACTTGGGAGGCTGAGGCAGGGGAATTGCTTGAACGCGGGAGGCAAGAGAGAAACTCCATCTAAAACAAAACAAAATGTTGAAGCAGTTTACTCCAAAACGGATCCTGTGTCCTTCACAAAGCCTGAACTGTCTGGGTGATATCAATGGCTGCATGACACGGCTTAGTGTGATGAAATGGGTTCCTGAAGATGTAATTTTTATACAGCAGTCCCAGGGTCCCTCGGGGGGTCAAAAGATCATTAGAGGTTCGAGTTGGAGTGGACCATCACTCCTGAATTAAAGAAGCCCTGCTTTAAAACAAAACAAAACAAAACACCACACTGAGGGATAATTTACACGCACACACAAAATGTACTCTTATTTATAAAAATAAGGATACTACCACACAGAGCTATTGAGAGGATTACACTCAGTGAGGTCAGGTATCTAAAATGTACAGCAAGCGCTCTAAAAATGGTATTCCCCTTCCATCCCCTGCCTGGGAGAGAGGAGAGCCTGCCGGAAGGACACTCTGGCCCTGTTTAGCTCAGTGGACCAGATGTACATGAGTAATTCCCAATCAGTCTCACTCTGTGAGCCGTCTGTGAGCTTAGATAATTTAGCCCAAGTGCATATTGTCTGGTTCAAACCGTGTTATGTGGGCTTTCACTTATTTCTAATCATGCTCTAAAATGATCCTTTTGAATTAACGATTCAAAGCCCCAAAGTGTCCTAGGTTATCTTTAGCCTGCGTGGGGACATTAGAGAAGATAAAGAGACTGAGTTGGCTGCTTGCTTAGTAATGGAAAGTTCCTGCCGGCAAACTGCTGGAAGCTTCTAGAGAAACAGGTTCATCAGACCCTGGGGCAGGGTTAATGAGATTTACATTATACCAGACTTCTTCTGGGAAAGGCAGTGGCTTTTACTAAGCCCTGTGCCACAGATTCTGAAGACCTGTGCTGTCAAATCTCACTCCGTGGGAGTCCTGGAAAACAGATATTGGAGCATGCAGCAACCTGCACAGTAACCACCTGGGAAAACAACAGAGCCTGGAAAGGCCACGTCAAGTCTAACGAGGACCGGGAGACCGGGGCCGAGAAGGAGGCTGGAGTGTTGCAATGTTAACAGTTCCGCCAGGGGTTCTGTGTAAATCCCTCGGGAGCTTGGTATCTTCAACTGTAATGAAGTGGTTAGACTGAGGTCACGTTTAGCTCTGACAAACTATAATTTTGTGATACCGATTAATCCGTGAACATCAGGTGCTGGGAACTTGGCTGCCCGTCGGGTTTCTGATGCACATAGAGCCCCGTGTGAAGTGACTGACGAAGACACAGACCGGGAGGATTGGTGACAAATGACAGAAGTCATGGAGCTGGCACTGGGGTGGGGAGGGCAGATCCGTTTTTGATCTGCTCTATTTCAGGAAAGGTAAGCCCTCTCCATATACATTATTGAAGGCACGTGGAATACAAAACTGGAGGTTTGATAGAGAAGCCACAACTAGAAGTCACGTTGGGGATCACTGGCAAATGAGATTCGACAAATATTTATTGAGCACCCGGTCGTGCAAATAAATAGTCATCCATGCAATCAACATTTATTTAGCATCTATTACGTGTCAATACCACAACAGGTACCGTGGAAAAATAAAAAAGAAAGGAGGCACAGAATCATTTTTCAGGAATTTGCAATAAAAGTAGCATTTGAATAAGACACAAAGAATTATGTGACAGGATGATATAAGATGAGTTCCACATGAGAAGCACGGTGATTTGGGGGTTGAAGCAAGTGGATAGAGTTGCAGCATCTGGGACACTTCATGAAGAAAGTCGTGCTTGAAACAGGCTTTGAAGAAAGCATAGTGTTAACTCAGCGGAAAGGGGGACTGGAGAGGGCATTTCATGGAGAGGAAACTGCAAGTGAATACCCACCTGCACTGGGAAGGTTTGCAGCATTCTGCACGACTAGCAAGAATCCCCGTTGGAACGTGAGCACCGGCTATGAAGGAGCAGTGGGAATTAAGCTTTGTGTAGAGAGAGGTTTGCGTAGACAGTGCTGAAGGTGGAAGAGTTTCTTATTTGGGGACATATCAGGAGGGCGTCAGTCTCCTGTTTTGTGCAGGTGTGTGTGGTGGGCTGAGCGCTTAGCCTTCATAGTATGTATCTGGCTCTGCTGGGCAGAACACATTAGAGTTTGAGATAATCCAGGTGAACTTCTAAGTTCTAAGATTGGGTGAGCCCAGAGAGGGGTAAAGGCTGAGAGGAGAGAATTGAAGTATGGGGTTGGGCGCAGTGGCTCATACCTGTAATCCCAGCACTATTTGGGAGGCTGAGACAGGCAGATCACTTGAGGTCAGGAGTTTGAGACCAGCCTGGCCAACATGGTGAAACCCCGTCTCTACTAAAAATACAAAAATTAGCCAGGTGTGGTGGCAGGCACCTGTAATCCCAGCTACTCAGAAGGCTGAGGCAAGAGAATCACTTGATCCTGGGGGGCAGAAGTTGCAGTGAGCTGAGATCATGCCACTGCACCCCAGCCTGCGGCACAGACTGAGATTCTGTCTTAAACAAACAAACAAACAAACAAAAGAAGTCTGGGAATAATTTTTTTCTTTAAGAGACAGGGTCTTACTCTGTCACCCAGGCTGGAGTGCAGTGGTATGATCATAGCTCACTGCAGCTTTAACCTGCTGGGCTCAGTGATCCTCCCACTTTATCCTCCCAAGTAGGCACTACTGCGGGCATGTGCCACCACACCTGGTTAATATTTTAAAAATATTTTGTAGAGCCAGGGTCTTGCTGTATTGCCCAGGCTGGTCTCTGACACCTGGATTCAAGCAATCCTTCCAAAGTGCTGGGATTCCAGGCATGAGCCGCTGTGCTAAGTCTGGATGGATCTTTAGAGATAGTCACAGTGGCAGGGCCAAGGTGGAAGGCAGAGGCACAGCAGCTAGAAGCTGGACACACCCACTCCACTATTTGCAGGCCCAGAAACAAGCATCGAGGTGGGGAGATGGACGGAAAGCTTAGTGGTCTTCAAGCCTAACTCTCACGTTCCCATCAAATTCAGGAAAACACAGAGCTACGGTCCAGAGCAAAGAGTTGTGGACTCAGAGATCTGGCTCATCTTCGAGACCTCAGTTTTTACCCAGAAAATGGGGAGAGTATTGGGAAGACCCGTGAGTTCGTGTATTTAAACTAGTAGGCATTTAATTCCTCCAGCTGAGTCACAGGTACGACAGGCTTCCTAACTGCATGCAGTCTGTTCTACGAAAAATCAGGTCATGTTTTCACCAATATGGGTTGAGCATCCCTTATCCAAAAGGCACAAGACCAGAGTGTTTCAGATTGTGGACTGATCTTGAGTTGTAGCCCGCATGATTCTCATGTGTTGTGGGAAGGACCCTGTGGAGACAATTGAATCATGGTGGGCCTAGTTTCCCCCATACTGTTCTCATGGCAGTGAATGAGTCTCATGGTGTCTGATAGTTTTAGAAGGGGAAACCCCTTTTGCTTGGCTCTCATTCTCTCTTCCCTTTCACCTTCTGCCATGACTGTGAGGCCTCCCCAGCCATGTGGAACTGTGAGTCCATTAAACCTCTTTTTCCTTATAAATTACCCAAGCTCAGGTATGTCTTTATTAGCAACATGAGAACAGACTAATACATGGAGTTTTTCAGATTTTGGAATATTTCCATCTACATAATGATATAGCTTGAGGATGGGACCGAACTCTAAACACAAAATTTATTTATGTTTTATATTCACATTATATACATAGCCTGAAGGTAATTTTAGACAATTTTTTAAAAAATTTTGAGACAGAGTCTCACTCTGTTGCCCAGGTTGGCGTGCAATGGCACAATCCGGGTTCACCAACCTCCGCCTCCCAGGTTCAAGCGATTCTCCTGCCTCAGCCTCCTGAGTAGCTGGGATTACAGATGCCCACCACCACGCCTGGCTAATTTTTGTGTTCTTAGTAGAGACATGGTTTCAAGGTGTTGACCATGCTGGTCTCAAACTCCTGACCTCAGGTGATCCACCTGCCTCGGCCTCTCAAAGTGTTGGGATTACAGGCCTGAGCCACTGCACCTGGCTCATTTTATACAATATTCTTAATAATTTTGTGCATGAAACAAAGTTTGTGTACACAGAACTGTCAGAACCAAAGAGGTCACTATCTCTACCCCCACGTGGACTGCCCCCCCAGTCTGTGGTTGTTCAGCATCACCGTCATGTCTGACTCTGAATTTTTAAGCTACTGATAAGCAATCATGTTCTTACACTTATCCATACGTAAGTACTTAGTAAAAAATATGACAAACTATTAATACAGTGAAAAATACTGTCTTCCAGGTAACTAAGCAGCTCAGTAGCATCCCCAGAACACCTGCATCAGCTGTGAAACAGCAGCAGAGGCAGGCGTCAGGCTCCTCCTAACTGTGCTATGTTCGATTCAAAGGTTCCCGTATTTTATTTTATTTTATTTTATTTTATTTTATTTTTTTTGAGACAGAGTTTCACTCTTGTTACCCAGGCTGGAGTGCAATGGCGCGATCTCGGCTCACCGCAACCTCCGCCTCCTGCGTTCAGGCAGTTCTCCTGCCTCAGCCTCCTGAGTAGCTGGGATTACAGGCACGCACCACCGTGCCCAGCTAATTTTTTGTATTTTTAGTAGAGACGGGGTTTCACCACGTTGACCAGGATGGTCTCGATCTCTTGACCTCGTGATCCACCCGCCTCGGCCTCCCAAAGTGCTGGGATTACAGGCGTGAGCCACCGCGCCCAGCCTCCTGTATTTTATTTTTTAGGTGAGAAGAAACGTCAGAAGCAGCTGAGGGACAGGAAGTGGGTTCTCTAGGAATGAGGAGGCTCAACTGGGTGGCTTTTTAAAATGTTTCCTCCAGAGTCATCTGCCTCATTAACGGCTTTTGTCTCAGACCTCTCCCTTTGATTTTATAAGCTGCGTGATGATTTCTTGTTCTGTTATGAATCTGCACTGCTGTCGTCTTTCAGCACATGTTTTCACCATCTCATCAACAGACGCTTTTTCTGCAGTGTTAACAATGTCATCTTCCTCAACACTGTTATGACGATCACCTGGATTCAGAACCATTTCAGCAATTTCACCATTGGTCAGTGAATGAACTACAGAAGCCTCATTATTGATGCTAAAAATTCCTTCACGGCCGGGTGTGGTGGCTCACACCTGTAATCCCAGCACTTTGGGAGGCTGAGGCAGGCGGATCGCGAGGTCAAGAGATCAAGACCATCCTGGCCAACATGGTGAAACCCCATCTCTACTAAAATACAAAAATTAGCTGGGCGTGATGGCGCACGCCTGTAGTCCCAGCTATTTGGGAGGCTGAGGCAGGAGAATTGCTTGAACCCCGGAGGCGGAGGTTGCAGTGACACGAGATTGTGCCATTGCACTCTAGCCTGGTGACAGAGCAAGACTCCATCTCAAAAAAAAAAAAAAAAAAAAAAAAAAAATTCCTTCAATATCCACTTCTTCCAGTTTATGGAAGGACTCTGAGGATATATATGTTTTTCATACGTAAGGAAATTAGACATCATTTTTTCTCACTTGACATACAGAATCCTTCAAAGTCACTACCTTGTTCATCATCATCACTGAACATAGTCTCAAGCCAGAGGTTTCCTGCCGGGTGTGCACCATTGTGTCTATAATCGCTGGGTTCCAGGCATTAGAAGCAGTTTATACAGCATCCCCGCACTAAACTCCTTTTGAAGGCTTCCCGTACCCACAGCTCCAGCACGCTGTTCAGGCAGGAAAGTGCTGTCGTTGGCTTTTTTTTTTTTTTTTTGAGATGGAGTTTTGCTCTTTTTGCCCAGGCTGGAGTGCAATGGCGCAATTTTGGCCCACCGCAACCTCCACCTCCCAGATTCAAGCGATTCTCCTGCCTCCGCCTACCGAGTAGGTGGGATTACAGACCTGCACCACCACACCCAGCTAATTTTTTGTACTTTTAGCAGAGATGAGGTTTCTCCATATTGGTCAGACTGGTCTCGAACTCCCGACCTCAGCCTCCCAAAATGCTGGGTCTGCCCACCTCAACCTCCCACAGTACTTGGATTATAGGTGTGAGCCACAACGCCTGGCAAGTGTTTTTATATTTATTCCTCACTGATCTGAGGACACTCTGGTCACGTGGTTGAATTAAGTCACGTTTTGTGAAAAGTACACAGCGTAAACATTTTTAATGAGAATTTCAGCTGGGAAATGAGCAGAATATTGTCAAGGACTCACAGGTTCTTGCAGTTGTTGTCCAGTCTAGCTTCCCTGCAGTGAGCAGGAGCCGCTGGCACAGAAGTGTTTGTGAAACGAACTAGAGAAGATGACGCTGTGACCCATGCCTTTTTGTCAGCGTAATAATGGACTGGTAAGAAATTCACTCCTTGAAAACAGTGAGGACACGAGCTTTTGCCCATCACAGCAGGCTGACCCTAACGCATGCCTGCTGCATCAGCACAGCCCTGCACAGCTACCCTGTCCTCAGCATCCTTAATACTTGGGGGCCACCTCATCAGCTGTTGTCAGTCTCTTTCTGGGATAATTATGCCAAAACAGTGATGTTTCATCAGCATTATAGGCTTGTTCTGGCATCAGACTTCCATCAGCATCAACCCTGGAAAACTTATCAATGAATTTCTCTGGTGTTTTGTGATCTTCAGATGCTTTATCACCACACGTCTTCAACAACTTTAATGCAGTGTCTTCAATTTCTGCAACCAGCCTGTTGGACATTCGCAGTTCCCTTCAATTGTCAGTCCAAAGTGATAGATCTTTGCTTATTTCAAACTCAGCATACCATTAAGTGACAGGTGTCCATTGCCACACTGATGGACCCACTCCTTTTTTTTTTTTAGATGAAGTCTCTGTGGCCCAAGCTGGAGTGCAGGTGTGATCTCGCCTCACTGCAACCTCCACCTCCCAGGTTCAAGGGAGTCTTGTGCCTCAGCCTCCTGAGTAGCCAGGACTACAGGTGTGCTCCACCATGCCCAGCTAATTTTTGTACTTTCAGTAGAGATGGGCTTTCAATATGTTGACCAGGCTGGTCTCGAATTCCTGACCCCATGATCTGCCCACCTCAGCCTCCCAAAGTGCTGGGAATACAGGTGTGAGTCACTGCGCCCGGCCTGGATTCATGCTTTCAATAACGATTGAGATCTTCATCTTAGCATTACGCACTGTCTTGCTATTTATCATTAGCGTCTTTTCATCACTTTCAGCATAGAACTTCCACAGTTTATCCTTCATCTATGGCATCCATTCTGACACCATCTCTTCTGTAAGACACTTCACACACCACTTCCAGTTTCTCTAACAGCTTGACTTTTTGTGCTGCAGGTAAACATAAATGCTTTCTCTTATCACTGTCACCCACAGAGCTACCTGCAGGCCCTTTTAACATTTTCAACAATATCTTTGTACCACAGACCAGAGAATAAGCAAAAAAACACAGTGAGTGATGCATGCAGGTCTTGGCCCCATGTGGGGTGCTTTGTGGAACCTGCATCCGGCCTGCACATATGCCATTTTCTCAGCCTCTGCGGGCATGGCTGTGGGGGAATCTGGGTATGTGCACTAAACATGGACTGCAGCAGAAGGGGGCTAGGAGGGCCTGAAGGGTCTTTTCCCTCCCAGATGGGGATGGTAAATAAACTGTGTGTTGTGCAATTGAGTTTTGCCTGTGACCCTTCACACGGGCTCCGGTGTAGAACTTTCTACTTGTGGCATCATGTTGGTGCCCAAAAAGTCCTGGATCCTGGATTTTCAGATTAAGGATGCTTAGTCTGTATCAGCAGAATCACAAAACACAGTGAGCCTGCCCCCCGCAGAGTGCTATAAAGAGGATGCACTGTGCTGAAATGTCACCAAGACAGTGGCTCAAGTATCAGAATCTAAAAGAAGGAAAAATTCCAGAATGAACTGTATTCTGAAACCAAGAGCTTGGGCTTTCTGACCTTTTCCATTTTTAACTCCTATTTTGTATTCCAAATGCAATTCCCCCATCCCACCAGACGCTGTAGCCTTTCTGCCACCTCCTTGCCATGACATGGTGAGAAAAACCCGAGTGCAGTCATGATGAGCTGATGTTTGCAGAGGGCGTTGGGAGTCTTGCTGGTGCATGCTTCGCAAACACAGGATATTATTTCTAAGCTGCTGCTTAAAGAAGGGAGAGACAGGGAGGAGAAGTCTCCTCGTGTTCTGGGGCAGCAGCAGGGAGCAGGTCAGGGGAACAGGAAATAACCAGCGATTTCCCAGAGCCTGGGAGAGAGCAGAGCCATGAGGGGGCTGAGGCTTTGAAGCCCATCTCAGCGAAGGGGGCGGCCCGTATTTTCCACATTGCATTGGAGGGAGCAAAGCCTCCTGAGCAACTCAGTAATAAAGACGAAGATATTTTTGCAAATAAATTGTTGGCTGGAAGGCTCATGGGAGGTAAGCAGAGATCCTGGCAGCTCACCCTCTCCTGCTGGGAGTTCTGTGTATGTAAACTTCCTGGTGAGAATCTCCACCGGTCCCTCTTGACAGGCACCTTAGGGAGAGCCAGACCTTCAGTCTCCACGCCCCACACTGAGTTTGACACCAAAGGTCACGAAGCCATCAGCAAGAATCAGATTCTGTTGTCTTTGCTGTACAAAGCAAAAGGCAGGAGCCACCTCCCAGCACCTGACCTCTAACGCACAGTAAACTCAGCACAGCTCTCTTCACACTCTTCTAAGGATTCATACAAGGGCAGCAAGGAAGCCCACCTGCCTCATAAACCCACCCTGTCTCCCACGCTGTGCCTCCTTATGGTTCCACATCCCTCTCCAGGAGAAGTCTGAAGTTCTGACATTCAGAACTGAGGTTTATCTAAAGACTGAGCAATGGAGCTTTCTCTTTTCCCAGCTCTAACAGGAGTTATTTTTGAAAAAATCCACAATGGACTTACTCCAATTGCACAAATACTTATTAAGAATCTACTGCCTGCAGAACACCATGCTAAGCACCACGAGAAAGATTCAGAAATGAAGACGGTTTGAATGATGCTTGTGATCTGTAAGACATGAACGCATAAATAAATTATGAGCATCAGGCAGGCAACTATCCTATTAGAACATAAAGGATAAAAAGGGATTCTCTTTTCCTCCTGGGAGAATCAAGAAAGGGAGTTTGACACAGGTTGGCATTGGCATGCCCCTAAAGGAAAGGACTTGAGCGGGTGACCCCCACTGGCAGCAGCTGTTCTCCACCTGCAGATTCAAGGAGGGGAGAAGCAGGAAGTTGTGAATACCTACATGTGGCTGGAATATGTTTTGGGTAGAGAGTGTTGGGGAGGTGAGAAGGAGCAGTAGCCATGGAAAACAGGCTAAGGAGTTTGGACTTTTTTCTCTGTGAAAGAGGAAAGAATTAAATGTTCTTTAAAATGAGCGAAATGCTGTTAAAATGAAGTGAGTGTGGAGTCAAGACCGGACTGTTACGAGAGCACAGGCAAGGGAAGCTGGAGATGGTGGTCACGGGCTTGAGCCCCTAGAGCTCCTAATCAAGCCTCATCCTTCTCAGGCAAGTGTCAGAGAGCCACACGTGTTAAGGTGGAGATGCACTAACTCTGCAGACACAAAGAACAAGGGGCCCAAGTGTCATCACTGGACACATGTGTGATACCTGGGACACTTGTCACAGACATGGCCATCTGGATTTATGCTATAACCTGAGGTCTGCAGTCACAACCCTTTCTGCTAGCTGCTTTGGTGAAGAATGAAGCCAGACCAATGTGGGATGGGGCAAGTCTCCAACACTACAGGCTCAACAAATGGAGACAGGCTGAGCTTTTCAGATTTAATGAAAAGATGAGCATGTCCAGTATTATGTACCGTGCTAGTCAGTATCATGTATTGTTCTGGTCAATACATATCATGGACCCTGCTGGTCAGTATCATGGACCTTGCTGGTCAGCATCATGGACCCTGCTGGTCAGTATCATGGACCCTGCTGGTCAGCATCATGGACCCTGCTGGTCAATGTCATGTACCCTGCTGGTCAGTATCATGGACCTTGCTGGTCAGTATCATGGACCTTGCTGGTCAGTATCATGGACCCTGCTGGTCAATGTCATGTACCATGCTGGTCGGTATCAGGTACTGTGCTGGTTATTCCCCGACTCCACTCGGATCTGCTCTGGGCCTGGGGGCCTGAGTTCTACAAAATACATCTTCCCTCCCCTCTGGTTTCCAGCTGGGCTTCAATCTAACCTTGGACACCATCCAGCAATTGTTCCCTTAACTCTGCCCAGACCTCTGTACCTAGTCCCATCAATTATTATCTTCTAGGAACAATAAATTCTTGTCAGTGTGCCATCTGTTTCTTGCAGGGACTATGACAAATATATTATTAATCCTCTATATGTGCCGTCAATCCTCATAGCAACCCTGAAAGGTATTGTTTCCATTTCGCAGATAAGGGAAATGAGGCACAAAGAGGCTGAGAGATTTTCTGTGGCAGAGGCTGTAATGCTCACCTGTTACAATGCCCCCATGCCTCCATCCCAGCCCTGAGGGAAGGGGCACTATATGATCAGTTCTGGCCAATAGGCTACAAGAAAAAGTGATGAGCTGGGTGCAGCAATGCATGCCTGTAATCCCAGCACTTTGGGAGGCTAAGGAGGGAGGAATGCTTGAGGTCAGGAGTTCGAGATCGGCCTGAGAAACATAGTGAGACCCCACCTCTACAAAAAAAAAATTTAAAAATTAGCTAGGTGTGGTGTCACGTGCCTGTGGTCCCAACTACTTGGGAGGCTGACATGGGAGGTTCGCTTGAGCCTGGGCAGTCAAGATTGCAGTGAGCCACTGCATGCAAGCCTGTGTGATAGAGTGAGACTCTGTCTCTAATAATAATAGTAAACATTTAAAAATAAAAAGTGACATATGGACGTGGTGAGGGGGTGGTGTGGGCGCCTCTCTGTCAGGGCAATCTGGGGACCTGGAGGTGAGAGTTGCATGAGGTGAACACTGCGTGCTGCTTAGCCACTGGAAAGAAGGCAGTTTCCTCACACCCACAACCAACTTTACGTGAGGGGAATACAAACTTTCATGCCTGAAGCCAAGAGATGTCTTACCATATACCCATCCAAGCCACCTGCTTTCCCGAGGTCACTAGCAAATGACAGAACCAGGATATAAGCAGGATACAGGACAGCTGTACATCCTGTGCTTTGTACAAGGAATTGATTAGGAGGAAGAAAAAGCAAAACAAAACAGTACTAGGCCAAGTGAAACCAAAGCCTGGGGCATTTTCTTCTGCTTACTTTTTCCACAGTTGTTCTGCATTCCTAGCACATCCACCCATCAAGTCAGGAGCTTAAATTTCCTGAGGGCTTGATACATGCAAAGAAATGTGTTACATGTGTTGCCTTGTCCTCACAGGGGGCATGCGCAATTATCATCCATGGTTTTTATTTGAGGTAGCTGAGTTCAGAGGGGTTAAGTAATGTTTGACGTTCACGTAGGTGGTAAGTGTCAGAACTGGGATTTTTAACCCAAGATGTGTGACATCAAAGCTTATGCTATTACTTAGCATAAGATTTTTGCCAAAGATGCAGACACACACACACATACACACACACACACACACACACACACACACTCTGAGTCACCTAAGATTGAAGGGAGCCGATCCAATGAACCACAATGTTACCCCAAGGCCCCGCCACTGCACTTAAGCAAATGTTCTCAGCAGCCAAGATAAAGTAGCTTTTAATCAAAAAGCTTAGTGCTGCGCTTGGGAACTCCAGTGCTATTTCTATGCTTGAAGAGTTTCTGTTTTGCGAGGTCAATGGTCCAGGTTTTGAGAACTAGCTATTCAGGTAAATGCGCGCTATGGAAATTAAGGTTTGCACTTATCAAGGTGGCTCTTCATGCCTAGACAACCACAGGGTCACAGAGTGCTTACTTTGGGGGACATTCGCCCACCAGCAAGTCCATGTAAACCATTCCTCTAGGAAATAATGACATTTGGCACAGAGTGGGCCTGACCTGCAGAGCACACCCACCATCCGGATGTCCATCTTGTACATCATGGTGAATCAAACACACCAGGGATCTCCGAGCCACCCAGCACAACTCACTCTTACTTAGTAATAACATTTCCTTCTTTCATCCTGTATATTTCTTTCTTTTTTTTTTTTTCAAGAGTCTCGTTCTGTTGACCAGGCTGAAGTGCAGTGGTGTAATTTTGATTCATTGTAGCATCAATCTCGTGGGCTCAATGGATCCTCCTGTCTCAGCCTTCTGAGTAGCTGTGGCTACAGGCATGTGCCACCAGGCCCAGCTAATTTTTTTTTTTTCAGACAGACTCTTGCTCTGTTGCCCAGGCTGGAGTGCAATGGCATGATCTCGGCTCACTGCAACCTCCGCCTCCTGGGTTCAAGTGATTCTCATGCCTCAGCCTCCCAGTAGCTGGGATCACAGGTGCCCGCCATCACTCCCAACTAATTTTTGTATTTTTAATAGCAATGGGGTTTCACCATGTTGGCCAAGCTGGTCTTGAATTCCTGATCTCAAGTGATCTGCCTGCCTCGGCCTTCCGAAGTGCTGAGATTACAAGCATGAGCCACCATGCCCAGCCCTAGCTAATTTTTGTATTTTTGTAGAGACAGGGTCTTGCTATGTTGCCCAGATTGGTCTCGAATTCCAAGATTCAAGCGATCCACCTGCCTTGGCCTCCAAAAATGTTGGAATTAGAGGCATGAGCCACCTTGTCCAGCCTGATCCTGTACATTTCTTAACTAGTCTTCCATTTGGCTCATATAATTACGTCAATGCTAGCATACAATTCACATTAGGGAAGCAAAGCTAGAGATACATATGTGAAATTATATAAGATAAAGTTGCCTAAATAGAATGCAGCCTAATTTAGGCATCCCTGTTACCACGTCTGGGTTTCTAGAGCAGTCCAAGATGTAAGCAACATTTATAGATCTGGGTTTAGTGACTTCCAGCCAACCTTTTTTTTCTGGTTATGATAATATTTCTTTTTTTGTGAAATGTTTTTTCCTAAGGGTAAGTGATTTTTTAATATGGGAGAAAACTACCTTTTCCACTAATAAGGTGGAGTAGATATCCTGCTAAAGCAATGTTAAATAAAACATCTAAAAATATTGAATACAAAAATATTTATTTATTTATTTATCTGAGATGGAGTCTCATTCTGTCACCCAGGCTGGGGTGCATGATCTCCACTCACTGAAACCTCCACCTCCCGGGTTTCAGCAATTCTCCTGCCTCAGCCTCCTGAGTAGCTGGGATTACAGGAGCGCGCCACCACATCTGGCTAATTTTTGTATTTTTAGTAGAGATGGGGTTTCACCATATTGGCCAGGTCAGTCTCGAACTCCTTACCTCAAGTGATCTACCCACCTCAGCCTCCCAAATTGCTGGGATTACAGGTGTGAGCCACCTCACCCGGCCTGCATACAATAATTTTTTTAAGCTTTTTTTTTTTTTTAATTGACAGCACTTTCAAGACGGCAGGGGCAATTCTCAGGAGCTGGAAGTGAAGAAACTAGTGGTGAGCAGGTGTGTCCGCCTCTGTCCGCAGACCCCATGAAGGAGTTTTCCAATCTCAGTTTTCAAAGCCCTGAGTTTGAATGGCCTTATGAGGTAAGGAGACACGACCTTGGTCCATACAATTTGGGAAGCTGGAAATGAGACGTATCACATACATTTGTCACCCTCAGCGAAAAGGTGGGCCTGAAAACTCCACACCCTGAAACGATCACGACAAAGAAATGTATCTGCTTTGGCCTTGGCTCTAGGTGCAGGGGAAAAAGGGCCCCGAAAATTTGTATAACCCTAGCCTTCCGACACGTGGGTTTGGGGAATGAATTTAAATCACCTGGGCTGTCCAGAAACCCCAGAGCTAAGAACTTACAGGGGTCTTAGGTTGAGAGCAGCTGGCAGAAGGTAAAAGTAAATCCTTTTTGGAGCTTTGCACACTCAACCAAAGCTTCTCAAAATTCCACACATAAAGCCCAAAGGCCATGAGCTCACAGCCCCGGTCACAAACACACAAGTGAATAAGAGGTGACAGAAACGACTGCCACCAAGCTAGGTCCCCAGGGGCCCCAGATAGGGGACTTATCCCATATAGAATATAAAATGACTCTGTTTACACTGTTTAAAGAAATAAAAGGGATTCAAACACATATACGAAAAATCGGAGTTAGCCAGGCATGGTGGCACACACCTGCAGTCCCAGCTACTCGGCAGGCTGAAGCACAAGAGTTGCTTGAGCCCGGGAGGCAGAGATTGCAGTGAGCTGAGATCGCACCACTGCGCTCCAGCCTGGGCGACAAGCAAGACTCTGTCTCAAAAAGAAAAAAAAGAAGACAGTATCAAAAAGATCAGACAGACTTGAAAAAAGAAACACAGT